>NW_026871455.1:0-679017 GCF_028564815.1 Eubalaena glacialis
TGGCTGAACACATTTCAGGTCCTTCTAGAATCTGTCTCTCCTGAGCTATAGACCTCAGTTTGGCTCAAATAAAATTCTTTTCTATTCCTAGTATAGATTGATTTAGTGATTATTTATATTGACAACACAATTAAAGAGTTTCTTTATAACAGTTCAGAATATAATGAAGAGCTAAAATATGAGTTACAGATACTAAAGCCCACTTTCATTTAATGCACGGAGGCTGCTACAAGGGAAGGGGTCAGCGACGTGCTCTGGGCCCAGCAAGGAGGGCCTCGACAGCTCTCTGCTCCTCCCAGGCGCTCCGAAGCCCACTGCGCCATGCCTGGAGGGGGGTGGGGTGGGGACAGCAGCTCAAGCATCATGGAGACCCTGGGGATATGACTATAAGTTGGGAGGTGCCTGGACCTGCACCCATCAGAGACCACCTCCATCGAAGACACACCAAGTCCTGGAACTGCCAACCTGAGGTCCTCTTCTTATGGAGCAAGGGCTCATGTGACTGAGGTGCAGAAAGCCCAATTCTGACAGCAGGTGTTTTAATCAAAGTAAGGGTTTATTTACAGATGTCCAAGCAAGGGAGTGGGGGACAAGGCACAGATACACTCCAATTTGGTCTTTGAGTTAGGGGCTTTTTTAAAGGGAAGAAAAAAGAGGCTGTCATTAATCATCATCATTTGACATTTCTGTGACTCTATTTTTTCCTTTTTTAACAAATCGAAGTATAGTTGACTTATTGATGCAATATTGTGTTACTTTCTGGTGTATAGCAAAGTGATTCAGTTATATATATATATATTTGGATTATTTTCCATTATAGGTTATTACAAGATTTTGAATATAGTTTCCTGTGCTATGCAGTAAATCCTGGTTAGTTACCTATTTTATGAACAGAATTGTGTAACTGTTAATCCCATATTATATGTGACATTTGTTCATCATAGCTTCAGAAGTCAGGCTGTCTCTGGTTTATGATTCTCAGGCCAGGTGGTCCCCGGCTCAGGGGTCTGTGAGCTTATCCTGCCCTGGAGAAACAACCTGAATTTGGAGTGAACGATGACATCTACCACAGCAACTGGTACATTGATGATGTTAACAACAGAAGTGTAGTCACCTGACTCTGCTTGATGAGTGTTCAGTTAGCACAGGATTGAGGTTAGAGGTGACAAAGAAAAGGAAGAAAGTTTTGGATAGAGAGATCATATGTAAACTCAGTGAGGGAACTCTGTTTTAGGGGGACTTGGATTCACCCTGCAGGACGTGGGAGGACAGCACCTCACTCCTGGTGTCCAGCCCCCATCAGCTCCTGGATGGACCCCTGCCCCTGAAGAGGCACCTCTGGGGGAAGGAGGAGCTGCTGGGACAGCGGCCCCTGAACCCCTCTCTCCTCTGGCCCATCTCAGGGCTCCGAGTTCCCGCAGGAGCGGAGGCGGAGGCCCAGGGGGGAGCGAGTGGCCAGCGGGAGGAAGAGGCGCCCAGCCCAGCAGCGGCCCGAGTGCAGGAAGCCGGGGCGGTTCTGGTTCCGTGGGGGACGAGCCTGGGGCCGGAAGGCCTTCTGCGAGGAGCGCGGTGCCCCCCGCCGGCTCCCCACCTCTGCCGCCTTCCCTGCGGGCGGAGGCCTATGGGCGGGTCCGGACAGGGAGGCGGGCCCTCCTTTCCCGCCTCTCCTCCAGCTCCCGGCCGGGCCCCTGCAGCGGAGCTCCCTGTTCCTGCAGCGCTTGCCCCGCCCGGAAGCCCGGGGCGCGGAGCAGAGAGGCCAAGGCCCGGGGGCCTTGGCTCCACCCACACCGAGGGGCTCCTCTCAGACCCGCCGGCCCAGCTGCAGGAAGAGCCGGTGGATCCACAGCCTCCTCCTCACCAGAGAGGAGGTTCTCATCTTGTCGCAGGAAGAATTCAGAGACAACAGGGAGAAGGAGAAGGCACAGCGAGGACTTCTGGGGCACAGAGGGCCGAGGGGGGTGAGCAGCGGCGCTGAGCTGCTTGGACAGGCTGCTTACATGGGGCGTGAAAATGAAGGGGCGGAGTATTCATTGGGGAGGGTGGGGCTTGGGGTCGCACTTCCTGATTTTCACCCCAGCTCCACCTTTCTGAGGGGAGGTGGGAGTTTCGTCCTTATTTACCCTTGCTGGGAAGTGTCCCGGTCCTGGTGCATGATGGGAACTTCTCATCTGCAAGGCTAATTTTATTGTAATGAGGGCATAATGAGCAAAAGGTTACATTTAGAGGCCTTAGATTCCCGTTTTCCCACCTTCCTTTGCCTCCAGGACACTTGTCACCCCAAAATGTATGGTTTTCTGTCCCTCCAGAAGTTCCTGCTTTTCTTTGTCTGCCTACAGACCCCCGTTGTTTACAAGATGTATGGTTTCCTGCCATCTGGTCCTACCCCCTTTCTCTGCTCACATCTAGCTGTTTGCCTGCTGGAGCAGCCAGAGGTGCCGCCCTGGGCTCCGGGCCGTTTGGGGGCAGGGGCGCTTAGACTTCTCAGTCTGCTGGCTTCCAGACTGAGGCCAAAGAACTGGAGCGGGATGCGCTGGGCCCCTGTGTTGTCTGTCCTGAGCCCAGGGCTGGCACTGGACAACAAGGCAGGAGCCAACTACACATGCCCAGGCAGGTCCCTTCTTTAATCCTTCATCTCTGGTGTGAAAGAGCCCAGATTTCCCACCCTGGGCAAAAATTATTCTTTAAAAATATTTTGCAGAAGGCGTTCTGTTCTCTGCCAAAATAAGATGTCGGTTGAATTAACATTACCAGAGTCATCTGTAGGCATTTGCTGTGAGCAGCAAGGGCAGCTCATAGCCCCAAACCCTTTAGGCGCTGGGAGCAGAACATGGCTGTTCGACTCCCCTGGGTCATTAGCTGTCAGAGAAGCTGGAGCCTTACAGGCCATAGCATCCTACAACCCATGGGCCAAATTCTGCCCCCAGCCTGTGCTGTAGGACCTGCAAGCTAAAAATGATTTTTGTATTTTTAAATGTTGAAGAAAATTTAAATATTTTGCAACATTTGAGAATTATATGACATTCGCATTTTAGTGTCTATAAATAATGTTTCATTGGAACACAGCTCCTTTGTTTACCTTTTATCTGTGTCTGCTTTCCTGCTACAATGGCAGAGTTGATGGATAAAGCAGAGGTCATATGGCAAAGTTTAAGATATTCACTCTCTGGCCCTTTAGAAAAGTCTGCCAGCTCCGTCTCTAGAAAAGTAGTATTTTCTTACCACTATATGCTGAGGGTTACACTTAAAAGGCAGGTAAACTTTTGGTGAATTTTGCCCCTGGAAATAAACCTTGGGTAGCTGTAAAACTGATTACATTACTCTCAGGAATCTCATAATCAACCTAGCCACCAAATGGGCAATTATTACTAGACTGAGAAGGGAATTCATGTGCTGACTTCTTTCATCCAAGAAATCACCACAAATGAACATAACTGGAATACATCTCTTATCTGAATTAGCATCAACTACAGAAACTGCCAAGTATTTCTAATCCTATGAATGGGGCAGAGTAAACCATAAAACTAGTTTAACCTTTGCCTTAGAGACATCTCTTTTAACTGTAGTAGTGTTTGTCAAAGTTTATTGAACATGAAAATCAAAAAATAATAACAATTTATTGATAGAAAACTATCAGGATTTAATAAGTTCTATTTACACTCAGAGGAAAGAAAGCTATAAAAATGGTCACATTGATGACACAATTACTATATAATTTACATATGCTTATGAAAATTTTATAAAAGGCAAAATAACTAATTAGAATCATACTATTTTTGTCATTAAATAAAAAGCATTTTCATGCAACTTCCTGGTTTACTCTTGCATCTGGTGCACCGTTTCTTTCTTAAAATGCATTCCTACATAATGAGAACACATAGATAAAGACAGTTTGTATTTTTCTTTTGTATTTATAAGTACATTTTAGTTGAAATTTATCAATAGTGTGTATAGCCTATAATACATTCTGGGAAATGCTGATTTATCTGGTAATAACGTGTTATTTTGGATTGTTTTGAGTTATCTAAAATTAAATTAGAATAAAATTAGGACCCTAATAAAATAATCAAAATAGATACCATTTTGTCTAATATCATTTAAAATGGAAACTCATTAAATCTCAAATAAAATAGTTGGTAAATGGAATTTTAAGAGGCTT
The DNA here is from genome assembly GCF_028564815.1 of Eubalaena glacialis. Lineage (NCBI taxonomy): Eukaryota > Metazoa > Chordata > Mammalia > Artiodactyla > Balaenidae > Eubalaena > Eubalaena glacialis. The sequence goes on from NW_026871455.1 coordinate 4,157, forward strand.
GTAGAGAAAATTTTATATTCTTATAAAGCATACTGTTTTTCAAAAACATAATTTACAATTCAAACAATTAAATTTAAAAGTACTTATTTTAATGTAGTGAACAGCAAACCTTACACTTAGGAAAGGAAATCTAGCTTTCCTCTCCTTGCATCTTGCAGAATAGCTTTCCAAAGGTTCAGAATTCTGTAAAATATTTGTAATAACCCAATCATTCTGAAAATATATAATCTTTCAGGGTCCTATAATTGACAATGTTTTAAACATGGATTTTATTTTATTAAGGGCCAACTTATCATTGTAGACTAGTTGCAAACATCTTATAATTGTACAATATATGAACACTTGTCAGAAACCTCTGGAGGGTAAACATACACATGGATCTCTGGGGGGCGGGGCGTTGTGTCACTGTGAATGAGTTTACGCATCCCTGGTGTTTGAACACATTCTGAAAATGGGACTCTTACCATGTCTGCAATCATCTTCCACCTTCGTAGTCATGCAGATATCGACCTGTTTTTGGTGGGAAAATAAAACAAAACAAAACAAACCCTTGGCTACAAAGTCTAAGGTAAGTGATGAACCTATGCCTGACTCTGAATTCTTGGAATGTTCCTCTCCAGGTAGAAACAGTTCTTCAGGACTAGCACTCTTGTTAAGGTTAAATTAATTCTCTTTTCAGTTATGAGAAAATATTAAATAAAATTTAAAAGCAATAGAATTAATTGAAGCATCAGAGTTTAATCACAAATCATGTGTTTATTCTCGTGGCCATTCATCCTTGACGTGTGCATACATATTTGAACACTAATATAACAGTTAACATCATTTGTGTTCTACTTTTTAGTTACCATTCAAAGTTAGTTCCTGATTAACCCTAGTGTTTCTAAGTATATTTACAACTTCATAAAAATAGAAAGTCACTAACTGATCAATAATGACTGCATTGAAGGAAAACAGGCCCATTCTTACTGAGCACAAGGTTTCATTGTTTTGAAAAACACATGCTCGCTCAGTAGGGCTTACATATGTCCAAGCGCTGATCCACTGAAGTGGGGTTGCTTTATTTCTTGTTACTTGTTACCAAAGTTTGCCGTCAACATTTCTCAAGATACTTCACCATCTACACATTTCTGCTGTCCATTTGTAATACACTTTCCCACAGTTGATATTGTAGAGAATATTTTTTCCTGCATCTCAGCACTCATGTTTTTGTGTAGTCATTAGCAGTTGTTTCTCTTCTGAAGTGTGCAGAGAGCATCTCTGGATTGGCCTGAGGTGACCAGCTGAGTGACTATAGCAGCTCACTTAACTCCGCCGTCACTGAGGGGCCTGGACGAATGGGACCTTAATGTCCCTTGTGTTCATTCTTCAGCACATTTCCTGAGGATTGTACACACTGGGGACATATTAGAGAACGAGACACAAGGGACCCTGCTCTCACGTTGCTGGGGGGAGTACACAGACTCCTGTAAATGAAAGTCTAAGAAAAATAACTTTGAAGAGCGCTACCAAGACAACAAAGCTGGCGATGACCGAAGCCCGGAGCGCCCGGGCCGCTGCTGCTGGGACAGCCGGCCAGTCTCACCACAGTGGGGCGTTCTCTGCTGCTGACTCAGCCTCCTTCATTACAGATGGCATTTGAGATGTGATGGGAAAAGAGAAAGCTCTAATGTACAATGGGCTGGGGAGGGGCCAGCGTCAGACGAGGGGGGCCGTGAGGTTTTTCTGAGGAACTAACATCTGAGCCGCCATGCAGGTGAGAAGAAGCCACCAGCCCTTTGAAGGTCTAGGGCAAGGGCATCCTAGGCAGAGGGAAGAGCAAGGTCGGAAAGTTGCAGATGGGTCCAAAGCTGGATGGTGAGAAAACACTGTGGCTCCATTGTCCTGAGTGAGGGGCATGAATGATGGGGTGGAGGGGGAAGGGGAGGGATGGGCCGAGTCAGGGACTGGTTCAGGCTGGGAGTCTGTGGTCTGAGATTTCCTCCTGCTGTGCACGCTCCTCTATGTTCCTAGTGCACATTAGATGTCCTGTGCCCACACAGGGGGAAGACAGAGGGTCTAGCAGTCCTATTGGGCTGGATGCAGTAGGCGAGGCACCAGCAAGATCACAGGGTCTGAAATCAGCAGGGACTTTCATGACATCAGTGAGCCAATTTCTAACACAGGAGACTGAAGGCCAAGTTCAGCAGTCTTGCTCAGCATGAGCCAAAATGAATTCATTTATAAATTTGCAGAACTATTGTCTCAAAGAAAAAGTTCATCTTTCTGAAGGTCACATAGAAAGGCTACAAGGGAACCAGACTTTAGAGATCCTACTTCTGTGGAAGAAAGTCACCAGGAAATTGCTTGGAGAGTTTAAGGAACGTGTACCTTTAAAATAAAGAAAGAAAAGATGGAAAAATAAGAGGAGTTCAGGGGTGAAGGGGCTCATTCTAGGCGAGCAGGCTGTGTCTGGTGGTAGGCAGCCGCTCAGTGCTGCACACTCCTTCCCCTGTTGCCAGGATCATTCGTATTGTGCTTTATCTGCACCACTTACAAAGGCAATTCAGCTGAAGTAACTCTTACTGACTCAGCTAGCTCCCACTTGACGTTCTCAGCTCACGGGCATGTGGAGTCTGCAGGAACCCCCTCCTCCAGAGAAGGCGTAGGGTCTCCACCTGACACATGTGTCCCCTGTCCCATCATTTCATCAGTGTCACGTGGCCTCCTTGCTTGCCTCTGCACAGCATTGTTCCTGACGGGATCCCTTTTTAGGCGGGGGAATCATTCTTGTCAGCCATCACCTCAGCATCAATGTCCTCTCACTTGCAATTTTACTTCTATATTCTTTGAAAGAGCATTTCAACAAATTCTCGATTTGAACATGTATGTTTTGTATTTATTGATTTTTATGCATCCTTCAGTGTATCCTATGCTCTGGCTTCTGCCCTTAGCTTGTTGCGAAACCCCTGTCTGAGTTTATCAATGACATCTAATCTCCCTTCCTGTTACCTCTTTTCCATTCTTCTCCACCCTTCTGTGACACATGTCACTACAGACACATCCTTATCGCCATGACATTCCGTCCTTCCTTTGGGATGCTTATTATGCCTTCCTGCTTCTCTGCTGCGTCATGGACCCGTGTGTGCTCTGCCCACCACTCCCAGCAGCCTCCCCCCTCTCTCTTCCCTTTGGAGCCCCTGCCTCCCAGGTCAGCCGTCATTACTGGGCAGCAGCTCCCTAGGACTTATCTCCAACCTGACTTCCCCGTGCCCGCCTCTGGGCTCTGTAGCATGTTCCCCTGAATAATTACCATGCATGAAACCTCATTCCTCTCCCTCTTCTTCTCCTCAGCTACATCCCTTGTGGATGACCCCTCTCTCCTGGGCCCCCAGGCTCCATGGTTCAGAAACATCCATGATCTATTTCTCTAAACACGAGAGGTTACCTGGCCATGTTGAGTCCAACTCTAATGGAGTGAGATGAGCAATGATGGCCACACCAAGTCCACGCCGCACCCCGTGCATCCCTTCTTTGATCATTTTCTCTGGTGTGAACGGGCCCAGGCTTCCATCCTGGTAAAAACGGCTCTATAAAATTATTTTGTAGAAGGCGTTCTGTCCCCTGCCAAAACAAGACGATTCATGAATCGAAACGCCAGTCATCCTTAAACTTTGGCTGTGAGTCGCAAGAGCTGGTCACAGCCTCAACCACATTTGGGTGCACAGAGCACAAAACAGCTGCCACGTTCTGCTGGACATTAGCCGTCACAGAAGCACGACTCAGTGGCCAGACTCCACGTCCAGGGGTGGGGCTGGAAAGGCAGCTTTATGTCCCTCTGTGAGACGCTGTAGGTACTGGTGACTTGACGGATGAGGAACTGTACCTAGCAAGTAACTGCTGCTCAGAAATAATGGGGGCCCTGCACGCGGCAGGACACGGGGCACAGGGACAGGACACCTTTCACTCACTGCCGGTGGCTGCGGATGCCAAGATGAGGAGACCGTGCACGGGGGGCTGGGGCATCTTGGGGGAGGACTTGATGGGGAGCCTTTGGTAATTTGGTATTTATTTTGTTTTTATATTTTCTGGCATGTGTCTAATGCAATCAGTTTATTCTGGAATGCTGATCTCTAAAAAGTGTCGGTTCCACTGTGGCTCTATAGATCAGCCCATGGCATCCTGCATCCTGTGGGCCAAATTCTGCCCCAGCCTGTGCTGGTAGGACCTGCAAGTTAAGAATGGTTTTTATAATTTTAAATGTTAAGAAATTTTTAAAAAATTTTGTGAGACGTGAGAATTATATGACCATCAAATTTCAGTGTCTATAAATAAATAAAGTTTTATTGGAGCACAGCTATGCTCATTCATTTACCTTTTATCTGTGGCCGCTTTCCTGCTGCAATAACAGAATTGAGTAGATGCAACACAGGTCATGTGACAAAGCCTAAAAGATTTACTATCTGCCCTTTAGAACATTTTGCCAGACCTGGGTTAGGAAAGTAGTATTTTTTAACACTACATGTTGGAGTTTTACCTAAAGAGCACTTAACCTTAGGAAATTTTGCCGTGTGAAATAAACCTTTTTTTGGTAAATCTAAAACTGGTTACATTACTCTCAGTAATCTTCGTTAGAAGACACACTAAGACACAAAAGGTACAATTTTTACTGCTCTGGGGAGGGAATCCACCTGCTACCTTCTCTCATCGAAGAAAAAAATCACAAATCCCTGTTACTGAAATACAGCTCCCATCTGGATGAGCTTCAACTATAAAAACTACCAGGTATTTTCTGAGTATGAAAACGGGGCATCATAAACCACAAAACTATTTAGTTTGAACTTTGGTTTGAGACATCTGTTTTGACTGTGGCAGTGTTTGCCAGAGTTCATTGACTATGTAAATTTTTTAAAAGAATAGGGGGAGAATTCAAGATGGCAGTGTGGGAAGATGGAGAGTTAGCATCTCCCCACAACTAGGGCACCATTCGGCCGCTGGTGGGAAACTCTGACCCCCAAAGAGACGGGAGGAACCCCAGATTGAACTGGTAGGACATACGGGGACTGAAGGGGGAGGAGAAGTGGAAGCCAGACAAGATCAGTGCCCCTGAGGCTGGGGAGATCAGGAGAGGCAGGTGGGAGTGGCTCCCCAGAAAGAGCAGGAGATGAGTGGAGGACGTTTGTTTTTCTCTTTTTTTTTTTTTGCTGCCCCATGTGGCTTGCAGGATCTTGATTCTCGAGCCTGGGTTTGGGTGGAAACTCCTGCAGTGGGAGGTCCAAGTCCGAACCACTGGACTAACAGAGAACCTCAGACCCCAAGGAATGTTCATCAGAGTGAGGTCTCACAGAGTTCCTCATCTCAGCAGCAAGACCCAGCAATAGCCAATAGCATACAGACTCCAGAGTTGGAAACCTCAGGCCAAACCACAGGTATAACAGGAACACAATCCCAATCATAAAAAAAAAAAAAAAGACACAGCAAAAAACCATGTCACAGATGAAGGAGGAAGGTAAAAACCTATAAGACCAAATAAATGAAGAGGAAATAGGCAACCTAAATGAAAAATGATTCAGAGTAATGACAGTAAAGATGATCTAAAGGGCTTCCCTGGTGGCTCAGTTGTTGAGAATCTGCCTGCCAATGCAGGGGACATGGGTTCGAGCCCTGGTCTGGGAAGATCCCACATGCCATGGAGCAGCTGGGCCCATGAGCCACAATTACTGAGCCTGCGCGTCTGGAGCCTTTGCTCCGCAACAAGAGAGGCCACAATAGTGAGAGGCCCATGTACCGCGATGAGGAGTGGCCCCCACTTGCCACAACTAGAGAAAGCCCTCGCACAGAAACGAAGACCCAACACAGCCATAAATAAATAAATAAATAATTAATTAAAAATTAATTTAAAAAAAGATGATCCAGAATCTTGGAAATAGAATGGAAGCACGGATTGAGAAAATACGAAAAATGTTTAACAAAGATCTAGAAAAACTGAAGAACAAACAAACAGAGATGAGCATACAGACTCCAGTTATTACTCCACAATAACTGAAATGAAAAATACACTAGAAGGAATCAATAACAGAATAACAGAGTGAAAAGAATTGAAGACAATCTCAGAGACATCTGGGACATCACTAATGTACCAACATTTGATTAATAGGGGTCCCAGAAGAAGAAGAGAAAAAGAAAGTGTCTGAGAAAATATTTGAAGAGATTATAGTGGAAAACTTCCCTAACATGGCAAAGGAAATAGTCACCCAAGTGCAGGAAGCACAGACAGTTCCATATAGGATAAACCCAAGGAAAACACACCAAAACACATATTAATCAAACTAACAAAAATTAAATTCAAAGAAAGAATATTAAAAGCAGCAAGGGAAAAACAAAAGTAACATACCAAGGAATCCCCATAAGGTTATCAGCTGATTTTTCAGTGGAAACTCGGCAGACCAGAAGGGAAGGCAGGTTATACTTAAAGTGATGAAAGAGAAAAACCTACAACCAAGATTACTCTACCCAGCAAGGATCTCATTCAGATTCGGCGGAGAAGTCAGAAACTTTTCAGACAAATAAAAGCTAACGGAATTCAACACCACCAAACCAGCTTTACAACAAATGCTAAAGAAGCTTCTCTAAGCGGGAAACACAAGAGAAGAAAAAGGCCCACGAAAACAAACCCAAAACAATTAAGAAAATGGTAATAGGCACATACATATCAATAATACCCTTGAATGTAAATGGATTAAGTGCCCCAACCCAAAGACACAGACTGGCTGAATGGATACAAAAACAAGACCCATATATATGCTGTCTACAAGAGATCCACTTCAGACCTTGGGACACATACAGACTGAAAGTGAAGGGATGGAAAAAGGTATTCCATGCAAAAGGAAATCAAAAGAAACCTGGAGTAGCAATACTTGCATCAGATAAAATAGACTTTAAAATAAAGACTATTACAAGAGATAAGGAGGAACACCATATAATGATCAAAGGATCAATCCAAGAAGAAGATAAAACAACCATAAATGTTTATACACCCAACATAGGAGCACCTCAATACATAAAGCAAATGATAACAACCATGAAAGGAGAAATCAACAGTAACACAATAATAGTAGGGGACTGTAACACCCCACTTACACCAATGGACAGATCATCCAAACAGAAGATAAATAAGGAAACACAAGCTTAAATGACACAATAGACCAGATAGACCTAATTGATATTTATAGAACATGCCACCCAAAACTGGCAGAATACACTTTCTTCTCAAGTGCACACAGAGCATTCTCCAGGATACATCACATCTTGGATCACAAATCAAACCTCGGAAAATTTACAAAAATTGAAATCATATCAAACATCTTTTCTGACCAGAACGCTATGAAATTGGAATTCAATTACAAGAAAAAAACTGTAAGAAACACACATACATGGAGGCTAAACAGTGCACTACCAAATAACCAAGAGATCACTGAAGAAATCAAACAAGAAATTTAGAAATACATAGAAACAAATGACAATGAAAACACGCTGACCCAAAACCTATGGGATGCAGCAAAATCAGTTCTGAAAAGGGAAATTTATAGCCATTCAATCTCACCTCAAGAAAGAAGAAAAATCTCGAATAAACAATCTAACTGTACACTTAAAACAACTAGAGAAAAAAGAACAAAGAAAACCCAAAGTCAGTAGAAGGAAAGAAATCATAAGTGTCAGAGCAGAAATAAATGAAATAGAAATGAAGAAAACAATAGCAAAGATCAATAAAACTAATAGCTGGTTCTTTGAGAAGATAAACAAAATTGATAAACCCTTAGCCAGACTCATCAAGAAAAAAAGGGAAAGGACACAACTCACTAAACTTAGAAATGAAAAAGGAGAAATCACAACTGACACTGCAGAAATACAAAGGATTATAAGAGACTACTACAAACAACTATATGCCAATAACATGGACAACCATGAAGAAATGGACAAATTCTTGTAAAGGTATAATTTTCCAAGACTGAACCAGGAAGAATTAGAAAATATAAACAGATGTATCAAAAGTAAGGAAATTGGAACCATAATTAAAATCTTCCAACAAACAAAAGTCCAGGACCAAATGGCTTCACAGGCAAATTCTATCAAACATTTAGGGAAGAGCTAATACCGATCTTCCTCAAACTCTTCCAAAAAATTGCAGGGGGAGAAACACTCCCAAATTCATTCTATAAAGCCACCATCACCTTGATACCAAACAAAACCAAAAAAAGATATCACAAAGAAAGAAAACTACAGGCCAATATCACTGATGAACATAGATGCAAAAATCCTCAACAAAATACTAGCAAACAGAATCCAACAGCACATTAAACGGGTCAGAAACCATGATCAAGTGGGATTTGTCCCAGGGATGCAAGGATTCTTCAATATATGCAAATCAATCAATGTGATACACCACATTAACAAATTAAGGAATAAAAACCATATGATCATCTCAATCGATGCAGAAAAAGCTTCTGACAAAATTCAACACCCATTTATGATAAAAAAAAGTTCTCCAGAAAATGAGCATAGAGGGAACTAACTCAACATAATAAAGGACATATATGACAAACCCACCACAAGCCTCATACTCAATGGTGAAAAACTGAAAGCATTTCCACTAGGATCAGGAAGGAGAGAAGGATGTCCACTCTTGCCCCTCTTATTCAACATAGTTTTGGAAGTCCTAGCCACGGCAATCAGAGAAGAAAAATAAATAAAAGGAATCCAAATTGGAAAAGAAGAAGTAAAACTGTCACTATATGCCTATGACATGACACTATTCATAGAAAATCCTAAAGATGTCACCAGAAAACTACTAGATCTAATTGTTGAATTGCGTAAGGTTGCAGGATACAAAATTAATGCACAGAAATCTCTGGCATTCCTATACACCAACAATGAAAAATCAGAAAGAGAAATTAAGGAAACACTCCCATTTACCACTGCAACAAAAAGAATAAAATACCTAGGAATAAACCTACCTAAGAAGGTGAAAGACTTTTACTCAGAAAACTATAAAACACTGATGAAAGAAATCAAAGGTGACATAAACAGATGGAGAAATATACCATATTCTTGTATTGGAAGAATCAATATTGTGAAAATGACTATACTACCCAAAGCAATGTACAGATTCAATGCAATCCCTATCAAACTACCGATGGCATTCTTCACAGAATTAGAACAAAAAAACTTGCAATTCGTATGGAAACACAAAAGACCCCAAATTGCCAAAGCAATCTTGAGAGAGAAAAACGGAGCTCGAGGAATCATGCTCCCTGACCTCAAAGTATACCACAAAGCTACAGTAATCAAGACAGTATGGTACTTGCACAAAAATAGAAATATAGATCAATGGTACAGGATGGTACAGGTATCCACACACATATGGACACCTAATTTACGACAAAGGAGGCAAGAACATACAATGGGGAAAAGACAGCCTCTTCAATAATTGGTGCTGGGGAAACTGGACAGCTACATGTAAAAGAATGAAATTAGAACACTCCCTAACAATATACACAAAACTAAACTCCAACTGGTTTAAAGACTTAAATGTAAGACCAGACACCATAAAACTTTTAGAGGAAAACATAGGAAAAACACTCTTTGACATAAACTACAGCAAGATCTTTTTTGACCCACCTCTTAGAGTAACAGAAATAAAAACAAAAATAAACAAATAGGACTTAATTAAACTTAAAACTTTTGCACAGCAAAGGAAACCATAAACAAGACAAAAAGACAATCCTCAGAATGGGAGAAAATATTTGCAAATGAAGCAACAGACAAAGGATTAATCTCCAAAATATACAAACAGCTCATGGAGCTCAATATCAAAAAAACAAACAATGCAATTAAAAGTTGGGCAGAAGACCTAAATAGACGTTTCACCAAGGAAGACATACAGATGGCCAAGAGGCACATGAAAAGATGTTCAACATCACTAATTATTAGAGAAATGCAAATCAAATCTACAATGAGGTTTCACCTCATGCCAATCAGAATGGCCATTATCAGAAAAGCTAGAAACAATAAATTCTGGAAAGGGTGTGGTGAAAAGGGAACCCTTCCACACTGTTGGCGGGAATGTAAATTGATACAACCACTATGGAAAACAGTATGGAGGTTCCTTAAAAAAATAAAAAGAGAACTACCATATGACCCAGCAATCCCACTACTGGGCATATACCCTGAGAAAACCATAATTCAAAAAGAGACATGCACCACAATGTTCATTGCAGCGCTATTTACAATAGCCAGGACATGGAAGCAACCTAAATGTCCATCGACAGATGAATGGATAAGGAAGATGTAGCACATATATACAATGGAATATTACTCAGCCATAAAAAGAAATGAAATTGAGTTATTTGTAGTGAGGTGGATGGACATAGAGTCTGTCATACAGAGTGAAGTAAATCAGAAAGAGAAAAAAAAATACCGTATGCTAACGCATATATATGGAATCTAAAAAAAACAAAAAAGGTACTGATGAACCTAGTTGCAGGGTAGGAATAAAGAGGTAGACATAGAGAAGGGACTTGATGACACGGGGTGGGAGGGCGAAACTGAGGCGACGTGAGCGTAGCAACGACGTATTTACACTACGGAATGTAAAACAGTTGGCTGGTGGGAAGCAGCAGCATAGCACAGGTTGATCGGCTCGATGCTTTGTGATGACCTAGAGGAGTGGGATAGGAAGGATGGGAGGGAGACTCAACAGGGAGTGGATATGGGGACATGTGTATGCATATGGCTGATTCGTTTTGTTGTGCAACAGAAACTAACACAGTAATATGAAGCAAGTATACTCTAATGAAGATGTATTAAAAAAAAAGATATGACTTTATGAGTGATCACAGATATAATTTTCCAGGTATACTGAGAAAAACCAGAGTAGTGAAATTGCACTAAGGATGACGATAGCAACCAACTTCATATTTATTTATCTGCACATTGCACAAGAACTCTTATCCTTGTGCATCACTGCTTTTTAAAAGAGAAGCTTCTTTCATTACAGGATCCTTTTTTTTAAATAAATAAATTTATTCATTTTATTTATTTCAAAAACAAGAAAAATTATTGATGGAAAACTATCAGGAGTTAATGAGTTCTAATTTACACTTGCGAGTAAAGCAAACTCTAAAAATGGTCACATTGATGAAATAATGAATACATAATTTAATATGCTTCTGAAAACTTAACAAAAATAACCAATGTCTAGAACTACATAATTTTCGGTTATTAAATACAAAAGCATTTTCATGCAACTTCCAGTGATTCTTGCATCTGGTATAACATTTCTTTCTTAAAAGTGCATTCTTGCATAATAATAACACAAACAAAATACGTTTTGTTTTTTTCTTATGTATTTATAAATATATTTCATTTCAAATTTATCAATAATGTATATAGCTTATAGCACATTTCAGGAAATGTCTATATGCAATATTGTATTATTTGGGGTGTTTTGAATTGTCTAAAATTAAGTTAAGAGAAAATTAGGAGCTCAAAATAATGATTAAAATAGTGATCCTCTTGTACAATATTCTTGAAAATGGTGCCCCATGGATGTTCAAATAAAATGTCAGATAAATGGAATTTTAAGTGGCATGTGCAGCAGATTTTCTATTCTAATAAACACCGTTATTTATTTTCAAAAGTTTATTTTCAAATGCAAAAAATGAATTTTAAAAATACTTATTTCATGATACAGTAAACAGGAAACTTGGCTCTTAGGAAAAGAAATCTAGCTTTACTCTTCCTAAATCTTGCAGAGCAACTTTACAAAAGTTCATAATTTTAGACAGTATTTTAATAACCCAGCCTTTTTGAAAATATACAGCCTAATCAAGGATCCAGAATTGACAATGTTTGAAATGTCAACTTTATTTTATAAACTGCCAACTTTTCTTTGTAAACTAGTAGCAAAATTTTGGAATTATACAATGTGTAAACCCTTATTTACATTTAATTTTTAATATCAGAAGTTTTATTTTGCAGGGTAATTTAATTTACTTATTAAGAAGTAGAAGTCTATGAAGGTAAGGACATAGTATTATTTACCTTTCAATCCTCATAAGAGTTCAAATTCTGAAATATTGGAGATTCTCAGAAAATAGTTGTTAAAAAGTGAAAATTTGATTAAGGACTGAATAAGGTGATTTAGATGATCTTTTTCCTGAATGCCACGGTTATGTGGTTGATTCCAGAGTCACATTTTCCCGTAACATCAGATGGATGCTATAGTCTTTCCTGTGTGTCTGTGTGTGTATGTTTTAATTTTTATTTTTAGCACCAGTGGAAGTCCTACAACTTGCTATTTCCATTGGACAGTCCATCATCAACATCTTTCCAAGTCAACATCTTCCCACCTATAGATTTACCTCATTTAAAAATATCAATAACTAAAACACAAATTGATAATATTGCATTGTGTAGACATACTAAAATTTCCTTACCTGGTCCCTCTTAACGGCTATGCTTTCTGAATGTTCTGTTTTTATATTAAATAATTCTGATATCAGTAATCTTATTACACATGTATTTGCACAAATGTTCCTCACACACCGGTTTCTTATCATTGAACTTTACTTGTGCATTATGTAAAGATGAATTTGTGGTCAAGTTTATCATTCACTTCTTAGATGGTTTCTGGACTTTTTAAAAAATGCTTGACAAGGACTCCATTTTGAAACCACAGAATAAAAATCATTCATACATGTTTTCTACGTGTACTTTCATGGTTTCAGTTTTACAGTCCACGCAGCCCAAGTCCCCGCAAAATCCCTAAGTGCTTCCAGGAGCAGGGACCCGCCCGAGCGCTTGGGCCGCTAGTGCGCCCGCCCCACCGGAAATCGCGTGGGGAGCGCTTCTCCGCGGCAGCCTCCCGGCGACCTCTTCACAGTCCCACGCCCTCTTCTGTTGCCGGGGTCGTTTCCCGCGGTGCCGGTCCAGGAGCTAGCTCTGAGGCGGACGTCCCGGGACGAGCCTGGGCGTTTGGGCAGCCCGCGCTGCAACCTCGCCGGCCGTCAATCGCGATCGGTCCCTCGTACTTTCCCGCCGCTTGTCGGGCGACAAGTGGCGGCCGCTTTGAGACCGTCCCTTCCATCCGGAGCTTCACTGACCTTCGCGAGGGCTGAGACTCAGCCGCCGAGCCCGAGGTAGAGTTCCGGGAAGCCGACGTCACTAGCGGCGACGGTCCCGGTGGCGCGGAGGCGTGGGCGCTTCATGTTGTCGCCGGAGATTGGCCGAGCAGGTCTATAGCTTCTGAGGCTGGCGCTGAGCTCTGGAAGTGGTTGGGTATGCTGGCCGGGTCGACCAGCACGCCGTGGTGCCCCTTGGGCCGCGGGGACAGCTCGGGCTGCTGTGTGTGAACAGGAGAGGGTGTTCGTGCCCGGCGTCGTCCTCTGTGTGTCCCAATGGTCGTACTTTCTCAACTTTTCCAACTCGCCTGGAGGTTGGGAACAACACGGATGTACGCAGACATCGCCCAGTTTTCAACGGCCTCCCCCGTGGATCCCAATCACCCTAATACGCAAATGTTTACGTTTCTCCAGGTAGTGGGGATCGACCCGGTTGGCCGAAACGAGGAGGCCCTGGGAGGACGTCCCCGGGCCTCCCCATCCTCCTTTCACGGAGCCTCAACGCCACGGCCCAGAGGCCGCCCGGCGGTGCGTCCTTTCCGCCTTGCGGCCCGGGTCGGTCCCAGTGCCGTCGCGACGGTGGGGCTGCTCCCCGGCGGCCACTTTCATTTCTCCAGGTTCCACGCGAAGCGGCCACGGGGCTCCGCAGACCAAATCTCCCGCAGGTCTGGCTGCACCTACTCGGGGAGCGCCCGTCGTCCCCTCTTCTATTTGCCCCGGGGCGAGAAATGGGACTGATGGTGGACTGGGTCGAGCCGGGGTGTCAAGGTGGCGGCGGAGCGCTTTCGTCGGTGTGCGACACGGATCCGTCTGGGTGAGGTTCGCACTAGGGATTCTTCACCAGGTGGCTGCTGAGGCGAGGTCGACCAGATGGCCCGACGGCGATATTGGGAATAAAAAAAAAAAAAGTAATGCTTTTCTTCTTTTACAAGTTAGATTCACCATAATGTAAGCATTAGTTAAATGAGAAATCCTGAGATTTATAGTAATGAATATTACCATTGTCTATGTTACTCAAAATTACAGTAATTATTACCATTGTTTGCAGTTAATTTTGAAAACAGTGATTCAAGTTTCTGTATGCACAGAGTATGTGATTGAAGATGATGAAAGAGGGGTTTTGGAATGCAGAATTTTCTAAATATTCCTGGAAGTCGGGGAACTTCTCCTTCAGCCACAAGGCCCTGCGCCACACCCTGCAGCAAACAACCTGGAAAACCAGACCTCAATCTAGGCAGCAATAGGCCTCAAGTGTCAGTGTTTGGTCAGTGACTCACAGCTTCCTCATTTTTCATCCTTTCCATTTAGAACCAAATGGGGGAAAGTTGTACAAATATCAATATGTTCCCCTAAGCAATCACGTGGGATGCCCATCCTCCTGTCAGCCTGCCTCCAGCTTCCCCACTTCACAAGCTGTGAGCAGGATATGCCTCCCTGGTTTTCCACCAGAAGGCGTCCCCACTCCTATGCCTGCCCTGAGTCTCAGCGGAATGTGACTGGTGGTGGCTGACTCCCGTGCTCTATAGACAAGTTCTGAGTAAATAGTGCTTGTTCTCATTTTGGGGGTGGGGGGTCTTTGTTCATGTGTACAGAGCTTAGAGTGGGAACCAAATCAAGCAATGAGGATAATATGTGTTTCCAATTATTTTTCAAAAACCTTTTATTTATTAATCACCGGTTTTTAAGTTGAGATAGAAATCATATATCATAAAATTCTCTTTGAACACTCTAAAGTTTAGTGATTTATTGTCTATTTACAAAGTTGTGCAACCATCATCACTATCTGCTCCAGAATATTTTATCTCCCTACAAAGACACCTAGTGCCCCTTAACCAGTCACTTCCTGTTCCTCTTCCCCATAGCCGTAGGCAACTAAAGGTGTGCTTTTCATCCCTGTGGATTTGCTTTCTCTGTATATTTCAAGAACATGGATTTGTACAACTGTGGCCTTTATGTCTGGCTTCTTATACAGTGTCATGTGTTTGAGGCTCATCCATGTTTTATTATGCGATTAATTCGTCTCTTTGGCCTCAGAACTTTCCTTTGTAAGTCCCTAAGATACACACACAGGGAATTCCCTGGTGGTCCAGTGGTTAGGACTCCACCACCCTCTCTCTGTCAAGGGCCCGGATTCGATCCCTGGTGGGGGAACTAAAATCCTACAAGCTGTGCAATACGGCAAAGAGAAAAATAAATACACACACACACACACACACACACACGTGCTACCATTGTTTTTAATGTGGAAAATAGAGTACCAAAATTGCTATTATAACCATTTTATGCAGACAGTTCCAGGGCCCCAAATTGCCGCACCAAACCAGAGCTACCAACAAGCACAGAGGACACCAGCCCAGCTGTGCTGCCCTTTCTCAGAACTCTCCACACCACCCACCCTTTCCAAGACTCCACCAATTTGTGCCACCACCCAGTGGCCAAAGAGGTGACCACCTGTGCAAGGTGAGGGGGGCAGCAGTGGCAAAGGGAGACAGGGATGAAAGGAGAGACAAGTGGCAAAGCCTACAGCACCGGGTATCCCAGTCGGTCTCACCACCAAGTACTAACCAGGCTCAACCCTGCTCAGCTTCTAAGCTCAGAAGCTGGCAGGTGACTTCATGGTTATGTGGACCTGGATGATGGCAGCCCAGACCAGGCACCCAATACCCCATGCTGTGCAGCCCTGCCATGCCAGCTCCACTCCTCAGCTCATGTCAGAGTGCTGGGGCCCCAGCCTCCTGTGGGCAAACTTCTCCTGACACACCCTCAGCCATCTGGTGGCCAGGCCACCAGGCTGTGACTCTGACTTCCCAGGAGATTGTTTTCAGACAGGGTATGTGGCCAGTGGTAACAGGGCTGAGCAGCTGGAAGTGACTGGAGGAAAGCCCAGTCTTCTGTAATTCAATGCTGCCCGGACACCGAGTGACACTGTCTCTCTGATGCCTTCATGGTTCCATCTGGATATTCCACACACACAGCCGTGTTGCAGGCTGGGATTCCAGGGACAGCACTAACAGGGTGGCAGCATCCCCCAGTGACCAACGCCAGGCACCCGGCCTCCACCACCTCTGGATGCTCATGTACGCAGCCTCGCTATCACATTCCTTAAGATTACAAACAGGGGATTCAAGGCACCGAAGACTTGTCCTACGTCAGGCAGAGGGCTTCGAACTGAAGTCTAGTGACTTCTAATGCTGTCCCCTAAGGCCACGCCATCTGCCAGGAGACACGTCCACCTCCAGGTAATCACAATCAGGCTAGTTAAGTACAAAGAGGGACAGGTGTGTCATGGTGGGTACGAGGTGGAAACTTCCTCCCTCTGCTTCTGTTTCCCTACTTGCTGCTCCCCGGGGGGCCCAAGCCAATTCCTCCTCAATATCCTTTGTTCTTGTATCGTCCTGTTTTGACTCGGACACCACTGGAGGATGTCTGCCCTTCAAGGTATAATTTTCTCAATTTTGATTAGTACAGCCATGAAATGTTTTCAAAGTGTGAAAGTACACAAAAGGTAAAAATCATCCAGGTCATTGAAGTTCTACATGAGGTGAGGGTGAAAGAAGAACCGTTGGGCTCCTAGTCCTGGAAGGAAGGAAGGAGGAGGAAGAAAGAATTAAACTTTGGTGAACTTACTCTACACATGTCCTGTGTTTACACCTTTTATCTATTCAGTTATTTAGTCATCACAGTTTTTCAAGATCCTTTCTCTCTCCGGCCCATTGTCTTCACAGAGCTCACAGGCAGGAGAGTTACTCAAAGCATGATCACACCACTGAGGGCGATGGTGTCCCAGATGAGGCCAGAGGCAGCCAGGAGAAGGGGTGTTGTTCAAGAAGGGTTTCGTGGAGAAGGTGATATATGAAGAGGCTCTTCAAGGATGAGTTAACATCTAGCCAAAGACTGGCATTGAGCAGGACCCAAGTACAAGATCAATGAATGAGTGGATAGATACACTAATGTATGCCATCCCCCTAACACAGACAAGGAGGCCTGGCCCACTGAGGGTTTGCAAATTTGGAAACGGCTCAATGGGGGATCAGTGGGGAGGGGTTACAGCATGATGCCTGCCTCACTCCCTTTATGGGTGTCTTAACACCACGATGCCCTGTGTTCTGCCTTCTCAGGGAGGCCTCGTCTGTCCTCTGCTCTGGGATACTGACTATCATTCCCAGCAACACCTGCCTGTGTGGCCTCAGTGATCCTATATGTAATTGTGCTCATCTTAAGGGGACCCATTGATGAAGGAGAAGGTGGTGGGCAGCTCAAGATAGAAAGGTGGAAGGAGAGAATGACAGGGAGTGCTGCAACAATGGGATCATGGGGTGGGATGCAAGGGGGGAGGATGGGGCAGAGGTCGTGTCTTAGAGCTTGAGGGTGGGGCCATCAAGGGGTTCCCTCACTGATAGGGATTCAACAAGAGGAGACAAGGGATGAGCTCAGTTTGGGACCTAGGACTTTAAGAAGCCTAGGGGAATTTCGGGCAGAGATGACAGGTGAGCTAAGCATAGGAAATGAAGGTGTGACAGAGGGGCAGGATCAGAGCTTTGACCCAGATGAGACGGGGAGGAAGTGGAGCAGAGGGGGCCTGAGGACACTGAGGAAGTTTATTAACTACAGTCATCATGGGGGTTCAGTCCACAGCCTGCTAGTTGCTAACAGAGCACTGCGCCCAAATTCACATGTTTCCACTTTGAATCTCTGGAGTAGAATTTGCTGAAATAAATTACTGGGATTGAATTTACCAGATTGGTGTGATCAACCTCAAGCTAATGAGCTAGGAAAATGAAATCAAGGCTTCCAAATAAAAGCAAAACAGACTGAGCACAAGACAACTATTCCAGCTAAAAACTAAGACTCAAGTTCATCCTGAGTTCCAAGTACACACACACACACACAAAACTGGATAATTCAGAGTAAAAGTACAATTTCTCGTTCACCCGTATCAAGGTATCCATGGTTCACTTGTATATATTCTTCCAACTTAAAAAAAACATTTTCAAGTATATTTTTATTTACTCACAGATAATATAGTTTCATATTTACTTGTCTTAAATACTCTGTGTTGTCTCGAAGCTTGCTTTTGTCAAGTAACAGCAAGACTTTGAGGTGTCGCCATTTCCTGTTTTGGGGTTTTCCGCTGCTATGTGAGAACACTGCAGAAAGCTTTCCACAGAACCACATAATACCGCTATAAGCATATCCAGTTTCATATTTCATTTCGATCTCGCACCTTCATGCTAATAACAATATGCATAATTAAACGTTTCTAAGTTTTCAAAGATAATTTTCTTTAAAGTGAATATAAAGCCCATTCACCAAGCAGTTTCTGTGGTGTCTTGTCTTAGTCTCATCTCGTCTTGATTTCCTTAAAACTTTGAGGCGAAAACTTCGTTGTAAACTTTAGGTTAAACTGTAGGCTGTCTCTAGCGCAGCTAATTCCATTACTGACATCGGTGGTAATAACCGGTTTTCAGATTAATCCTACTAAAAATATCTAGCACATTAATGACAAAAACAAAGTTATTACAAGACAGTTCACAGCATGAGGCTTTGGAAGTCCACAGGAGCCGGGAGCAGCCTGTCCGTGTTTAGGGGCTGAGGCCTCTCCTCGTCTCTCTTCTCCACCATGAAGGGCTGAGAGGGGCTCTGACTCAGCAGGGATGCGGGGACAGAAGTCCCCCAGCCAGTTCAGCGCCCCTACACCTGACTCTTCCCCGCTCGGTCGTGTCCAGACGCTCACATGAGGGCACCTCAGCTGACACACTGAGAATTCAGTCCCATCTGTCTTCTCGCAGCCCCACCAGCACACTGGCTGGGTCATGAAGCTCTTTCGGGAGAGTTATAGCCTGATGGCCAGGAGAGGACACAGGGGCAGCTCGTCTGCACTGTTTCCAAGCAAGGCGGCAACACTTGTTTTTTTGTTTGGTTCTCTTTTCTGCATGTGTTGAATTTATTCAGCATAATCACAGGGGTGTTGCCGTCATGCTGTCACACACACACACAAACACAGATATTGCACCGCATCCATGTGGAGCCCAAGTGCATTCCTTCTGAGGCTTATTTACATGCTTTTACGTGCCACAGCCCATCTTTTAAATAATACATGTTTCAATGCCAGTTGCTGTGTTGACTTTCTCAGCATCATCTGCAGACATCTTCACGACTGCAGCACCCAGAGCAAGCTGTTTTCCTTCTGCCTCAATTGCAACAATCCTATCTGTTGAAGCGGAGCAAAGCTTAGCTCCTGGAGAAGCTAAGCCTAGACACGTGATATCAACTCCTCTGAGTACAAATTTGATGGCTCCTTTATCCACCTGCTGGTGTGGAAAAAGGGTCTTCTTTATCTCTTTTTGTGTGGAATAACCTTGGGATTGGATAAAACGACCTTCTCTTTTTCTAAATAGAGTAACTCTCCAGTCATTGTAAAGATTTCCATCTGTTTATGGCATCCCACGCTTTCAACTGGTTCCTTCTTAGGCACGATTGGATGAAGCCGTGGTTCAATGCCTGGGAAAGGTTCTACTTGTTCTTAGTACCCTTAATAGCAGGGTTTCCACTGGATGTAGCTGAACACATTTCTTTTTAATCAATTTCTTGAACATGATTCAAGGTGAAGGGGTGATGATAGAGAAGGGCCGGGAATGGGGAAAAATAGACTTAGCAAGAATCCGGCAGACCCCCTACACCTGGAAGGCCAAAGGGAGGGTGGCAGCTGGGGTCGTTACCCTCAAGTGATGCATATGGCCGCACTTTTCCAGCTCTAGGGAAATCTCATTCCGTCTGTTCCTTCAGCTCCTTTCTCCAACTATTCATGTGAGCACTGCGGCAATTTGGGGGCTGTTTGGAGTTACCAATTTCTCCCCAGGGCTGGTAGCTGAAAGGGAGGAAGTTGAGCAGGAAGAAGAGACGAAGCACTCATTCTCGTTGCAAGAACAGAATGGAGGGGCGGCACCTGGTCTCCAGAGGGACGGTTGGCCATTTCTGCAGGGTCACAGGGGTCAGAAGAGTGTGGGCTTCAACACTCAGGGGCATCCTCCTGAATTCCACTACCAAGTTAGGGTCCCTCTCACGGCCCTGACCTCCCACGGGCTAGCAGACCTCTGGTGGGTGGCTGACTAACCTCGTCTGGGACTTGGAGCCTGGCTACTTTAACTAATAAATTGTTGATGAAAGTAATCAATAAACAATCTATAATAGGAATAGAAAAGCATCTTATTTGAGCCAATCCGTGGACTATAGCCTGGAAGACAACCCCTCAGATATCTTTGAGGAACTGTCCCAGGGAAGCATGGTTTTCAGTACAGTTTTATATATTGGAAGAACAAAGAAAATTAAACAAGTCAGGGATACATTCCTTTAAGGTTTCAGGGGAAAAACAAAAACCAAACCAAAACAAACAAACAAAAAACAGATCAGCCCATACACAGTGAGTTAGCATGGCCTTGGCACCTGGGACATGAGGCTTATTATTATTTTTTTTTTTTAGTGTTTTTATTCATAATTTTCTTTATTTTTTCTTTTTTAAATTTTAATTTATTTATTTTATTGAAGTATAGTTGATTTACTTTGTGTTAATTTCTGCTGTACAGCAAAGTGACCTAATAATACACATATATACATTGTTTTTAAAATTCTTTTCCATTATGGTTTATCCCAGGATATTGAACATCGTTCCCTGTGCTATATATCAATAGTAGGACCTTGTTGTTCATCGTGACACACAATATTTTATCATAAGGACTTTATGCCAAAATGGATAGTACTGGGGGGAAAAGCATTTGAAAATAATCCAAGATATCCGGGGTGGATTCACCAAGTGAAGGAAACCCACACTTGAAGTCAGAAGCCAGGTTATTTATTCATAATGAGAATCTCTAACTATTGAGCGAGATACTAGAGTCATCAGACCTGCCTGTTCTGCCCTGCTGGGCGAGCATCTCAGAAAGCCAAGTTGTCTGCCGGTTGCCAGGGGAGCCTGGACTCCAGCCTCCCATCCCATTTACATATCTCATTTCTCAGTGTGTGGCCTTCAAGCCACGTGCCTCAGAATCCCCCAGGTGGGCTTGGTGAGCACTCAGATGGCCAAACCTCAACCCAGGACCACTGACCCCCACTCTCTGGGACCAGAGCCTGGGAATCTGTATTTTTAACCAGCACCTCAGAGGATGGCTGATGTTTGGGAACTACTTGTTCATGGCCTTTAGGTGGCGAGAGCTGATATATCTTGATCTAAAACGATGCTATGTCTGGGAAAGGACTGGGCTAGATTTGTCTCCACCCATTCTTTCTTCAGGTGCTTTCTTTTTTTTTTTTTTTTCACACACACACACACACACACACACACTGTATTTTATTTTTACAAGAGATAAATAGACTGACACCAAGCATTGCACATGGAAGACCACAACAAAAGCAACAATGATTGCAATTACCAAACATGAAACACACTCATACTATGTCATAATATTGACATTCAGTCCAGTAATCCTCCACTGTAACAGCTCCTTTACTTTGCAGTGAAAATTGATTTGTATATTCTTTGCCTCTGAGTCCTTGTGGGATTTTTTCTTTTTTTAAATTCAAACAGAAAGTAACAAAAATTATACTCATCCTCATCAGTTCACCCAGTCCCATGTAATTAATTTTTTTTTCATCTTGATCTTTTGTTAGCACTTTTATGAGCTCATCAGTTTTTCATTAGAGTTCTGAAAATGCTTATTCATTCAGTTCAGCAGTACAGTCAGGTACCAGAAACCTGTACTTGTCAGAGTCTTTTCCATGAATTTCCTGAAGATGAAACCCTTTTATAGGAACATATTTACAGAAGCATCAGAGTACACCCAGAACTGTCTGTAAATGACAAAAGACTTAAAAATGACCACGGTTAAAGATTTGATGAAAGTTCATAATAATGCAGTTGACAAGAAAATTAGTTATTTCTGAGATATACATTTTAAAGTAATAACTAGGATTATGACTTATAACATTATACCAGAACATATAAGATTTTTAGAAATTTCATGTAATGTCTGAAACATTTATATTAACATATTTCCATACAAATAACCCAATGAAAGTTTAGTATTAGTTGTTTTGTTTGTTTGTTTATACTGCAGGTTCTTATTAGTCATCAATTTTATACACATCAGTGTATACATGTCAATCCCAATCGCCCAATTCAGCACACCACCATCCCCACCCCACCGCAGTTTTCCCCCCTTGGTGTCCATATGTCTGTTCTCTACATCTGTGTCTCAACTTCTGCCCTGCAAACCGGCTCATCTGTACCATTTTTCTAGGTTCCACATACATGCGTTAATATACGATATTTGTTTTTCTCTTTCTGACTTATTTCACTCTGTATGACAGTCTCTAGATCCATCCACGTCTCAACAAATGACTCAATTTCGTTCCTTTTTATGGCTGAGTAATATTCCATTGTATATATGTACCACAACTTCTTTATCCATTCGTCTGTTGATGGGCATTTAGGTTGCTTCCATGACCTGGTTATTGTAAATAGTGCTGCAATGAACATTCGGGTGCATGTGTCTTTTTGAATTACGGTTTTCTCTGGGTATATGCCCAGTAGTGGGATTGCTGGGTCATATGGTAATTCTATTTTTAGTTTTTTAAGGAACCTCCATATTGTTCTCCATAGTGGCTGTATCAATTTACATTCCCACCAACAGTGCAAGAGGGTTCCCTTTTCTCCACACCCTCTCCAGCATTTGTTGTTTGTAGATTTTCTGATGATGCCCATTCTAACTGGTGTGAGGTGATACCTCATTGTAGTTTTGATTTGCATTTCTCTAATAATTAGTGATGTTGAGCATCTTTTCATGTGCTTCATGGCCGTCTGTATGTCTTCTTTGGAGAAATGTCTATTTAGGTCTTCTGCCCATTTTTGGATTGGGGTGTTTGTTTCTTTAATATTGAGCTGAATGAGCTGTTTATATATTTTGGAGATTAATCCTTTGTCCGTTGATTCGTTTGCAAATATTTTCTCCCATTCTGAGGGTTGTCTTTTCGTCTTGTTTATGGTTTCCTTTGCTGTGCAAAAGCTTTGAAGTTTCATTAGGTCCCACTTGTTTATTTTTGTTTTTATTTCCATTACTCTAGGAGGTGGATCAAAAAAGATCTTGCTGTGATTTATGTCAAAGAGTGTTCTTCCTATGTTTTCCTTTAAGAGTTTTATAGTGTCCAGTCTTACATTTAGGTCTCGAATCCATTTTGAGTTTATTTTTGTGTATGGTGTTAGGGAGTATTCTAATTTCATTCTTTTACATGTAGCTGTCCAGTTTTCCCAGCACCACTTATTGAAGAGGCTGTCTTTTCTCCATTGTATATCTTTGCCTCCTTTGTCATAGATTAGTTGACCATAGGTGCGTGGGTTTATCTCTGGGCTTTCTATCTTGTTCCATTGATCTATGTTTCTGTTTTTGTGCCAGTACCATATTGTCTTGATTACTGTAGCTTTGTAGTATAGTCTGAAGTCAGGGAGTCTGATTCCTCCAGCTCCGTTTTTTTCCCTCAAGATTGCTTTGGCTATTCGGGGTCTTTTGTGTCTCCATACAAATTTTAAGATGATTTGTTCTAGCTCCGTAAAAAATGCCATTGGTAATTTGATAGGGATTGCATTGAATCTGTAGATTGCTTTGGGTAGTATAGTCATTTTCACAATGTTGATTCTTCCAATCCAAGAACATGGTATATCTCTCCATCTGTTGGTATCATCTTTAATTTCTTTCATCAGTGTCTTATAGTTTTCTGCATACAGGTCTTTTGTCTCCCTAGGTAGGTTTATTCCTAGGTATTTTATTCTTTTTGTTGCAATGGTAAATGAGAGTGTTTCCATAATTTCTCTTTCAGATTTTTCATCATTAGTGTATAGGAATGCAAGAGATCTCTGTGCATTAATTTTGTATCCTGCAACTTTACCATATTCATTAATTAGCTCTAGCAGTTTTCTGGTGGCATTTTTAGGATTCTCTATGTATAGTATCATGTCATCTGCAAACAGTGACAGTTTTAATTCTTCTTTTCCAATTTGTATTCCTTTTATTTCTTTTTCTTCTCTGATTGCCGTGGCTAGGACTTCCAGAACTATGTTGAAAAATAGTGGTGACAGTGGACATCCTTGTCTCGTTCCTGATCTTAGAGGAAATGCTTTCAGTTTTTCACCGTTGAGAATGATGTTTGCTGTGGGTTTGTCATATATGGCCTCTATTATGTTGAGGTAGGTTCCCTCTATGCCCACTTTCTGGAGAGTTTTTATCATAAATGGGTGTTGAATTTTGTCAAAAGCTTTTTCTGCATCTATTGAGATGATCATATGGTTTTTATTCTTCAATTTGTTAATATGGTATATCACATTGATTGATTTGCGTATATTGAAGAATCCTTGCATCCCTGGGATAAATCCCACTTGATCATGGTGTATGATCCTTTTAATGTGTTGTTGGATTCTGTTTGCTAGTATTTTGTTGAGGATTTTTGCATCTATATTCATCAGTGATATTGGTCTGTAATTTTCTTTTTTTGTAGTGTCTTTGTCTGGTTTTGGTATCAGGGTGATGGTGGCCTCATAGAATGAGTTTGGGAGTGTTCCTTCCTCTGCAATTTTTTGGAAGAGTTTGAGAAGGATAGGTGTTAGCTCTTCTCTAAATGTTTGATAGAATTTACCTGTGAAGCCATCTGGTCCTGGACTTTTGTTTGTTGGAAGATTTTTAATCACAGTTTCAATTTCATTACTTGTGATTGGTCTGTTCATATTTTCTGCTTCTTCCTGGTTCAGTCTTGGAAGGTTATACCTTTCTAAGAATTTGTCCATTTCTTCCAGGTTGTCCATTTTATTGGCATAAAGTTGCTTGTAGTAGTCTCTTAGGATGCTTTGTATTTCTGCGGTGTCTGTTGTAACTTCTCCTTCTTCATTTCTGATTTTATTGATTTGAGTCCTCTCCCTCTTTTTCTTGATGAGTCTGGCTAATGGCTTATCAATTTTGCTTATCTTCTCAAAGAACCAGCTTTTAGTTTTATTGATCTTTGCTATTGTTTTCTTTGTTTCTATTTCATTTATTTCCGCTTTGATCTTTATGATTTCTTTCCTTCTGCTAACTTTGGGTTTTGTTTGTTCTTCTTTCTCTAGTTCCTTTAGCTGTAAGGTTAGATTGTTTACTTGAGATGTTTCTTGTTTCTTGAGGTAGGCTTGTATAGCTATAAACTTCCCTCTTAGAACTGCTTTTGCTGCATCCCATAGGTTTTGGGTTGTCGTGTTTTCATTGTCATTTGTCTCTAGGTATTTTTTGATTTCCTCTTTGATTTCTTCACTGATCTCTTAGTTATTTAGTAACGTATTGTTTAGCCTCCATGTGTTTGTGTTTTTTATGTTTTTTCCCCTGTAATTCATTTCTAATCTCATAGCGTTGTGGTCAGAAAAGATGCTTGATATGATTTCAATTTTCTTAACTTTACTGAGGCTTGATTTGTGACCCAAGATGTGATCTATCCTGGAGAATGTTCCGTGCGCACTTGAGAAGAATGTGTAATCTGCTGTTTTTGGATGGAATGTCCTATAAATACCAATTAAATCTATCTGGTCTATTGTGTCATTTAAAGCTTCTGTTTCCTTATTTATTTTCATTTTGGATGATCTGTCCATTGGTGTAAGTGAGGTGTTAAAGTCCCCCACTATTATTGTGTTACTGTCAATTTCCTCTTTTATAGCTGTTAGCAGTTGCCTTATGTATTGAGGTGCTCCTATGTTGGGTGCATATATATTTATAATTGTTATATCTTCTTCTTGGATTGATCCCTTGATCATTATGTAGTGTCCTTCCTTGTCTCTTGTAACATTCTTTATTTTAAAGTCTATTTTATCTGATATGAGTATAGCTACTCCAGCTTTCTTTTGATTTCCATTTGCATGGAATATCTTTTTCCATCCCCTCACTTTCAGTCTGTATGTGTCCCTAGGTCTAAAGTGGGTCTCTTGTAGACAGCATATATATGGGTCTTGTTTTTGTATCCATTCAGCAAGCCTGTGTCTTTTGGCTGGAGCATTTAATCCATTCACGTTTAAGGTAATTATTGATATGTGTGTTCCTATGACCATTTTCTTAATTGTTTTGGGTTTGTTTTTGTAGGTCCTTTTCTTCTTTTGTGTTTCCCACTTAGAGAAGTTCCTTTAACATTTGTTGTAGAGCTGGTTTGGTGGTGCTGAATTCTCTTAGCTTTTGCTTGTCTGTAAAGCTTTTGATTTCTCCATCAAATCTAAATGAGATCCTTGCCGGGTAGAGTAATCTTGGTTGTACTTTCTTCCCTTTCATCACTTTAAGTATATCATGCCACTCCCTTCTGGCTTGTAGAGTTTCTGCTGAGAAATCAGCTGTTAACCTTATGGGAGTTCCCTTGTATGTTATTTGTCGTTTTTCTCTTGCTGCTTTCAATAATTTTTCTTTGTCTTTAATTTTTGCCACTTTGATTACTATGTGTCTCGGCGTGCTTCTCCTTGGGTTTATCCTGTATGGGACTCTCTGCGCTTCCTGGACTTGGGTGGCTATTTCCTTTCCCATGTTAAGGAAGTTTTCGACTATAATCTCTTCAAATATTTTCTCTGGTCCTTTCTCTCTCTCTTCTCCTTCTGGGACCCCTATAATGCGAATGTTGTTGTGTTTAATGTTGTCCCAGAGGTCTCTTAGCCTGTCTTCATTTCTTTTCATTCTTTTTGCTTTAGTCTGTTCCACAGCAGTGAATTCCACCATTCTGTCTTCCAGGTCACTTATCCGTTCTTCTGCCTCAGTTATTCTACTATTGATTCCTTCTAGTGTAGTTTTCCTTTCAGTTATTGTATTGGTCATCTCTGTTTGTTTGTTCTTTAATTCTTCTAGGTCTTTGTTAAACATTTCTTGCATCTTCTCGATCTTTGCCTCCATTCTTATTCCAAGGTCCTGGATCATCTTCACTATCATTATTCTGAATTCTTTTTCTGGAAGGTTGCCTATCTCCACTTCATTTAGTTTTTTGGGGGGTTTTTTTCTTGTTCCTTCATCTGGTATATAGCCCTCTGCCTTTTCATGTTGTCTATCTTTCTGTAAATGTGGTTTCTGTTCCACAGGCTGCAGGACTGTAGTTTTTCTTGCTTCTGCTGTCTGCCCTCTGGTGGTTGAGGCTATCTAAGAGGCTTGATGGGAGGCTCTGGACGTGGGTAGAGCTGACTGTTGCTGTGGCGGTCCGAGCTCCGTAAAACTTTAATCCACTTGACTGTTGATGGGTGGGGCTGGGTTCCCTCCCTGTTGGTTGTTTTGCCTGAGGCAACCCAACACTGGAGCCTACCCGGGCTCTTTGGTGGGGTTAATGGCAGACTCTGGGAGGGCTCACGCCAAGGAGTACTTCCCAGAACCTCCGCTGCCAGTGTCCTTGTCCCCACGGTGAAACAGAGCCAGCCCCTGCCTCTGCAGGAGACCCCCCAACACCAGCAGTTATGTCTGGTTCAGTCTCACCCAGGGTCACTGCTCCTTCCCCTGGATCCCGATGCACACACTATTTTGTGTGCGCCCTCCAAGAGTGGGGTCTCTGTTTCCCCCAGTCCTGTCAAAGTCCTGCAATCAATTCCCACTAGGCTTCAAAGTCTGATTCTCTATGAATTCCTCCTCCCGTTGCCGGACCCCCAGGTTGGGAAGCCTGACGTGGGGCTCAGAACGTTCACTCCAGTGGGTGGATTTCTGTGGTAAGTGCTCGCCAGTCTGAGTCACCCACCCAGCAGTTATGGGATTTGATTTTACTCTGATTGTGCCCCTCCTACCATCTCACTGTGGCTTCTTCTCTGTCCTTGGACGTGGGGTATCCTCCTTGGTGTGTTCCAGTGTCTTCCTGTCGATGATTGTCCAGCAGCCAGTTGTGATTCTGGTGCTCTCGCAAGAGGGAGTGAGAGCACGTCCTTCTACTCCGCCATCTTGGTTAATCCCCTCGAGGCTTATTATTGAAGGAGCTTCAGCATTGGCGTCTCAGGAAGGGAGACGTTTCATCTTTATTTTTAACATGGACAATCTTTACTTCTGGTCAATGCACCCTTTTCTTTAATAATTAAAGCAGAAGCACAGTGTATGTTTGATAGGCCACACGCAGGCTGTTCTAATATGCGTAACAGTCAAGTTAACTCATATATAAGCCAGACGACTTCCCCATACCTCAATATGTGAAAATACCTTTTATCAAAATCCTGGGTCTGGGTGGGGGTTTCTGCTTTTTCTGCTTTCTTTCTACACAGAAGCTCCTCTGCTGTTTTCGATGGTGACTAACAATTACTACCCTGTCACCTGTGAGACTTTGCACAGCTGGACCATTCATCTCTTTCAGACACTATGGGTGCTCCACCTAGCCCGTGGAGGGGTCCTTGTTACTGCCAACTGCAGAGCAGTCTAGCTCCAAATCGCTCTCATCACTGCTTTCCCCGCGTCACAAGTCAGTTTCTCTGGAAGGGAATGTTAACATAGATTTTGGCAAGCAGGGTGCAAATTCGGTGTCAACCTCTGTGACAGGGCAGAGAGGGAGCAGGATTGGCCAGATGGCATAGTTGAGCAGCTGTCAAGCCCTGAGGAAGCCTTGCCCCAGCCCATGGGGGCTCTGAAGCATATGTGGCCATCACAGGTGTTGTAAGTGCCCCTCTGCACTTGACCATTGGGTGTGGCAGCCCTGAGAGGGACCCATGCATCGGTGAGGCTGCCTGAGGAGATCTTGCCTGGAAGTTACCTGTTGATGGCCTCCAGCAGTTGTGCAGTGAGTGTTTTCTGGGTCAGAGGTGTGGGTGGCACATCCGTGTGCCCCCTGAGTGGTGCCCCATATTTTAGAGATGAGTAAGTGGGGAACATGTTAGAGATATTTGGCTTGTCATCTTCCCCTTGCTGCACCACCTAACATGCTACACTACCTGATTCTGGTGGTAAACAGTCATGATGATTAAATTTCTTTAACTTCATTTTGAATTATTACTGTAAAGTAGATTGTTTCCTAATATTTACTACATATTCTGGTAGCAAATCTCACTATTATCAGTAAAATTAGTTTAGGTTCATTTGTGAGTTGTTACCCTGAGGGCTATTGAAATAATGAGGATTCTGTTTTCTCACATTGTATAATCTAAGTAGATACACGCTGTTGATGCAGGCACACAGAGGGGCAGATCTGGGCAAATATATTAAACAAACATGACATTAAACACACTTTAGGTAAAGGCATCTTGGGGCGTTTGGCCAAATACCACTAAGGTATGGAGGACTTTGAGTCCGATCTGCACAGAAGGTTCCAAAAATAGCCTGAAGCTACTACTCATTGAAAGCTTATGTTTTAGTTTCTCATAATTCCATCACTGGGCAAGTCTTGGTGAGTCATTTCTTGTTGATGTTTTTGTAGCTGTTGTTTTGGTTCTCCTTGCAATCTACTGGTGCCACGTGAGAAAAAATTTTCAGCTGGGGCAATTTTTCCCCAATCCCCCGTCCCCAGAGGACAAGTGGCTACATCCGGAGACATTTTGGGTTGTCACGCCTGAGGAGATGCTAGTGGGTAGAAGCCAGCGGTGCTGCTCAACATCCCAGAACTCACAGGAGAGCTCCCAAGCAAAAAATTATCCAGCTCAGAATGTCTTTCATCCCCAGGTTGAGAAATCTTGCCCTAGAGCAAGAGCAAAGGGCTGAAACATCACACAATGTGCATTCTGCACTTTTTGAGCAGAGTATTGGACTAAAACCTTTATACAAAAAGTGAATAAGCTTGTTGAGGTTAGTGGCACTGTGACAACTCTTGTTGAAAGTCACCCCCATGTGATACTGTACCTCTCATGAGCTTTCAGTGTAGTTGAGCTTTAACAGCGTGACACAAGTCTGGAACAACTTTGGTCTTTCCCACTTGGTCTATGCAAACCTCTAGGAGGAGAAGCTAAAAGGGTCATATTATCAGGGGGAAAAGAACACGCAGATGAAACAAGCTGTGAGATCTTTAGCACCCACCACAGGCAGTGAGGTCTCTGGAGCTCAGCTGCAGTCACAAGCTGTGTGAATCAGCTTAGGAATAGATGCTTGTGCAGTTTAGCCTCCTTGTCCCCAATAAATGTTCATGCAATGCCTGTTACATGCTAGGCATGGAAATGTCACAGCCCAGTCTCAAGCAGCACCGCTGTAAGCCTGGACACTCAGGACGTGGTATAGGTGCTGTGATAGACACCAGAAGAAGCCTCAGTTGAGGAGAGCACAGAGCACAGACTAGTGACTGCAGAGGCTCTAATTTGTAAACCTTGCAGCTACAAGAGTCCTGCTCACGTGTGAAGCCAAAGAATTGCCTGATGAATGGCTGATATAATGACACTGAGTTTACCAAGAAAAGCTGCCCGTCTGGGGGTCTGAGAGACCAGCCCCGTGGAGGACGTGGTAGAGCTGCCGCCACAGCTGCCTGCATAAGGTCTCAACAGCCTGGTCCCGCCACCCACACTGGGCCAGCTTCCTCACCTCACCTCTCTCTGTCATCTTTTTGGCTGAACGAAAACACATCTATATTTGACTTTTCTCTGGCATTTCTCATTTGTCTGGATGGTTAAACAATAACATTGTAAAAGTAGTCGGACAATTTTGACCATATTAGGTATTTTGCAGGTGTTTCTACCGTTAGTCCCTGTTTACTCTGCCATCTGGAAAACGATGACAGCTAATAAATTTCCCAGTGACCAATCTTTACAAATCTGAGTAGAAGTTAGAAACCTCTAAAGCTGTAGTTAATTGAGTTATGAAAATAAGCTCAATGAAGTTCTGAATATATTTAGTCATGCCAATCTTATCAGGGGAGATTTTTTCTTATTGCGTTTTTGGGCTATATCTTAAACCAACGCACAGCCTGTGCTTAGGTGGCAAGCCTTAGCAACCTCAAATCGGTGCTAGCATGCACACCCGGGGAAAGTCAGAGGCGCCTTTAGTTGCCCTGCACATCCGAGCACCTGGCAGGGGGAGACTAACAGCAGGGAAAGTCTTCAGGGACAGCAGGTACCCAGTTATCCCAGCTCTGAAAGGAGGAAGATGGGGCAAGGACAGCTCGCTGGGTGAAAGGAAGGTGCTTATGACTGGCTGTGGGCCGCAGCCAGGCTGATAGCAGGCCTGAGAGCCTCAAGGAAGGGAAAGAAAAGAGAGACAGGAGGGAGGAGAACAGTGCGGGAAGGGTAAATTCACCTTCAGGTGGCAAAACACAAGTGTCGCAGCAGAGACTGGGGAGGAGAGGGGATCCGGTGGGAGGAGCCGGAGAAATACCTGAAGGACGCTTCCTCCCACCCCCCCACTCCAGACGGGGCACATGGTGCAGGCGACGGTATTTGCATCCACTCCCCTCACTAAGAGTGTGCGCTTCAAGCTGGTCTTGAGAACACACCTCATTCTTCTCTGTGATTGCAGGTTGGGTCTTCTCTGCCCGCCTCCCCCTCACCTTTCACTTTGCCCTGAAGTCTTCATTTTTTCAGGCAAACAGTGTGGCTCAATGGGCAGAGTTGAGCACCCAGGAGGCAAATCCTGACTCGCAGGTGTAATATATATTCATATTAATAGCTTATTTATATTTATTAATTTCATTTATTATAATAAAAGAGTACTACATAATTATATGTACATATAATGTAAATAAAGTGTTAAAAATGATATACTAATATTATTTTAATATAATAATATTTATTAATATATCAATAATATATGTTCATATTAATCATACATAGGCTGATTTAGTTAGTGACATCCTTGGCAAGAAGAAAAGCAAAGACTATAGAAATCAGAAGAACTGAGAAATTTGAAGGCCTTTGAGAGAACTCCATACCCACGATGCAAATGGAGAGAAGTACGTGAAGGGCTCCTGGCCAGGACTGCTCACAGAGCTTTTCTAGGCCCTCTGTTTACTGGGTCAAGAGTGAATCAGGGCGCCCCAGATGTCTGGATAAAAGCAGGAGCCTAGGGGCCAGGGCCCAGCCCCCCAGACAATGCCTGCCCTTCTTTTACCACATTGCAGTGTCCCAGCCTGCCCGCGCATCACCTCCTAACACACTCCTGTGAACAAACGTTACCACTTCTCCTACACAATGAAGTGTGCGTGTTGCAGAAGAATTGGCACCTACCAAATAGTGACAAACATCTTAAAAGTATGGAGAGAGGGAGAAGGAGAGATAGATGGACAAATAGTTAAGCACGCCACAGTTTTACACTATAATGTAAAAATTATGAAAATAGAAAGTAATGTTAAAACTGTTTAGCTATCAGCTTTTATTTTTACCAATGCCTTCATTAAACAATTTATCAGTCATCTAAGTACAGTAGATTCCAAATCATAAAATAGGATTTTAATTTTGAAGTACTGTAGTTTTCTATATTACCAAAATGTACCTGCAAATCATCCAATGTCTTCTTAACCTAAGCAGACATTTGTTGCATATTCAAAGACTCTGTCAGAATGTTCCCAGGAGGTTAGGGAGGAGTTTCCTGGAACATTGTCTGCCCTTCCCCTGTTGCCAGAAGAGTGTTTATAAATGGATATTGGTTTTGAGAGAGCTTGGTGAAATGGTTCAGCTCCTACACACGCAGAAAGTGTTTGTTGACCAACATTGTCCAGTAGGTTCAGCTTCCACTTGAATGTGCCCTAAATCCCAAGACACTAAGCAGGCCAAGAGCCTCGTTGTCCTATTACCCCCTCTGCTTCCACCCACCAGGGTCATGGGCTCACAGGATGCAGAATGGACTGGACTGTCTAGGCCACTCGTCCCCTCCTACCCTTCCCCACTCACAGACCCAGAGAAACTAAACTTCTTGCCCTGATTTAAGGAAGAAGGAGATCCAGCAACAGTGCCAGAAGAGGCATATGAGAGGGGCCCCTGCACTCTCAGAGGACCGTGGACTCATCATGTAGGGTTGGGTAGAACATGGTGGCTGGAAGAGACTCAGGACCTGACACCTATGGGACCTCGCCTGCTGAACAGACTCAGAAACCGTCTGTGGGCTGTGCGAGCTGAGGAATGGGGGGAGACTTGGATGGACTGGAGGTAGAGGGGAGGGTTTTCCCTGTTGCAAAGCACAGGCTGTGGTCTTTCTGGGCTGGAAATATTGACAGCTCAGCACCTAATGGAGGGTGTTTGTTGGAGGTGTTCTGGTAGTAGAGTTTCTTAGGGAAGTGAGAGGAGATTCTGGGAGGGTGCAAAACACCTCCTAGAGCCTTGGACCACACACCCAGCCTTCTGACCCCAGCTGTAGAAGGTAGCAATTTCTTATATTTAAAGCTGTCCCAGGTCAGGACAGCCGATTTCCCAGGGCCTGAACAGTGAGGAGTACAGGTGGGTGTTGCTGAAGATGAGCAGAGTCCCTGAGAAGAGGACAGACGAGGGTTCCTGAACAGCCAGAACACAGGCTATTGAGTCAGCAAGACAGTCATGAAGGGGGTGAGGCAGGTATCATGCTGGAACTCACAGCAATCTTTGCCCTTGAATAAGCCCCCACAGGGGACTGAAGTGTTGGAAGAGGGAAGGGAAGATGGAGGACTGTGTGGGGCAGGCACAGAGTTGAGCGCGCATTGAATACGTAGCACATCTTAGTTCCTTAGAGGGTTTTTGTTGAGAAAATAAGGACAGATCCATGAGGCAGCCCTGAAATATGGATGGTCCAGAAAGTCATTTATTTCTTTCTTGTCAAGCTTTACCTCTTCCGGGTGGAAAGAGAAAAAGAGAAAGAAAGGAAGGAAAGAAGAAAAGAATAACAAGAGATGTCCCCAAGTGTTCACTGGTTCTCCTCCATAGGGGCTTGGCGGGGACCTCAGCAGAATATGCCCTCAGGAGACCAGCACTGTACCTCCTGTGGCCCTTGGGTGACTGCAGGTCCCAGGGCACTGCTTCCTTGTCCCAAGCACAACAGCTTGCCTGGGGGCAGCTGCCCTCTTCACTAGAGTCTCTCCGTGGCCAGAGTTCTTTTTGCTACAATGAGGGACACTAATAGTGGGGTCATGGTCAGGTTGGATGACATTGGGAGTTCCAAGGAAGGGCAGCATGGCTGGGCTTGTGTCCTCTGGGCCTACTGGCAGCTCCAGGTGAGTGGGATAAGTTGGGGTCAGGCAGGGAAGCGGTACTTAATGTTAGTCAACTGTAGACCTTAAATGGTTAAAATTGAAAATATATGTTTTACCAAAAAACCCAAAAAACAAAAAACCCTGGTGGCATGTGAATGTACGTAAAATCTTATGGCTTAAAAAGAAAAATTCTTAGGCCAAAAGAAGGAGTACATTACTGTTACATTCTAAAACATGAGCCTCAAAAGCATGATATTCAGTATAAGAAGCCAAACATAAAGGACACATATTGTATGATTCCAGTCACATGAAATATTGAGAATAGACTTATCCATAGAGACAGAAAGCAGAATTGTGGTGGCCACGGCCTGAGCATAGGTGGAATAGAAGAGACGAATGGGGATGAGGTTTCTTTTTGAGGTGATGAAATGTTCTGCTATTAGTGCTGATGGTTGCACAATTTTGTGAATAGATTATAAATCACTAAATTCTACACTTTGCAAAGGGTGAATTTTATGATATGTGAATTATGTCTCAACTTAAAAAATGGTGATTAATAAATGTGAATTTTTAAGTAACATGGGAAACATTATCATGAGTTTTATTTGCTTCTTGCCATACTAAGCTCTGTAGATATGAAAGAAGACACCCCCCCAAATGAGAACAGACACTATTTACTCACAACTTATCTATAAAGCACGGGAGTCAGCCATCACCACTCACATCAGGCTGAGACTCAGGGCACACATAAGAGTGGGGACACTTTCTGGTGGCAAAAAAAGGAAGGCATGTCCTGCCCAGAGCTTGTGATGTGGGAGGCTGGAGACAAGCTGTTAGGAAGAGGGGCGTCCTAAGTGATTACTTAGGGGAACATATTTGGCTTTCCCTGCATTTAGTTCTACATGGAAAAGACTGAAAATGACGAAGCTGTGAGTCACTGACCAAGTCCTGACCCTTGGGGCCTATTGTTGCAGAGGTTGGATTCTGGTTTTCCAGATTGCTTGCTGCAGGGTGTGGGGTAGGGTCTTGTGGCTAGAGGGAGTAGTTCCCAGACTTCCAGGTGGATTTAGAAAATTCTGCATCCCAAAACCCTCCTTCAACATCTTCAGTCAATCAGATCCTCTGTGGATAGATAAACTTGAATCAATGTTTTTAAAATTAACTGCAAACAGAATTGGAAATGACTAATGTACAATATAATGACATATTAAAAGGCAAATATCAATAGAAGAATCTAACAGAATTTTATAAATTCCTTCCAAGCAATGAATATGCTCAGTTAAAATCATATGCTCATGAACTGCAATATTTGGTAACACATATCTGTGTGAAAATAATTTTCAAATATGAAATATGTAAACGATGAAAAATCTCCTTATAAGTCAGGATTAACAACTTAAATTTTAATGATAGGAATCTGTAATAAGCTAAATGGCATCCCCCTTGCAAAGGAATTCCATTTTTCTCATTAGCAGACTTGTATCACAAAAAATTGTACTAAATATATTTTAAAGTTCATAAATAAATATTTTGTGAAAAAAACTGCAAACGATAGTAATTATTACAGTAATGTCGATTTACTGTAAACATTAGGATTTCTCATTTCACTAATGTTCACATTGCAGTCAATCTCACAACAAAAAAATATTTAATTCATTAAATTTTCTTTTGCCCCAATAACGAAATCCGGCCATCTGGTCGACCTTGCCGCTGCAGACGCCAAGTCACGTGCAACTGGTGTGAACCTCAACAGGAAGGATCCAGATCGCACCCCGGCGAAGGCGCACCGCCACGCCAATGACACCCGCCCCCGACCCAGGCCACCGTCAGTCCCATTTCTCGCCCTCGGAGATCCTCCCGTCCGCCCGCACATCTGTAGGCCGTTCCCTGACTGCAGAGTTTCTTCAGAGAAGCTACCGACAACCGCGCCCACCCCGGACCGCGGCCAGGCTCGGGTCTCCTCGCCACCATCACCGGATGCCCTGGGCGGTCCCTGTTTTCCAAAGAGAAACGACTACGACCTACGACCACCGAAGCCTAGGAGGGACTGCCGCATCTCCACTAGCGCCCTCAACGCTTGCCCTCGACATTCCACGGTGAGGGGCCCTGCACAAACGCAAGCGCCACGCTGTCGTGGCGACCAAGTAGTGGGGGCGGGAGCTCCACGCGTAGACGCCGGTTCAATCTGCCGGGTGGATCACGTCTGTTGATACGCATCCCGTGCCTCTGCCTCGCTCAAGAACCGCCCCCGTGACCGCCTCGCGTGGAACCCGGAGAAACTGAAGTGGCCCCCTGTGAGCAGCCCCACAACCTCGCCTGCAACGGGTTAGACCCGGGCCCCCAAGACGGCGAGGACGCACCGACGGATCGTGACACACGGAGGACGACGTCGGACACGGACATCCTCTCCTGGTCAGGCGTAGCAGGATGGGAGGTCTCCGCGGGCCGAGGGGCACCAGGGAATGCTGGTCGACCGTCGCAGACCTCACCACAATGCTTCGAGGGAGCTCAGCGCCAGCCCCACAACACACTTCTCTCCACATTCAATCTCCGGTGAGAGCAGGACGCGCCCACCACTCCGCACCACCGGGGTGGTCGCCGCCAGCGTCGCCGGCCTCCCGGAACTCTGCCCCGCGCCTGCCGGGCGAGTCACATCCCTCGCGAAGGTCGCCAAAGTTCAGGAGGGAAGGGACAATGTAAAAGCGGCCGCAAGGTGGCTCCCGACAACGGGCTCGAACGTCAGCGGGATGGATTCTGATCGCTGGCGGGCGAGGGATCAGCTCCGACCGCCCAAACGCTCGTGTTCGTCTCGGGGCGTCCGCCTCGGAGCTACCTGCCGGTTCGGCTCGGCACGGCACGACGCGACCCCAGCAGCGGACAGGGCTGGGAAGATTTGGGCAGGAGGCTGCCGCGAAGGAGACGCGCTCCTCACGCTAATGTGGAGAATTCTGCAGTCGGAACCCTCACTCTGCAGACCTGGGTTCCCTTAGCGCCCAGCCTCTTACCTCCTTATCAGGAGACCTTAGCAATTCACTTGCTTGCTCCAATTATCTCTGCCCACCCTACACCTGTGCAGCTCTTCTCTCCATGAGCCTAGAGCTGCTTTCCCAAGGAAAAGACAACCCATGCCATTGCAGGTAGGAGCCAAGGAGACAACTGAACATTTGCATCTGGACCTATTAGAGAAATTTTTTGTATCCAACGCAGGAAGATACAAGACTAAAAGGGTCTTATAACTTTAGCACCACATGGCCATGGCTTTCATGAAACACTGATGTACACTCGGCAAGTCCAGGGGTGCCAGGAAGAAGAAAGACACACACACACGCACACAGACAAGCACACACACACACACATCCCCGAGTCTAATAGGAACACTTACCAGGGCTGGCAATGGTGGGATCAGAAAGTCCATTGTTGTCACTTCTGGGGTTCCCTGGGCTAGAACCCCAGCTCATTCAGGCAGATCCTGGTTGTTTTATTGATGTCACTGTGGCGGAGTGAGGTCTTGGAGCTCCCCAGACTGTCGTTTGCTGTCCGGTGCTCTACATTTTGTTCTGTGTACTATGCCCCTTCTCCTCCATACACAGTCAAAATTAAGAAAATAAGAATCTGCAGACCTTGCGTTCAACTTTCTAATTTGAATGAAGTTTAAGAACAAAAAGAAAAGAGTTATGTGAACAACTTAGTTAAAGAACTTACGTTTATCTTTTTGAAGCTATCAAAATGTTTATGAGCAGTCTGTAAAAAGTTAATCTTTTTAAAATTAGGAAAAGTAAATGATTCTTTATTGCTATCTCTCACCAAACCCCCACTCACACCAGCACCTATGACACAGGACTCCCCTGATGAAACGCCTGCTCCCCACTGGCCTAGAGATTTCTGCTCTGAGTCATTCTCTATCCCCTGTGTTCACCGCATTCCTAAGTCCACTGCAGCCAGTAACATGACGAAGGAGGCCACTGAGCCCAAGGGATGACCTTTAAAAAAAGAGAAGGAAAAAACCTCTCCCATCTTCTGTGAGGTCACAGCCTTAATGGAGGCTGCAACAAGTGAAAGTAAATGTTGGGAAAGAGAGTATTTCTACATTGGTCCCTGACCTGCCATATCATTAACAGGGTGGTGAACATAACTGGCGTTAATATTTCCTGGGTGCACTTAGAAAACCCAGACCCAAAGTAGAAACCTGACCATTTGGCAAAAGATGGATCAATTCAGGAATCAAAGTAAGTTTTTTTCTCACCTGTTGTTTCATTATCAGGAACTCTGTCACCACCTGCCCTCCTCTGCATCCTTATGCAGGGACAATCCGAAAATCAAGCAGATAAATCTGAGGAAAGAGGAAGCAGCCATGAGAACCCAGCCTTTCAAAATATTGTTAGATACACAAGGCATGAATCCCCAAGCACTCAGCTGGGAGTGACCCTTCCCACCTAACCCACAGTCATGCACAGACAAAAGGAATCCTTTTTCCTCCCATGGTCAAAAACAAGGCTGCATTGGCTACTCGGCATGTAAGGAGGATATAATATCCCCATTTTGCAGAAAACAATGCAAATTATGGGGTGTTATACTTTGATTCGACTTACTGTTCAAAGTTATTATTTTATTAATATTCAGTTCCTAGGATTAACACTAATTCCCAGGTAACCCTTACCATGGTCTCCTGGAGAGTCTTGTCTCCACAGCAAGGACGCCTCTCGCAAAATTCTCACTTAATAATTCTTGGTGAAAGGCACCAACATTTGTTCTCCAACTCCCATTCCAGGCCTTTAGCACCCCACCTTCCCTGCTGCACACCCCGCCCCACCAGATGCCCTTGCCCTCAGTCACCTTGGTTCCTCCCCATGTGGGAATCAGCAACATCAGAGCCTCAACCCTAGCTCTGCCCTCCATGGCCTTGGACATGTGGCCAGGAGATTCTCTATCAATTTAATGAAGGATGGAACAATCTGAGGACCCATGTCATTTGACATTACATGTCAAACTCTAACCTGGGCTTCAGTGAAAAGGTAATTGATTAAACATAGCTCATGGATATAGTGTTTGAAACATAAAGAAGACCTAAAACTTAATCAGAAAGCTATGACCAGTGAGGGTTTACCAGATAGAAAATCTGTGTGAATTCAGCAAAGTAACACTACCTGTGAATGTAACTAACACGGGGAGATTTTCAATGAAGACCATCACTGAGGGAGCCGCCTAGAATTCACATGTCGAGAAATGACTGAATGAATATTATGTGACTACTTTTTAACAGCCTCCCTTTCCTTGTCAATGGCAGGGATTTCATGCTGGAGAAGAGCCCACTGAATGCAAAGAATATGAGGACATTTCACATACAACAACCTTAACTCCACGTGTGTTATACTTTCAGCCCAAATGGGAGAGACTTCAGCCGTTATTCATCACTGAATTAACATAAGATAATTATACTAGAGAGAAACCATGCAGATCTCAGAATGTGGAAGGTTTTTAGTCACCCTCCAACCTCAGACAACATGAGAGAGTGCACCCTGGAGTGACTCTTGCAAATGTCCTGAACGTGGGAAATAATTCAGCTGAAGCCTCGCATTTATACACCAACAGCTCACACTGGAGAAGACGAACCTTATAAAGGTAATGCAGCCAGAGAGCTGACTTTTATTCACACCAATAAACTCACATGGGAGAGAAGCCCTATGTTTGGAATGACTGTGGAAGAGCTTTCAGTGACCATCCAACCCTTTGATGTCATGAGCACATTCACACAGGAGAGAAAGCACAATGAATATCATTTATGTGAGGGAGAGCGTACAGGCTGCATGATGAGTTCCGGCCCTTTTCCAGTTCAATTTCTTTTTCTTTGTTGACCAAAACATTCGTTATAGCCCTGAGGTCCATTGAAGTCTAATGGGTTGAGAAATGGTATTCTAGGGCCTATAAAGCCCATCATGGGGACTATCTTAGCATTCCAGAGGTTAAGACTTCACCTTCCAATGCAGGGAGTGTGGGTTCAATCCCTGGTCGGGGAGCTAAGATCTCACATGGCTCGCAGCCAAAACACCAAAATATAAAACAGTAACAATATTGTAGCAAATTCAATAAAGACTTTAAAAATGGTTCACATCAAAAAAAAAAAATCTTAAAAAAATTTTTTTTAAAAAAGCCCAAGATGTTAGCTGCAACATTACTGTGGGTACGTGCATCTGAGTGCACACACACACACCCATGCCAGGGAGGGACACTGTAACAACTATCTGATCATAAAGGGAAAATGCGACTCAGGAATTATTGGCATAAAGGATTCATGCAGGAGAGAAATAAGCTAAATCACCTTGTTCATTCATTTATCAACTTTTCAATTATTAAATATTTAATGAGAACTTCCAACATTTCAGAACTTGGATTGTTATGATGATTAAACTGTAAATAACACAACGCTTTTCTCTTCATAGAACTCTGTATTCTAAGGCAGATAATAATAATAAATTGCAAAATAAAATTTCTGACTTTAAAAAAAGACATGTTCATACATTGTATAGTTACAAAATATCACTACTAGTCTACAATAAAAATTGGCACTTCATAAAATAAAAATGACATTTAAAAGAGTCTCCATTCTGGAACTTTGAAAGGTTATATATTTTTAGAAAGACTGGTTAGTAAAAATATTTTACAAAATTCTCAAATTTGGGAAACCTACTCTTCATGAATTGGGGAGAGCAAAGCTAGACTTCCTGTCTTAATATCCAGGTTTGCTGTTCTCTATATTCCGAAATAAGTACTTTTAAAATTGTTAGAATTCAAAACTATATGTTTGAATATCAGTAACGATTTTTATAAGGATAAAAATTCTGCTGTACGGGCGGTCCTCTTAACATTCCTTTCATCATAGATTTTATTCAAAATTCAACCGGTTACCATTTTAAAGGATAACAGACAAGAGGATTGTTATCTTGCTGTTTATATTGGACTCAATTTCTTTCTAATTTTTTTTGATAATCCAAAACAATCCAAAATAACACATTATTATCATAAAATCCAGAATTTCCCAGTGTGTTCTGTAGTGTATATAGTCCCAATGCGTATATATACACTATTGGTAAATTTGAACTTAAATGTATTCCTAAATACAGAATAAAAATCTAAGAATACATTAACCTATGTGTTTCATTATGCAATAATGCCCTTTTAGGAAAGAAATGGCTTACCAGATGCAAGAATATCTGGAAGTTGCATAATATGTTTTTATATTTAATAACAGAAAATAAGGTAATAAGTGATTTTTTTGTTGCTATATATTTTTATATTCTTATGTAAATTACATATTCATTACTTCATCAATGTGATGGTTTCTAGCTTATTTTACTCTAGTGTGAATTATAGCACATTAACTCTTGATAGTTTTCTCTCAGAAAATGATTCTTGATGAAATTCTCCATGATCAATTAACTTTGGTAAACAACACTGCCACAGTCAAGAGATGTCGCCAAACCAAAATTTAAAGTAAATACTTTTATGGCTTACAATGTCCTATTTTGAGGCTCAGAAATATATAGCAGTTTTTGCAGTTGATGCTAATTCAGATGGGTGCTAGGTTTTAGTTACACTAATTTGTGATTTTTTCTTAGATGAAAATAAAAAAATCTGCAGGTGGATTCCCATCCTCAGTGAAGGAATAATTGTGAATTAGTGTTTATTCTAACTGAGATTACTGAGAGTAATGTAACATATTTACTTCTACCTAAGTTTGCTTCCAGGGACAAAATTCGCTAAAAGTTTAACTGTTTTAAAAGTATAAATCCCAGCATACGTGTTTCAAAAAAAATTTTTTTTCCCGCTTTTCTAGAACAGGGGTTGGCAAACTTGTGTAAAGGACCAGAGAGTAAATTTTAGATTCACCATATGATGTCTGTTGTTTCTACTCAGCTCAGTCATTGTAGCCAAAAAGCAGCTGCAGTAAAATGTAAATAAAGGAGTATAACTGTGTTTCAGTAAAACATTATTTAGAGACAAGGAAATTTGAATGCTATATAATTTTCGTGTGTTGCAAATAGTCTTTTTAGGAATTATTTTCAACCATTTAAAAATATAAAAACCATTCTTAGCTTGCAATTCCTACCAGCACACGCTGGGTGTGGAATTTGGCAGATGGAATGTAGGAGGCAATGGCCTGTTCTCTCGAGTTACAGTGCAAACATCCCTCCTTAGAGACCAGCATTCCAAAACGAATTGATTGTACTAGCCCTGCGCCAGAAAATATGAAAACTAAAATCAAAACAAAAAACAAATTACCAAAATCTGCCCAAGATGTGAGGGGATAAATTCCTCCCCCAGGACGCCCCCCTCGGCTCATGTATGGTCCCCTCATGTTGGCGTCCCCAGCCACCAGCAGTGAGTGAGACTGTCCTGCCCCTGTGCTCACTGTCCGGCCGCGTGCAGGGGCCCAAAGAGTTCTGAGCAATAGTTACTTGCTGGGCACAGTTCCTCATCCATCAATTCACCACTAAGTTCTGTGGCTTCCGGAAGGACAGAAAGCCGCCTTTCCAGCTCCACCCCTGGCTTGGAGTCCAGCCGCTAAGAGTCCAGCTTCTCTGAGGGCTAATGGCCAGCGGAGTCTGGCAGCTGTTGTGGCTTCTGTGCACCCAAAGGGGGTTGGGGCCGTGACCTGTTTTTCAGCCTCACGGCCAACACCAGCGGATGACTCTGACCATTCAAGTCACCAAACATCTTACTTTGGCAGGGGACAGAACACCTTCTACAAAACATTTATAAAGAACATTTCTTTCGCCCAGGATGGGAAATC
Organism: Eubalaena glacialis; assembly: GCF_028564815.1. Classification (NCBI taxonomy): domain Eukaryota; kingdom Metazoa; phylum Chordata; class Mammalia; order Artiodactyla; family Balaenidae; genus Eubalaena; species Eubalaena glacialis. The sequence continues at coordinate 47,165 of NW_026871455.1, forward strand.
TGGGCCCTTTCACACCAGAGACAAGGATCAAAGAGGTAGGACGCGGGGTGCAGTGTGTAGTTGACCCCCGCGTTGTTGTTCCAGTGCCGGCCCTGCGCGCAGCGTGCAGACAGCGAAGCGGCCCAGCGCTGCGTCCTCCGGCTCTTAGGCTACAGGCAGGGAAGCCGGTGGAGTCAGAAGTGGAAGCGGCCCGGTGTCCCCGGACCGGCCAGGAGACCCCCGACGGTGCCTCTGGCTTCCGTGTCTCCCTGGCTCCGCCTGCAGCTCGGCCGGCAGGTCTGGGAAGGAGCGACCGCGGGGCGGGCGGAGCACACGGCAGGGCTCCGGGCTGGGGCGGCGATCGCGGCTGGGCCCATCCCCGCACGAACTCCTGCCCCCCTCGCTGACGTCGCAGGTGCTGGATGCGTGGCGGGAGCCCTGGAGGCGGTGAGGAGAGGAGCGGGGCGGCCTACAGGCCCAGGAGACGGTCCCGCTCCTCCGCGCTCAGGGGAAGCGGCAGTCAAGGGAGCACCACGGGCGGTACAGCGGCTCCGCAGCCCGGCAGAGGGCTTCCCGCCGGCCGGGCTCAGCCCCGCGGTGGGGAATAGCGCCCGCTTCCCTACCTCGGCGCACCCCCCTGCCCGGGGTCTCTGCCGCCGCCGCGGGAACTTGGGGTCGGAGGACGGAGAGAAGGGGCGCGATCCCAGCATCTCCTCTGACCCCTGGAGGCTACCTCATCCTCCGCAGGCAGGGGCCTTTCCCTGAGCTTGGCGGCGGGGCCCAGGGCCTCAGACGCGCCGGTGCCCTGGCTCCTCCCCAAGCAGAGGACCCGGTGCTCCTTTGAAATGTATAGAAATTCCAAATTACTCTGTTGTGTAACAAGAAGTAACATAGTGTTGTAGATCAGTTATATTTCAACAGCCAACCAATAAGCAAACAAACTCATCCAATAACAGTCTGATTTGTGGTCGCCAGAGGCAGGGCGTGGGAAGGTGTGGGACTGGATGAAGGTGGCCCAAACTGCAAGCGTCCAGCCATAAGAGAGATGAAGTACCAGGGATGCAAGGTAGCACACGATAAAGATAATTAACACTGCTGTCTCCTATACATAAAAGTGGTTAAGAGAATAAAGTCTAAGGGTTCCCATCACAAGAAAAACACATTTTTCTATTTCTCTACTTTGTGTCTTTATGAGATGCTGAATGATCACTAAATTTAGTGTGATAATCATTTCATAACATATGTAAGTCAAATCATTATACACTGTAAAGTTACACTCTGCTCTATGTCACTTATATCTCAGTAAAACTGGAAGAAGATAAATGAATAAATAAAATGGTGCTCCATTGAATCTCGAATAAAATGGATGCTAAATGGAATTTTAATTGGCATGTTCAGCAGTTTTTGTATTATAATAAAAACCATTATTGATTTTCAATTGTATTTTGTAATTGAAAAATTAATTTTAAAATACTTATTTCATAATATTTTGAACAATTATCTTGGCTGTTAGAAATGGAAATCTATCTTTATTCTTCCCAAATCTTGCAGAATAGCTTTTCAAAGGTTCACAATTTTGTAAAATATTTTTTAATAACCCAGTCTTTTTGACAATTTTTGGCCTTCCAAAGTTCTATAATGACACTGTTATAAATCTCAATTTTATTTTATAAAGTGGCAACTTTTCTTTGTAAATTAGTAGCAAACATTTTGTAGTTACACGATTTGTAAACCCTTATGTATGTTTGATTTTTAATATCAGAAATTTTATTTTGCAGTGTATTTGAATTGACTGCGTTAGAATGTAGAGTTCTATGAAGATAGGAACATTGTATTATTATAATTTAGTCCTCATAACAAGCCAAGTTCTGAAATCCTGGAAGCTTTCAGTAAATATTTGTTAGTAATTGAAAATTTGATACATTAATGAATAAGGTAATTTAGATGCTCTTTCTCCTGATGACACATTCATGCCATTGATTCCAGACACATTTTCTCTTTAGGATCAGATGGATGCTATATGCTCTCTCCCTTGCTTGCATGTTTGTGTGTGTGCGTGTGCATGTACACAGACAGGAGCACAGACACACAAAGGTTGCAGGCAACATCCCATGCTTTATAGACCCTTACAATACCATTCTTTCACCCATTGGACGTCAGTGGACTTTAGGGTTATAATGAATGTTTTTAGGCCAACAAAGTAAAAGCAATTTATCTGAAGAGGAGCCAGACCTTATCATGCAGCCCCTACCCTCTCCAAATCTGAAAATGGAACTCTCCATGTCTGCAATGATTTATTTTATTTTATCTTACCTTATTTTATTTATTGGGGTATAGTTGCTTTACATTGTTGTGTTTCTGGAATGATCTTCCAGCTTCTCGGTCCTGACATATCTATCTGTTCTTGGTGGGGAAAAAAAGCTTTTGGCTAAAAAATTCTGATGTACGAATAAACCCCTGCCTGACTGAATTCTTGGGATTTTCATGGCTGTGTCCACAAATTCTCCAGGACTAGGACTCTTGTGAAAAATTAAATTTATTTGTAATTCAATTTTTAGTTATGAGGGGCACATTAAGTGAAAATATAAAAGGAATAAAATAATTGAAACAGCAGATTTTACAGTGTTTCGAAGAGAGGGCTTCTCACCTTGTGAGTTCATCAGTGTGAATAAAAGTTAAGGCTCTGATTAAGTGTGTCCCACATTTATCACATTAAGGTTTCTCTCCAGTGTGAGCTTCTGGTGTATTTAAATGTGAGGCTCCAGCTAAACTATCTTCCACATTTATAACATACATAGGGGTTCACTTCAGGGTGAGTTTTCTCATGTCATCTAAGGTTACAGCATTGCCTGAACGCCTTCCCACATTGATGAGACCTGCATGGTTTCACTCCAGTATAAATTAGCTTATGTTAATTCAATGATGAATAAAGGCTGAAGGCTCTTCCAAATTGATTGCAAGCATAGGGTTTCTGTCCTGTAAGAGGTCACTCATGTGGCGTGAAAATTGAGTTCTGTGTGAAATCTCCTCATATTTGTTACATTCAGTGGGCTCTTCTCCAGTGTGAAGTCTCTGCTATTGATAAGGAAAGGAAAGACTGTTAAAAGTTTGCTCACATAAAATTCATTTCTTTAGTTCTCTACACATGAATTCCAGGCTGCTCCCTCAGTGATGGTCTCCACTAACTACCCCCCCACCATGGTACTTATATTCACATAGAGTCTCACTTTGCTGAATTCACATAGATTTTTCTATTTTGTAGTCTCTCACTGCCATCGTTTTCTGATTAAGTTTTAGGTCTTCTTTATTTTTCAAACACTATATACATGAGCTACATTTAAGCAACTGCCCTTTTGAAACTCAAGGTACAGTTTGTCTTTGAGGCAATATGGGTCCAAATGGAAACTATTCAAAAACCTCTGCTGAGCCAGCGTTTAAGTCCACTTTCAGTCAGGTGGTTGTGCTGAATTCCTCTTACCCTAAGATAATGTCTCTAATGTGGACAGCAGGGTTCATCCCCATAAACTTACTGTTGACCTTCAGATAAATGGGTTCTTCCTGAAGCTACCGTCTGTGAACATGTTTAAAATATTGATCTTTAACGCAGAGAAAAGGTATGAAATGGAGGAATATACCAGTAATTGGAAACATATTATAGGATATTGACAATTAGAATGTATTTTTAAGGGTAAAACAAACGAAAAATAAAATGGGTGGGATGTTGGCGAGATCAAGATGAGGAAAAGCGCCTAAAGGGAGGGACTGAAACAATGGGTGCTGCGTTGAAGTTTAGCACCGGTAACAACAGAGGTATCCTTTCCTCTAAGGCCAAGGAATATGAAGAAGGTTAGATTAATAAGATTGATACGTTCACAGAATTGTGACACTATAGGAGGCATTTTTCTACATTGACTTCAACAAGATTCCAGAGACATTTCACGCAAAGAAACCTGCAATTGACATTACCCCAGTTCTGGATGAAGTTCACAGTCACATGTCTTGAAAGTCACTGATTCCTAAAAACATGCTGGACATTCTGGTTCAGGCTGCCTCATCTCCCTAAATGTCCGGAGGTGATGGTCGAGGGTGACAGTACTGAGAAAAGGCAGCTGTGTGTATCGAAAGCTCAAACCCTGTTTGACGTCAAGTCCAATGTTCCTCTGGGCTGACTTGGCCTATGCCTTTCAGATGCACCACAGAGATGGGCACACTCTGAATACAGAGTGACTTTCATGGTAAAGGAGCATCACATGTGGGGTGGTGTGAAATAACCTGCACAGTCCACAACAGAATGTTAATTCTGAGCTGACTGGCAATTAAAGAATGTGTACTTGGGAATTCATAAATATCCCTGCTCCCCAATACTTTCAGTTAAATCTACAGACTTAGCACATGAACGCAATATACATGTTCCGCCACTTATCAGCAGTGACTACAGGCAAAGTATTCCCCCCCAAAAATCTCCCTGTTCTCATGTGGAAAATACTTTAATAACCTCTCAAGAGAGTTGAGTGATTAAATGAGCTGACATGACATGTCTGAACATAACAAAACCCAATAAATAAAAGCTACAGGTGAATTAGTCATTAAAAAGTCAGAGAGTCTTGATGCAATGTCCACCATTTTGTGTGAGTGAACAGACTGTATATACAACTTGGGGTCCGCAGTTGCTGTCTACCTAACCTCGACACATACCATGCATTCATCACCAGATATGGGGACAGACGGGCTCAACTTCACAAGCCAGTGGTCCTGGTGCTGCCAAACGGTAAGATGATCCCTGACTGAACTTTCCTGTGGGTTGAGGTCCTCTTTCCCTCCTCGTTTCCTGGGACCTCACTGCTTTGACTATCATTGTCTTTCCTGTATCTTCCTCCTGTCTTCCCTGCTCACACACTAATAGGACACTCTCGATGGTTCAGGCCTCTCCAGGGCTTCAACTATGGCCACAGTTTTCTAAGTTTTCCTGTACCTACTATATCCTCCTCAATGCACCAATTAAGGAAAAAATGCTTTCTGTAAAGTGCTTCCAGTTTCTGAACAAAAGTTACCTAAACAGGGGGAAAATGGCTGGCTTGGAACAAGAATGAAAGGGAGTATTTTGTTTTGACTTTTTAGAGTTTTGAAAATAGTCAATTGTATTCTGAGAAAACAGATTAAAAATTGGAACGAAAAAAAAAAAGCAAAATTGGCTCCACTCTGCCCTCTGGGCCGGTCCTGCTGAAGGAAGGGCTTCTTCTTCTTCTCCTGCCCCTTCAGCCCTGCAAAGCCCTGTAGCCAGCACCTCTGACCCTGGACGTATTGAACTCACCCGTCCCCACACCTCCTCCCCTACCAGGCCTTGAACTTCTGCTCTTGCTCATCCCTCCACTTGTGTCCATCACATGACAGAGCTCACTGCATCGCAGACTCGCTTATGGAGTGAGCCACACCCCCGTCAAGACCATGGCTGAGGGGAGAGAAATACAACCTCTCATGTGCCCTCTTTACCATCATAGCCTTCATGGAGTCTGGAGCACGTCGGTATAAATGTTGGAAAGGAGACGGTTGCTGTATTAGCACTTGCCCTACTCCACGATCCTCACAGAGATGCCAGATGACAGGACTAGTGCTCAGAGCCTTGACTCCCTCCTGGATACACTTAGAGCACTCAGTCCAAGTGGTGGAAACAGAGTTACCATTTCAGGAGAAAGAGCAAGTCCCCACTCACTTGGGGACACGTTGCCAAGAACTCAGCTGCTAGTATTCTCTCTCAGCACCACTGTTTACTCTAAGCAGGCATATCGAAGGAAAGAGAAGAAAGCCATGATACTTGAATCCTATCTAGAGTTTTCAGACGTAACAGTCATGAATCCATAAACTTTTACTTGGGAGTGAACAACCACCCCACCTGCAAAAACGAAGTGGTCTATGAGAAATGAGGAGTAGTCTTGTTTCCCAGGGTCAAACTAGGAAGACTTTGACTACTGCTTCTCATAAGGGAAATATTAGTATCCCAAATTTACTTATTAGGAAATAAAAATCAAAGCGTTTTTAAAGGTAATTAACCCATGATATTCCAAGTTATTATTCAGTTTCCGCCCTGACCCCAAACGCTAGGAGAACCTCCAGTGCACTGACCCCACTCTCCTAACATCTGTGCCAACTTGTCTTCATTTTTATTCCAAATTAATCAAATTAAGTAATTTCAACATAGTTATGAAGACCAACAATTTCCATATTCCTCTTTTCATATTCCTTCCAAATTCATCACATCTGCTGATCAAGATTCCAATCTTGGAAGGCTCCAACTACCTACTTCTTCCATGACTGAATCTAATTAGGATATTAAATCTGGTGGGGTTCACAAATCTCCCAACATCTTTCAAATATCTCTGGCCATTGTACTATATCTAGATAATTAAGTCTTATTCTATGCCTCACAAATATTTCAGACTTTCTCCATATCTTTTGATTTTTCATCATTCTGAGTACTTTCCTCATTTTCCACAAAGGGAATCACCTTCTACTAGACAGATTAGTAAGATAATATGAGGAAATTCTTCAGCTTACTGTCCCAAAATCTGTAAATATTCCTCATTGTTGACTCCCAAGCCCATAGTAAGAATTGAAGAATCATCTCTTCCTTGGCCAAGTTCCATTTCTCCAATTGTATTATTTTCTCTCCTGCATCCCTGGAAACTTCATGCAATTGATTATATTTTAAGTATTATTTACCTTGGTATTAAAATACAAATGCTTTAAAACACTAAAAATATCTTCCTTGAATGTTTGATATCATCGAAAATCACCAGTCTTTATGTAAAGCCCCACAAAACCCACAGCCTGATGGACTGTTTGTAGGTTAAACCCATTTATATAAAGACTGATCCTCTTGCTGCAAATTCTCTTCCCAGAACTGGCCACAATTCACAAAATAGTGAGACATCTGGCCCAAGTCATCGAGATTGCTTTTGGAGGCATTTAGAATATTAGCAAATTAAAGAAATCACTTATACTTACCTTACATGTATCTAAGTGGTTAACCTGTTGAGAAGGAAAAGATTGTGTTAGGGAAGTTATTCCTGGATTAGATTTATCCTGATTGGCATCCAGATTAAAGGAGTTCTTTCTTCATGATTATAAAATACATGAGGTTATCAGATCTATTAACAGGAGCCCACAGACAATTCTATGCCTGATTCTATAGAAAGAGACTAAAACTTTGAACTCAGGAGTGTGGTAGCTGCATACTTAAGTAAAGACACAAACACAGTTTTCCCACACATTTTGTTTCTGGTGATTACTAAAGAAAAATTTCCCCAGGAGGAATCAAAGTCATTTATTATTCAAGGAAGTTTTAATCTAAAGATGGTTATTTAATTTGATTAAAGACCTTTGGTCACAGGCTATCTGAGACTAGATTAGATTACTGTGTACATGGAATTTCTGTGGATTTAAAATTGATATGTAATAGTCAAGAGAAACTTGCTTTATGACTCTACAGTTGACTTTTCTGCAATTAGTCCAGAGAGGAAAACAGGAAAAAAAGAAAAGAAAAAAAAATGAGTAGAGATATCTTGAAATATTAGATGTGTCGCCTGTAGGTTCTATTCAAGACAACAGGGAGAGGAGAGTTACTTAGGTAGTAATTTAAAGAAGGAATCTCTGAGGCACTGACATTTAACCTGAAGGTGAAGCAGTATAAGTGTAGCTGGAACTATGTAGGTGGATATCAGGGAGGAGATGAACAGAGATGAAAGCACTCATTGTACAGATAAAATCAATGCTTGGTTCTGTTTGTGTGGTTCTGGGACGTTATGTCAATGACTGAGCCCCAAATAATTAGTGGAGCCACTATCTGAGACTGCAGATGAGAGGAGAAGTAGTTTTTATTTGGGAAGGAAGTTCCTGGCTTCGGTCTGATATACATTTCATTGTAGGTGCCTGCTTCCCATGCAAGTATGGATGACACCTCAGAAATGAAATCTAGCATTCGTTTTTACGCATTATTGTCATAGTGGTAACAGTCGAAGACTGAATAATTATAACAGTTTTCGAAGATGGTGTATATAGTAAAAAGAGAGAAGAGGGTTACAGTGGAGTCTTGAGATGTTGAAATAGCATTGTTTGAGGAGAACTGCGCACAGTACACTGGGAGGAACTGACTAGTTTAAAGGCAGTGGGGAGTTTGCGATGTCAGAGGACCTTGGAAATATAAAGTTCCTGAAGGAGGTCATAGTCCAATTCTGCATGGGTCCAAGTAAAATACTGAGAAACATTCATTGGATTTAATTGCAGAGAGATAACTATAATGTTATAAAGGTTTATGTATACACAAGTCAATAGTAACAGGGATATCACCCCTAGTAAATCAAACTGTGGGAGGGGCGCCCAGAGATTGTCACTAATCCTGCACTGCTCTTTCAGTTTACTTTGGAAGGAGGAAATACATTGGGCAGGAACTAGAGAAAAATTGGCTCAGAGATTATGTTTCAAGAATGAAGAAACTGAAAAAGATGAAAGGGAATGGACTGGGAAGTGATGGGTGTTTGTTGGTAGAAGAGCTTCAGTTTACAATTAATAATAAAACATTCTCCAGAGAGCAGGAGAGAAGGGGATATATTTGAGAAAAATGGGCTTATCCAGGCGTAGAAATGACTTTCAGTTTAAACAGAAATGGCATCGCCAATGGGTGAAGATGCAGGAATAGGTGTTGACTTCATGACAGTGAGCTGAAACATTTCTTCAAATTATCTACTTCATCTGCATGGTAGGAGGTGAGCACACTGTTGAAAGTGAGAGAAGGTGAGAATTTCAGGGATTCCAAAAAAAAGGGGGAACATTCGAAGTGTGTGCAAAACATGGGAGAATGATTTATGATCACGTCCTGGTAGAATGCCAGATATTTATAAAACTCATTGGGTGATACGTATGATAGATGCAGCCATAGGAAGGGGAGTTTTTTTGTCATCTCTGATTGGGGTCTTGATCATCAGCCGTGCTGAGAGGTCAGAGAGACCTAAGAATTGTTCCATAAAACTCAGGAGACATGGGACTGATCGGGAGGCTGGGTCAGTGCACTGGAGGATTCCTGTGTAGGGAGAACCTAAGCACGGTAGTCATTGTGTGAACAGAATGGAGGGGAAGTGTTGTGATAACAGGGAGGATTCCAACCACTGATTTGGTAGGTGACATATCCAGGTCAAACTTGAATCTGGGATCCACACCTCAACACCAGCATATTTAGGAATTTGAGATTCAGAAACAGCCTGAGCTACATTTGAATTCTAGCTCTGTCATTTTCTAGTTGCATGATTTACTCAAATAAGCAAAATTTCAGAACCTAGCTTATGTTCCTTGTTAAAAGCTAACTAATCTATAAGTAACAGGGTTGTACTAAAGATAAATGAGCAAACATAGGCAAATCTCAATCACAGGGACTCAAAAAGAATGTTTTCTCTTTTCAGGATCTCAGGATCAAAGGGTTGTGATCCACCCCTGTTCCTGACACATTATCAGTATTTGTCTACGTAGTAGTTAATGATTAACATTGACTTAGGTAGCACTTGACAGTTTACACATACTTTCCTATACAAAAATTATGAAATGAAGAATATTTCTCCCCATTACATTTAGTAGGACAGAACTCCACCTACTATTTCACTAATGTATCTGAAGGTGTCAACTAAATTTCACCCCAAATTAAACTTCACTCTATATTTGATGAGTGTGTCTGCCCTGTGTGGATTGTGGTACCCAACAGTGGGCTTATGATGTACGTACCCTTGCTGCTTTCCTGTGCAAGTGGTTTTTAGTCCTGATTTGTGTGACAAGACCTTCCAACAAGACATGAGTCCCTGGATTGTTTTCCCCACCATTAAGTAGATCCAAAGTGGCCTGGCCACATGTCCAAGGCCATGGAGGGCAGCAGTAGGGTTGAGGCTGCCATGTTGCCTGATTCCCACACGGGGAGGAACCAAGGTGGCTGAGGGCAAGGGTATCCGGTGGGTGGGGGCAGGGCACAACAGGGAGGGTGGGGGCTCTGAAGCACTGGGGCGGGTGTTGGAGAAAATCTCCTGGTGCATTTGATCAAGAATTATTTCAGGAAACATTTGAGAGTGGTGTTCTTTCTGTGGAGTCAACATTCCCCAACTGATCATTGTGCGGGTTTCCTGGAGTTTGGTGTAAATCCTAGGAATTGAACATTAATGGAATAACTCTGAAAAAGTAGCTCTAATAAAAGTACAACACCCGGGGGCTTCCCTGGTGGCGCAGTGGTTGAGAATATGCCTGCTAATGCAGGGGACACGGGTTCCAGCCCTGGTCTGGGAAGATCCCACATGCCGTGGAGCAGCTAAGCCCCTGTGCCACAACTACTGAGCCTGTGCGTCTGGAGCATGTGCTCCGCAACAAGAGAGGCCGCGATAGTGAGAGGCCCACGCACCGCGATGAAGAGTGGCCCCCGCTTGCCGAAACTAGAGAAAGCCCTCGCACAGAAACGAAGACCCAACACAGACATAAATAAATAAATAAATAAATAAATAAATAAATAAAGTGAAATTCTTAAAATAAACTGGCAGCGTAAAAATGTTTTAAAAAAAGATATATATAAACTTGCTATTTTCATTAAACAATTTGTCATCAACATTTTTCCCAAGTCAATACCTATGGATCTAGCTCATTTAAAAATATATCAATAAACCAAAGCACAAAGTGATAGTACTGTATTGTCTGAATGTACTGGAAATTTACTTACCTGCTCCCTCTTAATGGCTGTTTTCTAAATGTTCTGTTCTTAAGTAATACTGATATCAATATTCTTATTACACATGTATTTGCACAAATGTTCCCACCCACCCACTTCTTGCCATTTGACTTTGCTTGTGGAATATGTAAAGATCAATTAGGTGGTCAAGTTATCAATCGTTTCCTTTATGGCTTCTGGGCCCTGGTTTTTATGTTTTAGTAACATCTCCACTCTGCAATTACAGAATAAAATGTCATCCGTGTTTTCTATTGGTACTTTCATGGTTTCAGCTTAAAGTTCACGCAGTCCATCCCCCTGCAGAATTTTCCTTGTTTACAGCGGCCTGTGGCCCAGGAATAGCGTGAAGAGCGCGTCTCCCTCGCGGCAGCCTCCCGGTAACATCCTCCCAGCTCCTCGTCCCCCGTCTGCTGCCGGAGTCGCGCCATGTCGTGCCGAACCGCGAGCTAGCTCCGAGGCGGACGTCCCGAGACGAGCTCGGGCGTTTGGGCGGCCCGCGCTGCACCCTTGCTGGTCGGCGATTGGGATCCGGCCCGGGGACGTTCGAGCCGGTTCTCGGGCGCCACCTGGCGGTCGCTTTTATATCGTCCCTTGTCTCTGGAGCTTCGGCGATCTTCGCGAGGGCTGAGCGTCGGCCGCCGGGCGCGAGGCAGAGTTCCGGGAGGCCGGCCACGCTGGTGGCGACTGTCCCGGTGGCTCCGAGGCGTGGACGCCTTCTGTTGTCGCTGGAGATTGGGCGTGCAGGTTTATGGGTTTGTGACCGTTGCCGCGCTCCCGAGTGCGGTTTGGGGGTTGCCTGGCTTGGTCGACCAGCATCCGCCCGTGCCCCTCGAGTCGCGGGGACCGACCGGACTCGACCCGACCTGGGACGCCCGCCGCGTTGTTAAGGGAGGGGGTCTTCCGAGCTCTCCGGACCGCCTGAGGCTTGATGGTCTGTCTTTCTGAGTCACTTTAGGAGCGTTCATTTTCTACCACCTCGGTTCCCCAGCGTCCCACTCCGGAGGTGGGGAACGGCCCGGACGTTGAGGACGTTGGAGGGCGCGACGTGCTTGTGGGCTGGCGCGCTTGGGTCCTGGTCTCCGGAGCATGGGCGCTGCCTGCTTTCGCGGGATTTGGACGGGCAGACTTGTGTAGTGTGAGGCCGGCGCTGCGCTCCCTAGAAGTCGTTGAGTGGTGGTCTGGGAGGTTCGAACCGCACTCCCTGGTGCCCTCTGCCCGCGGGGAACGCCCATGTTGCTGCGCGTGGTCAGGAGAGGGTATCCGTGCCCGGCGTCGTCCTCCGTGTGTCCCGGTGGTCGTCCTTTCGTTTTCCAAGTCTCGCCTGGGGGTGGCTGAAAGCTTCCTACGGACGTGGACGGCGCAAAGTTTCCGCCGGCCTTCCCTCAGGATCCCGTTCGCCCTAATTCGCAAATTTGTTTCTCTCCGCGATGGGTACGGCCCGAATGGCGAAACGAGGAGGCACTTTGAGGGCAACCCCGGCCTCCCCGTCCTCCTTCACACGGGACGGCGACGCCACGGCCAGTAGGGCGCCCGGTGCGGCATTACAGAAGCCTTGCGGATCCGGTGCGTCCCGTTCACGTCGCCGTAGCTCCTCCCCGGCGGCCACTTACTCCGAGATCCGCGAGAAGCGGTCACGGGGCTGCGCAGACGGGATTCCCACGCAAGCCGATGTGCGTCTACGGGGGAGCGTCCGGCGTCCCCTCTTCTTTTGGGCACGACGGCGAAGCGCTTGTGTGTCGACCACACACAGGTCCCCTCACCGCAGGTGACAAAAAGGATAGTCGCGGGCGAGAGGCGAGGGCGCTCCAGGCGCGGCCACGGTCCCGCTTGGGGCTTGGTGGTCGGAGAAGCCTGACAAATGGGGAAATGGGGAGCTGCCTGGGGCGTCTGGTGATGGTCGCAGGAGGACCGAGGCCGGGCGCGGTCCTGGGTGGGCGCAGTTGTCAGAGACTCCACGAGAGAATCTTGTCCCGAATGGCCTCTGAACGCGCGTGTGGACGGGGAGACAACCCGGAGAGAGAATTGGGACCTGTGGTGGACCCAGAGGGGACGAGTGCAGAGGGGTGGAGGCGCACCTTCTCTGGCGTGCCATCCAGATCTATCCCGGTGGTTTTCCCTCCATTTGGTTGTTATGTGGCGTCCGCTGCTGCAAGGCCGACTAGATGGCCATACAGCGGTGTCGTGGCAAGAAAAAATTTCAGTGACTTGAGAATTTGTTTTGAGACCAATTAGTGTACACACTGGTGAAATGAGAAGTTCTGAGACCTACAGAACTGTACATTACTACTGTCGTCGTTACTCAACATTATTGTAATTAGCAATAAAACTGAGTAAAGTTGATTCACGGAGTAGCTGATTAATTGAAGATGATCAAAGAGGGGTTTCAGTATTTCTAAATCCTCCTAAATGGGCAGAGAGCAAGGTGGAGACAGCAGGTATGTGCCAGGTAAGGTTCTGTTGGGTGTGAGAATAAAGGGCAGTGCTGAGAAGAAACATTTGAAGGGTTTCTGAATGTAGAAGAGGTTGGAAAGCATTTTTAAACACATGTGGGGGATAGATCTGATAGGTTGCAGTTTAAAGAAAGAGAAAGGCTCATTGCTAGTCGCCGCAGAAGGATTCAGCAACAGAGTATCTTTAACATCTTATCAAATGCTCTCTCAGTTAAGAACACTCCAGGTTATAAATCCTTTAGAAACATCCTACACATTTGCTAGCAGCAGAGTAATGCATGCCAAGGTTATGCATTGCTGCATTGTTTGTAATATAAACAGATTATTGAATATCAGCGTTCATCCCAACGTGGATTGGCAAAGTGCATTATAGTACATCATCCATTCAGTGCACTGTCGAGCAGGAAACTGTCTTGATAGAGGATAATTTGCAAGATATTGTCAAATGAATAAAAGCAAGATATAACAAAACACCGTGCCTAGTATTCTACTATTTGTGATTTTAATTAGGGTGCCAAGGAGAAATATATATTCATATTTCTTGTATGCACATAAAGACACCCTGGAAGTATGCATGGGAAAACAGATACATGGCTACCTGTGGAGGGCAGGGGCTCCTGGGAAAAAGGGGGGGGGGAGGTGGGGGGGCACAATGTAATGCAAAGTATTTATATTTTCAGGACCTTCAACCATCTACATGTGTATTATAATCTCTCCAGAAATTCAAGAAGTTGAATTTCTTAAACCTCCAAAGATTAAAATGCATTTGCTATTTCTACCAACTGTGAGTACATTTCAAGTTTGTTTTACCATGGAGATTTGCCTTCTCTAAAATGCCTACTCAAGCCTTCCACGGTGATTTTGACTGTTTTCCTTTAATTTGGTAGGAGACAAAACCAGGGGAATCACTGTTGTGTAGTTTATCAGTCCCCCCAGTGGTTCCCCTGCTGTTTTGTCCGTTCAAATACTTTATACACTGTGTTTTTTGGTGCTATTTTCATAAATTTTATTTACAAGAAAGAGGAATATAGGAGCAATAAAGCTGTATTAGGGTTTTGCTAGGGTTGCCAGAACAAGATACTGCAGACTGGGAAGCTTAGTTAATTTTCTCACAGCTCTGGAGGCTTTGAGTCCAAGATCAAGGTGTCCACAGGTTCAGTTTCTTCTGAGGCCTCTCTCCCTTGCTTGCAGATGGCTGCATTCTTGCTGTGTCCTCACATGACTTACCTCTATGAGCTGAGTGTGCATGGCTGTGTCCTAACCTTCTCTTCCTATAGGGGCACAGCTCTGGATTAGGGCTCTCACCCATAGGACCCATTTTCACTTACTCACCTCTCCTAAGGCCCTATTCCCAAATACAGTCACATTATGAGGTACAAGGGTCTGGACTTCAACATATGAATTTATAGGGTTCCAGTTCAGACCTTAAGGGCAGCTGCTCCCCGTTGGTTGAAGCAGAAATCTCAGAGGAGACAGTCGTCTTCCCACATGGCCTAGAACTTCTTGACCCAGCCAAGTCATGACCATAAGCCTGATTACCTGTTGTTTTACCACATGTCTCTCTTACTGAGAGTGTAAGTCAGGGAATGAATAAGAAATTATGTCCTCAGTACTTTGTCACTAAATATTTCAGCCTTTTGGAGGCCAGGTGTTCACAAAAGTAAAGAAGTTATGTTTTGCTCAGCAAGTTCTTGGCCTTGGAAGGTACACAATGCACTGAGGAAGCAACCTAAATGTCTACCATATGCTGAGCAGGCCACAGACACAGGAGCAGGAGACAGCCATTAGAGGCCACAGCCTCGCTGGGAAGCAGCTGTATCACCAGTTTAGCTCAATCAGATCTGTGTTCTAGGTGCTGAGCTTGAGGAGGGAGTCAGTCCTGGGACACTGTGGACACGATGCAGAAAAATTACCTTAAACCCAGAGTCATACTTAAATAGAAAAAATGTGAGATATTAAATTTTATGGCCTCCACTGAGCTATAAACTTGGTGAAGGTGGTAATGTTATACATTTCACCTCTTAGTCTGCAGAAAATTTCACATGCTGGAATCCTGGAGACTCTCAATAAATATTTGTTACTTTAATGAGTGGTGTGTGAGAGAGCTACCTGATGTTTATTGAAGACTGTTGTCCTATGATAATTTACCTACGAAATCCAGAACACTTGGGGGATATGTTTTCCTTTAAGTATCTGATGGATACTGTGGACCCTCCACCTAGTAATGCACATGCACAGACACAAACACATAGCTGCACCGACCTCAAGTGTTCTATTTCCCTCTTTTCAAGCTCATAGACCAACACATTAGCATTCTATATGTATGGGCTTTATAATGGTTTTGTGTGTGTGGGTGTGTGCGCGCATCAAGAAAGAAAAAGTAATCGATTTGAAGTGAGAGAACACATCATGTAGCTCCTGCTCTCTCTCAAGCCAACCTGACAGCAAATAAACTTACGACATAGGCATTCTCCACGGGGGCCATCTCTTTTCCCCAGGTCTTTATTTATTTTTAACATCTTTATTGGAGTATAATTGCTTTACACTGTTGTGTTAGTTTCTGCTTTATAATAAAGTGAATCAGCCATACCCTGGTCTTTATTGATTAGCACCATTCTCATTGGAGGAAGAATGGAACTCGGGAGGGCGACCAAGTCTCTCTGACTTCCCTGGCTCACGGTGCAGAGGGCGGGAGGGTGTGAGGGGCGCCGCAGACTCTGCCCCTGGCTACTCCCTGCAAAGTAGGGGCCACAGCCTTGGAAGCGGAAGCAGCAGAGCCGCTCCTCTCCTCTTTTGCTTACTGTTCTCATGGAATATCTTTCCCCATATTTTCACTTTCAGCATATGAGTGTCCTTACTTCTAAGTGAGTCTCTTGTAGACAACATAAGTTGGACCCTTTTTATGTCTAGCTTGTCCATCTTTGTCTTTTAACTAATGAGTTTAAGCTATATATATAAACTACTGATATGGAATGACTTTTAATTGCCAATTTTTCTGTAATGTCATATAGCTTTTCTGTCCCACACTTTCTCCCATACTGACGTCCTTTGTGCTTACTTTTTGTACTCATTTTTAAAATTTATTTATTTGGTTGTGGCAGATCTTAGTTCTGGCATGGGGGACCTTTGCTCTTCTTTGTGGCATGCGAACTCTTAGTTGTGACATGTGGGATCTACTTCCCTGACCAGGGATTGAACCCAGGCCCCCTGCATTGGAAGCATGGAGTCTTCACCACTGGACCACCAGGGAAGTCCCCTGACTGACTTACTTTTAATTTCCTTCTGTGTATATTCTATAGATATTAAATTTGTGGATACCATAGAGATTACACATAAAATCCTATCAAACTAGCTTAAACTGATATCAACATATTTTTAATCACATGCAAAATCTCTATTACATCTCCTATTACATTAGACATTCATTACATGTTATTAATGTCACATATCACATATTTATACATTGTTTTCTGTTAATGTAGAGGTACGAATTAGCTATTTGGGGATGCTATAAAAAAATGCCACAACTTGGGTAGCTTATAAACAGAAGTTTCTTTCTCATGGTTCTGGAGGCTGAAGTGTGAGATCAGGGTGGTTAGGTAAAGGTCTTTTCCTGAGTCATAGACTTTTCATTATATCCTCACCTGGAGGAAGGGTTTAGAGAGCTCTCTGGGATCTCTTTTAAAAGCACAGAAGAGACTTCCCTAGTAGGCCAGTGGTTAAGAATCCGCCTTCCAACGCAGGGGACACGGGTTCAATGCCAGGTCAGAGAACTAAGATCCCACATGCCACAGGGCAACTAAGCCCATGTGCTGCAACTACTGAGCCTGTCTGCCACAACTAGAGAGCCTGTGTGCTGCAACTACCGAGTCCCTGTGCCACGGCTAGATATGAAGCCTCGGCGTCACAACAAAGATCCCATGTGCTGCAACTAAGAGCCAATGCAGCCAAATAAGTAAATACATATTTAAAAATAAATAAAAGCACACAAATCCTATTCATGGTGGCTCTGCTGTCATAACCTAAGCACCCCCCAAAGGCCCTACATCCTAATATCACCACATTTGGAGGTTATATTTTTAACATATGAATTTTAGGGGAAACAATCACATAATACCAATACATTTATAATTATTTTAATATTTTGGTTTTAGAAAATATCCTAGAATAATAAAAAGTGTAGTTACAAGTCAAAATTATAGCTCTTTTTTCTATTTGTCCATTTATTTACCTTTATCAGATAAATTTATATTTTCATATGGCCTCAAGTTACTGGTGTCCTTCCATTTGAACTTGAAGTACTCCCTTTAGCATTTCTTGAAGGGTAGGTATTATGGTACTGAACTCCTTCAGCTTTTGTCTGAGACTGTCTTTCATTTTCCTCATTTTTGAAGAATAATATTGTAAGATATAGAATTGTTGTTAGGTAGTTTCCCCCAGTACTTTAAACATATCATTTCACTCTCTTCTGACCTGCAAAATTTCTGATGAGAAAAAGCAACTGATAATCTTACTGACGATAACAATTAAGTGGATGATAATAATTGTCACATACAACTTTGTTTATATATATTTCTTAACATTAACCTATTTTAAAAAGTACTTATTGTTACAAAATTTTGTGTTTATCATTCCAAGATTACTTAACAAATCTATATATTTATTCTACTTATTTATAAAATAATAGGTTATTAGCCAAAATTATGAATTCATAGCTGAAATGTGTGGTAAAACATTCTTGATAAGAGTTTTTCCATGTCTGAGAATTTTGATATGAACTCTGGCTTTTCAGTGTGATTTTAGCATTGATAGATCCAGTGTGAGAATTCAACGTTGACTAAGGAATTAAATATCTCTGAGGGCTTTCCTTCATTCATTACAGTAAAAGTCTTTCCTATGCTGTGAAAACTCATGTGTATGTAAGTCTATTCAATGATAGTCTCCAGTTAAAATTATCTCCATGTCAGTTACATACACATAGTATGTAAATCTTCTGCATGGACATCCCCCCTTTGTAGCATTTCTACTAGCTATCATCAAAATTCAGTCTAATTTAGTCCATAAAGTGAACACTTTATGCTGGGGTAGTGTTTACACTACACTGTGAGTTATATGAGTCTGCTGAATTCCTAAGTTACCTCATTCCCAGATTTAACATGTGGATGACCGGGGTTCACACCTGAAGAAATTTACTATTTTCTTACAGCTACATTAGTCCACCAGGAAAATAACTTGCCTGGATATCATTTCTTGCTTTTAATGGTCACAATTTTTGCTTGAAATAAGACAAAAATAATAATTAAATTAAATAAATAAGAAATGACACATGTGACATTAGGGGGATTAAATTGTTGAAAAGTACATTACGTGGGGAAAGAACATGAATTTGAAGAATACACCAGTGAATAGAGACATGGTTTAGAAAAATGTTAGTAAGATATTCAGTATTTAAGTAAAAGAAAAATAAAATAAATTCAGATGTTACAGGGAATATGAGAGGGGAAATTATTAAAGAGACTATGGCAAGGACAAAAACATGAAATTTTAACTCCCACGAGGACAGGAATTTTGCTTCTCTGAGGTGAAATGTACAGGGGGAAACGTGAAGAGAAATTGATGTGTGATGCGTAATGACAGAATCTGGATAATTTGACTCAATGGCTTCACATACATTTCTAAAAATATCCTTTAGTCGAGCAAGCCTCCAGTTGACATTCCAAGTGTCCTGCTCCCTCCCCACACTGAGCACATGTGTCTGGAGCTGACTTGGACCCCAGCCTGGGGAAACCCTCCTCTTCCCTCCACACCTACTCTTCTTGCTCCAACTGGGAAATTACATCTGGTTTGCAGAGCTGATGCCCTGATACATGTGGGAAATGCTGGATGGATTTAAAGTTCTGTGCTGAGAACAGTGCATGCAATGCAAGTGCAGGACAACATGCCAAGGCTCAAGTGTGAGGGCATCAATGGCAGCCCAGGTTCCAGCACCCTGAAGGGGGAAAACACTGAAGGGTGTCACCCGACACTTCACTCAAAGACAGTAAAAGTCTCTGGCTGCTGCTGTTCTTGCCCAAGAGGAAAGACAGGCTGCAGGCCTAGACGTCTCAGCCAGGAAGGAAGCAACGTTTTCATAATGTGGTTAACACTGTTTTCTAACAGAATTCAATAAACATAAGACCCATGAGATTATTACCTGGAGTTCATGTAGACAGGGGGATACAAGCTGTTATGTATTTTTGCTGTGTTCAAACCTCATAATAGTCCCCCGAGCAGAATTACTTAGCAACATAAAGTCACTTGTTTGTTAGATAAAATAGCCCTTATCTGTGTTCAGCATTATTCTGCGTGTTGGTGGCAGACTAGTAAGGAATACGTGCGATTGTGGTAATGGAGATTAGCCGTGATCTGCTACTTTGTCAATTGCCAGGCAGTGGGGGTAGAGATAGAGCTGAAGCTCCATGTACATTTTCCGTGTTTTTTTCACGTATTGAAGGTGTATCTGGAGTCCTGCTTTTCTTTCCCGGGTTAGAGCCGCAGACACCAGTCGTCAGAACTCATGAGATTTGCTGGCTCCATGTGTCAGGAAAGCGCTGGATCAACTTTTCTCTTCTACATAGTTCTCTCCTCTGGGGTTGGAATATGAGACTTAAGTCAGCCCACGCCATCCCATCGATTTCTATTACCTGCTGCTGTTTATTTTTGCTCTATTTATACCTTCAGTATGCAAACCTACGAATGTGGCTCCAAAGCCTGTGCTGACCCAGGACTCTGATTCCAAAATACCCCAAGAAATTGTCATTCAATTAGGGAAGTCTGTAATCCCTCAGTCCTTAAGTTTATTAGTATTATTATTGGTAGTAGTACAATTAATATCTTTACGATTGTAATCACTATTGATATTATTATTTATCACTATTGTTGTTATTGCATTTCTTATTAAGTTTCTCTGCTCATGAATGTATCCAATTTACTGAAGAGTATTGTGGAGGGTTTTCAACAGACTTACATACACATGGTGATTCCTGGTTCCTCCTGTATTTATGGGTACTCGTTGGTCAGAGAGCCTCCTGAGATATTCAGACTTACCCACTGGAGGAAGGGACAGTTGTTACTGGTAAGTGAGCCCCAGGGAGGACACTCTTGACTTTCTTGAGCCTCTAGAACAATGTTTAAGTCCTCTTAAGGGACCAGAAAGTGGTGCCAGTGCAAGAGCCCTGGAAGACACCCTTGTCCTACCACACTCAGCACAGGATTTTCCACCTCAACTCTGGGCCAGGGACCACTCTCACATCTACTGGGAAGGATGGAGAGGGTGTCCCTCCTAGGGTCCAGTCTCCGAATTTTAAAACTCAGCCCAGGAACTGACATTGTGACAAGTGAGGAGTAAGGAGAGTATCCTTGGCATGCCTGAACCTGAGGACATGTTCTAAATTCACTCAGGTGTCCAGGAAAAGCTGGTGCGGCACTGGCAGACAGAGATGATGACGTGCCTGCTCAAGTAACCACTTATTTTTCTAAGTCCCCCAGGGAGCCCCTGCACTGTTTGTGCCAATATATCATCCTCCCTGCTGACCCAGGATCACCTAGAATGACATCTTCCAATAGCCTTGGTGTGACATATGCAAACCGAAGTGTCTGGACTTTATGGGACCAGGTAGGTACAAATGGCAGGAGCTCAGGCAAGGTGCTGATGCTGAGACAGTGCTGGGGGTAAGCATGTATCACAGACGAGGCCTCTGAATGTAGGGAGTGCAGAACGCTCCTGAATTCCCTGCCAGGAGCCTACGACCCCTAGCCAACTGGCCAGTCTTCTGAAATCTGGTGGTGGTTATGAGGCAGGCAGGACAAGGTCCATTTACTATGGACCGAGGTACTTATTCTATGTCCCTTAGGACTCTCCTTCCCTGGTTTGCATATAAGTTCCCAAGTTCACCCACACCCTCCTCCTCTTTGGTATTCTACTCCCTCCTGCTTGTTTTCTCCTCTCAGAACAAATTTCTTGGTGCAAACCTAGGATTCTGACTCTAAAATACCCCAGAGAACGTCTGATATAGGTACCCTGAAATTTACTTAGAGGAGTCTGTACGCAAATCTGCCATCGTTCTAAGTTTATTTTTCTCTTTAACAGTAGTAATGGTAATATCATAATTCTCACTATTATTGTTCTTAGTCCATTTTATTACCTTTATTAATATGCATTATCTTTGTGGTTGTTTTTACATAACATTGAGTAGATCTGCTCTATGCTAAAGATTGTCTGATTTACTGAAGATCATTATGGAAGGTTTCCCAACATACAAAATACATACACCTAGTTACTTCTGAGCTCCCACGGTACTTAGCTGGGTGCCCTTGAATCAAGGTCTCTATGAAGCTGGGGCTGAGGTCTCAGCTGTCGCTCCACGGGGGAGGATTTGCTCCCAGACTCACTGAGATGGGTACTGGCAGGATGCAGTCTGTGCTGAGAGCCTAGTGCCTCTGTCTGGAGGCCTGGGACCTCCCTGTGTTCTCTCCTATGTGGGCCTTTCCGTATGGCAGCTACTAACACCCTTGCAGGCTTCCACAGGTCCAGGTATAGGAGAGAGAGACAGACAGAAACAGAGAGAGAACACAGGATGCAGCAAGTGAGAGAGAAGTGACAGAGGTTCTGTCAATGAATCTTAACACTGACCTCCCATGACTTGCTATATTCTGTTGGTCAGAAGCCAGTCACTAGCTACTTAGTAGTTGCACAAAGAGTGGAGTTTCCTCGCTGGATGAGGATCACAGCCTGTGGCTGGGAACACCGAGGAAGGCATGTTCGGTGGTCTCCCCCCAGAACTGGGAAAAGGGGCTGGATTCTGGAAATAACTGAAAGTGATGAAAGTCCAACCTCAATCATCAGAAGAGAAGTGAAAAGAAGATAATGGGTTACGTGTCATTTCTCATCCACTAAAGCAGCAAAACAAAAGCTCCCCAAACTCCTGAAACTGGAACCCTTGGTGGCAATGAGGCACAGGGCCATTCATTCCTCAGTGGTAGGAGGGGCACCGACTCTTCCTGGAGGGTGATGGCTGCCGCATCCCCAGATGCTACCCACTTGATTAAGGAGGTTACTTCTAGAAAGCAAAGGCAGTGGTCAGAGGTGTCTATGAAGAGTCCACGTGGGTGGTGTTGTCTGTCTTATTTCTAAGAGCCCTGCATGGGCACCTGCTTCCAGAGGGGAGCTGGTTCCACTGACAGTGAGAACAGACTGCAGTTGTTTAAAATGACAGTGTCCATACTACCCAAAACAGTTTACAGGTTTAATGTGATCACTATCAAATTACACATGACATTTTTTCACAGAACTAGAACAAATAACCCTAAAATGTATATGGAACCATAAAAGACCCAGAATTGCCAAAGCAATCCTGAGGAAAATGAACAAAGCAGGAGGCATAACCCTCCCAGACGTCAGACAATGCTACAATGCTAATCAAAACAGCCTGGTATTGGAACAAAAGCAGACATATGGATCAATGGAACAGAATAGAGAGCCCAGAAATAAACCCACAGACCCATGGTCAATTCATCTCTGATGAAGGAGGCAAGAATAGACAATGGGGGAAAAGACAGTCTCTTCAGCAAGAGGTGTTGGAAAAGTTGGTTCATGCTAATCAATAAAGTTAGAACACACTCTCCCACCATACACAAAAATAAACTCAAAATGGCTTAACAACTTAAAAATAACACATAACATCATAAAACTCCTAAAAGGGAACATAGGCAAAACGTTCTCTGACATAAATTGTACCAGTGTTTTCTTAGGTCAGTCTCCCAAGGCAATAGAAATAAAAGCAAAAATAAACAAACGGGACCCACTCAAACTTATAAGTTTTCTCACAGCAAAAGAAACCATAAACAAAATGAAAAGACAACATACAGACTAGGTAAAAATATTTCCAAATGATGTGACCAACAAGGGCTTAATTTCCAAAATATACAAACAGCTCATACAAGTCAATAACAAAAACCCAAACAAACCAATCAAAAAATGGGCAGAAGACTTAAACAGACATGTCTCCAAAGAAGACATACAGATGGCCAATAGGCACATGAAAGGATGCACCTCATCACTAATTATTAGAGAAATGCAAATTAAAACTACAATGAGGTACCACCTCACACCAGTCAGAATGGCCATCATCAAAAAGTCTGCAAATAACAAACGCAGGAGGGGGTGTGGAGAAAAGGGAACCCTCCTACACTGTTGGTGGGAATGTAAATTGACACAGCCACTATTGAGAACAGTATGCAGGTTCCTCAAAAAAACTAAAAATAGAGTTGCCATATGATCCTGCAATCCCACTCCTGGGCATATGTCTGGAGAAAACCATAATTCAAAAACACATATGCACCCCAATGTTCATAGAAGCACTATTTACAATAGCTAAGACATGGAAGCAACTTAAATGTCCATCAACAGATGAATGGATACAGAAGATGTGGTACATATATACAATGGAATATTACTTACCCATAAAAAGAATGAAATAATGCCATTTGCAGCAACATGCATGCAACTAGAGATTAACGTACTAAGTGAAGTAAGCGATAAAGAGAAAGACAAATACTATATGGTATTACTTATATGTGAAATCTAAAATATGGCACAAATGAACCTATCTATGAAACAAAACAGACTCACAGACATAGAGAACAGACTTGTGGTTACCAAGGGGGAGGGTGTTGGGGAAGGATGGACTGAGAGTTTGGGGTTAGTAGTTGCAAACTATTACATATAGAATGGATAAAAAACAATATCCTACTGTATAGCACAGGGAACAGGATATTCAATATCCTGAGATAAACCATAATGGAAAAGAATATAAAACAGATGTATATATGTGTATAACTGAGACACATTGCTATACGGCAAAAATTAATACAACATTGTAACTCAACTATATTTCAATTAAAAAAAAAAAAAGAATCAGTTGATGTGAACAACACTAAAGGCCAAATGATCCTAAGAGTCATATACAGAACATTCTATCCAACATACGCTGAATACACAGTGTTCTCAAGTGCAGAAAAAATATTTTCTAGAAAAGACCACATGATACACCACATATCAAATCTTAGTAAACTCAGGAAGACTTAAAATATACCAAGTATATTGTCTGACCATATTATTAAACTAGAAATCAATAACAGGTGGAAAACTGGAGCACTAATGAATACAAAAAAAATGATCAACACTCTCCTGACCAACTAATTTATTAGAGAATAAATTTAAGAAGAAATAAGACAGTATTTTGAGAAAAACTGAAATGGAAACACAGTATACTAAAAGCTATGGGATGCAGCAAAAGGAGTGTTAAGAGGGAGGTTTATTGTAACAAATGCCTACCTTACGAATTAAGAAAGATCTCAAATAAAAAACCTAACTCTTCTCTTCAAGGACCTGGAAAAAGGCCAAACTGAGCCCAAAATTAGCAGAAGGAAGAAAATTATAAAGATTACAGCAGAAATCAACGTGATAGAGAAGAGGAAAACAACAGAAAAGATTAGCAATACTAAGAGTTGGTTCTTTAAAAGATAAAATTTCAAACCTTTAGCTAGACTAACCAAGGAAAAGGAGAGAAGACCCAAATCAACAAAATTATAATTAAAAGAGAAGACATTACAACTCTACTACAGAGATAAGAAGGATAACATGCTACTTTGAACAACTACATGCTAACAAACTGGGCAACCTAGATAAATGGAAAAATTCTTAGAAACATACAACCTACCAAAAGTGAATTAGAAAGAAAGAGAAAATCTAAATGAAGCAATTAGTAGTATGGAAATTAAATCAGTAATCAAAACTCTTCAAATGAAGAAAAACTCAAGATCAAGTGGCTTCACTGGTAAATTTTACCAAATATTTAATGCCAGCCAATGCAGGGGACATGGGTTCAAGCCCTGATCTGGGAAGATCCCACATGCCAATGAGCAACTAAGCCCGTGTGCCGCAACTACTGAGCCTGTGTGCCACAACTACTGAAGCCCACACGCCTAGAGCCCATGCTCCACAACAAGAAGCCACTGCAATGAGAAGCCCAGGCACCACAACGAAGAGAATCCCCCACTCACTGCAACTAGAGAAACCCACGTGCAGAAACAAAGACCCAATGCAGCCAAAAATAAATAAATGTTTTAAAAAAAGGCCAAATATGACAAGGTCACAGTTCAAAGCACACTCAAGAGTGAAAGTCTGAAACTTTTTCTGTAATATCAGAAACAAGACAAGGGAGTCCACTCTCACCACTCATTCAGCATAGTAATGGAAGTCCTAGCCAGGGCAATCAGTCAAGGAAGAGAAATAAAAGGCATCAAAATTGGAAATTAAGAAGTAAAAATGTGTCTATTTTAAGGTAACATGATTTTATATATAGAAACTCCAAAAAACTTCACCAAAAACCTGTTTAATCAACATAATCAGTAAAGTTGCAGAATTAAAACTTAAAATGCAAAAATCAGTCATATTTCTATATAGTAACAAAGATCTGAAAAAAGAAAACCATTCTATTTATAACAGCATCAAAACTAATAAAATAATAAGGAATAAATTTATCTAAGGAGATGAAAGATAGCTACAACACAAGCTACAATACACTGATGAACAAAATTGGAAAAGACACAAATAAACGTAAAGTTATCCCTTGTTCATGATTGGAAGAATTAATATTTTTAAAAATGTCCATTCTACCCAAAGCCATATATGGATTTAATGCAATTCCTATCAAAATCCAATGGCATTTTTTAAAGTAGAAAAAAACAACACAAAAATGTATGAGGAACCACAAAAGAACTTGTATATGCAATGCGATCATGAGAAAGAACAACAAACCTGGAGGTATCACATTCCATGGTATCAAACTGTATTATAAAGCTTTAGTAAGGTAAATAGTATGGTACTGTCATGTAAAAAGGCATAGACAACAATGGAATAGAACTGAGAAGCAAGATATAAACCCATGTATACAAGGTAAACTAATATTTGATAAGGCAGTCAGGAACACTCGGTGGAGAGACAGTCTCTTCATTAAACAGTGCTTGGAAAACTGCATAGTTACATGCAAAAGAATAAAACGAGACTCCTGTCTAACACCACTCATGACAATTAAATAGTAATAAGATAAGGTAAAGACAACTGTAAGATGGGAGGCCATAAAACTCCTAGAAGAATACAGTAAAAATCTTTTTAACACAGGTCTTAAATATTATTTTTGATGATACCTTAAGAACAAGCAACAATTTAAAAAATTAATAGTGGAACTATATCAAACTAAAAATCAGCTACACAGCAAAATAAATAATCAAAAAGATGAAAAACGCCTATGTAATCAAAAATAATATTTGCAAACCTTATAACTAATAAGGGGTTGATATCCAAAATACATCATAGAACTCAATAGCACAAAAAAATTAAGCCAATTAAAAACTGTGCCAAAGACCCCAATAGACATTTTTCCAAAGAAGATATGTGAATGTACAACAAATACATGAAAATGTGTTCAACGTCACTACACATCAGGGAAATTAAATCAAAACCACAATGAGAGATCACCTCAGGACTGTTAGAATGGAACTCATCAAAGAGACAAGAGATTTGCTAGCAAATGCCAGCAAAGATGTGGAGAAAAGGGATGATTTGTGTGGTTTTGGTTGTCTTATAAATTGGTTCAACGTCTATGGAAAACACTAGAGAAGGCTCTCAAAATTTAATAGGGCTACCATATGGTCCAGCATTTTTATCTATGGGAATATATTGAAAGAATTAAAAACACTATGTTGAAGAGATATCTGCACCTCCATGTCCATAGCAGCAGTATTTACAATAGCCAAGACATGGAAAAAACGTGTGTCTATCAACAGATGAGTGGATATAAACCTTGTGGTATATTTAGAAAATGGAGTATTATTCAGCCATAAGAAAGAAAGAAATCCTGCCATTGGTGACAATATGGATGGACCTTGAGGGCATTATGCTAAGTGAGAGAAGTCAGACCAACCTTATACGTGGAAAAAAAAAAACTCACAAAAAACTCATAGAAAAATATCAGATTTTTGGTTACCGAAGGAGGGAGGTGGGAAGAGGGAGAATTTGATGAAGTCCAAAAGTACCAACTTGCAGGTATAGGATAAATAAGTATTGAGAATGTTATGCACAACATGATGAATAGAGTTAACACTGCCATATGGTATATTTGAAAGCTGTTAAGCAAGTAGATCTTAAGAGCTCTCATCACAGGAAACTATACTTTCTTTTTCTTTTTTTTTTTCTTTTCTTGCATCTATATAAGATGATGTATGTTAATTAATCTTACTGCAATAACACTTTCACAATATATGGAAGTCAAACCATTATAATGTGCATTTTAAACTTAAATAGTACTGTGTTCAATTACATCACAAAAAAACTGGGGGGAAAATTACAACAGCTTTACAATAATGTCTTTGAAATTTAAAAAAATCTTAAAACGAAATGGAAACACAACTTGCTAAAACTTATGGGCTGCAAGAAAAACAGTCATAAGAGAGTTTATTGCAACAAATGCCTACAATAAGAAAAAAGAAAGATCACAAATAAACAACCTTACTTCTCAAGGGACTAGCAAAGAAACGAACAAACCACTAAGCTCACAAGTAGCAAGGCAATGAAATAAGAAATATGAGAACAGAAATAAAACAGAGACCATGCAAACAATAGAAAACATCAATGCAAGCAGTGGTTTTTGAAATGAAAACAAAATTAACCTTTTAGCTATATTAATGAAGAATAAAAGATAATACTCAAATAAAATCAGAAATGAAAAAGGAGACATTACAACTGATGCAACAAAAATACAACAGCTCATGAGAAGAGACCATCAACAAATATATACCATCAAATTTGACACCCTAGAAGAAATGAATTCCTAGGAACAAAAAAACTACCAAACTGAATCCTGAGGAAATACATAAACCGAACAGACCAACGATGAGTGAAAAGATTGTATCAGTAATAAAAAATTTCCAAAAAAAAAAAAGGCTAGGACCAGATAGTTTCACTGGGAAATTCAACCAAACATTTAAATCGAATTAAAACAAATCCATGTTAAACATTTCTAAAAAACTTTGACGTACATTCCCAAACTCATTTGATGAGTCCAGCATTATCCTGATACCAAAGCTAGATAAGAACACTACAAGAAAAAAAAATTGTCAAGTATTACTGATATAGATGCAAAAATTCTCAGTGAAATACTAGCAAACAAAATTCAACAGTATAGTGAAAGGCTCATACACCATGATCAAGTGGAATTTATCCCTAGAATGCAAGGGTAATTCAACTTATGTAAATCAAACATGTGGTGTACCACACTAAGAGAATGAAATATGAAAATCATATGGTTATCTCAATAGATATGGAAAGAGCATGTGAAATAATTAAAGAACCTTCCATGATAAATACAGTAAAAAAATTGCTTTACAAAGAATGTACCTCAACACAGTAAAGGTCATATTGAACAAATTCACAGCAGACATCATACTCAATGGTGAAAGTTTGAAAGTTTCCCTGCTAAAAATATAAACAAAATAAGTTCGTGCACTCTCACCACTCCTTTTCAGCATAATACCGGAAGTCATAGCCAGAGCAATTAGGCAAGAAAAATAAATAGAAGAAATCCAAATTGAAAAGGATGATGTAAAGCTATTTCTGTTTGCATTTAATATAATCTTATATAGAGAAAATCCCAAAGATTCCACAAAAAATGTATTACAAGTTATAGACAAATTCAGTCAAGTTGCAAGATACAAAATCAACATGTGAAGAGCAATTGTACTTCTATATACTAACAATTTGAAAAAGAAAAGTAAAAAGCAATCATATTTAAAATGTCATCAGAAATAAATAAAACATTTAGGAATAAATTAACCCAAGCAGGTAAAATATCCACACACTGAAAATGACAAAACACTGATGAAAAAACTGAAGATACAAATAAATGAAAAAAGTTTCCATGGTTATGAACCAGAAGAATATTGTAAAAATATCTATACTACCCAAAGCTGTCTATAAATTCAGTGCAATCCCTATCAATATTCCAATGATTTTTACACAGAAAGAGAAAACAACCCTAAAATTTGTATGGAACCACAAAACACCACTAATAGCCAAATCAACCTCATCAAAGAAGAACAAATCCAGGGGCATCACAATTCCTAACTTCAAACTTTATTACAAAGCTATAGTATTCAAAACACTAGATTCTGTCAAAAAATAGAGACCTAGTCCAATGAAACAGAATCAAGAGCACAGAAATAAAACCAGTCATTTACTGTTAACAAATATTTGACAAGGGAGCCAAGGAGATGCAGTAGGGGAAATACAGTCTCTTCAATAAATGGTGCTGGAAAAAAACTGGATAACAACCTACAGAAGAATACAATTGGACCTCTTTCTTGTAACCACTCACAAAAATTAACTCAAAGTGGACTGAAGGCTTAAATATAAGACCTAAAGCTGTAAAACTACTTGAAGAAAGCATAAAGAACAAGTTCCTCAATATAGTTTTGGCAAATATTTTTCGGATATAATACCAAATGTGGAAGCCACAAAAGCAAAAAAAAAAAAAAAAAAAAAGTGGAACTACAGCAAACAAACAAACGAAAAACTTTGCATAGCACAATGAGCAATCAGCAAACTAAAAAGCAACTATAGGGCTTCCCTGGTGGCGCAGTGGTTAAGAATCTGCCTGCCAATGCAGGGGACACGGGTTCGAGCCCTGGTCTGGGAAGATCCCACATGCCACGGAGCAACTAGGCCCGTGTGCCACAACTACTGAGCCTGCGCTTCTGGAGCCTGTGCTCCACAACAAGAGAGGCCACGACAGTGAGAGGCCCATGCACCGCGATGAAGAGTGGCGGCCGCTTGCCACAAGTAGAGAAAGCCTTAGCACAGCAACGAAGACCCAACACAGCCAAAATAAATAAATTAATTAATTAATTAATTTAAAAAATCAACTATAGAACAGTAGAACATACGTGCAAACCATTTTTTTTTGATAAGGGTTTAATATTCAAACTATATAAGTAACAAAATAATAGCAGTCAAAAATTAAATAAAAAATGGGTTAAAGGACTTGAAAAGACATTTTTCCCCCCAAAAGGCATACAGATGGCCAACAGGTACATAAACAGATGCTCAACATCACTAATCATCAGAGAAATGCAAATCAAAACCACAATGATACATCAGCTCACACCTGTTAGAATAGCTATTATAAAAACGAGAAAAAAAAAACAAATGTTTGTGAGAATGTGAAGAAAAGGCAACTCATGTGCATTTTTGGTGGAAATGTAAACTGGTACAGTCTAATGAATGTAAAAGAATTAAATTGGACCCCTATCTCACACTACTCACAAAAATTAACTCAAAAGAGATTAAAGACACAAATGTATGACTTGAAACCATAAAACTCCTAAAAAAATTCTGGGGGAAAATCTACTTGACCTTGGTCTTGTGAATAGTGATTTTTTGGTTATGACCCCAAAGGACAGGCAACAAAGCAAAAGCAAAAATAAACAAGTGGGACTAAGTCAACCTAAAAAACCTTCTGCACAGAAAAAAACCACACACAAAAAAATGACACACAAAAGCAAAACAAAAGAAAAAACAGCTAATTAAAAATGGATAAAGGATCTGAATAGATATTTTTTCCAAAGAAGACATACAAATGTCCAACAGATATATGAAAAAAATGTTCAACGTCTTTAATCATCAGGGAAATGAAAATCAAAACCACGAGATCATGTCACTCCTGTTAGAATGGCTATAGCCAAATGACAAGAGATTACAAGTGTTTGAAAGAACATGGAGAAAAGAAAATCCTTGTGCATTGTTGGTAAAGATGTAAATTACTACAAGCACTATGAAAAACAGTATGGAGGTTCCCCCCAAAATTATAAGTATCATCCAGTTGTCCCAGTACCATTTGTTGAAGAGACTATCCTGCCCACTGAGTGTGCTTTACTCCCATCTCAAATATTAGATGCTTATACACAGGAGTTTACTTCTGGGCTCTCTACTCGGTTCCTTTAGTCTATGTGTGCATTTTAGTGCCAGTATCATAGTGTCACATAACTACAGCATTGTAATATAGTTTTTTTGTTGTTTAAAATAAATTTATTTATTTATTTACTTATTTTTGGCTGCTCTGGGTCTTCGTTGTTGTGCGCGGGCTTTCTGTAGTTTCTTCGAGCGGGGGCTACTCTTCGTTGCAGTGTACGGGCTTCTCATGGTGGTGGCTTCTCTTGTTGCAGAGCACAGGCTCTAGGCACACGGGCTTCAGTAGTTGTGGCACGTGGGTTCAGTAGTTGTGGTTCACGGTGTCTAGAGCGCAGTCTCAGTAGTTGTGGTGCACTGGCTTAGTGGCTATACGGCATGTGGGATCCTCCCAGACAAGGGCTTGAACTCGTGTCCCCTGCATTGCAAGGCGGATTCATAACCACTGCACCACCAGGGAAGCTCCTGTAATATAGCTTTAAATCAGGAAGTGTGATGACCACGAATTTGTTCTTTCTCAGGATTGCTTTGGCTATTTGGGGTCTCCGGTGGTCACGTACAAAATTTTAAAACTGATTTCTCTATATCTGTAAAAGATGCTGTTGGAATTTTCATAGAGATTGCATTGAACCTATAGATGCCTTTGGGTAGTATGGACATTTTAACAACAATAATTCTTCTGATCCATGAACACAGTACTGTATATCTTTCCACTTGTTTTGTCTTCAATTTTTTTGATCAAAGTCTTGTAGTTTTCAAAGTACAAATTTTTCACTTCCTTCATTAGGTTTATTCTTAAATATTTATTGGTTTTAATGCAATTTTGAAAGGGGAAAGGATAGTGTCTTCAACAAATGCTGTTGGGAAAACTGGAAAACAACATGCAGGAACATGAAAATGGACACCTATCTTATACCACTTACAAATATTAATTTGAAGTGGATTGAAGACTGAAACATAAGACCAGATATTATAAAACTCCTAGAAGAAAACAGAAAGAAGAATCTACTTAACACTGGTTTGGGCAATAATTTGTGGATATGATCCCAAAAGCATAAGCCAGAAAAGTAAAAACCAACAGATGGGATTATATCAAACTAAAAAGCTTTTTATATATATAAAAAATATAAAGTCTACATAGAGAGTAGGAGAGAATATTTGTAAATCATATGTGGCATCATAGAGTATAAACTTTCAGTTTTAAGATGAGTAAGTTCTGGGAACTTTAATGTACAGCATGGTGACTATAGCTAACAATGCTGTGTTATATATTTGAAAGTTGCTAAGAGAGCAGATCTCAAAAATTTTACCACAAAAAAAAGTTAATCATGTGAGTTTATGGAAGAATCCTTATTGTGGTAATCATTTCACACTATATATCTGTATCAAATCACCACACTGTACATCTTAAACTTACACAATGCTGTATATCAATTGTGTCTCAGTAAGTCTGGAGGAAAAAAAAAAAGAATTTCAAGATGGATAGAAGAGCATGAAACCAAGCATGGGCATTTCTGAGTGAAGAACCTTGTGTCATATGCATGTAGCTGGCCACAGGTCTACCTGCAAAACCACAACGAAAATCTGACCACTGGTCCCCATCACCAGGGCTAACAACCTGCCTGAGATACCACCTTGGTTACTGCAGTAGTCTTCTAATTGGCGCCCCAGTTCTGCTTTTGCCCCCTCAGTCAGTTGGTAGGACAGCAGCCAGAGGAAGTCAGATGATAGCCCTCCTCTGCTTAAAACCATTCACTGGTCCTTTATTTCACCCAGAGTAAAAGCCAATGTCCTTTAAATGGCCGACAATCTGTTGACACCCCCAAGGGCTCTATCCCTTGCTCACTTAATTTCAACCACCTAGCATTCCCAACTTTCCTCAAACAAGCCAGCCATGTTCCTTCTTTACAGCATTTTACCTTGCTCTCCCCTCTGCCTGGAATCTTTTTTTGCCACCTAAGCACACTCTGTATGCCCTCCCTCATATCTTTTAAGTCTTATTCACAGGTATTTACTGAGCAAGACTATGTGCCAGACACTATTCAAGGCACAGATGTTTGGACCCAGCATCTCTCTGATCTTACTGAGGTGGAGCCTCATTTCATAAACTTACTGGCTATTTTTTCTGGAAAAAACAAATACATAAATATGGGAGTGTAGGAAACGCTCAGGCATAATCCCAAATAATAGATACAGAAGTTTAACTCTCAGAAAGGTGGAACATAACTTCCCAACTCCTTAAATGTGTCCTGCACGCAGTGACATCCTTCCACAAGGTACACATTCAATGGACGGGGGAAAAGATGGATGTTACAGTGAGGAACTTGACAAACCCCACCTCAGCCAGGTGATCAAGGGCAACATCAACAGTAACAAGTCACCTGCAGAGCATGTGCCCTTGATATGAAGTGTGAATTCCATTTGTTCTTCTCCAGAAACACATAACCCCAGGCTAATCACGAGGGAAACAACAGGTAAATCCCAACTGGAGACTGTCAAGGTCATCAAAAACAAGAAATGTCTCAGAAACTCTAACAACTAACAGTGTCCTAAAGAGAAATGGCAGCTAAATGGAATGAGGGTGAGATATCCTGAATACAATCCTAGAAGAGAAAAAGGGAAGTCTAAGAAAATTTGAAAACAGAGTGGGTTGTAGTTAAGAATCAGGTGTCAACACTAGTTCATTAACTGTAAAAATGTACCCTAATGACATGAAACTGTAATAAGATAGGAAAGTGAGTCTGGGCTACTTGTGAAATCCTGCACTCTCCTTGCAAATTTTCTATAAATCTAAAACAATTTTAAAATGAAAATGTATTAAACAAAATTTTTATTTTTTTTCTAACACATATTATTTTTAAATTGTCCTACCAGTAATTACTATTAATTTCCCCTGTCACCTAGTTGTACTATTTCATTTTGTTAAATAGGATTTATAACAGAGAGAAGTAAATAACCCATGATAGTAGAAAATTTCCAATAACACCAATTTTACATATTTTATGTTAAATTATTAATGCACATGTGTATAATTATTTATTATATATTATGTTATTTGGCAGGTTGTTTTTTTTTTTTTTCTTTTGGCTGTTGTCATTTTACTGGTATGGCTGTGTCCTGGGTCACTTTCTAAGATGTTACTAACCAGAGATGTCTGTCAGGACTCAGAAGTGAGTCTACATGTCACATCATGGCTGAACATATTCAAACAGCCCATTTATAAAATAAAGATAAAATAACTAATAATTCATTGTGACTGGCTCATTTATTCCAAGAATGCTTTTTAAAAAATTTTGTTCCCATGCTTACATTTCATACTAATGGAACAAAATCAAATTATCTGCCAACTCAAATATCACATTAGAATAATGAGAATACAGTTGTGACCACAAAAATTCAATGTTTCATCCTGATATTTTCTAATCAGAAGTGTTCTTAAAAATATTCTAAGTCAGTTCCTAGGGGATAGCTGAAAGTGACAAAATCAGAAACCCCAAACGGCAGACAAACTTGCAAGTGATTTTACATGTTGCCATATAATGTGCCAGAAATAAATTACCTCTTAGAAGATTACATACAATTACTTGAAGCTCAAACCTTGAATGCTTCCCAATTTTGTCAGACTTACATGTTATTATAATGCCTATATCCATTTAGCTAATGAGGTAGGTAAAGATAAAAAGTGATCTGTTCTTATGTGTTTAATACACTTTAAACAAATATATAATGCTCCTAAGAAATCAGGTTAGATCTGGAATACAGATGAAAATATAAAATGAAAGTACTTTTCCTTGCTTTGTACAAGAGCAGTAGCCCATCATGTACAAATATGTCAGATGACAAGTTACGTTCATGTTAAAAACAATGCCATCACTGCAAAAGAAAGCTTTATTGATTGTACTGAAGTAAAAGGAAAAAGTAGATATGATATACCTCAGGTAATTATGAGTATATTGGAAAAAGATAATGTTGACATAAAAATGGTCATGGTCACAGATATTATACAGGTGCAACTGTGGCAGATGTACGAAGAGGTAGAAGCCATGTTCCTCCACTCAACATGACAATGCCCAATTTGGGACCTGATCATTTCTTAACCTTCATGGACAAAATTTCTGCTCCCACAATTTAAAATATGACCTTTAAAATACTGTATAATCAGAGGATGTGATATTTTAATGTCTGTTCTAAGTAGTACTTTAAACACACATAAGACTAAGCAATTGTCAGTCAGAAAGATCAGATGCAATCAGCTATCATTCCATGCAAATAAATGGAATGTAACAAATATTCATATATGTGTGCACCTATATAAAACATGTTAGCATATATGAATAAAATCAACTCTATTATATTAATATTTAATGTAAAATCATATTAGCAAATGCACTGTGGTGAAATCAGAAGCATCTAGGTATAAAAAGATTACAAATTTTTATGCAGTTGTCACAATGGGATAATATTGTGACCAAAGTGGAAATTGTAAAGAAAGTTGTCCAAGAAAAGACTCTTGACTATAGGAAAAAACGCATGCTTCTTATAAGGCCTCTCCCCTTGTTTACAACCAATGTCAGAAAGTAACCTTGAACTAGGTTAGGAGAATAAAAACTTTAACAAGACATAGGAATAGTCTTTCTGTTGTAGAAAATAAACCAAAAGAATAAGTAAATGAATAAGGTATGAATATCCTACAGATAGAAATGTCAATTCTTATGGGAAAGAGGCTTAAAATAAATAAGGAGATTATAGATATCCTAATTTCACCTTTTGAATGGAGATATACAATATTAAGCTAAAAATCTTCATATTCTGTAGTAGGAGAAAATTTATTTGCTATGAATGTATTTAATTTACAAAAAGCAGCCCCTGTCTTACCTTTTAAGTATTCTGTTGAAGTTTTAAGTTTTAATATATTTCATCTTAAATGGTCTTATGAAGTATCCAATGGTTGGTATTTTAAAAATCGTCACTGTGCCTGGAATTTCTAAAAGTGATTCACAATTTTTTAAATTACATTCTTATAACAATTTGGTATTGACCTGAATATTATGATGTTTAATAATACTAGTCACATTGGAAATTGCAGAAGATTTGTCAATGAGCTTATGTGTATAAATATTTAAGACTGTCACTGTATTATGAGAAAATTTCAAACATAGCAATATTTTGACTTGAAAATGAGAAAAAAGCTAAGAAATACATTTTAAATATTGCTGACTGTGGGGCTTCCCTGGTGGTGCAGTGGTTAAGAATCCAGCCGCCAATGCAGAGGACACGGGTTCGAGCCCTGGTCCGGGAAGATCCCACATGCCATGGAACAACTAAGCCCGTGAGCCACAACTACTGAGCCTGAGCTCTAGAGCCTGCGACCCACAACTACTGAAGCCCACGCACCTAGAGCCCGTGCTCTGCAACAAGAGAAGCCACCGCAATGAGAAGCCCGTGCACCATAACAAAGAGTAGCCTCCGCTCGCCACAACTAGAGAAAGCCCATGCAACAACGAAGACCCAATGAAGCCAAAAATAAAATAAATAAAATTAATTAATTAAAAAAAGAATGATTTGTAAAAAAAAATAATATTGCTGACGTAAAAAAAATGCACAACATGAGAGTTGTGAGTTAAGTTTTATTTGGGGCAAAATAAAGACTATATTCTGGGAGACAGAATCTCAGATAGCTCCAAGAAACTGCTCCAAAGAGGCAGGGGGACGGTCAGTATATATGTGATTTTGGTGAAGGGGGAGTACACGCAATCGAGCACATATGTTTTTTGCAGAAGGTTTCTGCTTGTCTCATGCAGGCTACGGCTAGTCACGAGGCGCAGACGTCTCCATGAAGGATTTCAGTGCTTCTCTAGACACGAGGAGATACAAGAACTGGGCTCATAAAATCAGCTCCTGCAAGTATCTAACTCTCTGAAGAGCTGTCCTGCCAGCTTCCCCGGAGCACAGAGCGCCTCATTTCTGCTCTCCACCCTGAACTCCTTTCAGGGGGTGTTGAAGGTCAGCGGCTGCAGCAGCTGCGCCAGCACCTGATTTAATCCTTGTCGAGGTAGATGGCAAGTGCCCATCCATAGCTGACAATACGCTCCAAATAATTTTATTCCTTTAAGACAAGAAAGTAAAAGTACAATAAATTCTGATTCTGACATGTTTAAACTATAAAACTTAACATAGTGTGCTTTACTACACTTTTTTTTTACTTTTTCAATATTTTTTCAACTACACCCACGTTACCTGCACATCATCCGTGTATAGTCTGTTAGTTACGGTCTTTGAACAAAGGAATAAGTGGATAATTCCGTGCGGTTGAGGACAAGGGGCGGAAACATTTCTCTTGGCCACTAAGAAAAAGGGACATTTTTACAACCTTCCGGGGGCGTCTGAGGAAACGCAGCAGAGTCTGTCCGCGACGGTGAACTCTCCCGGTCCCCCGCGTCCCCGCTCCTTCCCCGCCGCCCGAGGGTCCGGGGCGCGGCCGCGCCGCCCGCGAGGACACGCGCTTCCCGCGCTCCGTCCCGGGCGGGGCTCCTCCCGCCACCCGCCCCGCGTCCGGAACAGATGCCCCGCCGGGAACAGCCTCCACGCCCCCGGCCCCTCGGAGACCGGATCCGAGGGACAACAAGCGACATCGAACGTTACCTGAGAAGGTGGGGATACACCGCGCGGGGCGGCGGGAAAGGAAGGCGCGGAGCCGCGAGGAGGGGGCACAGCCCCTTTTCAGCGGCCGGGGCGCGGGCGGGGAACGTCTTCCTCCCGCAGACCAGTCAGCCCCACGCGCGGGCCCGCAGCCGCCATGGCGCCTCTCCTCCGTCCTCAGGGAAGACCACCCATCAAGTCCGGGTGCAGTTGCGCATGCGCCGCATCGCCTGTGACATACTGGCTTCGTGCCCCCCCTGCAGGCCCTTGGGGGCAGTGCAGGATGCTCAGAACTCACTGGAGAACATGTGCCCCCTCCCAGCCAGGATGCTAAGTTACTCAAAATCGCAGTGCCCCAGCCTCTCTGCTGATGGCACTGGTGATGCTCTGATCCAGCCATGCCTGCTCTCTTGCCTGGGATGTGCCCCACTCTTTGGAGCCATGTCATCTGGTTTTTAGGTCATCCAAAATAAATGATAATAACCTCTATTCTATGCCACAATGACAGTATCCATTTCAGGTCCCTAGAAAAGAGCCTCCAATTTCCACCATCAGATTCTCCACTGGATCTTCAACCTGTTAGACACAGAGGACAGCTGCGCTGCTTGGAATAAAATTCTCTAAAGTAATATACAGACTTGATCACAATCACAAGTAACTGAAACAGAAGATGAGAGTGGAAAATCTATGGACTTTTCCTCATTTGAGGATAGGAGTCCACAGTTAATTCCAAGAAATCATTAGCTATCTGAAGCAGTGGAATACAGCTGGCATACCTTGGAGCTTGTCAGGGAGGGAATCAAACTGTGTTTTCCCTCATTTAGCAAATCCTCTCAAAAAATAAGGAAACAAGAAAAAACATTCTGCTTATGACCATCTCTATTCAATTATATTTTTATGCACAAGAAAGTAATGTAAAATACGTGAAATATAAAATATCAGAAAAAAAATGATAATGTATTTAAGATACACATTTCTAATATCCATAATTATTTACAAAATTCATAATCAGTTTCTTAAATAAACAAACTCATGAATTACATTTTAGAGCTTATCCTTTCAGAACTTCAAGTGGGATTTGCTGTTTCAGATTTTGGAATGTAATTTTTCTTGAAAAAAATTCTTCAGAATATACCTTTGTTACAGACTTTAAACTAAAGTTACCTGCTTAACAGATATACATGAAAATATCAGTTGTTTGAAACTTTCATAAACTTACACTCACATCATATAACAGCTCAACAAAGGCTTTGAAATAGCAAATGATTCTGCTTGTTAATTTTCTTCCAGTAAGAGATTCACGGACCCAAAAACATTCGATTTGTGGATTTTCCATCATCAACATGTGCTTTCAGCTACGGGTATGTTCCTTGGGTTTATTCCACTCAGTTGTAAAGGGAAAATGTATGGCACATCATGGAGCGTGTTTTCAGGGCCTGAGCCTATACACAGCAAATATCACTTCCACCCCCAATTTACTTACTGGGAACCACTTCACTGTGAATGATCTTCGTCCTTAGGGTTCTAGAGGATGTGGGCCTTTTAGAGGCTGCAGGTGGGGGCATCAGAAAGAGCTCACCTTTGAGCAGAGCCCTTCTTCCTGTGTTCATGCTGGTGCAGGGAGGTGGGGTACAGGTGCCCTAACTGTCTCTTGCTTGTGCTAGGACATCGACAGGTGTCCTGGCCACTCCTGCTACATGTCCGCCTGCATCTGCCCATGTTAGGAGGCCTGTGCACCTGTTCCTGCCTGAGCTCACTCACGCCAACAACCCATCTACTGTTCCTGGAGCCTGAGAACCAGTCTTGCTGTGCATGCGCCTATGCATCTCTGCATCGAAGCCCTCTTTATATAATTTGAAAACTGAAGCCCAGAAAGAGGCAGGGACTTGTCTAGGACACCATATGGGAGCAGAAGCCAGAAGAAAAGTGAGGAATCCAGCTCCCTAAGCCAGTACTCATTCCCCCCCATCATGTTTGGTTTTGAAATAAGAGCCCCTAAGAGCCTGGTGAACTCCTGCCAACCCGGCTCAGTTTGGGCCATTACTCTCTCCGCATCTCCATGCAGACACAAGTATGTACAAATAGAAATAGGGTTCACAGCTGGGGATGATGCAAGGGTGGTCACAGAAGAGAAAACACAATATAAGTGCTGAGGAGAGCAGGAAAAGGTTGGAGACATCTCTGCCATGGAGCAGGGGCGTCCACCCCCCTGGCAGTGTGTCCAGAGGTCCAAAGCATGAGGAGGATTCTCCAATTTCCCAGAGTCCTGCCTGGGCGTGGGCCATCTCCCTAGTGTTCTCCAGGGGACAGGGCGTGGGGTCGTAGAGTCCACCATTCTGATCTTCTAGAACCCGGCTGAGCACACACCCCATTTCGCAGTGTAGACAGTGCTGCAGGGGAGAAGCGCTTTCATTCTCTGCAAATTGTGTGCTTGCCGTGGCGGATTGCAAGTGTTCTGCATGCGTGGAAAGTCTGTTGAGAACCTTGGTTCTCCACCACTGCCCACTGTGTTCTGAGAGTTTGGCAAAATGCTTTCCACTTCACGGAGGTCCCTCAGAGGAGGGATGAGCTGGGGAAACGAGGCCTTGTGAGCACAAGGGGGCAGAGCCTCAACCCCAGAGCCAGGGTTCTAGAAAGAAGACCAGTCCTAGTTGGGGCCTCGTGGTCCTCATTTGAATGTGGGGATATCATTGTTCTGGCTGAAGTCATCCCTCATGAGTAAAGAGACACCACAGTGATGGACAAAAAGGTGGGGAAAAGGAAGCTTCTGAGACCCCTTTTACTGCACTGCCCTGGAGCCTGTATGTTCTACTCTATGCCCCTGTGACTCTGAAGAGCCTCTGTGTTGAGGACACCCAAATAAAGGTACCAGTTTTGGGGGGGTGTGCAGGCCCGGGGCCACAGTTGTAGTGCTGGTCACCTAGGAGCAGACAGGCTTTTGCATCACTGATGCCCACTGAGGGTCACACAGAGGACTTTGTGGTCCCCCCTGCTTCACATACAACTTTAAACTCTTGTTAGTAGCTTTCACCTCCACAGTCCAGCTGGTTAAAAGGGAGGAGGGTGCCAAGATAGTCACATATATCCCTTCAGCAACTATGCACCAAGCACTCCTTCTCTGCCAGGTGCCCATGTGTGGGGTCCAAAATGACCAAGAGTCCCCTAGTTTCCAGGAGCTCACAGCCTGGAGCAGAGATGGCCAAAAGTACAAGAGCAAGACATATGAAAGAAAAGAGCAAGTGCTAGACTGGAAATAAAGACTGTGCTCTGAGGGAGGTCTGGGGAGTCCCTGGGTAGGAGGGTCTCAGAAGCCTCACTGGACTGACAGTTACTGGGACCAGAATGACAACAGCGAGCCAGCCCTACACACATCTGGGAACAGCATGTCAGGGAGAAGTCACCACTGCTGCAGACACCTGTGGGCAGAAGTGAGTGGGCCAGAGAAGCTGGAAAGTGATGAGTAGGACTGGAAAAATACCTGCGGGGGTTAGGGGGACTCACGAAGTCCGGGCCGTATCCTGGGGTCTGGTAGACTGTTAGGTGTCTGTTTCTTTCTAACAACATTTACCCCAAACCTTGCATCTTAAAATTACTTACATTTAATAGCTCGCAATTTTTGTGGGTAAGAAATACGGGCACAGCTTAATGGATTCCTCTGCATCAAGGTGTCTCACAGGCTGGGGCTGCAGCCTCAACTGAGACTCAAGTGACAGAGGATTTGGTCCCAACTTTACTCACAGGGTTCAGGATGCAGGTTGGATTTGGAGTTTAAGTTCCTTTCTGTGTGTTGACTTGGGCAGTGCCTCCATTCTCTCCTTTGTGGGGCTCTTTATATGACAGCTCAAAACATCTGTGCTTGATTCCTCAATTCAGGGATAAGAGAGCGAGAAGTGGAAAATTAGAGAGGGAATAAAAGGGAGGTGAGCGATTTTTGAAACTAAAGCGTATACATGACATTCCATCACTTTGGCTAAAATCTACTGATTGGGGTGTTTGCTAACCACTTAGTAGTTACACAGGGGTATGTATAGCAAAGGTGGGTTCACTGGGTAGCATGTGGAAGCTGCCCACCACACAGGGCAATTTGAGTCACTTGGGTCTCATTCAAATGATAACAGGAAACAATTGAACAGTTTTACTCCAAAGGGTGACAATGTGTGAATTTCCATTAATTTCAACCCCCTCATGCTGCTGACCTAAAAATGCAGCCAAGAGGTGAAGTGACAGTTCCAATATCACCTTACTGAAACTCAGACCTCTTTTGAGTTATTTTATGCTGTGTCCCACCCCTTCTTGTAATTTTTCAGTCTCTCCTTTGTGCCTTAGACACACGTGACACCAGCCACAGCTGTTATAGATATTATCTCAATGCACATGGTGATGCTCCTAGAAAGGACATTCTAGCGCGACCTCCACTGTGCAGGTGGGAAGACTGAGGAACAGCTGAGAAGAGCAGGGTTTTTTCCAGGACACAGAACTGGTGAGAAAAGGGACTGATTTCAGCTCTGTCTCCTGAAAGTTAGAACCCTAGTTACATTTCCAGACAGCTGTGGCCAGGGCTGTGTCACCTCATCGTGTACAAAAAAGAGGATGACATGGGGTGGGGGAGAGAGGAGCAGTTAACAGCCTAGAAGCGGATTTGGGTAGATTTGATTGAAGGGAGGATCCCAGGTAATAAGATCTTGAATAAGTGACCTCACTTCCTTGGTGAGAGGTCCCAACAGAACTTAAACACTGGTAACGAGGCACCCACATTATAGGGAGAGCCCCCCAACAGCTCACTCCACTGGAGACTCTCAAGAGAACAATCTATTCTCCTGTTGTGCCCCACTTTTCAGAGGCTCTGGGCTGAGGGACTTTTCTGTCGCTGTGGACATTGCTCAGCCCTCATCACCGATACCTCTGGCCATTTGGCAGGAGGCACCGAAAGGTAACAGAGGGCAGCCCAGTGCAGGCCAGCCCCATACCGCAGCCCAGCATTGTTTGTGTGTGAAGGGGGTGGCGGGGGCAGGGGATGAGGGGTACATCCTTCCAGGGCAGAAGCGGGTTGTTAGGTGTCGGCAGCCTGGGGCGTCTGTCGTGCCCACACCCCAGGTCGTGGCTGGCAGGATGAGAGGTGAGCGCTCGAGACCAAGATCATCTGCGCACATGTTAAGCCTGAGCCCTGGAGCTTTCATCTGCTTTCCCCCCTGGCTGGGGACTTGACGGATGCCTCTCTGTACCTGAACTGAGGAACACAAATTCTCATGGGGACTGTCCCTGTGGCAATATTGTTAACACACTATGTTAAATGAGGCTCTCTGTGCTCGGGGGAAGCTGGCAGGACAGCTCTTCGGAGATTTAGATACTTGCAGGAGCTGCTTTCATGAGTCCAGTTCTTGTGTCTCCTCGTGTCTAGAGAAGCACTGAAATCCTTCATGGTGACGTCTGCGCCTCGTGACTAGCCGTAGCCTGCATGAGACGAGCAGAAACCTTCTGCAAAAAGTATATGTGCTCGATTGCGTGTATTCCCCCTTCACCAAAATCACATATATACTGACCTTCCCCCTGCCTCTTTGGAGCAGTTTCTTGGAGCTATCTGAGACTCTGTCTCCCAGGATATAGTCTTTATTTTGCCCCAAATAAAACTTAACTCACAACTCTCATGTTGTGCTTTTTTTTTTAACCTCAGCAATATTTATTATTTATTTTTTTTACAAATCATTCTTTTTTAAATTTATTTATTTTATTTATTTTATTTTTGGCTGCATTGGGTCTTCGTTGTTGCATGGGCTTTCTCTAGTTGTGGTGAGCAGGGGCTACTCTTTGTTCTGGTGCATGGGCTTCCCATTGCGGTGGCTTCTCTTGTTGCAGAGCACGAGCTGTAGGTGCGTGGGCATCAGTAGTTGTGGCTCTCAGGCTCTAGAGCTCAGGCTCAGTAGGTGTGGCTCACGGACTTAGTTGTTCCGCGGCATCTGGGATCTTCCCGGACCAGGGCTCGAACCTGTGTCCTCTGCATTGGGGGGTGGATTCTTAACCACTGCACCACCAGGGAAGCCCCACAGTCAGCAATATTTAAAATGTACTTCTTAGATTTTTTCTCATTTTCAAGTCAAAATATTGCTGTGTTTGAAATTTTCTCACAATACAGTGACAGTCTTAAATATTTATACACATAAGCTCATTGAAAAATCTTCTGCAATATTCCAATGTGACTAGTATTATTAAACATCATAATATGCAGGTCAATACCAAATTGTTATAAGAATGTAATTTAAAAAATTGTGAATCACTTTTAGAAGTTCCAGGCACAGTGACGATTTTTAAAATACCAACCATTGCATAGTTCATAAGACCATTTAAGATGAAATATATTAAAACTTAAAACTTCAACAGAATACTTAAAAGGTAAGACAGGGGCTGCTTTTTGTAAATTAAATACATTCATAGCAAATAAATTTTCTCCTAATACAGAATATGAAGGTTTTTAGCTTAATTTTGTATATCTCCATTCAAAAGGTGAAATTAGGATATCTATAATCTCCTTATTATTTATTTTAAGCCTCTTTCCCATAAGAATTGATATTTCTATCTGTAGAATCTTCATAGTTTATTCATTTACTTTTTCTTTTGGTTTATT
The DNA here is from genome assembly GCF_028564815.1 of Eubalaena glacialis. NCBI lineage: Eukaryota > Metazoa > Chordata > Mammalia > Artiodactyla > Balaenidae > Eubalaena > Eubalaena glacialis. The sequence goes on from NW_026871455.1 coordinate 91,660, forward strand.
TTCTACAACAGAAAGAGTATTCCTATGTCTTGTTAAAGTTTTTATTCTCCTAACCTAGTTCAAGGTTACTTTCTGACATTGGTTGTAAACAAGGGGAGAGGCCTTATAATAAGCATGCATTTTTTCCGATAGCCAAGATTTTTTTCTTGGACAACTTTCCTTACAATTTCCACTTTGGTCATAATATTATCCCATTGTGACAACTGCATAATAATTTGTAATCTATTTATACCTAGATGTTTCTGATTTCACCACAATGCATTTGCTACTATGATTTTACATTAAATATTAATATAATAGAGTTGATTTTATTCATACATGCTAACATGTTTTATATAGGTGCACACATATATGAATATTTGCTACATGCCATTCATTTGCATGGAATGATAGCTGATTGCATCTGATCTTGCTGACTGACAATTGGCTGGTCTTGTGTGGGTTTAAAGTAGTACTTAGAGCAGACATTAAAATATCACATCCTCTGATTATACAGTATTTTCAAGGTCATATTTTAAATTGTGGGAGCAGAAATTTTGTCCATTAAGGTTAAGACATGATCAGGTCACAAATTTGGCATCGTCATGTTGAGTGGAGGAACATGGCTTCTACGTCTTCGTACATCTGCCACAGTTGCACCTGTATAATAACTGTGACCATGAGCATTTTTATGTAAACATTATCTTTTTCCAATATACTCATAATTACCTGAGGTATATCATATCTACTTTTTCCTTTTACTTCAGTACAATCAATAAAGCTTTCTTTTGCAGTGATGGCATTGTTTTTAACATGAAGGTACCTTGTCATCTGACATATTTGTACATGATGGGCTACTGCTCTTGTGCAAAGCAAGGAAAAGTACTTTCACTTCATATTTTCATCTGTATTCCAGATCTAACCTGATTTCTTAGGAGAATTATATACTTTTTAAAACTGTATTAAACACAGAAGAACAGATAACTTTTTATCTTTACCTACCTCATTAGCTAAATGGATATAGACATTATAATAACATGTAAGTCTGACAAAATTGGGAAGCATTCCAGAGTTTGAGCTTCAAGTAATTTTATGTAATCTTCTAAGAGGTAATTTATTTCTGGCACATTATATGGCAACATCTAAAATCACTTGCAAATTTTTCTGCCGTTTGGGGTTTCTGATTTTCTCACTCTCAGCTATCCCCTAGGAACTGATTTTGAATATTTTAAAAAACACTTCTGATTAGAAAATATCAGGATGAAACATTGAATTTTTGTGGTCACAACTCTGTTCTCATTATTCTAATGTGATATTTGAGTTGGCAGATAATTTGATTTTGTTCCATTAGTATGAAATGTAAGCATGGGAACAAAATTTTTTAAAAAGCATTCTTGGAATAAATGAGCCAGTCACAATGAATTATTAGTTATTTTATCTTTATTTTATAAACGGGCTGTTTGAATATGTTCAGCCATGATGTGACATGTAGACTCACTTCTGAGTCCTGACAGACATCTCTGGTGAGTAACTTCTTAGAAAGTGACCCAGGACACAGCCATACCAGTAAAATGACAACAGCCAAAAGAAAAAAAAAAAAAAAAAACAACCTGCCAAATAACATAATATATAATAAATAATTATACACATGTGCATTAATAATTTAACATAAAATATGTAAAATTGGTGTTATTGGAAATTTTCTACTATCATGGGTTATTTACTTCTCTCTGTTATAAACCTTATTTAACAAAATGAAACAGTACAACTATGTTACAGGGGAAATTAATAGTAATTACTGGTAGGACAATTTAAAAATAATATGTGTTAGAAAAAAAATAAAAATTTTGTTTAATGCATTTTCATTTTAAAATTGTTTTAGATTTATAGAAAATTTGCAAGAATACTGCAGGATTTCACAAGTAGCCCAGACTCAGTTTCCTATCTTATTACAGTTTCATGTCATTAGGGTACATTTTTACAGTTAATGAACTAATGTTGACACCTGATTCTTAACTACAACCCACTCTGTTTTCAAATTTTCTTAGACTTCCCTTTTTCTCTTCTAGGATTGCATTCAGGATATCTCACCCTCATTCCATTTAGCTGCCATTTCTCTTTAGGACACTGTTAGTTGTTAGAGTTTCTGAGACATTTCTTGTTTTTGATGACCTCGACAGTCTCCAATTGGGATTTACCTGTTGTTTCCCTCGTGATTAGCCTGGGGTAATGTGTTTCTGGAGAAGAAAAATGGAATTCACACTTCATATCAAGGGCACATGCTCTGCAGATGACTTATTGCCCTTGATCACCTGGCTGAGGTGGGGTTTGTCAAGTTCCTCACTGTAACATCCATCTTTTCCCCCGTCCATTGAGTGTGTACCTTGTGGAAGGATGTCACTGCGTGCAGGACACATTCAAGGAGTTGGGAAGTTATGCTCCACCTTTCTGAGAGTTAAACCTCTGTATCTATTATTTGAGATTATGCCTGAGCGATTCCTACTCTCTCATATTTATGTATCTGTTTTTTCCAGGAAAAATAGCCAGTAAGTTTATGAAATGATGCTCCACCTCAGTACGATCAGAGAGGTGCTGGGTCCAAACATCTGTGTCTTTAATAGTGTCTGGCACATAGTTTTGCTCAGTAAATACCTGTGAATAAGACTTAAAAGATATGAGGGAGGGCATACAGAGTGTGCATAGGTGGCAAAAACAGATTCCAGGCAGAGGGGAGAGCAAGGTAAAATGCTGTAAAGAAGGAACATGGCTGGCTTGTTTGAGGAAAGTTGGGAATGCTGGGTGGTTGAAGTTAAGTGAGCAAGGGATAGAGCCCTTGGGGGTGTCAACAGATTGTCGGCCATTTAAAGGACATTGGCTTTTACTCTGGGTGAAATAAAGGACCAGTGAATGGTTTTAAACAGAGGAGGGCTATCATCTGACTTCCTCTGGCTGCTGTCGTACAAACTGACTGATGGGGCAAAAGCAGAACTGGGGGGCCAATTAGAAGACGGCTGCAGTAACCAAGGTGGGCGCTCAGGCAGGTTGTTAGCCCTGGTGATGGGGACCAGTGGTCAGATTTTCGTTGTGGTTTTGCAGGTAGACCTGGGGCCAGCTACATGCATATGACACAAGGTTCTTCACTCAGACATGCCCATGCTTGGTTTCATGCTCTTCTATCCATCTTGAAATTCTTTTTTTTTTCCTCCAGACTTATTGAGACACAATTGATATACAGCATTGTGTAAGTTTAAGATGTACAGTGTGGTGATTTGATACAGATATATAGTGTGAAATGATTACCATAATAAGGATTCTTCCATAAACTCACATCCTTAAGTTTTTTTGGCGGTAAAATTTTTGAGATCTGCTCTCTTAGCAACTTTCAAATATATAATACAGCATTGTTAACTATAGTCACCATGCTGTACATTAAAGTTCCGAGAACTTACTCATCTTAAAACTGAAAGTTTATACTCTTTGATGCAACATAGGATTTGCAGATATTCTTTCCTACTCTGTATGTAGACTTTATATTTTTTACATATATAAAAAGCTTTTTAGTCTGATATAATCCCATCTATTGGTTTTTACTTTTCTGGCTTATGCTGTTGGGATCATATCCACAAATTATTGCCCAAACCAGTGTTAAGTAGATTCTTCTTTCTGTTTTCTTCTAGGAGTTTTATAGTATCTGGTCTTATGTTTCAGTCTTCAATCCACTTCAAATTAATATTTGTGAGTGGTATAACATAGGTGTCCAGTTTCATTTTTCTGCATGTGGTTTTCCAGTTTTCCCAACAGCATTTGTTGAAGACATTATCCTTTCCCCATTCAAAATCGCATTAAAACCAATAAATATTTAGGAATAAACTTAATGAAGGAAGTGAAAAATTTGTACTTTGAAAACTACAAGACTTTGATCAAAAAAATTGAAGAAGACAAAACAAGTGCAAAGATATACAGTACTGTGTTCATGGATCAGAAGAATTATTGTTGTTAAACCGTCCATACTACCCAAAGGAATCTATAGGTTCAACGCAATCTCTATCAAAATTCCAACAACATCTTTTACAGATATAGGGAAATCAATTTTAAAATGTTGTATGTGACCACAGGAGACCCCAAAGAGGCAAAGCAATCCTGAGAAAGAACAAATTGGGAATCATCACACTTCCTGATTTAGAACCATATTACAGGGGCTTCCCTGGTGGTGCAGTGGTTAGAAATCCGCTTGTCAATGCAGGGGACACGAGTTCAAGCCCTGATATGAGAGGATCCCACATGCCGCAGAGCAACTAAGCCAGTGCACCACAACTACTGAGACTGCGCTCTAGACACCGTGAACCACAACTACTGAACCCACGTGCCACAACTACTGAAGCCCGCGTGCCTAGAGCCCATGCTCTGCAACAAGAGAAGCCACCACCATGAGAAGCCCATACACTGCAACGAAGAGTAGCCCCCACACGAAGAAACTAGAGAAAGCCCGCGCGCAACAACGAAGACCCAGAGCAGCCAAAAATAAGTAAATAAATAAATAAATTTATTTTAAACAACAAAAAAACTATATTACAATGCTGTAGTTATGTGACACTATGATACTGGCACTAAAATGCACACATAGACTAAAGGAACCGAGTAGAGACCCAGAAGTAAACCCCTGTGTATAAGCAACTAATATTTGAGATGGGAGTAAAGCACACTCAGTGGGCAGGATAGTCTCTTCAACAAATGGTACTGGGACAACTGGATGATACTTATAATTTTGGGGGGAACCTCCATACTGTTTTTCATAGTGCTTGTAGTAATTTACATCTTTACCAACAATGCACAAGGATTTTCTTTTCTCCATGTTCTTTCAAACACTTGTAATCTCTTGTCATTTGGCTGTAGCCATTCTAACAGGAGTGACATGATCTCGTGGTTTTGATTTTCATTGCCCTGATGATTAAAGACATTGAACATTTTTTTCATATATCTGTTGGACATTTGTATGTCTTCTTTGGAAAAAATATCTAGTCAGATCCTTTATCCATTTTTAATTAGTTGTTTTTTGTTTTGTTTTGCTTTTGTGTGTCGTTTTTTTTTGTGTGTGTTTTTTCTGTGCAGAAGGTTTTTTAGGTTGACTTAGTCCCACTTGTTTATTTTTGCTTTTGTTTTGTTGCCTGTCCTTTGGGGTCATAACCAAAAAATCACTATTCCCAAGACCAAGGTCAAGGAGGTTTTCCCCAAGAATTTTTTAAGGAACTTTATGGTTTCAAGGCATACATTTGTGTCTTTAATCTCTTTTGAGTTAATTTTTGTGAGTAGTGTGAGATAGGGGTCCAATTTAATTCTTTTACATTCATTAGATGGTACCAGTTTACATTTCCACCAAAAATGCACGAGTTGCCTTTTCTACACATTGTCATAAATATTTGTTTTTTCTTGTCATTTTTATAATAGCCATTCTAACAGGTGTGAGCTGATGGATCATTGTGGTTTTGATTTGCATTTCTCTGATGATTAGTGATGTTGAGCATCTGTTTATGTACCTCTTGGCCATCTGTATGTTTTTTGGGGGGGGAAATGTCTTTTCAAGTCCTTTAGCCCATTTTTTATTTAATTTTTGACTGCTATTATTTTGTTACTTATATATTTTGAATATTAACCCCTTATCAAAAAAAACAATGGTTTGTACATATGTTCTCCTGTTCTATAGTTGCTTTTTAGTTTGCTGATTGCTCATTGTGTTACGCAAAGTTTTTCGTTTGTTTGTTTGCTGTAGTTCTGCTTTTTTTTTTTTTTTTTTTTTTTTTGCTTTTGTGGCTTCCACATTTGGTATTATATCCGAAAATTGTTTGCCAAAACTATATTGAGGAACTTGTTCTTTATGCTGTCTTCAAGTAGTTTTACAGCTTTAGGTCTTATATTTAAGCCTTCAGTCCACTTTGAGTTTATTTTTGTGAGTGGTACAAGAAAGGAGTCCAATTGTATTCTTCTGTAGGTTGTTATCCAGTTTTTTTCCAGCACCATTTATTGAAGAGCCTGTATTTCCTCTACTGTGTCTCCTTGGCTCCCTTGTCAAATATTTGTTAACAGTAAATGACTGGTTTTATTTCTGTGCTCTTGATTCTGTTTCATTGGACCAGGTCTCTATTTTTTGCCAGAATCTAGTGTTTTGAATACTATAGCTTTGTAATAAAGTTTGAAGTTAGGAATTGTGATGCCCCTAGATTTGTTCTTCTTTGACCAGGTTGATTTGGCTATTAGTGGTGTTTTGTGGTTCCATACAAATTTTAGGGTTGTTTTCTCTTTCTGTGTAAAAATCATTGGAATATTGATAGGGATTGCATTGAAATTATAGACAGCTTTGGGTAGTATAGATATTTTTACAATATTCTTCTGGTTCATAACCATGGAAACTTTTTTCATTTATTTGTATCTTCAGTTTTTTCATCAGTGTTTTGTCATTTTCAGTGTGTGGATATTTTACCTGCTTGGTTTAATTTATTCCAAAATGTTTTATTTATTTCTGATGCCATTTTAAATATGATTGCTTTTTACATTTATTTTTCAAATTGTTAGTATATAGAAGTACAATTGCTCTTCACATGTTGATTTTGTATCTTGCAACTTGACTGAATTTGTCTATAACTGGTAATACATTTTTTGTGGAATCTTTGGGATGTTCTCTATATAAGATTATATTAAATGCAAACAGAAATACCTTTAGGTCATCCTTTTCAATTTGGATTTCTTCTATTTATTTTTCTTGCCTAATTGCTCTGGCTATGACTTCCAGTATTATGCTGAAAAGGAGTGGTGAGAGTGCACAAATTTATTTTGTTTATATTTTTAGAAGAAAAACTTTCAAACTTTCACCATTGAGTATGATGTCTGCTGTGAATTTGTGCAATATGAGCTTTCCTGTGTTGAGGTACATTCTACGTATAGCAATTTTTTTAGTATATTTATCATGAAAGATTATTTAATTATTTCACATGCTCTTGCTGTATCTATTGAGATAACCATATGGTTTTCATATTTCATTCTCTTAATGTGGTGCACCACATGTTTGATTTACATAAGTTGAATTACCCTTGCATTCTAGGGATAAATTCCACTTGATCATGGTCTATGATTCTTTCAATATACTGTTGAATTTTGTTTGCTAGTATCTCACTGAGAATTTTTGTATCTATATCAGTAATACTTGACAATTTTTTTTTCATGTTGTGTTCTTATCTAGCTTTGGTATCAGGATAATGCGGGACCCATCAAATGAGTTTGGCAATGTACCTCAAAGTTTTTTAGAAAAGTTTGACATGGATTTGTTTTAATTCAATTTAAATGATTGGTTGAATTTCCCAGTGAAACTATCTGGTCCTAGCCATGTCGTTTGTTTGTTTTTTTTTTGTAAATTTTTTATTACTGATACAATCTTTTCACTCATCGTTGGTCTGTACGCTTTGTGTATTTCCTCAGGATTCAGTTTTGGTAGTTTTTATGTTGCTATGAATTCATTTCTTCTAGGGTATCAAATTTGATGGTATATATTTGTTGATGGTCACCTCTCATGAGCTGTTGTATTTTTGTTGCATCAGTTGTAATGTCTCCTTTTTTATTTCTGATTTTATTTGAGTATTATCTTTTATTCTTCATTAATATAGCTAAAAGGTTAATTTTGTTTTCATTTCAAAAACCACCTCTTGCATTGATGTTTTCTATTGTTTGCATGGTCTCTGTTTTATTTCTGTTCTCATATTTCTTATTTCATTGCTTTGCTACTTGTGAGTTTAGTGGTTTGTTCGTTTGTTTGCTAGTCCCTTGCGAAGTAAGGTTGTTTATTTGTGATCATTCGTTTTTCTTATTGTAGGCATTTGTTGCAATAAACTCTCTTATAACTGTTTTTCTTGCAGCCCATAAGTTTTAGCATGTTGTGTTTCCATTTCCTTTTAAGATTTTTTTAAATTTCAAAGACATTATTGTAAAGCTGTTGTAATTTTCCCCCCAGTTTTATTGAGATATAATTGAACACAGTAGTATTTAAGTTTAAAATGCACATTATAATGATTTGAATTATGTATATTGTGAAAGCGTTATTTCAGTAAGATTAGTTAACATACATCACCTTATATAGATGCAAGAAAAAAAAAAAGAAAAAGAAAATATAGTTTCCTGTGATGAGAACTCTTAAGATCTACTTGCTTAACAGCTTTCATATGGCCATGTTAACTCTATTCATCATGTTGTGCATAACATTCTCAAAACTTATTTATCCTATAACTGCAAGTTGGTACTTTTGCACTTCATCAAATTCTCCCTCTTCCCACCTCCCTCCTCTGGTAACCAAAAATCTGATCTTTTTCTATGAGTTTTTTGTGAGTTTTTTTTTCACATATAAGCTTGTTCTGACTTCTCTCACTTAGCATAACGCCCTCAATGTCCATCCATATTGTCACCAATGGCAGGATTTCCTTCTTTCTTATGGCTGAATATTACTCCATTTTCTAAATATACCACAAGGTTTATATCCAATCATCTGTTGATAGACATACGTTTTTTCCATGTCTTGGCTATTGTCAATACTGCTGCTGTGAACATGGAGGTGCAGATATCTCTTCAACATAGTGTTTTTAATTCTTTCAATATATTCCCATAGATGAAAATGCTGGACCATATGGTAGCCCTATTAAATTTTGAAGGCCTTCTCTAGCATTTTCCATAGACGTTGAACCAATTTATAAGACAACCTAAAACACACAAATCATCCCTTTTCTCCACATCTTTGCTGGCACTTGCTAGTAAATCTCTTGTCTCTTTGATGAGTTCCATTCTAACAGTCCTGAGGTGATCTCTCATTGTGGTTTTGATTGAACATGTGTAGTGATGTTGTGTAGTGTAGTGACGTTGAACATATTTTCATGTGTTTGTTGTATATTCACATATCTTCTTTGGAAAAATGTCTATTGGGGTCTTTGGTACAGTTTTTAATTGGCTTAATTTTTTTTGTGCTATTGAGTTCTATGATGTATTTTGGATATCAACCCCTTATTAATTATAAGGTTTGCAAATGTTATTTTTGATTACATAGGATCTTTTCATGTGGTTGATTATTTATTTTGCTGTGTAGCAGATTTTTAGTTTGATATAGTTCCACTTGCTATTTTTTTAAATTGTTGCTTGTGCTTAAGGTATCATCAAAAATAATATTTAAGACCTGTGTTAAAAAGATTTTTACTGTTTTCTTCTAGGAGTTTTATGGCCTCCCATCTTACAGTTGTCTTTACCTTATCTTATTTCTCTTTAATTGTCATGAGTGGTGTTAGACAGGAGTCTAGTTTTATTCTTTTGCATGTAACTATGCAGTTTTCCAAGCACTGTTTAATGAAGAGACTGTCTCTCCACCGAGTTACCCTGACTGCCTTATCAAATATTAGTTGACCTTATATGCATGGGTTTATATCTTGATTCTCAGTTCTATTCCATTGTTGTGTATGCCTTTTTACATGAGAGTACCATACTATTTACATTACTATAGCTTTATAATACAGTTTGATATCATGGAATGTGATACCTCCAGGTTTGTTATTCTTTCTCATGATCGCAATGCATATACAAGTTCTTTTGTGGTTCCTCATACATTTCTGTGTTGTTTTCTTTTTACTTTAAAATATGCCATTGGATTTTGATAGGAATTGCATTAAATCCATAGATGGCTTTGGGTAGTATGGACATTTTTAAAAGTATTAATTCTTCCAATCATGAACAAGGGATAACTTTACGTTTATTTCTGTCTTTTCCAATTTTGTTCATCAGTGTATTGTAGCTTGTATTGTAGCTATCTTTCATCTCCTTAGATAAATTTATTCCTTATTATTTTATTAGTTTTGATGCTGTTATAAATAGAATGGTTTTCTTTTTTCAGATCATTGTTAGTATATAGAAATATGACTGGTTTTTACATTTTAAGTTTTTATTCTGCAACTTTACTGATTATGTTGATTAGTTTTAACAGGTTTTTAGGGAAGTTTTTTGGAGTTTCTATATATAAAATCATGTTATCTTAAAATAGACACATTTTTACTTCTTAATTTCCAATTTTGATGCCTTTTATTTCTCTTCCTTGACTGATTGCCCTGGCTAGGACTTCCATTACTATGCTGAATGAGTGGTGAGAGTGGACTCCCTTGTCTTGTTTCTGATATTAGAGAAAAAGTTACACACTTTCACTCTTGAGTATGCTTTGAACTGTGACCTTGTCATATTTGGCCTTTTTAAAAAAATTTTATTTATTTTTGGCTGCATTGAGTCTTTGTTGCTGCACGTGGGCTTTCTCTAGTTGCGGTGAGCGGGGGCTACTCTTTGTTGTGGTGCGTGGGTTTCTCATTGCAGTGGCTTCTCTTGTTGTGGAGCATGGGCTCTAGGCATGTGGGCTTCATAGTTGTGGCACACATGCTCAGTAGTTGTGGCTCACGGGCTCTAGAACACAGGCTCAGTAGTTGTGGCGCACGGGCTTAGTTGCTCCTTGGCATGTGGGATCTTCCCGGACCAGGGCTTGAACCCATGTCCCCGCCATTGGCTGGTGGATTCTTAACCACTGCGCCACCAGGGAAGCCCCGATATTTGGCCTTTATTATGTTGAGTTACATTCATTTTATACCTAACTTATTAAAAGCTTTTTCTGTGCCTATTGATATTATATTTTTCCTTTGTTCTATTAATATGATGCATCACATTTATTTGATTTGCTAGTATTTATTCAGAATTTTAAAACCTATATTCACCACTGTTATTGGCCTGTAATTGGCAGTGTCCATTTCAGATTATAATATCAAAGTAATGCTGACCTTGTAAAATGAGTTTGGGAGTTTCCCCTCCTCATCCATTTTTTCTCTTTCTTTTTTGAAGACTTTGAGGATTGGCATTAATGCATTAAATATTTGGGAAAATTTACCAGTGAAGCCATTTGATCTTGAGTTTTTCTTCATTTGAAGAGTTTTGATTACTGATTTAATTTCCATACTACTAATTGCTTCATTTAGATGTTCTCTTTCTTCCTAATTCACTTTTGGTAGGTTGTATGTTTCTAAGAATTTTTCCATTTATCTAGGTTGCCCAGTTTGTTAGCATGTAGTTGTTCAAAGTAACATGTTATCCTTCTTAGCTCTGTAGTAGAGTTGTAATGTCTTCTCTTTTAATTATAATTTTGTTGATTTGGGTGTTCTCTCCTTTCCCTTGGTTAGTCTAGCTAAAGGTTTTACAATTTTATCTTTTAATGAACCAACTCTTAGTATTGCTAATCTTTTCTGCAGTTTTCCTCTTCTCTATCACATTGATTTCTGCTGTAATCTTTATAATTCTCTTCCTTCTGCTAATTTTGGGCTCAGTTTGGCCTTTTTCCAGGTCCTTGAAGAGAAGAGTTAGGTTTTTTATTTGAGATCTTTCTTAATTCGTAAGGTAGGCATTTGTTACAATAAACCTCCCTCTTAACACTCCTTTTGCTGCATCCCATAGCTTTTAGTATACTGTGTTTCCATTTCAGTTTTTCTCAAAATACTGTCTTATTTCTTCTTAAATTTATTCTTTGATAAATTAGTTGGTCAGGAGAGTGTTGATCAATTTTTTTGTATTCATTAGTGCTCCAGTTTTCCTCCTGTTATTAATTTCTAGGTTAATAATATGGTCAGACAATATACTGGGTATAATTTAAGTCTTCCTGAGTTTACTAAGATTTGATATGTGGTGTATCGTGTGGTCTTTTCTAGAAAATATTTTTTCTGCACTTGAGAAGACTGTGTATTCAGCCTATGTTGGATAGAGTGTTCTGTATATGACTCTTAGGATCATTTGGCCTTTAGTGTTGTTCACATCAACTGATTCTTTTTTTTTTAATTGAAATATAGTTGAGTTACAATGTTGTATTAATTTTTGCCGTATAGCAACGTGTCTCAGTTATACACATATATACATCTGTTTTATATTCTTTTCCATTATGGTTTATCTCAGGATATTGAATATCTTGTTCCCTGTGCTATACAGTAGGATATTGTTTTTTATCCATTCTATATGTAATAGTTTGCAACTACTAACCCCAAACTCACAGTCCATCCTTCCCAACCCTCTCTCCCTTCATAACCACTAGTCTGTTCTCTATGTCTGTGAGTCTGTTTTGTTTCATAGATAGGTTCATTTGTGCCATATTTTAGATTTCACATATAAGTAATACAATATAGTATTTGTCTTTGTCTTTATAGTTTACTTCACTTAGTATGTTAATCTCTAGTTGCATCCATGTTGCTGCAAATGGCATTATTTCATTATTTTTATGGCTGAGTAATATTCCATTGTATATATGTACCACATCTTCTGTATCCATTCATCTGTTGATGGACATTTAAGTTGCTTCCATGTCTTAGCTATTGTAAATAGTGCTTCTATGAACATTGGGGTGCATATATCTTTTTGAATTATGGTTTTCTCTGGATATATGCCCATGAGTGGGATTGCAGGATCATATGGCAACTCTATTTTTAGTTTTTTTGAGTAACCTCCATACTGTTCTCCATAATGGCTGTATCAATTTACATTCCCACCAACAGGGTAGGAGGGTTCCCTTTTCTCCACACCCCCTCCTGCGTTTGTTATTTGCAGACTTTTTGATGATGGCCATTCTGACTGGTGTGAGGTGATACCTCATTGTAGTTTTAATTTACATTTCTCTAATAATTAGTGATGAGGGGCATCCTTTCATGTGCCTATTGGCCATCTGTATGTCTTCTTTGGAGAAATGTCTGTTTAAGTCTTCTGTCCATTTTTTGATTGGTTTGTTTGTGTTTTTGTTATTGACTTGTATGAGCTGCTTGTATATTTTGGAAATTAAGCCCTTGTTGGTCGCATCATTTGGAAATATTTTCTCCTAGTCTGTATGTTGTCTTTTCATTTTGTTTATGCTTTCTTTTGCTGTGAGAAAACTTATAAGTTTGAGTGGGTCCTGTTTGTTTATTTTTGCTTTTATTTCTATTGCCTTGGGAGACTGACCTAAGAAAACACTGGTACAATTTATGTCAGAGAACGTTTTGCCTATGTTCCCTTTTAGGAGTTTTATAGTGTTATGTGTTATATTTAAGTCGTTAAGCCATTTTGAGTTTATTTTTGTGTATGGTGGGAGAGTGTGTTCTAACTTTATTGATTTGCATGAATCAACTTTTACAATACCTCTTGCTGAAGCGATTGTCTTTTCCCCCATTGTCTATTCTTGCCTCCTTCATCAGAGATGAATTGACTATTGGTCTGTGGGTTTATTTCTGGGCTTTCTATTCTGTTACCTTGATCCATATGTCTGCTTTTGTTCCAATACCAGTCTGTTTTGATTAGCATTGTAGCATTGTCTGACATCTGGGAGGGTTATGCCTACTGCTTTGTTCTTCTTCCTCAGGATTGCTTTGGCAATTCTGGGTCTTTTATGGTTCCATATACATTTTAGGGTTATTTGTTCTAGTTCTGTGAAAAAATGTCATGTGTAATTTGATAGTGATCACATTAAACCTGTAGACTGCTTTGGGTAGTATGAACACTGTCATTTTAAACAACTGCAGCCTGTTCTCACTGTCAGTGGAATCAGCTTCCCTCTGGAAACAGGTGTCCATGCAGGGCTCTTAGAAATAAGACAGACAACACCACCCACGTGGACTCTTCGTACACACCTCTGACCACTGCCTTTGCTTTCTAGAAGTAACCTCCTTAATCAAGTGGGTGGCATCTGGGGATGCGGCAGCCATCACCCTCCAGGAAGAGTCTGTGCCCCTCCTACCACTGAGGAATGAGTGGCCCTGTGCCTCATTGCCACCAAGGGTTCCAGTTTCAGGAGTTTGGGGAGCTTTTGTTTTGCTGCTTTAGTGGATGAGAAATGACACGTAACCCATTATCTTCTTTTCACTTCTCTTCTGATGATTGAGGTTGGACTTTCATCACTTTCACTTATTTCCAGAATGCAGCCACTTTTCCCAGTTCTGGGGGATAGCAGTGAACATGCCTTCCTGGGTGTTCCCAGCCCCAGACTGTGATCCACATCCAGCGAGGAAACTCCACTCTTAGTAGTGCAACTATTAAGTAGCTAGTGACTGGCTTCTGACCAACAGAATATAGCAAGTCATGGGAGGTCAGTGTTAAGATTCATTGACAGAACCTCTGTCACTTCTCTCTCACTTGCTGCATCCTGTGTTCTCTCTCTGTTTCTATCTGTCTCTCTCTCCTAACCCTGGACCTGTGGAAGCCTGGAAGGGTGTAAGTAGCTGCCATATGGAGAGGCCCACATAGGAGAGAACAAAGGGAGGTCCCAGGCCTCCAGACAGAGGCACTAGGCTCTCAGCTCAGACTGCATCCTGCCAGTACCCATCTCAGTGAATCTGAGAGCAAATCCACCCCTGTGGAGCGACAGCTGAGACCTCAGCCCCAACTTCATAGAGACCATGAGTCGAGGGCACCCAGCTAAGTGCCGTGGGAACTCAGGAGTAACTAGGTGTATGTATTTTGTATGTTGGTAAACCCTCCATAGTGATCTTCAGTAAATCAGACAATCTTTAGCATAGAGCAGATCTACTCAATGTTATGTAAAAACAAAGATAATGCATGTTAATAAAGGTAATAAAATGGACTAAAAACAATAATAGTGAGAATTATGATGATATTACCATTACTACTGTTAAAGAGAAAAATAAACTTAGAAAGATGGCAGATTCGCGTACAGACTCCTCTAAGTGAATTTCAGGGTACCTATATCAGACGTTCTCTGAGGTATTTTAGAGTCAGAATCCTAGGTTTGCACAAAGAAATTTGTTCTGAGAGGAGAAAAAAAGCAGGAGGGAGTAGAATACCAAAGAGGACGAGGGTGTGGGCGAACTTGGGAACTTATATGCAAACCAGGGTAGGGGCGTCCTAAGGGACATAGAATAAGTACCCCGGTCCATAGTAAATGGACCTTGTCCTGCCTACCTCATAACCACCACCAAATTTCAGAAGACTGGACAGTTGGCTAGGGTGCCTGGGCTCCAGGCAGGGAAGTCAGGAGCTTTCTGCACACCCTACATGCAGAGACCTCGTCTGTGATACATGCTTAACCCCAGCACTGTCTCAGCATCAGCACCTTGCCTGCACTCCTGCCATTTGTACCTACCCAGTCCCATAAATTCCAGACACTTCGGTTTGCATATGTCACACCAAGGCTTTTGGAAGATGTCATCCTAGGTGATCCTGGGTCAGCAGGGAGGATGATATGTTGGCACAAACAGTGCAGGGGCTCCCTGGGGGACTTAGAAAAATAAGTGGTTACTTGAGCAGGCACGTCACCATCCCTATGTCTGCCAGTGCCGCACCAGGTTTTCCTGGACCCCTGAGTGAATTTAGAACATGTCCCCAGGTTCAGGCATGCCAAGGATACTCTCCTTACTCCTCACGTGTCACAATGTCAGTTGCTGGGCTGACTTTTAAAATTCGGAAGACTGGACTTCAGGAGGGACACCCTCTCCAGCCTTCCCAGGAGATGTGAGAGTGGTTCCTGGCCCAGAGTTGAGGTGGAAAATCCTGTGCTGAGTCTGGCAAGACAAGGGTGTCTTCCAGGGCTCTTGCACTGGCACCACTTTCTGGTCCCTTAAGAGGACTTAAATATTGTTCTAGAGGCTGATGAAAGTCAAGAATGTCCTCCCTGGGGCTCACTTACCAGTAACAACTGTCCCTTCCTCCAGTGGTTATGTCTGAATATCTCAGGAGACTCTCTGACCAACGAGTACCCATAAGTACAGCAGGAACCAGGAATCACCATGTGTATGTAAGTCTGTTGAAAACCCTCCACACTACTCTTCAGTAAATTGTATACATTCATGAGCAGAGAAACTTAATAAGAAATGCAATAACAACAATAGTGATACATAATAATATCAATAGTGATTACAATCGTAAAGCTATTAATTGTACTACTACAAATAATAATACTAATAAACTAAAGGACTGAGGAATTACAGACTTCCCTAATTGAATGACAAGTTTCTTGGGGTATTTTGGAATCAGAGTCCTACGTCAGCACAGGCTTTGGAGCCACAGTCGTAGGTTTGCATAGTGAAGGTATAAATAGAGCAAAAATAAACAGCAGCAGGTAAGAGAAATCCATGGGAGGGCATGGGTTGACTTAAGTCTCATATTCCAACCCCAGAGGAAAGAACTATGTAGAAGAGAAAAGTGGATCCAGGGCTTTCCTGACACATGGAGCCAGCAAATCTCATGAGTTCTGACGACTGGTGTCTGCGGCTCTAACCCGGGAAAGAAAGGCAGGACTCCAGATACACCTTCAATACGTGAAAAAAACACGGAAAATGTACACGGAGCTTCAGCTCTATCTCTACACACACTGCCCGGCATTTGACAAAGTGGCAGATCAGGGCTAATCTCCATTACCACAATCGCACGTATTCCTTACTAGTCTGCCACCAACACGCAGAATAATGCTGAACACAGATAACGCCTGTTTTATCTAACAAACAAGGGACTTTGTGTTGCTAAGTAATTCTTCTGCTCGGGGGACTATTATGAGGTTTGAACACAGCAAAAATACATAACAGCTTGTATCCTCCTTTCTACATGAACTCAACGTAATGATCTCATGGGTCTTATGTTTATTGAATTTTGTTAGAAAACAGTGTTAACGACATTATGAAAACGTTGCTTCCTTCCTGGCTGAGACGTCTAGGCAGCCTGCAGCCTGTCTTTCCTCTTGGGCAAGAACAGCAACAGCCAGAGATTTTTACTGTCTTTGAGTGATATGTCAGGTGACAACCTTCAGTGTTTTCCCCCTTCAGGGTGCTCGAACCTGGGCTGCCATTGAAGTCCTCACACTTGAGCTTTGGCATCTTGTCCTGCACTTGCATTGCATGCACTGTTCTCAGCACAGAACTTTAAATCCATCTAGCATTTCCCACATGTATCAGGGCATCAGCTCTGCAAACCAGATGTAATTCCCCGGTTGGAGCAAGAAGAGTAGGTGTGGAGGGAAGAGGAGGGTTTCCCCAGGCTGGGGTCCAAGTCAGCTCCAGACACATGTGCTCAGTGTGGGGAGGGAGCAGGACACTTGGAATGTCAACTGGAGGTTTGCTCGACTAAAGGATTTTTTAAGAAATGTATGTGAAGCCATTGAGTCAAATTATCCAGATTCTGTCATTATGCATCACACATCAATTTCTCTTCACGTTTCCCCCTGTACTTTTCACCTCAGAGAAGCAAAATTCCTGTCCTTGTGGGAGTTACAATTTCATGTTTTTGTCTTTGCCATGGTCTCTTTAATAATTTTCCCTCTCATATTCCCTGTAGCATCTGAATTTATTTTATTTTTCTTTTACGTAAATACTGAATATCTTATTAACATTTTTCTAAACCATGTTACTATTCACTGGTGTATTCCTCAAATTCATGTTCTTTTCCTATGTAATGTACTTTTCAACAATTTAATCCCCCTAATGTCACATGTGTCATTTCTTATTTATTTAATTTAATTATTATTTTTGTCTTATTTCAAGCAAAAATTGTGACCATTAAAAGCAAGAAATGATATGCAGGCAATTATTTTCCTGGTGGACTAATGTAGCTGTAAGAAAATAGTAAATTTCTTCAGGTGTGAACCCCGGTCATCCACATGTTAAACCTGGGAATGAAGTAAGTTAGGAATTCAGCAGTCTCATATAACTCAGTTACAGTGTAGTGTAAACACTAGCCCAGCATAAAGTGTTCACTTTATGGACTAAATTAGACTGAATTTTAATGATAGCTAGTAGAAATGCTGCAAATGGGGGATGTCCATGCAGAAGATTTACATACTATGTGTATGTAACTGACATGGAGATAATTTTAACTGGAGACTATCATTAAATAGACTTACATACACATGAGTTTTCACAGCATAGGAAAGCCTTTTACTGTAATGAATGAAGGAAAGCCCTCAGAGATATTTAATTCCTTAGTCAACGTTGAATTCTCACACTGGATCTATCAATGCTAAAATCAAACTAAAAAGCTGGAGTTCATATCAAAATTCCCAGACATGGGAAAACTCTTATCAAGAATGTTTTACTACACATTTCAGCTATGAATTCATAATTTTGGCTAATAATCTATTATTTTATAAATAAGTAGAATAAAAATATAGATTTGTTAAGTAATCTTTGAATGATAAACACAAAATTTTGTAAAAATAAGTACTTTTTAAAATAGGTTAGTGTTGAGAAATATATATAAACAAAGTTATATGTGACAATTATTATGATCCACTTAATTGTGGTCGTCAGTAAGATTATCAGTTGCTTTTCTCATCAGAAATTTTGCAGGCCAGAAGAGAGTGAAATGATATGTTTAAAGTACTGGGGGAAACTACCTGACAACAATTCTATATCTTACAGTATAATTCTTCCAAAATGAGGAAAATGAAAGACAGTCTCAGACAAAAGCTGAAGTTCAGAACCATAATACCTGCCCTTCAAGAAATGCTAAAGGGAGTACTTCAAATTCAAATGGAAGAACACCAGTAACTTGAGGCCATATGAAAATATAAATTTATCTGATAAAGGTAAATAAATGGACAAATAGAAAAAAAAGCTATAATTTTCACTTGTAACTACACTTTTTATTATTCTAAGATATTTTTTAAAACCAAAATATTAAAATAATTATAAATGTATTGGTATTGTGTGATTGTTTCCCCTAAAATTCATATGTTAAAAATATAACCTCCAAATGTGGTGATATTAGGATGTAGGGCCTTTGGCGGGTGCTTAGGTTATGAAGGCAGAGCCACCATGAATAGAATTTGTGTGCTTTTATTTATTTTTAAATATGTATTTATTTACTTACTTATTTGGCTGCATTGTCTCTTAGTTGCAGCACGTGGGATATTTGTTGTGACGCCCAGGCTTCATATCTAGCTGTGGCACGGGGACATGGTAGTTGCAGCACACAGGCTCAGTAGTTGCAGCACATGGGCTTAGTTGTCCCGTGGCATGTGGGATCTTAGTTCTCTGACCTGGGATTGAACCTGTGTCCCCTGCATTGGAAGGCAGATTCTTAACCACTGGCCTACTAGGGAAGTCTCTTCTGTGCTTTTAAAAGAGACCCCAGAGAGCTCTCTAGCCCCTTCCTCCAGGTGATGATATAATGAAAAGTCTATGACTCAGAAAAAGACCTTTACCTAACCACCTTGATCTCACACTTCAGCCTCCAGAACCATGAGAAAGAAACTTCTGTTTATAAGCTACCCAAGCTGTAGCATTTTGTTATAGCATCCCCAAATAACTAATTCGTACCTCTACATTAACAGAAAACAATGTATAAATATGTGATTTGTGACATTAATAACATGTAATTAATGTGTAATGTTATAGGAGATGTAATAGAGATTTTACATGTGATTAAAATTATGTTGATATCAGTTTAAGCTAGTTTGATAGGATTTTATATGTAATCTCCATGGTATCCACAAATTTACTATCTATAGAATATACACAGAAGGAAATTAAAAGTCAGTCAGTCAGGGGACTTCCCTGGTGGTCCAGTGGGGAAGACTCCACACTCCCAATTCAGGGGGCCTGTGTTCAATCCTTGGTCAGGGAACTAGATCTCATATGTCACAACTAAGAGTTCGCATGCAACAAAGAAGATCAAAGTTCCCCCATGCCACAACTAAGACCTGGCACAGCCAAATAAATAAATTTTTAAAATGAGTACAAAAAGTAAGCAGAAAAGACGTTAGTATGGGAGAAAATGTGAGACAGAAAAGCTATATGACATTACAGAAAAATTGGCAATTAAAAGTCATTCCATATCAGTAATTTATATATATATAGCTTAAACTCATCAGTTAAAAAACAAAGACAAGCTAGACATAAAAAGGGTCCAACTTATGTTGTCTACAAGAGACTCACTGAGAAGTAAGGACACTCATATGATGAGAGTGAAAATATTGGAAAAGATATTACATGAGAACAGTAAGCAAAAGAGGAGAGGAGTGGCTCTGCTGCTTCTGCTGCTGAGGCTGTGGCCCCTACTTTGCAGGAAGTAACCAGGGGTAGAGTCTGGGGTGCCCCACCCACCCCCTGCACTGAGAGCCAGGGAAGTCAGAGGGACTTGGTCCCCCTCCCGAGTTCCATTCTTCCTCCAATGAGAATGGTGCTAATCAATAAAGACCCGAGTATAGCTGATTCACTTTATTATAAAGCAGAAACTAACACACCAGTGTAAAGCAATTATACTCCAATAAAGGTGTTAAAAAAATAAATAAAAATAAATAAAGACCTGGGGAAAAGAGATGGCCCCCGTGGAGAATGCCTATGTTGTAAGTTTATCTGCTGTCAGGTTGGCTTGAGAAAGAGCAGGAGCTACATGATGTGTTCTCTCACTTCAAATCGATTACTTTTCTTTCTTGATGCACGCACACACCCACACACACAAAACCATTATAAAGACCATACATATAGAATGCTAATGGGTTGGTCTATGAGCTTGAAAAGAGGGAAATAGAACACTTGAGGTCGGCTGCAGCGATGTGTTTGTGTCTGTGCATGTGCATTACTAGGTGGAGGGTCCACAGTATCCATCAGATAATTAAAGGAAAACATATCTCCCAATTGTTCTGGATTTCGTAGATAAATTATCATAGGACAACAGTCTCGAATAAAAATCAGGTAGCTCTCTCACACACCACTCATTAAAGTAACAAATATTTATTGAGGGTCTCCAGGATTCCAGCATGTGAAATTTTCTAGAGACTAAGAGGTGAAATGTATAACATTACCACCTTCACCAAGTTTATAGCTCAGTGGAGGCAATAAAATTTAATATCTCACATTTTTTCTATTTAAGTATGACTCTGGGTTTAAAGTAATTTTTCTGCATCGTGTCCACAGTGTCCCAGGACTGACTCCCTCCTCTAGCTCAGCACCTAGAACACAGATCTGATTGAGCTAAACTGGTGACGCAGCTGCTTCCCAGCGAGGCTGTGGCCTCTAATGGCTTTCTGCTGCTCCTGTGTCTGTGGCGTGCTCAGCATATGGTAGACATTTAGGTTGCTTCCTCAGTGCATTGTGTACCTTTCAAGGCCAATAATTTGCTGAGCAAAAAATAACTTCTTTACTTTTGTGAACACCTGGCCTCCAAAAGGCTGAAATATTTAGTGACAATGTACTGAGGACATAATTTCTTATTCATTCCCTGACCTACACTCTCAGTCACAGAGACATGTGGTAAAATAACAGGGAATCAGGCTTATGGTCATGACTTGGTTGGGTCAAGAAGTTCTAGGTCATGTGGGAAGACTCCTCTCTCCTCTGAGATTTCTGCTTCAACCAACGGGGAGCAGCTGCCCTTAAGGTCTGAACTGGAACCCTATAAATTCATATGTTGAAGTCCAGACCCTTGTACCTCATAATGTGACTGTATTTGGGAATAGGGCCTTAGGAGAGGTGATTAAGTGAAAATGGGTCCTATGGGTGAGCCCTAATCCAGAGCTGTGCCCCTATAAGAAGAGAAGATTAGGACACAGCCATGCACACTCAGCTCATAGACGTAAGTCATGTGAGGACGCAGCAAGAATGTGGCCATCTGCAAGCAAGGGAGAGAGGCCTCAGAAGAAACTGAACCTGTGGACACCTTGATCTTGGACTCAAAGCCTCCAGAGCTGTGAGAAAATTAATTAAGCCTCCAGGTCTGCAGTATCTTGTTCTGGCAACCCTAGCAAAACCCTAATACAGCTTTATTTCTCCTATATTCCTCTTTCTTGCAAATAAAAATTATGAAAATAGCACCAACAAACACACAGTGTATAAAGTATTTGAAAGGACAAAAAAGCAGGGGAACCACCAGGGGGACTGATGAACTACACAGCAGTGATTGCCCTGGTTTTCTTTGTCTCCTACCAAAGTAAAGGAAAATAGTCAAAATCACCATGGAAGCCGAGAGTAGACATTTTAGAGAAGGCAAATCTCCAGGGTAAAACAAACTTGAAATGTACTCACAATTGGTAGAAATAGTAAATGCATTTTAATGTTTGGAGGTTTAAGAAATTCAATTTCTGGCATTTCTAGAGAGGTTATAATACATATGTACATGGTTGAAGGCCCTGAACATATAAAATACTTTGCATTACATTGTGCTCCCCACCACCTCCCCCCCTCTTTGCCCAGGAGCCCCTGCCCTCCACAGGTAACCATGTATCTGGTTTCCCACGCATACTTCCAGGGTGTCTTTATGTGCATACAAGCAAATATGAATATATATTTCTCCTTGGCACCCTAATTAAAATCACAAATAGAATACTAGGCTTGGTGCTTTGTTATACCTTTCTTTTATTCATTTGACAATATCTTGCAAATTATCCTCTATCAAGACATAGTTTCCTGCACGACAGTGCACTGAATGGATGATGTACTATAATGCACTTTGCCAATCCACGTTGGGATGAACGCTCATATTCAATAATCTATATTACAAACAATGCAGCAATGCATAACCTTGGCATGCATTACTCTGCTGCTAGCAACTGTGTAGGATATGTTTCTAAAGGATTTATAACCTGGAGTGTTTTTAATTGAGAGAGCATTTGATAAGATGTTAAAGATACTCTTGCTGAATCCTTCTGCGGCGACTAGCAATGAGCCTTTCTCTTTCTTTAAACTGCAACCTATCAGATCTATCCCCCACATGTGTTTAAAAATGCTTTCCAACCTCTTTTACCTTCAGAAACCCTCCATAATCTTTCTTCTCAGCACTGCCCTTTATTCTCACACCCATCACAGCCTTACCTGACACATACCTGTTGTCTCCACCTTGCTCTCTGCCCATTTAGGAGGATTTAGAAATACTGAAACCTCTCTATGATCATCTTCAATTAATCACCTACTGTGTGAATCAACTTTACTCAGTTTTATCGCTCATTACAAACAATGGCAATTACAATAATGTTGAGTAACGACGACAGTAGTAATTTTCAGTTCTGTAGGTCTCAGAACTTCTCATTTCACCAGTGTCTACACTAATGGATCTCAAAACAAATTCTCGTCACTGAAATGTTTTCTTGCCACGACACCGCTGTATGGCCGTCTAGTCGGCCTTGCAGCAGTGGACGCCAAATAACCAAATGGAGGGAAAATCACCGGGATAGATCTGGATGGCACGCCAGAGAAGGTGCGCCTCCATTCCTCTGCACTCGTCCCCTCTGGGTCCACCACAGGTCCCATTTCTCTCTCCGTGTTGTCTCCCCATCCACACGCGCGTTCAGAGGCCATTCCGGGACGGGATTCTCTCGTGGAGCCTCTGACAACCGCGCCCACCCAGGACCGCGCCCGGCCTCGGTCCTCCTGCGACCATCACCAGACGCCCCAGGCAGCTCCCCATTTCCCCATTTGTTGGTCTTCTCCGACCACCAAGCCCCTGGAGGGACCATGGCTGCGCCTGAAGCGCCATTCCCGCTCGCCCGCGACTGTCCGTGTCGTCACCTGCGATGAGGGGACCTGTGTGTGGGCGACACACAAGCGCTTCGCCGACGAGGCCAACAGAAGAGGGGACGCCGGGCGCTCCCCCGTAAACGCACCTCGGCCTGCGTTGGAATCCTGTCCGCGAGCCCTGTGACCGCTTCTAGCGGATCTCGGAGTGAGTGGCCGCCGGGGAGGAGCTACAGCGATGGGAAAGGGACGCACCGGATCCCCAAGGCGGCCGGGACGCAGCACCGGGCGTCCTACTGCCCGGGGCATCGTGGTCTCGTGGGAAGGAGGACGGGGAGGCCGGGATCGCCCTCCCAGTGCCTCCTCGTTTCGCCATCCGGGCCGTACGCACTGCGGAGAGAAACATATTTGGGAATTAGGGCGAACGGGGTCCAGAGGGAAGGGCGGCGGAAATTTGGTGTCGTCCACTTAGGAGACTTTCAGCCACCCACAGGCGAGACTTAGAAAACGAAAGTACGACCACCGGGACACACGGAGGACGACGCCGGGCACGGATACCCTCTCTTGACCACGCGCAGCAACCTGGCCGTTCCCGTGGGCAGAGGGCACCAGGGAGTGCCGATCGAACCGCCAAGACCACCACTCAACGATTTCTAGGGAGCGCAGCGCCGTCCTCACACTACACAGGTCTGCACGTCCAAATCCCTCGATAGCAGGAAGAGCCCATGTCCCGGAGACCGGGACCGAAGTGGCCCAGCCCACAAGCACGTCGCGCCCTCCAACGGCCTCAACGCACGTGCCCGGGCCGTTCCCCACCTCCGGAGTGGGACGCTGGGGAACCGAAGTGGTAGAAAATGAACGCTCCTAAAGTGACTCAGAAGGACGGACCATCAAGCTTCAGGCGCTCCGGAGGGCTCGGAAGACCCTCGCCCTTCACAACGCGGTGGACGACCCAGGTTGGGTCGAGTCCGGTCGGTCCCCGCGGCTGGAGGGGCACGGGCGGATGCTGGTCGACCAAGCAAAGCAGCCCCCAGAATTCCCTCGAGAGCGCAGCAACGGTCACTACCTCACACACCTGCACGCCCAATCTCCAGCGAGAACAGGAGACGCCCACGCCTCGGAGCGACCGGGACAGTCGCCACCAGCGTCGCCGGCCTCCCGGAACTCTGCCCCGGGCGCGGCGGCCGAGTCTCAGCCCTCGCGAAGATCGCTGAAGCTCTGGAGACAAGGGACGATATAAAAGCGACCGCCAGGTGGCGCCCGACAACCGGCTCGAACGTCCCCGGGCCGGATCCCGAAGGCCGAACGGCGAGGGTGCAGCGCGTGCCGCCCAAACGGCCGAGCTCGTATCGGGGCGTCCGCCTCGGAGCTAGCTCGCGGCTCGGCACGACACGGCGCGACCCAGGCAGCAGACGGGGGACGAGGAGCTGGGAGGATGTTGCCGGGAGGCTACCGCGAGGGAGACGCGCTCTTCACGCTATTCCTGGGCCGCCGGCCGCTGTAAACAAGGAAAATTCTGCAGGGGGATGGACTGCGTGAACTGTAAGCTGAAACCATGAAAGTACCAATAGCAAACACGGATGACATTTTATTCTGTAATTGCAGAGTGGAGATGTTACTAAAACATAAAAACCAGGGCCCAGAAGCCATAAAGGAAACGATTGATAACTTGACCACCTAATTGATCTTTACATATTCCACAAGCAAAGTCAAATGGCAAGAAGTGGGTGGGTGGGAACATTTGTGCAAATACATGTGTAATAAGAATATTGATGTCAGTATTACTTAAGAACAGAATATTTAGAAAACAGCCATTAAGAGGGAGCAGGTAAGTAAATTTCAAGTACATTCAGACAATACAGTACTATCACTTTGTGCTTTTGTTTATTGAATTTTTTTAAATGAGCTAGATCCATAGGTATTGACTTGGAAAAAATGTTGATGACAAACTGTTTAATGAAAATAGCAAGTTTATATATATCTTTTGAAAAAAGTAAATGGAAAAGTAAAGGATTGGAATAGGTAAAGCAACTTTGAAAAACAAGAATAAATTCCTCCGTATAGCCTATGGTCAAGAGCCAGAAAGATGAGTGTGTCAGAAACAAACATGAGCCACACTTCGTGCTTTTCTGCCCCCTCCTTCTGCAGTCCTGGGACAGGC
Organism: Eubalaena glacialis; assembly: GCF_028564815.1. Taxonomy (NCBI): domain Eukaryota; kingdom Metazoa; phylum Chordata; class Mammalia; order Artiodactyla; family Balaenidae; genus Eubalaena; species Eubalaena glacialis. Next base: position 117,253 of record NW_026871455.1, read on the forward strand.
AGCTGGCATTTCAGCCACTCAATGTCTCTCCTCCACCGACACCCAGAGCCACCTACAGGCAAGTAGAACTTTCACTCTGCAGGCCTGGGCTCCCTATGTCCTCAGCCTGTTTCCTCATATCAGGAGCCCCTAGCAATTCACTTGGTTTGCCCAGTCGTCCATGCCGAGGGTTGCTGGCCCCAACCTACACCTGTGCAGCCTTTCTCTCCAAAAGCTTTGAGCTGATATCCCAAGGGAAGAACTTTCCACTTGTAGAGCAGGTATGAGCCAAGGGGACAACTGGAAGTTCGCGCCTGGATCCATCATAAAAACTCTGTGTGCACTCAACTCCCAAAGACAAAAGAGCGACAGAGGGTCCACTGTATTGTTAGCGCAACATGGCCATTGCTTTCTTAAAACACGCAGGCTCAATCAGCAAGTCCAGCTGTGGCACGAAGAAAAAAGAAACACACACACACACACACACACACACACATATTGGCAGGAAATCCGTACTCCTGCCAGGTCTGAGAGTGGTGGGAGCAGAAAAGAGATCATTGTTGACACTTCTTCGGTCCCCTGCTCTGACAAATCCTGGTTGCTGTATTGATGTCACTGGCGGGGAGTGAGGGCTTGGAGCTCCCTAATCTGTCATTTGCTGTCCAGTGCCCTACATTTCATTCTGTCTATCATACACTTTCTCCTCAATACACAGTTACAATTACGAAAATAATAATCTGCATATGTTACATTCAATTTTCAAATTTGAACAAAGGTGAAGAACACATAGGGAGGGACTTCCCTGGTGGCGCAGTGGTTGAGAGTCCGCATGCCAATGCAGGAAACACTGGTTTGATTCCTGGTCTGGGAGGATCCCACGTGCCGCGGAGCGGCCAAGCCCGTGAGCCACAACTACTGAGCCTGCGCGACTGGAGCCCGTGCTCAGCAATAAGAGAAGACACCGCAATGAGAAGTCCGCGCACCTCAACGAAGAGTAGCCCCCGCTCGCCGCAAGTAGAGAAAGCCCGTGCTCAGCAACAAAGACCCAACACAGCCAAAAATAAATAAATAAATAAATAAATTGGAAACTCTTTAAAAAGAAAAGTACACATAGGATAACTGAGTTATTGTGAAGAATTTTAGGAAGGAAATTTTCTTTATCTTCTTTTGTAGATATAAAATGTTCAAATATACTCTATAAAAAGTTTAATATTTTAAAAATTAGAAATAGTAAATAATTCCTCATTACTCTTTATTGCCCAGCACACACCTCCACCGCAGCACCTTTCACACTGGACTCACCTGATGACACATCTGCTCCCCGTAATCTGGAAACTTGTTTCTCTCATCACTATCACCTGTGTTCACCACACACCTAAGGCCGTTGTAGTCATTCACATGGTAATTAGGGAATTTTTCTTTACTGAGCCTAAGGGCTGTATTTGTTTTTAGTGAAAATCTCTCCCATCTGTTCTGTGAAGTCACAGCCTTAATGGAGTCTGGAACAATTGGGTGTGAATGACGGAAGGAGATTATTTCCACATCAGTCTCCCTAACAGGGTGTTGAACATAACTGGCAATAGTATTTCATGGGTGCACTTAGAAGATCCAGGCCAAAAGGAGAAACCTGACCATTTGGCAAAAGATGGACCAATACAAGAATAAATATAAGTCTCTTCTCACCTGATGTTTCATTATCAAGAACTCAGCCACCACTTGTCCTCTTCTGCATCCTCATGCAGGGTCAGATGAGAAACTAAGCAGATAAAGATGAGGAAAGAGAAAGCAACCAAGAGAATCCAGGCATTTAAAGCATTGTTAGGTACGCCAGGCATGAATCCCCAACCACTCACCTGGGAATGAGCCCTACCACCTAACCCACAGGCATGTGCAGATATGGTGAACCCCCCTCTGTCCAGGGTCAACAATAAGGCAATGTAGGCTATTGTACATAATCAAAAGAGTAATATTTTCATTTATACATAAAAAATGAAAATCCTTGGGTGTTGTACTTTTATTAGAGCTACTTTTTCAAAGTTATTTCATTAATGTTCAGTTCCTAGGATATACAACAAACTCCAGGAAACCCACACAATGATCAGTTGGGGAATGCTGACTCCACAGAAAGAACACCACTCTCAAATGTTTCCTGAAATAATTCTTGATCAAATGCACTAGGATTTTTTCTCCAACACCCGCCCCAGTGCTTCAGAGCCCCCACCCTCCCTGCTGTGCCCTACCCCCACCCCCCGGATGCCCTTGCCCTAAGTCACCTTGGTTCTTCCCCATGTGGGAATCAGGCAACATGAGAGCCTCAACCCTATTGCTGCCCTCCATGGCCTTGGACATGTGGCCAGGCCACTTTGGATCTACTTAATGGTGCGGAAAACAATCCAGGGACTCATGTCTTGTTGGAAGGTCTTGTCACACAAATCAGGAGTAACAACCCCTTGCACAGGAAAGCAGCAGGGATACGTACATCATAAGCCCACTGTTGGGTACCACAATCCACACAGGGCAGACATGCTCTACAAATATAGAGTGAAGTTTAATTTGGAGGGAAATTTAGTCGACAGCTTCAGATACATTAGTGAAATAGTAGGTGGAGTTCTGTCCTACTAAATGTAATGGGGAGAAATATTCTTCATTTCATAATTTTTGTATAGGAAAGTATGTGTAAACTGTCAAGTGCTACCTAAGTCAATGTTAATCATTAACTACTACGTAGACAAATACTGATAATGTGTCAGGAACAGGGGTGGATCACAATCCTTTGATCCTGAGATCCTGAAAAGAGAAAACATTCCTTTTGAGACCCTGTGATTGAGATTTGCCTATGTTTGCTCATTTATCTTTAGTACAACCCTGTTACTTATAGATTAGTTAGCTTTTAACAAGGAACATAAGCTAGGTTCCGAAATTTTGCTTATTTGAGAAAATCATGCAGCTAGAATATGACAGAGCTAAAATTTAAATGTAGCTCAGGCTGTTTCTGAATCTCAGATTCCTACATATGCTGGTGTTGAGGTGTGGATTCCCGATTAAAGTATGACCTGGATATGTCACTTACCAAATCAGTGGTTGGAATCCTCCCTGTTATCACAACACTTCCCCCCAGTCTGTTCACACAATGACTACTGTGCTTAGGTTCGCCCAACACAAGAATCCTCCAGTGCACTGACCCAGCCTCCCGATCAGTCACATGTCTCCTGAGTTTTATGGAAAAATTCTCAGGTCCCTCTGAACTCAGCACAGTTGATGATCAAGACCCCAATCAGAGATGACAAAAAAATCTTCCCTTCCTATGGCTGCATCTATCATACATATCTCCCAATGAGTTTTATAAATATCTGGCATCCTACCAAGACGTGATCATAAATCATTCTCCCGTGCTTTGCACACACTTCGAATGTTCCTCTTGTTTTTTTGAATCCCTGAAATTCTCACCTTCCCTCACTTTCAACAGTGTGCTCACCTCCTCCCATGCAGATGAAGTAGATAATTTGAAGAAATGTTTCAGCTCACTGTCATGAAGTCAACACCTATTCCTGCATCTTCACCCATTGGCGATGACGCTCCTGTTTAAACTGAAAGTCATTTCTAGGCCTGGATAAGCCCATTTTTCTCAAATGTGTCCCCTTCTCTCCTGCTCTCTGGAGAATGTTTTATTATTAATTGTAAACTGAAGCTCTTCTACCAACAAACACCCATCTCTTCCCAGTCCATCCCCTTTCATCTTTTTCAGTTTCTTCATTCTTGAAACAAAATCTCTGAACCAATTTTTCTCTAGCTCCTGCCTAATGTATTTCCTCCTTCCAAAGTAAACTGCAAGAGCAGTGCAGGATTAGTGACAATCTCTGGGCGCCTCTCCCACAGTTTGATTTACTAGGGGTGATCTCTCTGTTACTATTGACCTGAGTATACATAAACCTTTATAACATTATAGTTATCTCTCCGTAATTAAATCCAATGAATGTTTCTCAGTATTTTACTTAGACCCAAGCAGAATTAGACTATGACCTCCGTCAGGAACTTTATATTTCCAAGGTATTCTGACATCGCACACTCCCTACTGCCTTTAAACTAGTCAGTTCCTCCCAGTGTACTGTGCGCGGTTCTCCTCAAACAATACTATTTCAACATCTCAAGACTCCATTGTAGCCCTCTTCTCTCTTTTTACTATATACACCATCTTCGAAAACTGTTATAATTATTCAGTCTTCGACTGTTACCACTATGATAATAATGCGTAAAAACGAATGCTAGATGTCATTTCTGAGGTGTCATCCATACTTGCATGGGAAGTGGGCACCTACAATGAAATGTATATCAGACCGAAGCCAGGAAATTCCTCTCCAAATAAAAACTACTTCTCCTCTCGTCTGCAGTCTCAGATAGCGACTCCACTAATTATTTGGGGCTCAGTCGTTGACATAACGTTCCAGAACCACACAAAGAGAACCAAGCATCGATTTTATCTCTACAATGAGCGCTCTCGTCTCTGTTCATATCCTCCCTGATATCCACCTACATAGTTCCAGCTACACTTATACTGCTTCACCTTCAGGTTAAATGTCAGTGCCTCAGAGATTCCTTCTTTAAATTACTAGCTAAGTAACTCTCCTCTCCCTGTTGTCTTGAATAGAACCTACAGGCAACACATCTAATATTTCACGATATCTCGACTCATCGTTTTTTCGTTTTATCTTTTCTTTTTTTCCTGTTTTCCTCTCCGGACTAATTGCAGAAAAGTCAACTGTAGAGTCATAAAGCAAGTTTCTCTTGACTATTACATATGAACTGTTAATCCACAGAAATTCCATGTACACAGTAACCTTATCTACTCTCAGAAGGCCTGTGACCAAAGGTCTTTAATCAAATTAAATAACCATCATTAGATTAAAAATTCCTTGAATAATAAATGACTTTGATTCCTCCTGGGGAAATTTTTCTTTAGTAATCACCAGAAACAAAATGTGTGGGAAAACTGTGTTTGTGTCTTTACTTAAGTATGCAGCTACCACACTCCTGAGTTCAAAGTTTTAGTCTCTTTCTATAGAATCAGGCATAGAATTGTCTGTGGGCTCCTGTTAATAGATCTGATAACCTCATATATTTTATAATCATGAAGAAAGAACTCCTTTAATCTGGATGCCAATCAGGATAAATCTAATCCAGGAATAACTTCCCTAACACAAGCTTTTCCTTCTCAACAGGTTAACCACTTAGATACATGTAAGGACAGTATAAGTGATTCCTTTAATTTGCTAATACTCTAAAAGCCTCCAAAAGCAATCTTGATGCCTTGGGCCAGATGCCTCACTATTTTGTGAATTGTGGCCAGTTCTGGGAAGAGAATTTGCAGCAAGTGGATCAGTCTTTATATAAATGGGTTTAACCTACAAACAGTCCATCAGGCTGTGGGATTTGTGTGGCTTTACAAAAAGACTGGTGTTTTTTGATGATATCAAACATTCAAGGAAGATATTTTTAGTGTTTTAAAGCATTTGTATTTTAATACCAAGGTAAATAATACTTAAATTATAATCAATTACATGACGTTTCCAGGGATGCAGGAGAGAAAATAATACAATTGGATAAATTGGGCTTGGCCAAGGAAGAGATGGTTCTTCAATTCTTCCTATGGGCTTGGGAGTCAACAATGAGGAATATTTGCAGATTTTGTGACAGTGAGCTGAAGAATTTCCTCAAATTATCTGATTAATCTATCTAGTAGAAGGTGATTCCCTTTGTGGAAAGTGAGGAAAGTACTGAGAATGATTAAAAATCAAAAGAAATGGAGAAAGTCTGAAATATTTGTGAGGCATAGAATAAGACTTAATTATCTAGATATAGTACAATGGCCAGAGATATTTGAAAGATGTTGGGCGATTTCTGAACCCCACCAGATTTAATATCCTAGTTAGATTCAGTCATGGAAGAAGCAGGTAGTTGGAGCCCTCCACGATTGGAATCTTGATAAGCAGATGTGATGAATTTGGAAGGAATATGAAAAGAGGAACATGGAAATTGTTGGTCTTCATAACTATATGTTGAAATTAAGTAATTTGATTAATTTGGAATAAACATGAAGACTAGTTGGCACAGATGTTAGGAGAGTGGGGTCAGTGTACTGGAGGTTCTCCTAGCATTTGGTGTCAGGGAGGAAACTGAATAATAACTTGGAATATCATGCGTTAATTACCTTTAAAAACTCTTTGATTTTTTTTCCTGATAAGTAAATTTGGGATACTGATATTTCCCTTATGAGAAGCAGTAGCCAAAGCCTTCCTAGTTTGGCCTTGGGAAACAAGATTACTCCTCATTTCTCATAGACCACTTCACATTTGCAGGTGGGGTGGTTGTTCACTTCCAGATAAAAGTTTATGGATTCATGACTGTTACATCTGAAAACTCTAGATAGGATTCAAGTGTCATGGCTTTCTTCTCTTTCCTTCGATTTGCCTGCTTAGAGTAAATAGTGTCTCTGAGAGAGAATACTAGCAGCTGAGTTCTTGGCAATGTGTCCCCAAGTGAGTGGGGACTTGCTCTTTCTCCTGAAATGGTAACTCTGTTTCCACCGCTTGGACTGAGTGTTCTAAGTGTATCCAGGAGGGAGTCAAGGCTCCGACCACTAGTCCTGCCATTTGGCATCTCTGTGAGAATCGTGGCGTAGGGCAAGCGCTAATACAGCAACCGTCTCTTTTCCAACATTTACACCGACGTGCTCCAGACTCCATGAAGGCTGTGATGGTAAAGAGGGCACATGAGAGGTTGTATTTCTCTCCCCTCAGCCATGGTCTTGACGGGGGTGTGACTCACTCCATAAGCGCGTCTGCGATGCAGTGAGCTCTGTCATGTGATGGACACAAGTGGAGGGATGGGCAAGAGCAGAAGTTCAAGGCCTGGTAGGGGAGGAGGTGTGTGGACGGGTGAGTTCAATACGTCCAGGGTCAGAGGTGCTGGCTAGAGGTCTGTGCAGGGCTGAGGGGGCAGGAGAAAGAGAAGAAGCCTTTCAGCAGGACTGGCCCAGAGGGCAGAGTGGAGCCACTTTTGGTTTTTGTTTTTTTTTTTGCAATTTTTAATCTGTTTTCTCAGAATACAATTGACTATTTTGAAAACTCTAAAAAGTCAAAACAAAATACTCCCTTTCATTCTTGTTCCAAACCAGCCATTTTCCCCCTGTTTAGGTAACATTTGTTCAGAAACTGGAAGCACTTTACAGAAAGCATTTTTTCCTTAATTGGTGCATTGAGGAGGATATAGTAGGTAGAGGAAAACTTAGAAAACTGTGGCTATAGTTGAAGCCCTGGAGAGGCCTGAACCATCGAGAGTCTCCTATTAGTGTGTGAGCAGGGAAGACAGGAGGAAGATACAGGAGAGACAATGATAGTCAAAGCGGTGAGGTCCCAGGAAACGAGGAGGGAAAGAGGACCTCAACCCACAGGAAAGGTCAGTCTGTGATCATCTTACCGTTTGGCAGCCCCGAGACCACTGGCTTGTGAAGTTGAGCCCATCTGTCCTCATATCTGGTGATGAATGCATGGTATGTGTCGAGGTTAGGTAGACAGCAACTGCGGACCCCAAGTTGTATATACAGTCTGTTCACTCACACAAAATGGTGGACATTGCATCAAGGCTCTCTGACTTTTTAATGACTAATTCACCTGTAGCTTTTATTTATTGGATTTTGTTATGTTCAAACATGTCATGTCAGCTCATTTAATCACTCAACTCTCTTGAGAGGTTATTAAAGTATTTCCCACATGAGAACAGTGAGGTTTGTATTGGGGAATACTTTGCCTGTAGTCACTGCTGATAAGTGGTGGAAAATGTATATTGCCTGCCTTGTGCTAAGTCTGTAGATTTAACTGAAAGTAGTGGGGAGCAGGGATATTTATGAATTCCCAAGTACACATTTTTTAATTGCCAGTCAGCTCACAATTAACATTCTGTTGTGGACTGTGCAGGTTATTTCACACCACCCCTCAGGTGATGCTCTTTATCATGAAAGTCACTCTGTATTCAGAGTGTGCCCATCTCTGTGATGCATCTGAAAGGCATACGCCAAGTCAGCCCAGAGGAACATTGGACTTGATGTCAAACAAGGTTTGAGCTTTCGATACACACAGCTGCCTTTTCTCAGTACTGTCACCCTCGACCATCACCTCTGGACATTTGGGGAGATGGAGCAGCCTGAACCAGGATGTCCAGCATGTTTTTAGGAATCAGTGACTTTCACGACATGTGAGAATGAACTTCATCCAGAACTGGGGTAATGTCAATTGCAGGTTTCTTTGAGTGAAATGTCTCTGGAATCTTGTTGAAGTCAATGTAGAAAAATCCCTCCTATAGTGCCACAATTCTGTGAACGTATCAATCTTATTAATCTAAACTTCTGCATATTCCTTGGCCTTAGGGGAAAGGATGGCTCTGTTGTTACTGGTGCTAAATTTCAACACAGTGCCCATTGTTTCAGTCCCTCCCTTTCGGCGCTTTTCCTCATCTTGATCTCGCCAACATCCCACCCATTTTATTTTTCGTTTGTTTTACCCTTAAAGATATATTCTAATTGTCAATATCGTATAATATGTTTCCAATTACTGGTATATTCCTCCATTTCATACCTTTTCTCTGTGTTAAAGATCAATATTTTAAACATGTTCACAGACGGTAGCTTCAGGAAGAACCCATTTATCTGAAGGTCAACAGTAAGTTTATGGGGATGAACCCCGCTGTCCACATTAGAGACATGATCTTAGTGTAAGAGGAATTCAGCACAACCACCTGACTGAAAGTGGACTTAAACGCTGGCCCAGCAGAGGTTTTTGAATTGTTTGCATTTGGAACCATATTGCCCCAAAGACAAACTGTACCTTGAGTTTCAAAAGGGCAGTTACTTAAATGTAACTCATGTATATAGTGTTTGAAAAATAAAGAAGACCTAAAACTTAATCAGAAAACAATGGCAGTGAGAGGCTACAAAATAGAAAAATCTATGTGAATTCAGCAAAGTGAGACTCTATGTGAATATAAGTAACATGGGGGGTAGTTAGTGGAGGCCATCACTGAGGGAGCAGCCTAGAATTCATGTGTAGAGAACTAAAGAAATGAATTTTATGTGAGCAAACTTTTAACAGTCTTTCCACTCCTTATCAGTAGCATAGATTTCACACTGGAGAAGAGCCCACTGAATGTAACAAATATGGGGCGATTCACAAAAACTGAACTTTCATGCCACATAAGTGGCCTCTCACAGGACAGAAACCCTATGCCTGCAATCAATTTGGAAGAGCCTTCAGCCTTTATTCATCATTGAATTAACATAAGCTAATTTATACTGCAGTGAAGCCATGCAGGTGTCATCAATGTGGGAAGGCGTTCAGGCAATGCTGTAACCTTAGATGACATGAGAAAACTCACCCTGAAGTGAACCCCTATATATGTTATAAATGTGGAAGATAGTTTAGCTGGACCCTCACATTTAAATACACCAGAAACTCACACTGGAGAGAAACCTTAATGTGATAAATGTGGGACACACTTCAGCAGAGCCTTAACTTTTATTCACACTGATGAACTCACAAGGTGAGAAGCCCTCTCTCTCAAAACACTGTAAAATCTGGTGCTTCAATGATTTTATTCCTTTTATATTTTCACTTAATGTGCCCCTCATAACTTAAAATTGAATTATAAATAAATTTAATTTTTCACAAGAGTCTTAGTCCTGGAGAATTTGTGGACCCTGCCATGAAAATCCCAAGAACTCAATCAGACCGGGGTTTATTCCTTCATCAGTACATTTTAGCCAAAATATTTTTTTCCCCACCAAGAACAGATAGATATGTCAGGACCGAGAAGTGGGAAGATCATTCCAGAAACACAAAAATGTAAAACAACTATACCCCAAAAAATAAAATAAGGTAAGATAAAATAAAATAAATCATTACAGACATGGAGAGTTCCATTTTCATATTTGGAGAGGGTAGGGGCTGCATGATAAGGTCTGGCTCCTCTTCAGATAAATTGCTTTTACTTTGTTGGCCTAAAACCGTTCATTATAACCCTAAAGTCCACTGACGCCTATTGGGTGAAAGCATGGTATTGTAGGGGTCTATAAAGCATGGGATGTTGCCTGCAACCTTTGTGTGTCTGTGCTCCTGTCTGTGTACATGCACACGCACACGCACACATACAAACATGCAAGCAAGGGAGAGAGCATATAGCATCCATCTGATCCTAAAGAGAAAATGTGACTCTGGAATCAATGGCATAAATGTGTCATCAGGAGAAAGAGCATCTAAGTTACCTTATTCATTAATGTATCAAATTTTCAATTATTATCAAATATTTACTGAAAGCTTCCAGGATTTCAGAACTTGGCTTGTTATGAGGACTAAGTTGTAAATATTACAATGTTCCTATCTTCATAGAACTCTACATAATAACGCAGTCAATTCAAATACACTGCAAAATAAAATTTCTGATATTAAAAATCAAACATACATAAGGGTTTACAAATCGTGTAACTACAAAATGTTTGCTACTAATTTACAAAGAAAAGTTGCCACTTTATAAAATAAAATTGAGATTTATAACAGTGTCATTATAGAACTTTGGAAGGTCAAAAATTGTCAAAAAGACTGGGTTATTAAAAAATATTTTACAAAATTCTGAACCTTTGAAAAGTTATTCTGCAAGATTTGGGAAGAACAAAGATAGATTTCCATTTCTAACAGCCAAGATAATTGTGCAAAATATTATGAAATAAGTATTTTTAAATTAATTGTTCAATTACAAAATACACTTTTGAAAATCAATAATGGTTTTTATTAGAATACAAAAACTGTTGCACATGCCCATTAAAATTCCATGTAGCATCCATTTTATTCGAGATTCAGTGGGGCACCATTTTATTTTTTCATTTATCTTCTTCCAGTTTTACTGAGATATAACTGACATAGAGCACAGTGTAACTTTACAGTGTATAATGATTTGACTTACATATGTTATGAAATGATTATCACACTAAATTTAGTGAACATTCAACATCTCATAAAGACACAATATTAGAGAAATAGAAAAATGTGTTTTTCTTGTGATGGGAACCCTTAGAATTTATTTTCTTAACCACTTTTATGTATAGGAGACAACAGTGTTAATTATCTTTATCATGTGCTACGTTGCATCCCTAGTACTTCATCTCTCTTATGGCTGGACGCTTGCAGTTTGGGCCACCTTCATCCAGTCCCACCCCTTCCCACGCCCTGCCTCTGGCGACCACAAATCAGACTGTTATTGGATGAGTTTGCTTGCTTGTTGGTTGGCTGTTGAAATATAACTGATCTACAACACTATGTTACTTCTTGGTACACAACAGAGTAATTTGGAATTTCTATACATTTCAAAAGGAGCACCGGGTCCTCTGCATCGGGAGGGGCCAAGGCACCGGCGCGTCTGAGGCCCTGGGCCCCACCGCCAAGCTCAGGGACAGGCCCCTGCCTGCGGCGGACGAGGCAGCCTCCAGGGGCCAGAGGAGATGCTTGGATAGCGCCCCTTCTCTCCGTCCTCCGACGCCAAGTTCCCGCGGCAGCGGCAGAGACCCCGGGCCGGGGTGTGCGCCGAGGGAGGGAAGCGGGTGCGGTTCCGGCCCAGCGGGGCTGAGCCCGGCCGGCGGGAAGCCCTCTGCCGGGCTGAGGAGCCGCTGTACCGCCCGTGGTGCTCCCATGACTGCCGCTTCCCCTGAGCGCGGAGGAGCGGGACCGTCTCCTGGGCCTGTAGGCCGCCCCGCTCCTCTCCTCGCCGCCTCCAGGGCTCCCGCCACGCATCCAGCACCTGCGACCTCAGCGAGTGGGGAAGGAGCTCGTGCGGAGATGGGCCCAGCCGCGATCGCTGCCCCAGCCCGGAGCCCTGCCCTGTGCTCCGCCTGCCCCGCGGTCGCTCCTTCCCGGACCTGCCGCCCAAGCTGCAGGCGGAGCCCAGGAGACACGGACGCCAGAGGCGCCGTCGGGGGTCTCCCGGCCGGTCCGGGGACACCGGGCCGCTTCCATTTCTGGCTCCAGCGGCTTCCTGGTCTGTAGCCTAAGAGCCGTAGGATGCAGCGCTGGGCCGCTTCGCGGTCTGCACGCTGCGCGCAGGGCCGGCACTGGAACAACAACGCGGGGGTCAACTACACACTGCACCCCGCGTGCTACTTCTTTGATCCTTGTCTCTGATGTGAAAGGGCCCAGATTTCCCATCCTGGGCGAAAGAAATGTTCTTTATAAATGTTTTGTAGAAGGTGTTCTGTCCCCTGCAAAATAAGATGTTTGGTGACTTGAACTGTCAGAGTCATCCGCTGGTGTTGGCCGTGAGGCTGAAGAACAGGTCACGGCCCCAACCCCCTTTGGGTGTACAGAAGCCACAACAGCTTCCAGACTCCGCTGGCCATTAGCCCTCAGAGAACCTGGACCCTTAGCGGCTGGACTGCAAGCCAGGGGTGGGGCTGGAAAGGCGGCTTTCTGTCCTTCTGGGAGCCACAGATGTCAGTGGTGAATTGATGGATGAGGAACTGTGCCCAGCAAGTAACTATTGCTCAGAACACTTTGGGCCCCTGTACGCGGCTGGACAGGGAGCACAGGGGCAGGAGAGTCTAACTCAGTGCTGGTGGCTGGGGACGCCAACATGAGGGGACCATACATGGGCAGAGGGTGGCACCATGGGGGAGGAATTTATCCCCTCACATCTTGGTCAGATTTTGGTAATTTGTTTTTTGTTTTGATTTTAGTTTTCATATTTTCTGGCGCAGGGCTAATACAATCAATTCGTTTTGGAATGCTGGTCTCTAAGGAGGGATGTTTGCACTGTAACTCGAGAGAACAGTCAGTTGCCTCCTACATCCCATCGGACAAATTCCAAACCCAGCTTGGCTGGTAGGAACTGCAAGCGAAGAATGATTTTATATTTTTAAATGGTTGAAAATAATTCATAAAAGACTATTTGCAACACACGAAAATTATATAGCATTCAAATTTCCTTGTCTCTAAATAATGCTTTACTGAAACACAGTTATACTCCTTTATTTACATTTTACTGTAGCTGCTTTTTGGCTACAATGACTGAGCTGAGTAGCAACAACAGATATCATATGGCGAATCTAAAATATTTACTCTCTGGTCCTTTACACAAGTCTGCCAACCCCTGTTCTAGAAAAGTGGGAAAAAAAATTTTTTTGAAACACGTATGCTGGGATTTATACTTTTAAAACAGCTAAACTTTTAGCGAATTTTGTCCCTGGAAACAAACTTTTGGTCGAAGTAAATATGTTACATTACTCTCAGTAATCTCAGTTAGAACAAACACTACTTCACAATTATTTCTGCACTGAGGAAGGGAATCCACCTGCAGATTTTTTTATTTTCATCTAAGAAATAATCACAAATTAGTGTAACTAAAACCTAGCACCCATCTGAATTAGCATCAACTGCAAAAACTGCTAGATATTTCTGAGCCTCAAAATAGCACATTGTAAGCCATAAAAGTATTTACTTTAAATTTTGGTTTGGTGACATCTCTTGACTGTGGCAGTGTTGTTTACTAAAGTTAATTGATCATGGAGAATTTCATCAAGAATCATTTTCTAGTAGAAAACTATCAAGAATTAATGCACTATAATTCACACTAGAGTAAAATAAACTAGAAAACAATCACATTGATGAAGCAATGAATATGTAATTTACATAAGAATATAAAAATATATAACAACAAAAAATCACTTATTACCTTATTTTTGTTATTAAATATAAAAACATATTATGCAACTTCCAGGTATTCTTGCATCTGGTAAGCCATTTCTTTCTTAAAAGGGCATTATTGCATAATGAAACACATAGGTAAATGCATTTTTAGATTTTTATTTTGTATTTAGGAAAACACTTAAGTTCAAATTTACCAATAGTGTATATAATCGCATTGACACTATATACACTACAGAACACACTGGGAAATTCTGGATTTTATGATAATAATGTGTTATTTTGGATTGTTTTGGATTATCAAAAAAAATTAGAAAGAAATTAAGAGTCCAATATAAAGAGCAAGATAGCAATCCTCTTGTCTGTTATCCTTTAAAATGGTAACCGGTTGAATTTTGAATAAAATGGATGATGAAAGGAATTTTAAGAGGAACGTACAGCAGAATTTTGATCCTTATAAACATCGTTACTGATTTTCAAACATAGTTTTGAATTCTAACAATTTTACAAGTATTTATTTTGGAATATAGAGAACAGCAAACCTGGATCTTAAGACAGGAAATCAAGCTTTGCTCTCCCCAATTCATGCAGACTAACTTTTCCAAAATTGAGAATTTTGTAAAATATTTTTACTAACCAGTCTTTCTAAAAATATATAACCTTTCAAAGTTTCAGAATTGAGACTGTTTTAAATGTCAATTTTATTTTATGAAGTGCCAACATTTTATTGTAGACTAGTAGTGATATTTTGTAACTATACAATGTATGAACATGCCTTTTTTTTAATGTCAGAAATTTTATTTTGCAATTTATTCTTATTACTTGCATTAGAATACAGAGTTCTAGGAAGAGAAATGCGTTGTGTTATTTACAGTTTAATCATCATAACAATCCAAGTTCTGAAATGTTGGAAGTTCTCATTAAATATTTAATAACGGAAAAGTTGATAAATGAATGAACAAGGTGATTTAGCTTATTTCTCTCCTGCATGAATCCTTTATGCCAATAATTCCTGAGTCGCATTTTCCCTTTATGATCAGATAGTTGCTACAGTGTCCCTCCCTTGCATGTGTGTGTGTGTGTGCACTCAGATGCACGTACACACAGTAATGTTGCAGCTAACATCTTGGGCTTAAAAAAATTTTTTTTTAAAGATTTTTTTTGATGTGGACCATTTTTAAAGTATTTTATTGAATTTGTTACCATATTGTTACTGTTTTATATTTTGGTTTTTGAGCTGCGAGCCATGTGAGATCTTAGCTCTCCGACCAGGGATCGAACCCGCACTCCCTGCATTGGAAGGTGAAGTCTTAACCTCTGGAATGCTAGGAAAGTCCCCATGATGGGCTTTATAGGCCCTAGAATACCATTTCTCAACCCATTAGACTTCAATGGACCTCAGGGCTATAATGAATGTTTTGGTCAACAAAGAAAAAGAAATTGAACTGAAAAAGGGCCAGAACTCATCCTGCAGCCTGTACGCTCTCCCTAGCTAGCCTTCTTGAAGGTTTAATTGACAAAATAGACATTGTCTCTATGCTGATCTTTCTCCCGGAACTTTTTTTTTTTTTTAATCATCATCTTTTTTGACCAGGATTCTTTATTTATTTATTTATGGCTGTGTTGGGTCTTCGTTTCTGTGCTAGGGCTTTCTCTAGTTGCGGCAAGTGGGGGCCACTCTTAATCGCGGTGCGCGGGCCTCTCATTATCGCGGCCTCTCTTGTTGCGGAGCACAGGCTCCAGATGCGGAGGCTCAGTAATTGTGGCTCACGGGCCTAGCTGCTCTGCGGCATGTGGCACCTTCCCGGACCAGGGCTCGAACCTGTGTCCCCTGCATTGGCAGGCAGATTCTCAACCACTGCACCACCAGGGAAGCCTCGGAACTTTTCTTAGTACCATTTTTCTAGATCAAAGAGTAAAGCTTTAAGGGTAGACTTACCAATGGCTCTCTGAGGGATCTCCTTTGTGTTTACATGATTTAGTATATGCACCACTTATTCTAATACATTCTTAAAGTAGAACTGTTTTTATGTCTGCAAAGATCTTTCACCTTCTCAATGCTGAAGATATCAATCCGTTCTTCTTGAACAAAACAAAGAAACCCTTGGCTACAAAATGCTAAGTAGGGATTAAACCACCGTCTGACTCTGAATTCTTGAGTTCTTCCTGTCCATGTACCCACAATTATTCACCTTTGTTTAAATATAATTAATATATAATCCTTTTTTAAAGTCCTGTGGGAAATAGTAAATGAAAGTTAAGTAATAGAATTAATTGAAGCAGCAGAGGTTAATCACAAAGTATGTGTGTATTTATCCTTGAAGCCATTCATCCTGAACGTGTATACACATATTTGGACGCTAATGTAAGAGTTAACACACATCATACTATGTTTTACATTTTCAGTTAACATTCAGCGTTGTTTCCTGACTGATCCCTGTCTTTGTAATTATGATTATAATTTTATAGAGACAGAAAGTGTCTAACTGATCAACAGTGACAGAGTATTACCAGAAAACGGGCCCATTCTTACTCATCCCAATATTTCATGATTTTGAATGACACATACCCACTCAGTAGTGCTCACATATTTGCAAATGCTGATCTACTGAAGCAGGTTTGCTTCGTTTCTTCTTACTTGATACTGAATATTGCTTTCAGCACTTCTCAAAACCCTTCACCATCTACATCTTTATATTGTATATTTAATAAAAAGACAATTGCTGAAGGACTTAATTATTGTCTCAGTTGCATGCTAACACATTCTGTATAGACTATTTCCCCAGTATGAGTTTTCTGATGTGAATAGCAAGTGAAAGATTTTCCACATTGTCTTTAGAATTGGCATCTCCTCAGTGTGAGCACTTTCTTGTTCACTCAGGAATAAGGAATCCCTGAAGAATGTCCTTCCTTCATTACACTGAGACTATTTTTTCAGTGTGAACTCTCTCATGTCCAATGACTCCATGACTAATGGAACTCTAGCATTCATTTCATCGGATTTCTTCTACAGCAGTGATTAGATGGTGTACCCCAAGAGGGCTCTCCTCGTAGTCAACCATGGGCTGTCTTCTCTACTGTGTCAGGGATGCAGCCCACTCTGTGTTCTCTGTGTATTCTGAGTCTGGAGCTCCAACTGAAGGCTCTTCCACCACGATTCCAGGGTCAGGGTTTCTCTCCACATGACTTTCCTGGTGGTTTAAAAGGGATAATTTCTGGCTGAAGGCTCCATATCTTTGATTACAGACACAGGGTTTCTACTCTGTATGAATTCTCTGGTGTTTATAAAAGTGGGAGCTCTGGGTAAAGGCTGCACCACATGGATTCCAGACATAGGATGTCTCTCCTGTCAGTTTTCTAATGCATATAAGCATGAGAGCTGCTTTTAAATGCTCTTCCACATTCATCGCATTTGTAGGGTTTCTCATCAGTGTGAATTCTCCCCCATGAATAAGGTTATGGCTTTGACTAAATGCTTTCTCACATAAATGACATTCATTGTGGTTTCTCTCCTGTGTGAATGTGCTCATGACATCGAAGGGTTGGATGGTCACTGAAAGCTCTTCCACAGTCATTCCAAACATAGGGCTACTCTCCCGTGTGAGTTTATTGGTGTGAATAAAAGCCAGCTCTCTGCTGTATTCCCTTTATAAGGTTCGTCTTCTCCAGTGTGAGCTGTTGGTGTATAAATGCGAGGCTTCAGCTGAATTATTTCCCACGTTCAGGACATTTGCAAGAGTCACTCCAGGGTGCAGTCTCTCATGTTGTCTAAGGTTGGAGGGTGACTAAAAACCTTCCACATTCCGAGATCTCTATGGTTTCTCTCTAGTATAATTAGCTTATGTTAATTCAGTGATGAATAAGGGCTGAAGTCTCTCCCATTTGGACTGAAAGTATAACACACGTGGAGTTAAGGTTGTTGTATGTGAAATGCCCTCATACTCTTTGCATTCAGTGGGCTCTTCTCCAGCATGAAATCCCTGCTATTGACAAGGAAAGGGAGGCTGTTAAAAAATACTCACATAATATTCATTCAGTCATTTCTCTACATGTGAATTCTAGGTGGTTCCCTCAGTGATGGTCTTCATTGAAAATCTCCCCATGTTACTTACATTCACAGGTAGTGTTACTTTGCTGAATTCACACAGATTTTCTATCTGGTAAACACTCACTGGTCATAGCTTTCTGATTAATTTTAGGTCTTCTCTATGTTTCAAACACTATATCCATGAACTATGTTTAATCAATTACCTTTTCAATGAAGCCCAGGTTAGAGTTTGACATGTAATGTCAAATGACATGGGTCCTCAGATGGTTCCACCGTTCATTAAATTGAGAGAAAATCTCCTGGCCACACGTCCAAGGCCATGGAAGGCAGAGCTAGGGTTGAGGCTCTGATGTTGCTGATTCCCACATGGGGAGGAACCAAGGTGACTGAGGGCAAGGGCATCTGGTGGGGCGGGGGGCGCAACAGGGAAGGTAGGGTGCTAAAGACCTGGAATGGGTATTGGAGAACAAATGTTGGTGCCTTTCACCAAGAATTATTAAATGAGAATTTTGCGAGAGGTGTCCTTGCTGTGGAGACAAGACTCTCCAGGAGACCATGGTAAGGGTTACCTGGGAATTAGTGTTAATCCTAGGAACTGAATATTAATAAAATAATAACTTTGAACAGTAAGTCAAATCAAAGTATAACACCCCATAATATGCATTGTTTTCTGCAAAATGGGGATATTATATCCTCCTTACATGCCGAGTAGCCAATGCAGCCTTGTTTTTGACCATGGGAGGAAAAAGCATTCCTTCTGTCTGTGCATGACTGTGGGTTAGGTGGGAGGGGTCTCTCCCAGCTGAGTGGTTGGGGATTCATGCCTGGTGTATCTAACAATACTTTGAAAGACTGGGTTCTCAAGGTTGCTTTCTTTTTCCTCAGATTTATCTGCTTGATTTTAGGATTGTCCCTGCCTAAGGATGCAGAGGAGGGCAGGTGGTGGCAGAGTTCCTGATAATGAAACAACAGGTGAGAAAAAAACTTACTTTGATTCCTGAATTGATCCATCTTTTGCCAAATGGTCCGGTTTCTACTTTGGGTTCTGATTTTCTAAGTGCACCCAGGAAATATTAACGCCAGTTATGTTCACCACCCTGTTAGGGATATGGCAGGTCAGGGACCAATGAAGAAATACTCTCTTTCCCAATATTTACTTTCACTTGTTGCAGCCTCCATTAAGGCTGTGACCTCACAGAAGACGGGAGAGGTTTTTTCCTTCTCTTTTTTTAAAGGTCATCCCTTGGGCACAGTGGCCTCCTTCATCATGTTACTGGCTGCAGTGGACTTAGGAATGCGGTGAACACAGGGGATAGAGAATGACTCAGAGCAGAAATCTCTAGGCCAGTGGGGAGCAGGCGTTTCATCAGGGGAGTCCTGTGTCATAGGTGCTGGTGTGAGTGGGAGTTTGGTGAGAGAGAGCAATAAGGAATAATTAATTTTCCTAATTTTAAAAAGATTAACTTTTTACAGACTACTCATAAACATTTTGATAGCTTCAAAAAGATAAACGTAAGTTCCTTAACAAAGTTGTTCACATAACTCTTTTTCCTGTGTTCTTAACCTTCATTCAATTTAGAAAGTTGAATGCAAGGTCTGCAGATTCTTATTTTCTTAATTTTGACTGTGTATGGAGGAGAAGGGGCATAGTACACAGAACAAAATGTAGAGCACTGGACAGCAAACGACAGTCTGGGGAGCTCCAAGACCTCACTCCGCCACAGTGACATCAATAAAACAACCAGGATCTGCCTGAATAAGCTGGGGTTCTAGCCCAGGGAACCCCAGAAGTGGCAACAATGGGTTTTCTGATCCCACCATTGGCAGCCCTGGTAAGTGTTCCTATTAGACCCGGGGATGTGTGTGTGTGCTTGAGTGTGTGCGTGTGTGTCTGTCTTTCTTCTTCCTGGCACCCCTGGACTTGCCGAGTGTGCGTCAGTGTTTCATGAAAGCTATGGCCATGTGGTGCTAAAGTTATAAGACCCTCTCAGTCTTGTGTCTTCCTGCGTTGGATACATAAAATTTCTCTAATAGGTCCAGATGCAAATGTTCAATTGTCTCCTTGACTCCTACCTGCAATGGCATGGGGATGTCTTTTCCTTGGGAAAGCAGCTCTAGGCTCATGGAGAGAAGAGCTGCACAGGTGTAGGGTGGGCAGAGATAATTGGAGCAAGCAAGTGAATTGCTAAGGTCTCCTGATAAGGAGGTAAGAGGCTGGGCACTAAGGGAACCCAGGTCTGCAGAGTCAGGTTTCCGACTGCAGAATTCTCCACATTAGCGTGAGGAGCGCGTCTCCTTCGTGGCAGCCTCCTGCCCAAATCTTCCCAGCCTTGTCACCTGCTGGGGTCACGTCGTGCCCGACCGAGCCGAACCGGCAGGTAGCTCCGAGGCGGACGCCCCGAAACGAACTCGAGCGTTTGAGCGGTCGGAGCTGATCCCTCGTCGCCCAGCGATCAGAATCCATCCCGCTGACGTTCGAGCCCGTTGTCGGGAGCCACCTGGCGACCGTTTTTATATTGTCCCTTCCCTCCTGAGCCTCGGCGACCTTCGCGAGGGATGTGACGCGCCCGCTAGGCGCGGGGCAGAGTTCCAGGAGGCCGGCGACGCTGGCGGCGACCATCCCGGTGCTGCGGAGTGGTGGGCGCATCCTGCTCTCACCGGAGATTGAATGTGGAGAGAAGTGTGTTGTGGGGGTGGCGCTGAGCTCCCTCGGACCGTTGTGAGGAGGTCTGCGCCAGTCGACCAGCACTCCCTGGTGCCGCTTGGCCCGCGGAGACCTCCAGTCCTGCTACGTGTGACCAGGAGAGCATGTCCGTGCCCGACGTCGTCCTCCGTGTGTCACGATCCGTCGGTGCGTCCTCGCTGTCTTGGGGGCCCGGGTCCATCCCAGTGCAGTCGTGGCGGTTGGGCTGCTCACCGTGGGCCACTTTAGTTTCTCCGGGTTCCACGCGAGGCGATCACGGGGGCGGATCTTGCCCCGAAGCAGGAGCACGGGATGCGTGTCAACAGACTGGATCCACCGGGCAGATTGAACCGGAGTCTACGCGGGGATCTCCCGCCCCCACTCCTTGGTCGCCTCGTCAGCGTGGCGCTTGCGTTTGTGCAGGTCTCCTAACCGCGGACTGTCGTGGTCAAGCGGAAGGGTGCTCGTGGAGGGGCGGCAGTCCCTCCTAGGCTTCGGTGGTCGTAGGTCGTAGTCGTTTCTCTTTGGGAAACAGGGACCGCCCGGGGCATCCGGTGATGGTCGTGAGCAGACACGAGCCTTGCCACGGTCCTGGGTGGGCGCGGTTGTCGGTAGCTTCTCTGAAGAAGCTCTGCAGACAGGGAACGGCCTACCGACGCGCGGGCGGATGGGAGGATCCCCCAGTGCGAGAAATGGGACCGATGGTGGCCTGCGTCGAGGCCGGGTGTCAGGGGCGTGGCGGTGCGCCTTCGCCGGTCTGCGATCTGGATCCTTCCTGTTGAGGTTGACACCAGTTGCACGTCACTTGGCGTCTGCAGCGCAAGGTCGACCAGATGGCCGGATTTCGGTATTGGGGCAATAAAAAAATTTAATGAATTAACATTTTCTTTGTTGTGAGATTCACTACAATGTGAACATTAGTGAAATGACAAATCCTAATGTTTATAGTAAATCGACATTACTGTAATAATTACTATCGTTTGCAGTTTTTTTCATAAAATGTTGATTTATGAAATTTAAAATATATTTAGTACAATTTTTGTGATACAAATCTGCTAATGAGAAAACTGGAATTCTTTTTCAAGGGGGATGCCATTTAGCTTATTACAGATTCCTATCATCAAGATTTCAATTGTTAATCCTGACTTATAAGGAGATTTTGCATGGTTTACATATTTCATATTTGAAAATTCTTTTCACACAGATATGTACTACCAAATACTGCAGTTCATGAGCGTATGATTTTAATTGAGCATATTCATTGCTGGAAGGAATTTAGAAAATTCTGTTAGATTCTTCTATTGATATTTGCCTTTCAATATGTCATTATATTGTACATTAGTCATTTCCAATTCTGTTTGCAATTAATTTTGAAAACATTGATTCAAGTTTATCTATCCACAGAGTATCTGATTGATTGAAGATGATGAAGGAGGGTTTTGGGATGCAGAATTTTCTAAATCCACCTGGAAGTCTGGGAACCTCTCCCTCCAGCCGCAAGGCCCTGCCCCACACCCTGCAGCAAACAATCTGGAAAGCCAGACTCCAACCTCTGCAACAATAGGCCCCAAGGGTCAGGACTTGGTCAGTGACTCACAGCTTCGTCATTTTCAGTCCTTTCCATGTAGAACCAAATGCGGGGAAAGCCAAATATGTTCCCCTAAGTAATCACTTAGGGCACCCCTCTTCCTAACAGCTTGTTTCCAGCCTCCCACATCACAAGCTCTGAGCAGGACATGCCTTCCTTTTTTTGCCACCAGAAAGTGTCCTCACTCTTATGTGTGCCCTGAGTCTCAGCCTGATGTGAGGGGTGTTGGCTGACTCCCGTGCTCTATAGATAAGTTGTGAGTAAATAGTGTCTGTTCTCATTTGGGGAGGGTGTCTTTTTTCATATCTACAGAGCTTAGTATGGCAGGAAGCAAATAAAACTCATGATAATGTTTCCCATGTTATTTAAAAAATCACATTTATTAATCACCATTTTTTAACTTGAGACATAATTCACATACCATAAAATTCACCCTTTGAAAAGTGTAGAATTTAGTGATTTATAATCTATTCACAAAATTGTGCAACCATCAGCACTAATACCAGAACATTTCATCACCTCAAAAAGAAACCCCATCCCCATTAGTCTCTTCTATTCCACCTATGCTCAGGCCGTGGCCACCACAAATCTGCTTTCTGTCTCTACGGATATGCCTGTTCTCAATATTTCATGTGACTGGCATCATACAATATGTGCCCTTTATGTCTGGCTTCTTATACTGAATATCATGCATTTGAGGCTCATGTTTTAGAATGTATCAGTAATGTACTCCTTCGTTTGGCCTAAGAATTTTTCTTTTTAAGCCGTAAGATTTTACGTACATTTACATGCCACCAGGGTTTTTTGTTTTTTGGAGTTTTTTTGTAAAAAATATATTTTCCATTTTAACCATTTAAAGTCTACAGTTGACTAACATTAAGTACCGCTTCCCTGCCTGACCCCAACTTACCCCACTCACCTGGAGCTGCCAGTAGGCCCAGAGGACACAAGCCAAGCCATGCTGCCCTTCCTTGGAGCTCCCAACGTCATCCAACCTGACCATGACACCACTATTAGTGCCCCTCATTGTAGCAAAGAGAACTCCGTACTCGGAGAGACTCTAGTGAAGAGGGCAGCTGCCCCCAGGCAAGTTGTTGTGCTTGGGACAAGGAAGCAGTGCCCTGGGACCTGCAGTCACCCAGGGGCCCCAGGAGGTACAGTGCTGGTCTCCTGAGGGCGTATTCTGCTGAGGTCCCCGCCAGGCCCCTATGGAGGAGAACCAGTGAACACTTGGGGACATCTCTTGTCATTCTTTTCTTCCTTCCTTCTTTTCTTTCTCTTTTTCTCTTTCCACCCGGAAGAGGTAAAGCTTGACAAGAAAAAAATAAATGACTTTCTAGACCATCCATATTTCAGGGCTGCCTCATGGATCTGTCCTTATTTTCTCAATAAAAACCCTCTAAGGAACTAAGATGTGCTACGTGTTCCATGCACACTCACCTGTGTGCCTGCCCCGCACAGTCCTCCATCTTCCCTTCTCTCTTCCAACACTTCACTCCCCTGTGGGGGCTTATTCAAGGGCAAAGATTGCTGTGAGTTCCAGCATGATGTCTGCCTCACCCCCTTCATGACTGTCTTGTTGACTCAATAGCCTGTGTCCTGGCTGTTCAGGAACCCTCGTCTGTCCTCTGCTCAGGGACACTGCTCATCTTTAGCAACACCCACCTGTATTCCTCACTGTTCAGGCCCTGCGAAATCGGCTGTCCTGACCTAGGACAGCTTTAAACATAAGGAATTGCTACCTTCCACTGCTGGGGTCAGAAGGCTGGGTGTGTGGTCCAAGGCTCTCGGAGGTGTTTTGCATCCTCCCAGAATCTCCTCTTACCTCCGTAAGAAACTCTACTTCGAAGACACCTCCAACCAACGCTGTCCATTAGGTGCTGAGCTGTCAATATTTCCAGCCCAGAAAGACCACAGCCTGTGCTTTGCAACAGGGAAATCCCTCCCCTCTACCTCCAGTCCATCCAAGTCGCCCCCCGTTCCTCAGCTCGCACATCCCACAGACAGCTTCTGAGTCTGTTCAGCAGGCAAAGTCCCATAGGTGTCAGGTCCTGAGTCTCTTCCAGCCACCAGTTTACACCCAACCCTACATGATGAGTCCACGGTCCTCTAGGAGTGCACGGGCCCCTCCCATGTACCTCTTCTGACACTGTTGCTGGATCTCCTTCCTCCTTAAATCAGGGCAAGGAGCTTGGTTTCTCTGAGCCTGTGAGTGGGGAAGCGTAGGAGGGGACGAGTGGCCTAGAGAGTCCAGTCAATTCTCCATCCTGTGGACCCATGACCCTGGTGGGTGGAAGGAGAGGGGGTAATGAGACAGCAAGGCTCTTGGCCTGCTTAGTGGCTCGGGATTTAGGGCACATTCAAGTGGAGGCTGAACCTACTGGACAATGTTGGTCAACAAACAGTTTCTGCATGTGTAGGAGCTGAACCAGTTCACCAAGCTCTCTCAAAACTAATATCCATTTATAAACACTCTTCTGGCAACAGGGGAAGGGCAGATGATGTTCCAGGAAACTGCTCCCTAACCTCCTGGGAACATTCTGACAGGGTCTTTGAATATGCAACAAATGTCTGCTTTGGTTAAGAAGACATTGGCTGATTTGAAGGTACATTTTCGAAATGTAGAAAACTACAGTACTTCAAAATTAAAATCCTATTTTATGATTTAGAATCTACTGTACTTAGATGACTGATAAATTGTTTAATGAAGGCATTGGTAAAAATAAAAGCTAAGAATTAAACAGTTTTAACATTACTTTCTATTTTCATAATTTTTACATTATAGTCTAAAACTGTGGCATGCTTAACTATTTGTCCATCTATCTCTCCTTCTCCCTCTCTCCGTAGTTTTAAGATGTTTGTCACTATTTGGTAGGTGCCAATTCTTCTGCAACACGCACACTTCATTGTGTAGGAGAAGTGGTAACGTTTGTTCACAGGAGTGAAAGTGAAGAGGTGATGCGCGGGCGGACTGGGCCACTGCAATGTGGTGAAAGAAGGGCAGGCATTGTCCGGAGGGCTGGGTCCTGGCCCCTAGGCTGCTGTTTTTATCCAGACATCTGGGGTGCCCTGATTCACTCTTGACCCAGTAAACAGGGGGCCTAGAAAAGCTCTGTGAACAGCCCTGGCCAGGAGCCCTTCACGTACTTCTCTCCATTTACATCGTGGGCATGGAGTTTTCTCAAAGATCTTTAAGTTCTAGTTCTTCTGATTTCTATAATCTTCGCTTTTCTTCTTGCCAAAGATGTCACTAACTAAATCAGCCTATGTATGATTAATATGAACATATATTATTGATATATTAGTAAATATTATTATATTAAAATAATATTAGTATATGATATTTAACATTTTATTTACATTATATGTACATATATTTATGTAGTATTCTTGTATTATAATAAATTAAATTAATAAATATAAATAAGCTATTAATATGAATATATATTACACCTGCGAGTCAGGATTTGCCTCCTGGGTACTCAACTCTACCCACAGAGCCACACTGTGTGCCTGAAAAAATGAAGACTTCAGGGCAAAGTGAAATGTGAGGGGGAGGCGGGCAGAGAAGACCCAACCTGCAATCACAGTGAAGAATGAGGTGTGTTCTCAAGACCAGCTTGAAGCGCACACTCTTAGTGAGGGGAGTAGATGCAAACACCGTCGCCCGCCCCATGCGCCCCATCTGGAGTGGGGGTCGGGAAGGAAGCGTCCTCCATGCATTTCTTCTCAGGCTCCTCTCACCGAACCCCCTCTCCTCCCCAGTCTCTGCTGTGACACTTGTGTTTTGCCACATGGAGGTGAATTTACCGCTCTCCCACTGTTCTCCTCCCTCCTGTCTCTCTTTTCTTTCCCTTCTTTGAGGCTCTCAGGACTGCTATCAGCCAGGCTGGGGTCCACAGACAGTCATAAGCACCTTCCCTGGAACCAGCGTGCTGTCCCTGCCCCATCTTCCTCCTTTCAGAGCTGGGATAACTGGGTACCTGCTGTCACTGGAGACTTTCCCTGCTGTTAGTCTCCCCCCGCCAGGTGCTCCGATGTGCAGGACAACTAAAGGCCCCTCTGACTTTCCCCGGGTGTGCATGCTAGCACCGATTGGAGGTTGCTAAGGCTTGCCACCTAAGCACAGGCTGTGCGTTGGTTTAAGATATGGTCCAAAAATACAATAAGAAAAAAACTCCCCTGATAAGATTGGCATGACTAAATATATTCAGAACTTCATTGAGCCTATTCTCATACACTCAATTTAGTATAGCTTTAGAGGTTTCTAAATTCTACTCAGGTTTGCAAAGATTGGTCACTGGGAAATTTATTAGCTGTCATTGTTTTCCAGATGACAGAGTAAACAGGGACTAAAGGTAGAAACACCTGCAAAATACCTAATATGGTCAAAATTGTCCGACTACTTTTACAATGTTATTGTTTAACCATCCAGACAAATGAGAAATGCCAGAGAAAAGTCAAATATGATGTGTTTTCATTCAGCCAAAAAGATGACAGAGAGAGGTGAGGTGAGGAAGCTGGCCCAGTGTGGGTGGTGGGACCAGGAAATTGAGACCTTATGCAGGCAGCTGTGGCGGCAGCTCGACCACGACCTCCACGGGGCTGGTCTCTCAGACCCCCAGACGGGCAGCTTTTCTTGGTAAACTCAGTGTCATGATAGCAGCCATTCATCAGGCACTTCTTTGGCTTCACACGTGAGCAGGACCCTTGTAGCTGCAAGGTTTACAAATTAGAGCCTCTGCAGTCACTAGTCTGTGCTCTGTGCTCTCCTCAACTGAGGTTTCTTCTGGTGTCTATCACAGCACCTATACCACGTCCTGAGTGTCCAGGCTTACAGTGGCTCTGCTTGAGACTGGGCTGTGACATTTCTGTGTCTAGCATGTAACAGGCATTGCATGATCATTTATTGGGGACAAGGAGGCTAAACTGCACAAGCGTCTACTCCTAAGCTGATTCACACAGCTTGTGACTGCAGCTGAGCTGCAGAGACCTCCCTGCCTGTGGTGGGCGCTAAAGCTCTCACAGCTTGTTTCATTTGTGTGTTCTTTTCCCCCTGATAATATGACCCTTTTAGGTTCTCCTCCTAGGGGTTTGCATAGACCAAGTGGGAAGGACCAAAGTTGTTCCAGTCTTGTGTCAGGCTGTTAAAACACAACTACACTGAAAGCTCATGCGAGGTACAGTATCACGTGGGGGTGACTTTCAACAAGAGTTGTCACAATGCCACTAACCTCAACAAGCTTATTCACTTTTTGTATAAAGGTTTTAGTCCAATACTCTGCTCAAAAAGTGCAGAATGCACATTGTGTGATGTTTAAGCCCTTTGTTCTTGCTCTAAGGCAAGATTTCTCAACCTGGGGATTAAAGACATTCTGAGCTGGATAATTTTTTGCTGTGGGAGTTGTCCTGTGAGTTCTGGGATGTTGAGCAGCACCCCTGGCTTCTACCCACTAGCATCTCCTCCTGCATTTCAACCCAAAATGTCTCTGGATGTAGCCACTTGTCCTCTGGGAATGGGGGATTGGGGAAAAATTGCCCCAGGTGAAAATTGTTTCTCATGTGACACCAGTAGATTGCAAGAAGAACCAAAACAACAGCTACAAAAACAACAACAAGAAATGACTCACCAAGACTTGCCCAGTGATGGAATTATGACAATCTAAAGAATAGGCTTTCATTGTGTAGTAGCTTCAGACTATTTTTGGATCCTTCTGTGTAGATAAGACTCGAAGCCCTCCATCTCTTAGTGTTATTTGTCCCAAGGCCCCAAGATGTCTTTACCTAAAGTGTGTTTAACGTCACGCTTGTTTAATATATTCTCCCAGATCTGCCCCTCTGTGTGCCTGCATCAACAGCGTGTATCTACTTAGATTATACAATGTGAGAAAACAGAATCCTCATTATTTCAATAGCCTTCAGGGTAACAACTCACAATGAACCTAAACTAATTTTACTGATAATAGTGTGACTTTGTTGCCAGAATATGTAGTAAATATTAGGAAACAATCTATTTTACAGTAATAATTCAAAATGAAGTTAAAGAAATTTAATCATCATAACTGTTTACCACCAGAATCAGGTAGTGTAGCATGTTAGGTGGTGCAGCAAGGGGAAGATGACAAGCCAAATATCTCTAACATGTTCCCCACTTACTCATCTCTAAAATATGGGGTACCACTCAGGTTGCACACGGATGTGCCACCCACACTCTGGCCCAGAAAACACACACTGCCCAGCTGCTGGGGTGCCATCAACAGGCAACTTCCAGCCAAGATCCCCTCAGCAGCCTCACCTATGCATGGGTCCCTCTCAGGGCTGCCACACCCAATGGTCAAGTGCAGAGGGGCACTTACAACACCTGTGATGGCCACATATGCTTCAGAGCCCCCATGGGCTGAGCCAAGGCTTCCTCAGGGCTGGACACCTGCTCAACTATGCCATCTGGCCAATCCTGCTCCCTCTCTGCCCTGTCACAGAGGTTGACACCTAATTTGCACCCTGCTTGCCAAAATCCATCTTAACATTCCCTTCCAGAGAAACTGACTTGTGACCGGGGGAAAGCAGTGATGAGAGGGATTTGGGAGCTAGACTGCTCCGCAGTTGACAGTAACAAGGACCCCTCCACGGGCTAGGTGGAGTACCCATAGTGTCTGAAATAAGTGATGGTCCAGGTGTGCAAACTCTCACAGGTGATAGGGTAGTAATTGCTAGTCACCATCGAAACCAGCAGAGGAGCTTCCGGGTAGAAAGAAGGCAGAGAAAGCTGAACCCCCTACCCAGACCCAGGATTTTGATAAAAGATATTTTCACATATTGAAGTATGGGGAAGTCGTCTGGCTTATACATGAGTTAACTTGAATGTTACACATACTAGAACAGCCTGCGTGTGGCCTATCAAACATACATTGTGCTTCTGCTTTAATTATTAAAGAAAAGAGTGCATTGACTAGAAGTAAAGAATGTCCATGTTAAAAATAGAGATGAAACGCCTCCCTTCCTGGGACGCCAAGGCTGAAGCTCTTTCAATAATAAGCCTTACGTCCCAGGTGCCAAGGCCATGTTGACTTGCTGTGTATGGGCTGATCTGTTCTTTGTTTGTTTGTTTTGGTTTTGGTTTTGTTTTTTTCTGTGAACCTTAAAGGAATGCATCCCTGACGTGTTTAATGTTTTTGTTTTCTGAAAATATATAAAACTGTACTGAAAACCATGCTTCCCTGGGACAGTTCCTCAGAGCTATCTGAGGAGTTGTCTTCCAGGCTATAGTCCACAGTTTGGCTCAAATAAGATGCTTCTCTATTCCTATTATAGATTGTTTATTGATTGTTTTCATCAACAATTTATGAGTTAAAGTAGCCAGGCTCCAAGTCCCAGACGAGGTTAGTCAGCCACCCACCAGAGGTCTGCTAGCCCGTGGGAGGTTACGGCCGTGAGAGGGACCCTAACTTGGTAGTGGAATTCAGGAGGATGCCCCTGAGCGTTGAAGTGCACACTCTTCTGAGCCCTGTGAGCCTGCAGAAATGGCCAACCGTCCCTCTGGAGACCAGGTGTTGCCCCTCTATTCTGTTCTTGCAGCGAGAATGAGTGCTTCGTCTCTTCTTCCTGCTCAACTTCCTCCCTTTCAGCTACCAACCCTGGGGAGAAATTGGTAACACCCAACAGCCCCCAAATTGCCGCAGTGCTCACATGAATAGTTGGAGAAAGGAGCTGAAGGAGCAGACGGAATGAGATTTCCCTAGAGCCGGAAAAGTGCGGCCAGATGCGTCACTTGCGGTTAACGACCCCAGCTGCCACCGTCTCTTTGGCCTTCCAGGTGTAGGGGGTCTGCCAGATCCTTGCTAAGTCTATTTTTCCCCATGCCCGGCCCTTCCCTATCATCACCCCTTCACCTTGAATCATGTTCAAGAAATTTGATTAAAAACAAAATGTGTTCAGCTACATCCAGTGGAAGCCCTGCTATTAAGGGTATTAATAACAAGTAGAACCTTTCCCAGGCATTGAACCACGGCTTCATCCAGTCGTGCCTAAGAAGGAACCAGTTAAAAGAGTGGGATGCCATGAACAGATGGAAATCTTTACAATGACTAGAGAGTTACTCTATTTAGAAAAAGAGAAGAGTCGTTTTATGCAATCCCAAGGTTATTCCACACAAAAAGAGATAAAAAAGACCCTTTTTCCACACCAGCAGGTGGATAAAGGAGCCATCAAATTTGTACTCAGAGGAGTTGATATCACGTGTCTAGGCTTAGCTTCTCCAGGAGCTAAGCTTTGCTCTACTGCAGCAGATAGGTTTGTTGCAATTGAGGCAGAAGGAAAACAGCTTGCTCTGGGTGCTGCAGTCGTGAAGATGTCTGCAGATGATGCTGAGAAAGTCAACACAGCAACTGGCATTAAAATATGTATTATTTAAAAGATGGGCTGTGGCACATAAGAGCATGTAAATAAGCCTCAGAAGGAATGCCCTTGGGCTCCACATGGATGCGGTGCAATATCTGTGTTTGTGTGTGTGTGTGACAGCATGACGGCAACACCCCTGTGATTATGCTGAATAAATTCAACACATGCAGGAAAGAGAACCAAATAAAAAAACAAGTGTTGCCGCCTTGCTTGGAAACAGCGCAGACGAGCTGCCTCTGTGTCCTCTCCTGGCCATCAGGCTATAACTCTCCCGAAAGAGCTTCATGACCCAGCCAGTGTGCTGGAGGGGCTGCGAGAAGACAGATGGGACTGAATTCTCAGTGTGTCAGCTGAGGTGCCCTCACGTGAGCGTCTGGACACGACCGAGCGGGGAAGAGTCAGGTGTAGGGGCGCTGAACTGGCTGGGGGGCTTCTGTCCCCGCATCCCTGCTGAGTCAGAGCTCCTCTCAGCCCTTCATGGTGGAGAAGAGAGATGAGGAGATGCCTCAGCCCCTAAACACGGACAGGCTGCTCCCGGCTCCTGCGGACTTCCAAAGCCTCATGCTATGAACTATCTTGTAATAACTTTGTTTTTGTCATTAATGTGCTAGATATTTTTAGTAGGATTAATCTGAAAACCGGTTATTACCACCGATGTCAGTAATGGAATTAGCTGCGCTAGAGACAGCCTACAGTTTAACCTAAAGTTTACAACGAAGTTTTCGCCTCAAAGTTTTAAGGAATTCAAGAAGAGACTAGAATAAGACAAGACACCACAGAAACTGCTTGGTGAATGGGCTTTATATTCACTTTAAAGAAAATTAACTTTGAAAACTTAGAAACGTTTAATTATGCATATTGTTATTGGCATGAAGGTGAGAGATCAAAATGAAATATGAACCTGGATATGCTTATAGCAGTATTATGTGGTTCTGTGGAAAGCTTTCTGCAGTGTTCTCAAATAGCAGTGGAAGACCTCAAAACAGGAAATGGTGACACCTAAAAGTCATGCTGTTACCTGACAAAAGCAAGCTTCGAGGCAACACAGAGTATTTAAGACAAGTAAAAATGAAACTATATTATCTGTGAGTAAATAAAAATATATTTGGAAAATTTTTTTTAAGTTGGAAGAATATATACAAATGAACCATGGATACCTTGATACGGGTGAACGAGAAATTGTACTTTTACTCTGAATTATCCAGTTTTGTGTGTGTGTGTGTGTACTTGGAACTCAGGATGAACTTGAACAAGAGTGTATACTGTTTGTATTTAAAAACATGCGTACACACGCACAACTTTACATGTGATTACATAGAAATGTCTTGTCATACAGCCTAGAGTCAAGTCAAATAGTAAGTTACGTGGAAGAGAATGGGTCTTTATTTAAGGATTAAAGACAGAACACCCTCGAAGAACAAATAATGAAACCCTCGCTGCACAGTAGTCACTAGAACATTCCTTGAGCACTTGCTGGGTTTAAGCCAGCCTGGAAATCAGTTATTTGTCTAAAACAAGTGAGAATTTACGCCAGGTTCCTAGAAAACACATGTTTTAATTAACTTGGCTGCCAGTATCTCTCCGGGGAAGAAAATGTACATTTTATTATGAAAACCCGTTTGGACATGTTCTATCATGGATTGGTCCATTAAAAACAAAACTCCCAGATCAATATTTAAAAATACCATTTTTGCGTACCTGAAATCTTCCTCCTTTTTAGAGCTTTTTCTTTTTCTGTCATCTGTTCAACACAGTGTAAGGTAAATAGAGTCGAGTCCGCAGCAGGAGCCGCTACTCAGGGGGCTCTGGGCTTTGGTCATCACCAGAGTAGAAATGGCAAAGAGCATGTTTGATGCAGAACCCTAAAGGCATTTTGTTACTGGATAATCTGGATCTATAGAAAGCACATGATAGCCTGATACTGTTTCCTACATCTGCCACAATTTAAAATAATTTTCTAATGTTTTATTTTCTGTAACCTGAGATTGGGGATGTTGGGGAGAGAGTATAAATATAACTATTTACATAACTCATTATTAATAGAGTATAATTAGATAGTATAATTAGACGTGAGTCTAATTCACCTTCATATCCTAGTTCCTGTGGCTCTCAGTAGATAAGGCTCAGGTTACATTCCCGGATCATTTCTACAGACTGGACAGTAGGTGGCACCTTCAGCCAGTTTAAAAAACAGTTCACTGGTTTGGTTTATTGTTGCTGTTGTTTTTTAACCAGTTTACCACACTTGGCCAGGAACCTAAACAGTTTGGTGCATAAATGCATTGTCCTGGCCATTGTCACGGGAGAGTAATTTTAGAAGAGCACAAAGCCATTTAAATAGATCTGTATGAAGTATTTACAAATAACCACAGGAAGAGACTTTCCCTCTCTGAAGATAGAGATTATCCAATAATGAAATGCTTTCAGGGTTTTGTGTTATACATACTCTTTGCCACTTTAATTTCTGGTAATGCCAAAAGTCTGCCTGTGACCAGCCCTAAACTAGTTTGTCCTTTGACCCTGGCCAGACACAGAGACTTTATATAGTTAGGTTTTCTTGTCCGGGAGAAAAAACACTTGACCTAGCTGCTCACAAGTGGAAAACAAAGTATTAGACCTTAAAACGTTCCAGTAGAGTGCAGGTCAAATACTCCTTATTCTAGAGACTTCATAGAATGTTTTTAAACCTTTTCAGCCACCAGTCGCTCTTGATTCTGAAAGTTTACTTTACTACGTATTGTTCACAATGGAAATGTGTTGAAATCACTGCAGCTATGTTCTCCTCCAATGCACAAGGATATCTACAGACTAGGAACAGTGATAAAATATTCTGAAGGTGTAAATCCAGGGCGTTTAATTTTATTTGAACGAACACCTGTGCACAAACACATTTTATACATGACTTCAGGGAGGCCACAACCTCGCTGGGTTCCCTAAGCCCCTCAGATGAAGAGCTCCTGACCTGGGAGTGAAAGAAAACAAAGGCACCCCTACCACCCTCCCCATTCAGACCTCTCATCCCATCTCAGCCACACCCGTGGGAAGGCAGGTGGACGCTCAGCACACGTACTGTCCCAGCTGCACGGCGGTCAGACATGTTATACGAAGCAGATCCACCGCACTGCACCTCTGCTTCCTACATCCTGCTGGCCCAGAAGGAGACTTAGAAAAAGCACAGAGGAGAACATCAACTCAACAGAGCAGGCTCGAAGCACAAGGGAGTGGAGAAACAGGAAGCACAAATCAGCACAGGGAATGACTGACTTCTGATGGTTTTGTTGATAACAGATGTGGGTGAAGCCATCCTGCTCCCTGCTGATGGCATCTCTGTATCTGCAGGCACTTTCTCTTTGCCTCGCAATGAAATGCAACTACTTGTCAGAAGGCCGATATCTTCTGTCATCCATAGATTGTCTTCTCCTGGCTGTCACCCCTTTAACCCAGGACCGTATGCTGATTGTTTCATTGGTTGTTAACACTTGTATAAACGGAGATCTAACTGCCAAGAGTTCAAAATCCCAGTGGTCTGTGAGGTCCCACCACAAATTCACTCCCCAGGGTCATATCTGAAGTAGGTAAAAATGCCACAATCTCAGGATTGAAGATACTACTGTGGGAACATGAAATAAATTTAGAACCTTAGAAAGTCTAATTGTAAAGGTATTTGTTTTCCTTTAAAGTCTGATAAGAAAATGACCATCTTCCTTATCTTGTGTAAAGAATAAAGATGAACAGGTACTTACTGAAGAAAAGCTACAAAATTTGAGGCTGAAGAATGGAATTAAAAGAGAATGGTCTCATGCAGAATAACTACTCTGGATTTGACAAGTTGAGAGGAAAAAGAAATTGATTCAAGAAAAGATCTTATTCTTAGAGCTGAGACCATATGCCATTTAGTCAAATTTCTTTTTCTGAAGGGCAGATGGCCTTGCACAGGCTTGTACAGACACAAGGCTGCAACTATCTTCTCTGCTGATCTACAGAGGGGTCCACAGCCACCACTCCAGACCACCGCATTGTGCAGCACTCGAGGTGCTCAGGACTCTGTCCTATGTATGCCTGGGGAGTGACTCCCAAAAGGTCCATCCACTGGGCCTAGTTTACATGTTTTTAAACACCCTTTAAACCTCTGAAGAGAGCTCTCCTCTCTCCCACATGAAATATCCCCTCCCTCACGTGTCACATCTCTTCACTGTCAACATGGCTGCTGGTTTTACAGTCAGTCTTAAGATATGGTCTCCTGACTGATATTTATTATAATAAAGTCAACGGTTTTATACAATATCTTACTGGCATTATTAATATGTCAGATGCAGAGAAAGAATTCAAGTATTAAGGCAAATAATTGTCCTCCTAGCTATATGAATTATCTAAGTATTGTCTCAACTGATAATGAATGTACAGAGCCTTTTCATAGGGAAAAATGGGACAAAAGGTAAGAAAATTAGATCAAGTTTAACTCATAAAATTAGCAGTGGTAGATGTTCTTTGAAAAGAAGAACACAAAGGATTATGAATCAGAAAACTGCTTCCAATGTGAAAGAAAATAAGGAAAACCCACCAGAAAATTCTCATGAGTAGACATTTTAGAGAAGCCGGAATATCTTTCTGGTAAAACAAATATGACTTTCATTCAGTTGGTAGAAATCGTCCTATAACTTTTAATCTTTAGAGGTTTAAAAAAAAATTAATGTCCACATTTCTGAGTTGATAATACGTGTACAACGTTCAAGAACCTAAAAATATTAAATACTTTATATTGTATTCTGCCCCCTGCCCTTGCCTAGGACCCCCTGTCTTCAAAGTCAGCCACTGTGGTTGATTTCCTAGGTATCATTCCAGAGTGTCTTTTTATGTGTATACAAGCAAATGTGAATATCTATTTTTCCTTCACTCCACATTTTAATACATAAATAGTTGTATAATGTTTCATTATATCTTCCTTATATTCCATTGACAATATCTGGGGGAAAGAAATTTCTATCAGGACGTTGTTTCCTACAAAGCAGTCCACTGAGTGGATGATGTACTATAATGCATGTTGCCAGTCCACATTGGTTTAAACACTAATATTCAACCATCTTTTGACATTATAAACAATGCTGCAATGCATAACTTTGGCTTAGGGTATTCTACTGCTAAAATATGTATAGGATAGTTTCTAAAGGATTTGTAGCCTGAAGTATTTGTAACTGAAATAGCATTTGATAAGATGTTACCAGTAAGATAGCAGGTACTGTGTTTTTCTGAGGAACTTAGAAATGGTCATTTCTCTTTATTTTATTATAAATTCAACTTCTCCACTACCAGATTTCTCCTCCATCTATGTTTAAAAACATTTTCCAACCTCTTCTACCCTTGTGACTTCTCTATAATCTGTTCCTCTTCTTAGGAGTGTCATTCATTCTCATACCCACGACAGCCTGACCTGATCCCTAACTGCTGTCTGCACGTCTCTCTTTGTCCATCATTGCTCAACCCACTCCACTGGAGATAGACTCAACATGGTCAGACATCTTGTTGAGTAAGAAAAAATGGATCATGGATGATTGTGACTCACTGAGCCTGGATGAGAGGAGACATCCAGAGGGGAGTTTAAAGTAGCTGGGGAAGGAGAAGAGGATTTAGGTTTCATCCATGGTCATCATTCAGGGGAAGATGTTACTGAGCCTTTACATAGGAGCAGGAGAAGACAGAATTGGAGGCAAGTACTTACAATGGCCCAGAAATTACAGCTGAACTGAGAGGCAGGGACTTCAACGGGAAGAGCAAGGGAGAGAACACAGTGAGTTGGGAGGTCCAGGGGGCGATAATTTGTGGGGCAGGGCATCCAAAAGGAGGGAGCTGCCCGGAGAGAAAACTCCACAACTGGCTGATGATTCCTCTGAGTCTCTGTCGAGTACCAATCTGAGCACACACAGGTGGAATTTCACAAGTCCGGGCAGGAACAATTTCTGTGGAAAGAACAATTACTGGAGAACTGTACATTGAATAATTTCCAAAGTCATGTATGGCTGAGAATCCTCACCAGCCAGAGTGAAGAAACCTCCTTGAATACACGGAGCATTCAATTAAGACACAAGAAATTGTGCATATTAGAAGTGGAACTAATCACAAGCCTTAGAATAAAGGATACTCTAGGACTGTATTAAAGGATACTCTAGAACTGTACTAACAAACCTTAAAAATAAGACTTGAAAGGGTCTAAGTGACATGCAAGTAATCGTTTCCTACCAGAAAAAATATTTAAAAATTAACACTTTAAAAAACATAGAAAAAAACCCCACTTCTATAACCCAGGAAACTCCAAGGGATTTAGGGGCCTTGTGTGAGGCCCCAGGTCAGATAGATATATATATGTATACATACATTAGAATATTCAAGAAATTGACTACTTTCTGGAAAAGTATGTATTCTCAAGACCAATATTTAAAAC
Organism: Eubalaena glacialis; assembly: GCF_028564815.1. NCBI lineage: Eukaryota > Metazoa > Chordata > Mammalia > Artiodactyla > Balaenidae > Eubalaena > Eubalaena glacialis. The sequence continues at coordinate 154,117 of NW_026871455.1, forward strand.
AACTAAAACAAAAGAAAAATAAGCAAGGAAGGATATAAAATAAAAATTTTCAACAATTACTTCTGAAAATCACGTGTGGGCTATGCAAGTAAAAAAAAAAAAACAGCTGACTACAAAATTAACAAATAGTTTCAGAGAATCAAGAATAGAAGAATAGAGGAAATCTGTATTTTGTGAAAATAATTTAACCCTGATATCAGACATAAATGATACGAAACAAAACCACACACCAATTGTATCTGTTGGTGGGGATGTACATTGACACAGGTACTATGGAGAACAATATGGCCGTTCCTTAAAAATCTAAAAATAGAACTACCACATGACCCAGCTATCCCACTACTGGGCATATACCCTGAGAAAACCATAATTCAAAAAGACACAAGCACCCCAAATTCATCACAGCAGTATTTACAATAGCCAGGGCATGGAAGCAACCTAAGACTCCATCAACAGATGAATGGATAAAGAAGATGTAGTACATATATAAATGGAATATTACTCAGCCAGTGAAAGGAATGAAATTGGGTCATTTGTAGAGATGTGGATGTACCTAGAGACTGTCATACAGAGTGAAGTAAGTCAGAAAGAGAAAAACAAATATCATATATTAACGCATATATGTGGAATCTAGAAAAATGGTACAGATGAACCTATTTCCAAAGCAGAAGTAGAGACACAGACATAGAGAACAGATGTATGGACACCATGGGAGGAAAAGGGAGGTGGGATGTATTGGGAGATTGGGATTGACCTATATATACTACTATGTATAAAATAGATAACTAATGAGAACTTGCTGTATAGCACAGGGAACTCTACTCAATGCTCTGTGGAGACCTAAATGGAAAGGAAATCGAAAAAAGAGGGGATATATGCATACATATAGCTGATTCACTTCGCGGTACAGTGGAAACTAACACAACATTGTAAAGCAACTATACCCCAATTTTTGAAATCCTATCTTATTAAAATACTAATTAATAATACATGAATTGTTGAATGCTAAAGGACATTTTCAGAGATTATGAGATTTCTCAATAGTTAATGGAAAGGCACGGAAAATCCTTAAAAATATAACAGTTCAAAGGACAAGAATCATTAAAAAATGCACAAAACAACTGACTTTCTACTTTTAGGATATAGAAAACATATGTATAAATCTCATCCTTAAAAAAACAGCTAAAATTTAAAATAAATATATTTTAAAGGAATATAGAGAATGAATAAGTAGAAAAAAATCAAATTTACAAAATACCATTTAAAAAGACCAAAAAAAAAAAAGAGAGAAAATGCCATGATTCTGTACAACACCAAATATTATAGAGATATCTACCTTTCTCGATTTTAATTCTCATAAACTTCCAATCAAAATCCTAGTGTGTTGTTAAGAAAGTGATTAAGATTTAGCTGAAAGTCAAGCTAGAATTTTTTTTGAAAAGAATGAGTAAAACATGCCTTACTAATTATATATATAAAGCTAAATTAAGAGTGTGGTTCTAATACAGAAAAAGATAAACTAGTGTCAACTTAAAAAAAATGCACAACGTGAGAGTTGCAAGTTAAGTTTTATTTGGGCAAAATGAGGACTATAGCCCAGGAGACAGCATTTCAGAGAGCTCTGAGAAACTGCTCCAAAGAGGCAGGGGGAAGGTCCGTATATATGTGATTTCGGTGAAGGGGGAGTACATGCAATCGAGCACATATATTTTTTGCAGAATGTTTCTGTTAGTCTCGTGAAGGTCTCGTGAAGACTGCTAGTCTCCAGGAGCAGACCTCACCATGAAAGATCTTAGTGTTTTTCTAGATATGAGGGGATACAAGAATTGGGCTCCTAAAATCTTCTCCTGAAAGTATCTAGCTCTCTGAAGAGCTTTCCTGCCAGTTTCCCCAGAGCACAGACGGCCTCATTTCTGCTCTCCAGCCTGAACTCCTTTCAGGGGGTGTTGAAGGTCAATGGCTGAAGCAGCTGCACCAGCACATGATTTAATCTTTGTCGAGGTAGATGACAAGTGCCAATTCGTAGCTGAGACTAGCGTTACCCTAAATGTAGATTCTAGGATGAGAACCTATATGATAAAGGTATTACAATCAATAGAAGCCATTATGGACCATACAATAAGTGGTGATGAAAAACTGGTTAGTTAGTTGTCTTTAAAAATATTTACAAAAAAAACAAAACAAAAACAACAACAACAAAAAAAGTATTTACATCTTCACTCAAAACCATACATAAAAATAAATTTAAACAGGGTTTTATTTAAATATATATATATATTTAAAATCTCAAACATAAAAAGGATAGAAGAAAATTTACATAAAAATGGGAAACTTCAAGAGGTTAATATTTATATAAGTTAATATTCTTAACATTAAAACATTAATACAAATTGATTTAAACACAAAGAATAAAACAAATCTGAAACTCACACACGAATGATGTGCACAGAAAATTCCTTTGATTAAATAAAAATACAAACATAAAACATTGATCTCACAAGTGAAAAATAATACAATCCTTTCTACCTTTAGGAAAACTTTCAAAACATGGCACAATTAAATCAAAAGTGGTGAACAGCCACATACATAAATTGGTACATTTCTAGAAAGCAGTTTTTAAAGATGTGTTAATAACCTCTTGTAATTCCATCTTTAGAATTCTACTACTAACAGGAGGGAAAATGATATGGGGACGTGTTTTTACATAGAAAAGGCATTCAATTACTTTTAAGATGGAAAAATTGTGAAGAGCCCTAAATCTACAATCTAAATAGCAATGAAATGGTTAAACTGTATTGCACATGTTCCTGACATAACATTATTCAGGCATTATCATAACGTCTATGAAGATATTTAAATACAGGTCAATAAATGCATCATAGCAGCTACTATTTACATTACGTGTTACATATGTTGAACCCTTAACTTTGGGAATCTAATTTAAATCCTTAGAGCAGACCTGGAAGGTGGGTTGTGTCATCTGTAAATCAGATGCCCAATCTTGCATTCTTTCAATGCATTGCTCCCAAAATTGTATATTACATTACATTATATATATATGGAGAGAGGTAGAAATCAACAATATTTACATGTGAGTTTATTAGGAGTGTAAATATATAAAAGTGTTACTAGCTCTTTCTTTGCGATAGAGATGTGCATGATCCTTATTCTTTTGGTAATTTATAAATTTTGACAACACATTACTCACATAATCAGGGTAAAAACCAATTTAAAAATAATGAAGCATTAAAATATAGATGAAAATTTCTGGAATATTATTTTTAATTAGGTAAAGATTTATTGATATTTCTTGGAGTGCATTTATTTTAAAGTTGTTTAATCAAAGTAAGTTGAAGGTGTTGTTAAGACAGTGTGGGGCTCCAGAACAAGAAATGTTCAAAAACTGGCTTTAACCATCTCAGATAGTTAGGGTCATTACCTTTTTAAATCTAAAGTTAGAGAGCAGGGACTATAGTGCCTTTGGAACTACTAAGTCTCCTTTATGGATTTTCATATTTCAAAATGTTGTTCCCCATACCTATTGAAGCTCATACTACATTAGCATTATATTATAATATTCTGTATTTAACTATACAAAAGCCTACAGTTCTTTGGTTGCCTAATCTGAGAACTGAATTCATTAAGAGAAAATGACTCAATGGAACATGGAAGCCAAGGTAGGCTTTAAACCTTATTACACCTTTTTTCAATAATGTGTTACATTAATTATTTAAAAATAATTGTTAAAGTCCCGTTTCTTCAATTCCTTCAACTGCAGTTCATGATCCTTAGGGATCTCCAGATTTAAGACCATATATGCTCTTTCATAGCCATGTTGGAGAAAGATATTAATACATTGTCAGAGTTGCAATAAGGTATTGCTCTAACATGTGTGACATACAGGGAACAATTTGAACATATTCTGAATCTCACTTGTGTTCACATGTAATTTTGTCCAGAGAAACAGTTGGTGAGTGAATGCACAGCTGCACCCAGAGGAACCTAGCCAGGTGGAAAAACACAACACACACACTTCCACACACCTCAAACAGCTACCCCACTCACATCAGACGTTACAGCTTTTTATGGGATTTCAAATCACCCTTCTCTCACTGCTTCACAATCACCCACAAGCTGCAACCCTTCTGCCACCCAGATTAACCAGCAAACTGCAGGCCCTTTTCAAGATAAAGTGACATATTTGTTGTGGGTAAATATTTAACCATTTAGCACATATAATTACACTACCATTTTTATTAGGGTTTGTCTTAGTTTGGGCTGCTGTAACATATATACCATAGACTGGGTGGTTTTGACAACAAACATTTCTTTCTCACAGTTCTGGAGGCTGGGGAGTCCAAGATCAAGGTGGCAGCACTTGTCTGGTGAGAGCTGTTTCCTGGAGAGCTATTCTCTGGGTGAAGAGCAGAGAAAGCAAGCTCTCAGGTGTCTTTTTATAAGGACACTAATCCCATTGATGAGAGCTCCACCCTCCTGAATTAATTACTTCCTGAAGTAACATCACATAACTTCCAAATAACATCACATTGGGAATTGGTCTTCAAAATATTAATTTTGAGGGGACAGAAACATTCAGTCCCTAGCAGGGTCTTATTTTTTAATGTACCAATGACAGTTTTTGAGTATTGGGCCCTAAACCCATTTCCCCACAAGCCCTGTGGTTTTGGTTTTTTTGTTCTTCCTTTTTGTTTTAAAATAGATTTTTTTCAGATTTATTGTGCTATAATCAAGAAACTTTCATACTGTTTTCCATAGTGGCTACACCAATTTACATTCTCACTTACAAGTGCACAAGGATTTCCTTTTCTCCACATCTTAGCTAACACTCATTCTTTTGTCCTTTTGAGGGCAGCCAACCTAAGGGCTGTGAGGTGATATCTCACTGTGCCTTTGATTTTTATTTCCCTGATGATTACTGATGTTGAACATCTTTTCATGTATTGTTGCCCATTTACATGTCTTCTTTGGAAAAATATCTATCCAGTTCTTCTGCTCATTTTTTAACTAAATTGTTTTTGTTTTTGTTGTTTTGCTATTGACTTGTGTAGGTTTTTATACAATCGACATATTAACCCCTTATTAGATATTTGCAAATACTTTCTCCCATTACATAGTGTGCCTTTTCAATTTGTTGATGGTTTCCCTTGCAGTGTAGAAACCTTTTAGTTTTATGTACTCCCACCTGTTTCTTTTGGCTTTTGTTGTCTTTGTTTCTGGTGTCAAATGCAAAAAAAAAAAAAAAAAAAAAAAAACATTGCCAAGACCGGTGTGAAGGATCCAGTCTCCTATACTTTCTTGTAGGAGTTTTATGGTTACAGATCTTAAATTTTTCTTCAATCCACTTTCAGTTGATTTTTGTGAGTGGTATAAAATACAGATCCAGTTTTATACATTTGCATGTGGCTGCCAGTTTTTCAAACACAATTTTCTGAAGAGACTATCCTTTCTCTTTTGAGTATTCTTGGCCCTGTTGTCAGACATTAGTTGACTGTACATGCAGGGGTTTATTTTAGAGCTCTCCATTCTGTTCCATTGGTCTGTGTGTCTATGTTGATGCAAGTATTATACTGTTTTGATGACTATAGCTTTGCATTGTAATTTGAAAGCAAAAAGTATGATCCCTGCAACTTTGCTCTGCTTTCTCAGGATTGCTTTAGCTATTCAGAGTCCTCTGTGGTTCCACACAGATCTTAAGATTGTTTTTTCTATTTTTGTGAATAATGCCATTGGAAATTTGATACATTACATTAATTATTTTAATTACATTAAATCTGTATGTAGATTGCCTTGAGGAGAATGGAAATGTTGCCAACATTAATTCTTCCAATCTATGAACATGGAATATCTTTCCATTTATTTTGTAAACACTTGTACCTAAATCTTTGTCAGCATCTCTGATTATTTTCTTTATATGCATTCCCAGAAGTAGAATTACTAGCTCAAACACTATAAATATTTTAGAATTTTTAATGCATATTACCAAATGATGCTCCAGAAATAAATGGTACCATATACATTTTTCCAATCCAGCATCTAAGAGTGCTGGTCTCACTACATCCTCACCACCTTTACCTTTGCAGTTTTTACTGACACCTTGCTAGTTAGATATACAATAAAATTAAAAAAAAAATAAAGTTACTTTCACATCTGGATGAAGTGCTTATGGAGATTCTGACTAATGGGAAATTCTAAGGAGGATAATTTTAAGTGTTTGGATATGATTTTACTTAATTGTAGCTGTTTCTTCCCTACAAAATTATTTTGGGGGTTGAATACAGGAGCGTGCCTGTGTTTATTTTCTTCCTGGGGATTGAAGCCTCTGCCTGTCACCCTGTTGCTCCCACTTTGTACTTTACTATTGTTCTCCCACTACCTTGCACTGTCGCCTCCCCTAGCCAGAGACACTGTTAGTAACGGAGTTCCACCAGCAATTTGCCAGCGAATCTAATGAAAAGCACCCACAGGCTGATGATTTTCATCTGGGTCCTGAAATATGAATTCATGTGATTTGTCTGGAAAAATTATCACAAAACATGAACTCTGTTAGGGCATGGGTGGGTGATGAGAAAAAACTGTGAAAACTCTGTGTGTGGGGGGGACAGAGACATCCATTTGGCTCCCAACAGCCTGGCCCCCTTCTCTCCTAGAGCAACTGAACACTCGATATGTAACTGAGCGCAGGGCTGCCCGAGACTACAGACGTTCCCGGGCTCCTGTGCAGCTGGGTTATTTGTGAGACTAAACTCTCCCTCCAAGATGGAAGGAAAGAAATTTGTGCAACTTCTAGGATATTTTCTACATGAGAGAGGCAGGCCTTAATTTTTCCTCCCTCTGTCCTACTGCACGAATGTAAAAACTGAAACTGTAGTTCCATCCTGCCCCACATCCACCCCGGAGAAGGCCAAATCCCTTAGGATGACAGAGCATCAGGGATGACAGAGAAGCTTCCTGAAGTAGGCTTGCGAGAGCAGCCCCGGACTGCCTGCATCCAGATCAGAATGTGAGAGAGATGAAAACTTCTGTTTGGCATAATTATGTGGCTGGGGGTGGGGGGGTGGTGTGTTGCAGCTACTGAACTCTAACCAACACAGGAATCCTGGAAGGGGCTCCTCTCTGCACTTCCCATGGGTCAGGCTGCTCCAAGGACCACAGCTGTCTGATACTTTCAGCTCTTCCTTTCATGCGGGAGTGGCGGGACATCCAAGCTCAGCAACAATCCAATATCCTCTCCAGGTGCTTCTCTGGAAATCTAATGGGTGAAAGTGGTTGATCCCAACACAAGGAATCTGGACCTAATATTTTCCGGGGATACGGTCTTGTTCTTTCCCCAAGAGCGTGCACCCCGGCTCTCTCCTAAACACATAGCTTGTTTTGAAACTTGCTGTGCTGTTTCCCTGCTGATACGTGCAGATTCTAAATAAATAACTCAGGACACAGACCATCTTACGTCTGTTGTAGCATCAATGTTGCTGGAAAGATGAGTTTAGAACTAAGTCCGGTAGTAAACCAATACATTTAAGAGCCTAATTTGGAGAAACAAAAAATTCCAATTGCATCATCCACCCACAAAGCGGGACTCAACTCAAGCCTTCGCCTGAGCTCCCCATTCAAGTGCAGGTGTATTGGACTTCCCAGGTGTTTGGTCTTGTCCATGTAACTTCTAATATACTCTCCAGCCTTATGGACTCTGAAGTTTATGTTGAAATGACAGCCTACTATATAATAAAATATTAAAGTGATTGAGAACATTGTAAAAAGTTTCATAGTTCATTTGTTCTTTATTTGTTCATGCTTAATTATCTACAGAGTGTCTTTACTTTCGGGACTGGTTTAAAATATAGTTTATTAATAGGGAATTTGAGGTAAACTAAAGCTAACGGATCACTAGACGACTGTCACTGAAAAGATGGTTGGTTACTTGCAGCTCCCAAGAGGAGGGGACAGGCCGCACATTGGTCAGCAGGCAGAGGGAGGGAGGGGAATTCGGAACAAGTGCTTTTTCTGTGATTCCCCGGGAAGGAACAGTGAGGAGGTGAGCAGATTCAGGGCTGACTAGCCTGTAGGATGTCAGGGGCTGTCCCTGGTGTCTGGGTGATGAGGGAAGGGAGACAGTGGTCTCCAGCATGAGAGCCACAGAGAAGGTGGATGATGAGGGCTCTGGATGGATTGGTTTCCATTTGAAAAGCAGGCCTGGGAGCAGGTCTGAATCCAGGGAGGCAGGAGAGGAGGGACCCAGAGGCCAAGGCAAAGGGACCCGGGCCTGGCACAGGGTTGTCTAGAACAAGGCGAGCCTGGCATGTGCACGTGAGGAGATATTAAAGCGTCAGGTTTACAGAACCTAGAAACTTGGTCGACACTAGGGTGCAGCTTAAACGTCACCTCCTCAGAGACACGTCCCCTGCCTGTGCATCTGCAGTGACAGCCACACCCGCCCACGTGTCCCAGCCATCACCCACCTCATTCCTGCGCAGCACCCAGGGCCAGCCCTGTCAGCACCCACTGTGGCTGCCCCACCCGGAGGAACTGTCCTCACGGGGTCCCAGGCCTGCGAGCTCCTCTGCCACCGCTGTCCCCTCTCTCTGCCACCCAGTTGCTCCCCCGCCCCGCTCTCCTGCTTCCCCTGAGGCCTGCCCTTTCCTGCACAGCGTGGACCCTTCTACAGGCTGTTCTGCTTACCATCTGTCCCTCTCTGCAACGTCAGCTCCATGGGAGCAGCAGGGTTGTTTCTTTCAAAATTGTTCTTGTTTTTGTATGTTTTATTCTCTGCGCTGCCTACAGTCCAGGTCAGTGTGGAGCCCGAGGTAGAGACTCCATAAACACTGAATGAGCAGCTCCTATCACAGCCTGGAACGCGCCTTTTTGTGATTTCCTTGTTGGGTGAGTCTCTGTCTCCTCGGGACTGGGAATCCCTTCCCCCAGCACAGGCCTGGCACACAGCAGATGCTGGATCAGCATTTTGAGGAATGAATATGCCACTCACTGTGCTTAACACAAGCACCCAACAATGATGAACCTTGTTGCTGCCCTCAGGGGACAGTTAAAATCAAGACAACAGCCCCAAAGGAGTGGCTTAGGAAGAACAATGTCATCAAACAGCGACTTAAATGCACTTTTGGCTCCTCCAGAAACGGAATGTTAATCCAGTGGATCAGGAATCCTCTGATCAGCACTAGCTAAGTCATCTGCCTGGGAGACCCCTGCCATCCCCTAATGCAAAGAAAGCTTGCAAAAACCCACAGGAGTCTTTGTCCAGTACAGCTTCCTTGTTTCAGCTCCCTTCTGCCTATAAGCGTCTTTCATTTTGTGCAACTCCTCAGAGCTCTTTCTATCTCCTAAATTGGATGCTGCCTGATTCATACATCTTCAAATAAAGCCAGTGATTGTAAAATTTTACTCAGTCGAATTTTATTTTCCTTTTTTTTTTTTTAAATCAAGCTTATAGTTTATTTTAAGGTTATATTTTGCTTTAAAAGATTGTCCTAGAATCAGTCGGGTTTATTACTGCTAGGTAAGAAACTATTACAGAACGTTGTGGTTTGAAATATAATTTATTATTATCTCTGCTAGTTCTGTGGGCTGTCTGTGCTTAATTGCATGCTTCTTGCTTAGAGCTCCTTGTGCTGCTGCAGTTGGAGGGCAGCTGGGGTGGCGTTGTCGAGAGGCCCCAGCAGGCCCCTCACAGGGCTGGCTGGGGGTCACCTGTGCTGTGGGCCAGAGTGTGCACGTGACCTCCACACGTGGCTTGGTTTCTTTGCAGCAGAGCCTGTGTTTCCAGGGACCACAGTGTATCAGCAGCATTCTGAGTAAAGAAAGGGGCAGTGACCAGATCTCTTATAAGGCCGGTTCAGGACTGGCCCAAAGTCTCCTCTACAGTTATCTATGGGTCAAAGCAGTCACAGGCCAAGCCAGTTGTAGGAGTTTGGAGAAACAGACCGCTTGTCTCCTCGGGGTGGGGTGCCTTGTTTTGTATAAGGAAGGAAGGAATTGAAGGTGGCTGCCTTTTTCAGATAAACCACCACGAAGATTCTGTGATGAATGCTACAACTGGGCAACAGATGCCAGGGTCCAATACAGTCTACCTGAGCTCTTGGAGTCCAGAAGGTGAAGCACATGAAAAAAGACAATTCCAGAACCTTCCCTGAAGGAGGAAATGGTGTGGGACTTGTCCTCAATATAAACACTGAGAAACTGGGCAAAACATATAAAACAACTTTTCATGGTCATTGGACAATAGGAAGCAGAGGAGAATGGGGCTGGTAGGGACCATCCAGGGACAAGATTGCTGTTTCCTTGGCGCTGTGTTCCTAAGGGCCTTGCAAGTCTAAGCAGGATCTGAGCTTTGTCTAATACACAAGAGCAACTCTGTGATGTTCAGAGTGAGGGGACGGGTGGGTAGAAGTTAGCACAATCAGGGCTCAGGTTTGCAGGGTTCATAATCTGAGACCACAGAAAGATAGGAGGCTCCCAGCGTTCCCAGAAGCCACCCACAGGAGGGGTCTCTATCCACGCACGAGGACCATGGACTCGTCACATGAGGTTTGGGTCCCTGGATGAGCCCCAGCCCCGAACACCCAGTGGGGACTCATTTGCTGAATGAAGATGCAGAAACTCATTTGGCGATACAGGATGTGAGGAATGGGAGTGGCTTGGATGGACTGAGGGTGGAGGAAAGAGTTTTTTAAGTTCTAGAGAGGGGAATGAGGTCTTTCCGGGCTGGAAATGCTGCTACTTCCGCCCACCTTCCATGAAGTGGAAGGTAGTCGTCAGAGGTGTCCTGAACATGGAGTTTCTTACATCAATGGGAGGAGAGATTGGGAGGATGTGAAATGCCCCTGAGACACTAGGACCTGACACCCACCCATGTGACCTCAGCTCTGGGAAGTAGCTGCATAGCATATTTAGGGCTGTCCCCAAATCAGGACAGCAGCTGCTTTCCCTGGGTCTAATTTTGCATCTTTATAATAACAGTGAGAAATTTCCCGAAGAACAAGATACCAAGACCTTCAGGAGATTGTCCTTCTGACCCCTTCTTTCTCGATCTAGGGCAATGCTCTATGACCCCCAGCTGTCCCCCCTATACATTCAGTGCTCACTCACCCAGCACATGGCACACATTCACTGAGACCCTCCTGTGTGCCTGACCTGGTCCAGACACCAGAGGACAGCAGTGGGTGAAACAGGTGGAGGGAGATCCCAAATCACGTGCAAGTGACAGACTCATGAGGAAAACAGATTAAAAAATAGAGGTACACAATATCAGGAGGCGATATGTACCATAAAGAAAAGTAAAGTAAACTTTTGAAAATTCCTGAAGAAGTTTAGGGAGCTAACATGTAGAAGACACCGTGTTCTAGGCTGAGAGAATAGCAAGTGCAAAGGCCCTGAAGTCACCATGGGCTGCATGTTTGAGAGTCTTAGTTTTTAGCTGGAATCGTTGTCTTGTGCTCAGTCTGTTTTGCTTTTATTTGGAAGCCTTGATTTCATTTTCCTAGCTCATTAGCTTGAGGTTGATCACACCAATCTGATAAATTCAATTCCAGTGATTTATTTCAGCAAATTCTACTCCAGAGATTCAAAGTGGAAACATGTGAATTTGGGCCCAGCACTCTGTTAGCAACTAGCAGGCTGTGGACTGAACCCCCATGATGACTATAGTTAATAAACTTCCTCAGTGTCCTCAGGCCCCCTCTGCTCCACTTCCTCCCCATCTCATCTGGGTCAAAGCTCTGATCCTGCCCCTCTGTCACACCTTCATTTCCTATGCGTAGCTCACCTGTCATCTCTGCCCGAAATTCCCCTAGGTTTCTTAAAGTCCTAGGTCCCAAACTGAGTTCATCCCTTGTCTTCTCTTGTTGAATCCCTATAAGTGAGAGAACCCCTTGATGGCCCCACCCTCAAGCTCTAAGACATGACCTCTGCCCCATCCTCCCCCCTTGCATCCCACCCCATGATCCCATTGTTGCAGCACTCCCTGTCATTCTCTCCTTACACCTTTCTATCTTTAGCTGCCCACCACCCTCTCGCTCGTCAACAGGTCCCCTTGAGATGAGCACAATTACACATGGGATCACGGAGGCCACACAGCCAGGTGTTGCTGGGAATGACAGGCAGTATCCCAGAGCAGAGGACAGATGAGGCCTCCTGAGAAGGCAGAACACAGGGCATCGTGCTGTCAAGACACCCATAAAGGGAGTGAGGCAGGCATCACGCTGTAGCCCCTTCCCACTGATCCCCCCATTATGCCCTGTTTCCACGTTTACAAACCCTCAGTGTGCGAGGCCTCCTTGTCTGTGTTAGGGGGATGGCATATATTAGTGTATCTATCCACTCATTCATTGATCTTGTACTTGGGTCCTGCTCAGTGCCAGTCTTTGGCTAGATGATAATTGATCTTTGAACAGCCTTTTCAGATATCACCTTCTCCAAGAAGCCCTTCTTGATCAACACCCCTTCTCCTGGCTGCCTCTGGCCTCATCTGGGACCCCCCTCCCCACCAGTGGTATGATCATGCTTTGAGTAACTCTCCTGCCTGTGAGTCTGTTAAGACATGGGCCAGAGAGAGAAAGGATCTTAAAAAACTGTGATGACTAAATAACTGAATAGATAAAAAGTTTAAACACAGGCCATGTGTAGAGTAAGTTCGCCATAGTTTAATTCTTTCTTCCCCCTCCTTCCCTCCTTCCAGGACTAGGAACCCAACGGTTCTTATTTCACCCTCACCTCGTGTACAACTTCAATGACCTGGATGATTTTTATCTTTTGTGTACTTTAACACTTTGAAAACATTTCATGGCTGTACTAATCAAAATTGAGAAAATTATACCTTGAAGGGCAGACATCCTCCAGTGGTGTCCGAGTCAAAACAGGACGATATAAGAACAAAGGATATTGAGGAGGAATTGGCTTGGGCCCCCCGGGCAGCAGCAAGTAGGGAAACAGAAGCAGAGGGACGAAGTTTCCACCCCGTCCCCACCGTGACACACCTGTCCCTCTTTGTACTGAACTAGCCTGATTGTGATTACCTGGAGGTGCGTGTCTCCTGGCAGATGGCGTGGCCTTAGGGGACAGCATTAGACTTCGCTAGACTTCAGTTCGAAGCCCTCTGCCTGAACTAGGACAAGTCTTCAGTGCCTTGGATCCCCTCTTTTTAATCTTAAGGAATGTGATAGCGAGGCTGCGTACATGAGCGTCCAGAGGTGGTGGAGGCCAGGTGCCTGGCGTTGGTCACTGGGGGATGCTGCTGCCCTGTTAGTGCTGCTCCTGGAATTCCAGCCTGGAACACGGCTGTGTGTGTGGAATATTCAGATGGAGCCATGAAGGCATCAGAGAGACACTGTCAGTCGGTGTCAGGGCAGCGTTGAATTACAGAAGACTGGGCTTTCCTCCAGTCACTTCCAGCTGCTCAGGCCCTGTTGCCACTGGCCACATACCCTGAGTGAAAACAAACTCCTGGGAAGTCAGAGTCACAGCCTGGTGACCTGGCCACCAGATGGCTGAGGGTGTGTCAGGAGCAGTTTGCCCACAGGAGGCTGGGGTCACAGGGCTCTGACATGGGCTGGGGAGTGGAGCTGGCATGGCAGGGCTGCACAGAATGGGGTACTGGGTGCCTGGTCTGGGCTGCCTTCATCCATGTCCGCATCACCATGAAGTCACCTGCCAGCTTCTGAGCTCAGAAGCTGAGCAGGGTTGAGCCTGGTTATACTTGGTGGTGAGACCGACTGGGATACCCGGTGCTGTAGGCTTTGCCACTTGTCTCTCCTTTCATCCCTGTCTCCCTTTGCCACTGTTGCCGCCCTCCCCTTGCACAGGTGGTCACCTCTTTGGCCACTGGGTGGTGGCACAAATTGGTGGAGTCTTGGAAAGCGTGGGTGGTGTGGAGAGTTCTGAGAAAGGGCAGCACGGCTGAGCTAGTGTCCTCTGTGCTTGCTGGCAACTCTGGTTTGGTGGGGGCAATTTGGGGCCCTGGAACTGTCTGCAGAAAATGGTTATAATAACAATTTTGGTACTCTATTTTCCACATTAAAAACAATAGTAGCACGTGTGTATGTGTGTGTGTATATTTTTTTTCTTTTTGACGCATTGTGCAGCTTGTAGGATTTTAATTCCCCCACCAGGGATCGAACCCGGGCCCTTGACAGAGAGAGGGTGGTGGAGTCCTAACCATTGGACCACCAGGAAATTCCCTTTGTGTGTATCTTAAGGACTTACAAAGGAAAGTTCTGAGGCCAAAGAGACGAATTAATCGCATAATAAAACATGGATGAGCCTCAAAACCATGACACTGTATAAGAAGCCAGACATAAAGGCCACAGTTGTACAAATCCATGTACTGGAAATATACAGAAAAAGCAAATCCACAGGGATGAAAACACACATTTAGTTGCCTACGGCTATGGGGAAGGGGAACAGGAAGTGACTGGTTAAGGGGCACTAGGTGTCTTTGTAGGGAGATAAAATATTCTGGATCAGATAGTTATGATGGTTGCACAACTCTGTTAATAGACAATAAATCACTAAACTGTAGAGTGTTTAAAGAGAATTTTATGATATATGATTTCTATCTCAACTTAAAAACCAGTGATTAATAAATAAAATGTTTTTGAAAAATAATTGGAAACACATATTATCCTCATTGCTTGATTTGGTTCCCACTCTAAGCTCTGTACACATGAACAAAGACCCGCCACCCCCAAAATGAGAACAAGCTCTATTTACTCAGAACTTGTCTATAGAGCACGGGAGTCAGCCACCACCAGTCACATTCGGCTGAGACTCAGGGCAGGCATAGGGGTGGGGAAGCCTTCTGGTGGAAAACAAGGGAGGCATGTCCTGCTGACAGCTTGTGAAGTGGGGAAGCTGGAGGTGGGCTGACAGTAGGATGGGCATGCCACGTGATTGCTTAGGGGAACATATTAATATTTGTACAACTTTCCCCCATTTGGTTCTCAGTGGAAAGGATGAAAAATAAGGAAGCTGTGAGTCACTGACCAAACACTGACACTTGAGGCCTATTGCTGCCGAGGTTGAGGTCTGGTTTTCCGCGTTGGTTGCTGCAGGGTGTGGCGCAGGGCCTTGTGGCTCGTGGGAGAGGTTCCCCGACTTCCAGGAAATTTAGAAAATTCTGCATTCCAAAATCCCTCTTTCATCACCTTCAATCATATACTCTGTGCATACAGAAACTTGAATCACTGTTTTCAAAATTAACTGCAAACAATGGCAATAATTACTGTAATTTTGAGTAACATCGACAATGGTAATTTTCATTACTATAAATCGAAAGATTTCTCATTTAACTAATGCCCACATTATAGTGAATCTAGGTCGTAAAAGAAAAAAATCATTACTTTGTTTTTTTCTATTCCCAATATCGCCGTCCGGCCATCTGGTCGACCTCGCCTCAGCAGCCACCTGGTGAAGTGTCTCTGGTGCGAACTTCACCCAGCCAGATCCGTGTCGCACACCGACGAAAGCAATCCGCCCCCACCTTGACACCCAGGCTCGACCCAGTCCACCATCCGTCCCATTTCTCGACCCAGGGCAAATAGAAAAGGGGACGCCGGGCGTTCCCCGCGTAGGTGCAGCCCGACCTGCGGAAGATCTGGTGTGCGGAGCCCCGTGGCCGCTTCCCGTGGAACCTGGAGAAATGAAAGTGGCCGCCGGGGAGCAGCCCCACCGCCGCGACGGCACTTGGACCGACCCGGGCCCAAAGCGGCGAGGACGCACGGACTGGCGGCTTCTGGGCCGGGGTTTCACGGCTCCGTGAAAGGACAGGAACGCCCAGGGTCGCACTCCCAGGGCCTCCTTGTTTCGGCCACCCGGATCAATCCCCTACAGGGAGAAACGTAAACATTTGGGTGTTAGGGTGGTCGAGATCTACGGGACAGGCCGTTGAAAACTGGGCGATGTCTGCGTACATCCGTGTTGTTCCCAACCTCCAAGCGAGTTGGAAAATTTCAGAAAGTACGACCACAGGGACAGACGGAGGATGACGCCGGGCACGACACCCTCTCCTGTTCACACACAGCAGCACGAGCGGTCCCCCGCGGTCCAAGGGGCACCATGGCGTGCTGGTAGACCCGGCCAGTATACCCAACCATTTCCAGAGCTCAGCGCCAGTCTCAGAAGCTATATACCTGCTCGGCCAATCTCCGGCGACATGAAGCGCCCACGCCTCGGCGCCACCGGGACCGTCGCCGCTAGTGTCGTCGGCTTCCCGGAACTCTACCTCGGCCTCGGCGGCTGAGTCTCAGCCCTCGCGAAGGTCACTGAAGCTCCGGATGGAAGGGGCGGTCTCAAAGCGGCCTCCACTTGGCGCCCGACAAGCGGCGGGAAAGTACGAGGGACGGATCCCGATTGCCGGCCGGCGAGGTTGCAGCGCCAACCGCCCAAACGCCCGGGCTCGTCCCTGGGCGTCCGCCTCGGAGCTAGCTCCTGGATCGGCACCGCGGGAAGCGACCCCGGCAAAAGAAGAAGAGGGCGAGTGACTGGGAAGAGGTCGCCGGAAGGCTGCCGCGGAGAAGCGCTCCCCACGCGATTCCCGACGGGCCGGGCGCAGTAGCGGCCCAGAGCGCTCGGGCGGGTCCCTGCTCCTGGGAGCACTTAGGGATTTTGCGGGGACTTGGGCTGCGTGGACTGTAAAACTGAAACCATGAAAGTACTCGTAGAAAACATGTATGAATGATTTTTATTCTGTGGTTTCAAAATGGAGTCCTTGTCAGGCATTTTTTAAAAAGTCCAGAAACCATCAAAGAAATGAATGATAAACTTGACCACAAATTCATCTTTACATATTCCACAAGCAAAGTCCAATGATAAGAAACCGGTGTGTGAGGAACATTTGTGCAAATACATGTGTAATAAGATTACTGATATCAGAATTACTTAATATAAAAACAGGACATTCAGAAAGCATAGCCGTTAAGAGGGACCAGGTAAGGAAATTTTAGTATGTCTACAAAATGCAGTATTATCAATTTGCGTTTTAGTTATTGATATTTTTAAATGAGGTAAATCTATAGGTGGAAAGATGTTGACTTGGAAAGCTGTTGATGATGGACTGTCCAATGGAAATAGCAAGTTGTAGGACTTCCACTGGTGCTAAAAATAAAAATTAAATCATACACACACAAACACACAGGAGAGACTATAGCGTGCATCTGATCTTACGGGAAAATGTGACTCTGGAATCAACCACATAAATGTGTCATTCAGGAGAAAAATCATCTAAATCACCTTATTCAGTCGTTAATCAAATTTTCATTTTTTTAACAACTATTTTCTGGGAACCTCCAATATTTCAGAATTTGAACTGTTATGAGGATTGAGAGGTAAATAATACTATGTCCTTACCTTCATAGACTTCTACTTCTTAATAAGTAAATTAAATTACCCTGCAAAATAAAACTTCTGATATTAAAAATTAAATGTAAATAGGGGTTTACACATTGTATAATTCCAAAATTTTGCTACTAGTTTACAAAGAAAAGTTGGCACTTTATAAAATAAAGTTGACATTTCAAACATGGTCAATTCTGGATCCTTGATTAGGCTGTATATTTTCAGAAAGGCTGGGTTATTAAAAATACTGTCTAAAATTATGAACTTTTGTAAAGTTGCTCTGCAAGATTTAGGAAGAGTAAAGCTAGATTTCTTTTCCTAAGAGCCAGGTTTCCTGTTTACTGTATCATGAAATAAGTATTTTTAAAATTCATTGTTTGCATTCGAAAATAAACTTTTGAAAATCAATAATGGTGTTTATTAGAATAGAAAATCTGCTGCACATGCCCCTGAAAATTCCATTTATCTGCCATTTTATTTGAACATCCATGGGACACCATTTTCAAGAATACTGTACAAGAGGATCTCTATTTTAATCATTACTTGGGACTCCTAATTTTCTCTTAACTTAATTTTAGATAATCCAAAACACCCCAAATAACACAATATTGCCATATAGACATTTCCTGAAATGTGCTATAAGCTATATAGATTATTGATAAATTTGAAATGAAATGTATTTATAAATATATAAGAAAAAAACAAAGTGTATTCTGTTTGTGTTATTATTATGCAAGAATGCACTTTTAAGAAAGAAAGGTTATACCAGATGCAAGAATTTCTGGAAGTTGCATTAAAGTGCTTTTGTACTTAATAACCGAAAATTATGTAGTTCTAAACGTTGGTTATTTTTGTTAAGTTTTCAAAAGCATATTAAATTATGTATTCATTATTTCATCAATGTGACCATTTTAGAATTTGCTTTACTCCCAAGTGTAAATTAGGACTCATTAACTCCTGATAGTTTTCTATCAATAAATTATTCTTCTTTTTAAAATAAATAAAATAAATAAATTTATTTATTTTAAAAAAAGGATCCTATAATGAAAGAAGCTTCTCTTTTAAAAAGCAGTGATGCACAGGGATAAGAGTTCTTTTGCAATGTGCAGATAAAATAAAAATGAAGTTGGTTGCTATCGCCATCCTTAGTGCAATTTCACTACTCTGGTTTTTTTCAGTATACCTGGAAAATTAAATCTGTGATCACAAAGTCATATCTTTTTTTAAAATACATCTTTATTAGAGTATACTTACTTCACAATGCTGTGTTAGTTTCTGTTGCACAACAAAGCGAATCAGCCATAGGCATACATATGTCCCCATATCACCTCCCTCTTAAGCCCCCCTCCCATCTTCTCTATCCCACCCCTCTAGGTCATCGCAAAGCATCGAGCTGATCTCCATGTGCTATGCTGATGCTTCCCACCAGCCTACTGTTTTACATTCAGTAGTGTAAATACGTCGTTGCTAAGCTCACTTCGCCCCAGCTTCATCCTCCCACCCCGTGCCATCAAGTCCATTCTCTATGTCTACCTCTTTATTCCTACCCTGCAAATAGGTTCATCAGTACCTTTTTTTTTTTTTAGATTCCATATATATGCGTTAGCATACTGTATTATTTTTTCTCTTTCTGACTTACTTCACTCTGTATGACAGACTCTATGTCCATCCACCTCACTACAAATAACTCAATTTCGTTTCTTTTTATGGCTGAGTAATATTCCATTGTATATATGTGTCACATCTTCCTAACCCATTCATCTGTCGATGGACATTTAGGTTGCTTCCATGTCCTGGCTATTGTAAATAGTGCTGCAATGAAAATTGTGGTGCATGTCTCTTTTTGAATTATGGTTTTCTCAGAGTATATGTCCAGTAGTGGGATTGCTAGGTCATATGGTAGTCCTCTTTTTATATTTTAAGGAACCTCCATACAGTTTTCCATAGTGGTTGTATGAATTTACATTCTCACCAACAGTGTGGGAGGGTTCCCTTTTCACCACACACTTTCCAGAATTTATTGTTTCTAGCTTTTTTGATAATGGCCATTCTGACTGGCATGAGGTGATACCTCTTTGTAGTTTTGATTTGCATTTCTCTAATAATTAGTGATGTTGAACATGTTTTCATGTGCCTCTTTGCCATCTGTATGTCTTCTTTGGAGAAATGTCTATTTAGGTGTTCTGCCCATCTTTTCATTAGGTTGTTTATTTTTTTGATATTGAGCCGCATGAGCTGTTTATAAATTTTGGAGGCTAATCCCTAGTCAGTTGCATCATTTGCAAATATTTTCTCCCGTTCTCTGGGTTGTCTTTTCATTTTGTTTATGGTTTCCTTTGCTGGGCAAAAGCTTTTTTGTTTAATTAGTTCCCTTTTGTTTTTATTTCCATTACACTAGGAGATGGATAGTAAAAGATATTGCTTTGATTTATGTCAAAGAGTGTTCTGTCTATATTTTCCTCTAAGAGTTTTATGGTATCCAGTCTTACATTTAGGTCTTTAATCCATTTTTTGTTTATTTTTGTTTATGGTGTTAGAGAATGTTCTAATTTCATTTTTTTTACATGTAGCTATCCAGTTTTCCCAGCACCAATTTATTGAAGAGACTATCTTTCCTTCATCGTATAGTCTTGCCTCCTTTGTCATAGATTAATTGACCATAGGTGGGTGGGTTTATTTCTGGGTTTTCTATCTTGTTCCACTGATCTATATTTCTGTTTTTGTGCCAGTACCATACTATTTTGATGACTGTAGCTTTTTAGCATAGAGTGAAGTCAGGGAGCCTGATTCCTCCAGCTTTGTTTTTCTTTCTCAAGATTGCTTTGGCTATTCAAGGTTTTTTCTATTTCCACACAAATTTTAAGATTTTTTGTTCTAGTTCTGTGAAAAATGCCACTGATAACTTGCTAGGGATTGTATTGAAGCTGTAGATTGCCTTGGGTAGTATCGTCATTTTAACAATGTTGATTCTTCCAATCCAAGAACATAGTATATCTTTCCATCTGTTTGTGTCACCTTCGATTTCTTTCATCAGTGTCTTAGAGTTTTTGGAGTACAGGACTTTTGTCTCCTTAGGTAGGTTTATTCCTAGAAAATCCTAAAGACGCTACAAGAAAACTACTAGAGCTCATCAATGAATTCTGTAAAGTTGCAGTATACAAAATTGAAACACGGAAATCTGTTGCATTTCTATACAATAACAATGAAAGGTGAGAAAGGGAAATGAAAGAAACAAATCCATTTACCATCACATCAAAATATATATATATAATTCTTGACAACCAACTTACGTCATTTTGAGGTTTTTGCCTTTATAAGCCTCCCCAATCTTGTAGTCTGGCTGAACACATTTCAGGTCCTTCCAGAATCTGTCTCTCCTGAGCTATAGACCTCAGCTTGGCACAAATAAAATTCTTTTCTATTCCTAGTATAGATTGATTTAGTGATTATTTATATTGACAACACAATTAAAGAGTTTCTTTATAACAGTTCAGAATATAATGAACAGCTAAAATATGAGTTACAGATACTAAAGCCCACTTTCATTTAGTTCACGGAGGCTGCTACAAGGACAGGGGACAGGGACGTGCTCTGGGCCCAGCAAGGCGGGCCTCGACAGCTCTCTGCTCTTCCCAGCCGCTCCGAAGCCCACTGTGCCTCCCCTTGGAGGCGGTGGTAGGGACAGCAGCTCAAGCATCATGGAGACCCTGGGGACATGACTATGAGTTGGAAGGTGCCCAGACCTGCACCCTTCAGAGACCATCTCCGTCGATGACACTCCAAGCCCTGGAACTGCCAACCTGAAGTCCTCTTCTTATGGAGCAAGGGCTCATGTGACTGAGGTGCAGAAAGCCCAACTCTGACAGCAGGTGTTTTAATCAAAGTAAGGGTTTATTTACAGATCTCCAAGCAAGGGAGTGGGAGACAAGCCACAGATACACTCCAATTTGGCCTTTGAGTTAGGGGCTTTCTTAAAGGGAAGAAAAAAGAGGCTGCCATTAATCATCATCGTTTGACATTTCTGTGACTCTTTTTTTTCCTTTTTTAACAAATCGAAGTATAGTTGACTTATTGATACAATATTGTGTTACTTTCTGGTGTATAGCAAAGTGATTCAGTTTTTTATATATATATATATTTTTTTGATTATTTTCCATTATAGGTTATTACAAGATATTGAATATAGTTTCCTGTGCCATGCAGTAAATCCTGGTTAGTTACCTATTTTATGAACAGAATTGTGTAACTGTTAATCCCATGCTATATGCGACATTTGTTCATCATAGCTTCAGAAGTCAGGCTATCTCTGGTTTATGATTCTCAGGCCAGGTGGTCCCCGGCTCAGGGATCTTTGAACTCATCCTGCCCTAGAGAAACAACCTGAATTGGAGTGAACGATGACATCTACAACAGCAACTGGTACATTGCTGGGGTTAACAACAGAAGTGTAGTCGCCTGACTCTGCTTGATGAGTGTTCAGTTAGCACAGGATTGAGGTTATAGGTGACAAAGAAAAGGAAGAATGTTTTGGATAGAGAGATCATCTGTAAACTCAGTGAGGGAACTCTGTTTTAGGGGGACTTGGATTCACCCTGCAGGACGTGGGAGGACAGCACCTCACTCCTGGTGCCCAGCCCCCATCAGCTCCTGCCCCTGAAGAGGCCACTCTGGGGGAAGGAGGAGTTGCTGGGACAGCGGCCCCTGAACCCCTCTCTCTTCTGGCCCATCTCAGGGTTCCGAGTTCCTGCAGGAGCGGAGGCGGAGGCCCAGGGGGGAGTGAGTGGCCAGCGGGAGGAAGAGGCGCCCAGCCCAGCAGCAGCCCGAGTGCAGGAAGCCGGGGCGGTTCTGGTCCCGTGGGGGACGAGCCTGGGGCCTAAAGGCCTTCTGCGAGGAGCGTGGTGCCGCCCGCTGGCTCCCCACCTCTGCCGCCTTCCCTGTGGGCGGAGGCCTCTGGGCGGCTCTGGACAGGGAGTTGGCCCGCCTTTCCCGCCTCTCCTCCCGCTACCGGCCGGGCCCCTGCAGCGGAGCTCCTATTACCTGCAGCGCTTGCCCCGCCCGGAAGCGCGGGGCGCGGAGTAGAGGCCACGGCCTGGGGCCCTGGGTTACCCCCGCACCGAGGGGCTCCTCCCAGACCCGCCGGCCCAGCTGCAGGAAGAGCCGGTGGATCCTCAGCCGCCTCCTCACCAGAGAGGAAGTTCTCATCTTGTCGCAGGAAGAATTCAGAGACAACAGGGAGAAGGAGAAGGCACAGCGCCGGCCTCTGGGGCACAGAGGGCCGAGGGGGGTGAGCAGCTGCGCTGAGCTGCTTGGACAGGCTGCTTACACGGGGCGTGAAAATGAAGGGGCGGAGTATTCATTGGGGAGAATGGGGGTGGGGTC
Organism: Eubalaena glacialis; assembly: GCF_028564815.1. Classification (NCBI taxonomy): domain Eukaryota; kingdom Metazoa; phylum Chordata; class Mammalia; order Artiodactyla; family Balaenidae; genus Eubalaena; species Eubalaena glacialis. Next base: position 176,854 of record NW_026871455.1, read on the forward strand.
GCACTTCCTGATTTTCACCCCACCTCCACCTTTCTGAGGGGAGGGGGGAGTTTCGTCCTTATTTAGCCTCGGTGGGAAGTGTCCCGGCCCTGGTGCATGATGGGAACTTCTCATCTGCAAGGCTAATTTTATTGTAATGAGGGCATAATGAGCAAAAGGTTACATTTAGAGGCCTTAGATTCCCGTTTTCCCACCTTCCTTTGCCTCCAGGACACTTGTCACCCCAAAATGTATGGTTTTCTGTCCATCCAGAAGTTCCTGCTTTTCTTTGTCTGCCTACAGACCCCCGTTGTTTACAAGATGTATGGTTTCCTGCCATCTGGTCCTACCCCCTTTCTCTGCTCACGTCTAGCTGTTTGCCTGCTGGAGCAGCCAGAGGTGTCGCCCTGGGCTCCGGGCCGTTTGGCGGCAGGGGCGCTTAGACTTCCAGACTGAGGCCAAAGAACTGGAGCGGGATGCGCTGGGCCCCTGTGTTGTCTATCCTGAGCCCAGGGCTGGCACTGGACAACAAGGCAGGAGCCAACTACACATGCCCAGGCAGGCCCCTTCTTTAATCCTTCATCTCTGGTGTGAAAGAGCCCAGATTTCCCATCCTGGGCAAAAATTATTCTTTACAAATATTTTGCAGAAGGCATTCTGTTCTCTGCCAAAATAAGATGTCGGTTGAATTAACATCACAAGAGTCATCTGTAGGCATTTGCTGTTAGCAGCAAGGGCAGCTCAGAGCCCCAAACCCTTTAGGCGCTGGGAGCAGAACATGGCTGTTCGACTCCCCTGGGTCATTAGCTGTCAGAGAAGCTGGAGCCTTACAGGCCATAGCATCCTACAACCCATGGGCCAAATTCTGCCCCCAGCCTGTGCTGTAGGACCTGCAAGCTAAAAATGATTTTTGTATTTTTAAATGTTGAAAAAAAATTTAAATATTTTGCAACATATGAGAATTATATGACATTCGCATTTTAGTGTCTATAAATAATGTTTCATTGGAGCACAGCTCCTTTGTTTACCTTTTATCTGTGGCTGCTTTCCTGCTACAATGGCAGAGTTGATGGATAAAGCAGAGGTCATATGGCAAAGTTTAAGATATTCACTCTCTGGCCCTTTAGAAAAGTCTGCCAGCTCCTTCTCTAGAAAAGTAGTATTTTCTTACCACTATATGCTGAGGGTTACACTTAATAAGCAGGTAAACTTTTGGTGAATATTGCCCCTGGAAATAAACCTTGGGTAGCTGTAAAACTGATTACATTACTCTCAGGAATCTCATAATAAACCTAGCCACCAAATGTGCAATTATTACTAGGCTGAGAAAGGAATCCATGTGCTGACTTCTTTCATCCAAGAAATCACCACAAATTAGCATAACTGGAATACAGCTCCTATCTGAATTAGCATCAACTACAGAAACTGCCAAGTATTTCCAATCCTACAAATGGGGCAGAGTAAATCATAAAACTAGTTTGACCTTTGTTTTAGAGACATCTCTTTTAACTGTAGCAGTGTTTCCAAAGTTTATTGAACATGAAAATCAAAAAATAATAATAATTTATTGATAGAAAACAGTCAGGATTTAATAAGTTCTATTTATACTCAGAGGAAAGAAAGCTATAAAAATGGTCACATTGATGACACAATTACTATATAATTTACATATGCTTATGAAAATTTTATAAAAGTCAAAATAGCCTAATTAGAATCATACTTTTTTTTGTCATTAAATAAAAAGCATTTTCATGCAACTTCCTGGTATACTCTTGCATCTGTTGCACCGTTTCTTTCTTAAAATGCATTCCTGCATAATGAGAACACATAGATAAAGACAGTTGGTATTTTTCTTTTGTATTTATAAGTATATTTTAGTTGAAATTTATCAATAGTGTATATAGCCTATAATACATTCTGGGAAATGCTGATTTATCTGATAATAACGTGTTATTTTGGATTGTTCTGAATTATCTACAATTAAATTAGAATAAAATTAGGACCCCAATAAAATAATCAAAATAGATATCATTTTGTCTAATATCATTTAAAATGAAAACTCATTAAATCTCAAATAAAATAGTTGATAAATGGAATTTTAAGAGGCTTGTAGAGAAAATTTTCTATTCTTATAAAGCATACTGATTTTCAAAAACATAATTTAGAATTCAAACAATTAAATTTAAAAGTACTTATTTTATAATGTAGTGAACAGCAAACAGCAAACAGAAATCTAGCTTTCCTCTCCTTGCATCTTGCAGAATAGCTTTCCAAGGGTTCAGAATTCTGTAAAATATTTGTAATAACCCAATCATTCTGAAAATATATAATCTTTCAGAGTCCTATAATTGACAATGTTTTAAACATGGATTTTATTTTATCAAGTGCCAACTTATCATTGTAGACTAGTTGCAAACATCTTATAATTGTAAGTATATGAACACTTGTCAGAAACCTCTGGAGGGTAGACATACACATGGATCTCTGGGGGGCTGGGCGTTGTGTCTCTGTGAATGAGTGTATATGCCCCTGGTGTTTGAACACATTCTGAAAATGGGACACTTACCATGTCTGCAATCATCTTCCACCTTCGTAGTCATGCAGATATCGACCTGTTTTTGGTGGAAAAACAAAACAAAACAAAACAAACCCTTGACTACAAGTCTAAGGTAAGTGATGAACCTATGCCTGACTCTGAATTCTTGGAATGTTCCTGTCCAGGTGCACACAGTTCTTCAGGACTAGTACTCTTGTTAAGGTTAAATTAATTCTCTTTTCAGTTATGAGGAAAATATTAAATAAAATTTAAAAGCAATAGAATTAATCGAAGCACCAGAGTTTAATCACAAATCATGTGTTTATTCTCGTGGCTATTCATCCTTGATGTGTGCATACATATTTGAACACTAATATAACAGTTAACATCATTTGTGTTCTACTTTTTAGTTACCATTCAAAGTTAGTTCCTGATTAACCCTAGTGTTTCTAAGTATATTACAACCTCATAAAAATAGAAAGTCACTAACTGATCAATAATGACTGTATTGAAGGAAAACTGGCCCATTCTTACTGAGCACAAGGTTTCATTGTTTTGAAAAACACATGCTCGCTCAGTAGTGCTTATATATGTCCAAGCGCTGATCCACTGAAGTGGGGTTGCTTTATTTCTTGTTACTTGTTACCAAAGTTTGCATTCAACATTTCTCAAGATACTTCACCATCTACACATTTCTGCTGTCCATTTGTAATACACTTTCCCACAGTTGATATAGTAGAGAATACTTTTTCCTGGATCTCAGCACTCATGTTTTTGTGTAGTCATTAGCAGTTGTTTCTGTTCTGAAGTGTGCAGTGAGCATCTCTGGATTGGCCTGAGGTGACCAGCTGAGTGACTATAGCAGCTCACTTAACTCCTCCGTCACTGAGCGACCTGGACGAATGGGACCTTAAGGTCCCTTGTGTTCATTCTTCAGCACATTTCCTGAGGATTGTACACACTGGGGACACATTAGTGAACGAGACGCAAGGGACCCTGCTCTCACGTTGCTGGGAGGAGTACACAGACTCCTGTAAATGAAAGTCTAAGAAAAATAAGTTTGAAGAGCGCTACCAAGACAACAAAGCTGGCGATGACCGAAGCCCAGAGCGCCCGGGCCGCTGCTGTCGGGACAGCCGGCCAGTCTCACCAGAGCGTGGCGTTCTCTGCTGCTGACTCAGCCTCGTTCATTACAGATGGCATTTGAGATGTGACAGGAAAAGAGAAAGCTCTAATGTGAAATGGGCTGGGGAGGGGCCAGCGTCAGAGGAGGGGGGCCCTGAGGCTTTTCTGAGGAGCTAACATCTGAGCCGCCATCCAGGTGAGCAGAAGCCACCAGCCCTTTGAAGGTCTAGGGCAAGGGCATCCTAGGCAGAGGGAAGAGCAACGTCAGAAAGTTGGAGATGGGTTCAAAGCCGGATGGTGAGAAAACACTGTGGCTCCATTGTCCTGAGTGATGAGCATCATGATGGGGTGGAGGGGCAAGGGGAGGGATGGGCCGAGTCAGGACCTGGCTCAGGCTGGGAGTCTGTGGTCTGAGATTTCCTCCTGCTGTGAATGCTCCTCTACGTTCCTAGTGCACATTAGATGTCCTGTGTCCACACAGGGGGAAGACAGAGGGTCTAGCAGTCGTATTGGGCTGGATGCAGTAGGCAAGGCACCAGCAAGATCACAGGGTCTGAAATCAGCAGGCACTTTCGTGACATCAGTGAGCCAATTTCTAACACAGGAGACTAAAGGCCAAGTTCAGCAGTCTTCCTCAGCATGAGCCAAAATGAATTCATTTATAAATTTGCAGAACTATTGTCGCAAAGAAAAAGTCCATCTTTCTGAAGGTCACATAGAAAGGCTACAAGGGAACCAGACCTTAGAAATTCTACTTCTGTGGAAGAAAGTCACGAGGAAATTGCTTGGAGAGTTTAAGGAACGTGTAGCTTTAAAATAAAGAAAGAAAAGATGGAAAAATAAGAGGAGTTCAGGAGTGAAGGGGCTCATTCTAGGCGAGCAGGCTGTGTCTGGTGGTAGGCAGCCGCTCAGTGCTGCACACTCCTTCCCCTGTTGCCAGGATCAATCGTATTGTGCTTTATCTGCACCACTTACAAACGCAATTCAGCTGAAGTAACTCTTACTGACTCAGCTAGCTCCCACTTGACGTTCTCAGCTCACGGGCATGTGGAGTCTGCAGGACCACTCTCCTCCAGAGAAGGCGCAGGGTCTCCACCTGACACATGTGTCCCCTGTCCCATCATTTCACCAGTGTCACGTGGCCTCCCTGCTTGCCTCTGCACAGCATTGTTCCTGATGGGATCCCTTTTTAGGCGGGGGAATCATTCTTGTCAGCCATCACCTCAGCATCAATGTCCTCTCACTTGCAATTTTACTTCTATATTCTTTGAAAGAGCATTTCAACAAATTCTCGATTTGAACATGTATGTTTTGTATTTATTGATTTTTATGCATCCTTCAGTGTATCCTATGCTCTGGCTTCTGCCTTTAGCTTGTCGTGAAACCTCTGAGTTTATCAATGACATCTAATCTCCCTTCCTGTTACCTCTTTTCCATTCTTCTCCACCCTTCTGTGACACATGTCACTACAGACACATCCGCATTGCCATGACATTCCGTCCTTCCTTTGGGATGCTTATTATGCCTTCCTGCTTCTCTGCTGCGTCGTGACCCTGTGTGTGCTCTGCCCACCACTCCCAGCAGCCTCCCCCCTCTCTCTTCCCTTTGGAGCCCCTGCCTCTCAGCTCAGCCGTCATTACTGGGCACCAGCTCCCAAGGATTTATCTCCAACCTGACTTCCCCGTGCCCGCATCTGGGCTCTGTAGCATGTTCCCCTGAATAATTACCATGCATGAAACCTCATTCCTCTCCCTCTTCTTCTCCTCAACTACATCCCCTGTGGATGCCCCCTCTCTCCTGGGACCACAGGCTCCATGGTTCAGAATCATCCATGATCCATTTCTCTATACACGGGAGGTTATCTGGCCATGTTGGGTCCAGCCCTAATGGAGTGAGATGAGCAATGATGGGCAGAGGGCAAGGTAGAGACAGCAGGTATGTACCAGGTCAGGCTGTGATTGAGTGAGAATAAAGGGCAGTGCTCAGAAGAAGAGCGGATTATGGAGGGTTTCTGAAGGTAGAACAGATTGGGGAATATTTTTAAACACAGGTGGAGAAGAGGTCTGATAGAGAGGTTACAGTTTAAAGAAAGCAGAAGTCTTATTGCTAGTTTCCTCAGAAGGATTCAGCAACTCACTATCTTTACATAGTAACATCTTATCAAGTGTTCTTTCAGTTAGAGAAACTCCAGGTTACACATCTCTTGGAAACTTATCCTATAAATTTTCTAGCAGTGGAAAACCATAGGACAAGGTTATGCATGGCAGCGTTGTTTGGAATACCAAAAGATCAGTAAATATTGGTGTTTATTCCCATGTGGATTGGTGAAGTGAGCTGGTGCTCTTCTTTGTGTTTTGTCTAAATCTCCTTCTGGGCCATCGCTCAAAGCCCAGCAGAATGTATGAAGCAGAGGTGCAGTGTGACAAGTGTGCTCCTGTTACCGAACACAAGTTCCTGTGCTTGATGCCCAGTGACGCCAAGCAAGTGGAATGTCAGAGTTTGGAGCAGAGAAAGGTGTATTGCAGGGCCACACAAGGAGATGGGTGGCTTGTGCCCAACAGAAGCACAAACTCCCCAAAGGCTTTCAACAAAACATTTTGAAAGGCCAGGTGAGGGGGTCGACGTTGGTTGTTGCAAACTTCTTGGCGCAGGAACATCCTTTGTCCACGAAGGTCAGGTCGCGGTGTTCCTGTAACCTCCAACAAAAGAAATGTTGTTCTCTGTTCCACAAATTTTATCTCTATATGGATGAAAAGTGTTATCCCCTTAAAAGTCAGAGCCTTGAGAATGGGCTATCTTGCCTATTTCAGGCTAGAGGCAACATTCTTAACTCAAAGGGAAGGCAATAGAACACAGAGGTTAAAGTAAAGAAACATCCACTGTGGAGTGAAATTCGTTCTTCCCTATGATGACACTCCTTACAACGTGTCTGATCGCCGTGCAGCTGGGACACTGTGTGCCTGAGCCTCCACTTTCCTTCCCACGAGTGTGGCTGTGATGGGACCAGAGGTCTGAATGGGGAGGTAAGTAGGGGTGCCTTAGTCCTCTTTTAACTCCCAGCCAACTAGCTCTTAATCTGCGGGGATTAGGGAGCCCAGGGAGCCTGGGGCCTCCCTGAAATCATGTATAAAATGTGTTTGTGCACAGGCTTTTGTTCATATCAGATTAAATGCTCTGGGTCCAGCCTCTCCAGAATATTTTATCAACATTTCTAGTCTTTAGTTATTCCTGTGAATTGTACCAGAACACACAGCTACAGTGATTTCAGCACATATTAATTGTTAACTGTACCGAGTAAAAGTAAGCTTTCGAGGATTGGGGGAGACTGGTCGTTGAAAAGGTGTAAAAACATTCTGTGGAATACATCGAATTGAGAGCATTCGAGCCTGCACTATGAGTGTTACCAAATATTTTAATCAATAGTAGTTTGTTTCCCACTTGTGAGGTGCTAGGTTAAGTCTTTTGTTTGTTTCTCTGTTAATTCATTTTTCTACCTAAGAAAACCTGACTTATCAAGTCTGTCTGTCTGAACAGGATCACTGGACAAAAAATTCAGGGCTGGTCCCAAGTACATTTTTAGATGGCAGAGCCTGTTTCTGTGGTTAATTGTAAAAGTTTCATAGACATCATTTCAGATGGCTTTGTGCTCTTCTACAACTACCCCTGCAGGCTAATGTGCTTCTACTTAGTGCACTAATGCATATAAATATTTATGCTTCCGTGGCAAGTGTGCCAAGCTGCTTAAAAACCAACCAAACAAAACACCAGGGAACTGAAGGTTATTTTTTGTTTGTTGTTTTGGTTGTTTGGTTTTTTGTTTTTTGTTGTTTTTTTAATAATGGACTAAAATTGCCCCTTGCAGTCCAATCTGTAGAAATGCCCAGTGTATATAGTCTGAGCCTTCCCTACTGAGAGCCACAGTAACTAAGATATCAAGGTAAGTTAGACCCACATGTCTTTCTAATTATACTCTATTTACAGTGAGTTATGTAGTTATATTTATACTCTGTCTCCAGAATTCCCAACCTCTGGTTGCAGAAAATAAGAAATTTGCAAATTATTTTAAATTGTGGGAGATGTAGAAAACAGTATCAGGCCATCCCGTGCTTTCTGTAGATCCAGATTATCCAGGAATAAAATGCCTTTAGGGACCCGGAGCGGAAATGCTCCTTGGCTCTCTCACGCTTGGTCAGGACCGAAACCCAGGGCGCCCTGAGCTGCTGCTGCCAGCACGGAGGCCCGGCTGCTCAGCACCGCGGGGGCGTTGCCTGCTGCCCACTCGACCTCCTTTATTTTATATGGCATTGGACACATGGCAGAAAAAGAGAAATCTCTAAATTGGCAGAAGCCACCAGGTATGCAAAAACGGTGTTTTTTAATGTTGGTTTGGGTTGTTTGTTTTTCCTGTAGCAATCCCTGACAGAACAGGCCCAAACAAGTTTTGAGACTAAAATGTACTTTTTCTTCCACTGAGAGACCCCAGTAGCCAAACTAATAAACTCGTCCATCTTTTCTATGAGCCTACAAAAATTCTGACTTGTCTTGGGCACGTAACTGAGTTCCAGGCTGGCTTAAGCCCAGCGAGTGCTCAAGAAATGTTCTAGGGACTAGAGTAGAAAACAGTGTGCAGCCAGAGTTTCATTAATTGTGCTTCGTGTGTGTTCTGTTTTTAATCCTTTCATAAAGATCCATTCTCTCCCACAGAATAAACCTACCTGTTGCTTGACTCCGAAATGCATTGGCTCGGCTTTACGACAAGCTAGTTTTATAACACCACATGCACAGTTACTGTCGTTGTTGTTTTTTAATACAAGCAGTGCACATTTTATTTCAAATTTACGTTACTTCTGGGAAGTAATTCCCTTGAGGTCCCGTGGTTAGGACTCGTGCTTTCACTGTCAAGGGCGTTGGGGAAGTAAGACCCCAGCGTATAGCCATGTTGCAGGTCCCAGAAAACCCCAAACCCAAAACCAAACACATTTCCCTTTCATCCCTGTCAAGGTGTGTGATGTTTATTTATATAATTTCCCCAATCTTTGAAAAATTTTTTTCAAATCTACATTTACACACAAATAGTGTAGATTCACTTTCAGTTCTGTTAAATAAATAATTTGTGTTGCTTTGCAACTTGCTTTTCTCATGTAACAGTAAGACTTTGAATTACCACCATTTCCTTTTTTTTTTCTTTTGGTTTTTCCATTGTTGTATAATAACAGTGCAAAAAGCTTTCCAGAACCACGTAACTCTGTTGTAAGCATATCCAGGTTCATATTTTATTTCTATCCCTCACTTATTATGCTGATCACTATGTAAATAATTGTGTCTAATTTTTCTTGTATAAGTTCTATTTAAAGTGAATAAAGCCCAGTCACCAAGCATTTTTTGTGGTGCCTTTACACAGTCTAGTCTTGTTTCAAATTCCTTACAACTTTCAGGCAAAAATTAGGTTAAACTTTAGGCTGTATCTAGTGTACCTAATTCTGTTATTAAAATTGGTGTTGATGGGAGTTCCCTGGTGGCCTAGGGGTTAGGGTTCCGGGCTTTCACTGTGGTGACTGGATTCAACCCCTGGTTGGTATCCCACAAGCCATGCAGCGTGGCCAAAAATAAAATTTTTGTGGTGATAACCAGTTTTCAGATGAAATATCCAGCACATTAATGATAAGACACAGTATTACAAATGAGTTCATAACATGGGGCTTTGGAAGACGTAGGACCAGTGGCTGCTGCTCTGTGTCTGAGAACAAGGAGCCTCCCCTCCCCCCAGAAGGAGGCATCTTCCAACTGACACCATGAAAGGGTGACAGGGGCTGTGGCTCAGCAGGGATGAGGGGAGAGAACCAAGTCAGCCAGTAAACGTGCCCCTGAAACTGACCCCTTCCTGACTCAGTCCTGTTCCAGACGCTCACACGCAGGGTGACCTCAGCTGAGATGGGCCCTGAACTGACTTTTAAAGCTTCAGACCCTTGTTGCTTCATCTTCACAAACAATCCCCAAACCGTAAGGAATTGGTTAACTTTAGGGCAATGCCTGTAAATTAGTAAATGTTTTCCCAAAGATTGGAGAGATTTTTTATTTAGTTTGATTACAAGTCTTTTAGAACTAATTTTATGGCCAATATCCTCTCTTTCCTTTGCTGCCATCCCCAACACAGCTTTTAACTCAGTTCACAAATAATTCACAGGAAACTGAGGTTGACATTGAAAAAGTTATGTTGTGCACATTTGGGGGCTTGTGCGATTTCATTGTAGGTTTTAAAATATATTGGCTTTGGTCACAGGGTTCCTTAGAGGTTGGGCCCAGGCCTGAAGGCAGGTCCCAGTCCCCATCCCTGGATGCATCATACCTTGAGCTGCGGCCCATGTGGCTCAGCCTCTGTGGCCTGGGGAAAATTCTACTACACAGAACAGTATTTCTATGAAGGCTTGCTGTTGCTGTTATTTTAAACAAAATGTTTCTCTGAGGCCTTGTTTTGGCCCCTCTGGGTTCACACATCACAATGGCCAGTTCAAGTCCTCTAAGAGGGAAGAGGCTCCTCACTCCAGAACGTGCTGGTCAATTCATACCCTCCCAGAAATAGCCACTGGTGAAGTTATTCCAGGCAAAAATGAAAGCAAAATAATTTTTTAGAAAACAAAATCCGGTTCCAAAAATTTCTTTCAGCCTGGTAAAATCCAAGTTTGATTTTCAATATTTATTCTAGAAGCAGTTTTTTTTTTTTTTTTGAATACAAACATATAAGGTGAGAGGGTGGAACACTGTTACGTGGAGTTGCTTTCTTTTACTGTTACTCTGTAGAACTGTTTTATTATGTCACTGATTTTGGCCACTCCTCCTGCTCTCCAGACTTTGTGGGCATGGGAACAATCTCTGCTTTGTACCTGTTCACATGAAGCCCTTATCTGAGGAGACACTTTTTTTTTTTTATACAGCAGCTTCTTCTTAGTTATCTATTTTATACATATTAGTGTATATATATGTCAATCCCAATCCCCCAGTTCATCCCACCACCATCCCCCCATCCCGCTTTCCCCCGCTTGGTGTCCATACATTTGTTCTTACATTTGTGTCTCTATTTCTGCCTTGCAAACCGGTTCATCTGTACCATTTTTCTAGATTCCACATATATGCCTTAATATATGATTTTTTTTTCTCTTTCTGACTTACTTGACTCTGTATGACAGTCTCTAGATCCATCCACATCTCTACAAATGACCCAATTTCATTCCTTTTTATGACTGAGTAATATTCCATTGTATATATGTACCACACCTTCTTTATCCATTCATCTGTCGATGGGCATTTAGGTTGCTTCCATGACCTGGCTATTGTCAATAGTGCTGCAATGAACATTGGGGGGCATGCTAAGGAGACATCTTTTGAAAACACCTCCTCTATAGCATGGAGAAAATTCAGAAGTTATATTTTCAAGAGTTCAGTAACTGAGCATAGAAATTATAATTTCATCATATGTTACTGACCCCTGATCCTTGAAACGTGGCAGAACTGAATAGCTTCATGGAGGTCATCTCCTCTTATTTCAAGAGCCTGTTTAGAAGGTGTCTGACTCTGTATCATTAAACCCCACTGTGGTCTTTCTAAGTATCCTCCGGCTCCCTCACTGAGAAAGTCTTAGTGCAACTCACTCATATAAATGAGTTAATCTTCATCGTGAAAACCTTGAGCCTTGCGGGGTCCTGTGCAGGGGGCGTCATTGAGAACAGTAGCTGGAGCTGTCCCATCACTGTGAGCTTCCAGCACCTGGACAGCCACCCAGGCTGGGCACTATGGGTTCTCCTCCTGGCCCACGAGGGCGTCCTTGCTGGATCCCAAATCCCTCTCACCATTGTCTCTCCCACTCCCACCCATCACAAGTTAGTTTCTCTGAAGGCAGATGTTGGGACGGATCTGGAAAAGCTGGACTGTGTATTCAGTGTCAGCCATTGTGGCAGGGCAGGGTGGAAGCAAGATCAGGCAGATGGCAAACTTGAGCTGTGATGCTACCCTGGCGAAGCCTTGGCAGACCACGGGGTGTGTGTGGGGGGGTGCTCTGAAGCATGTGTGACCCTCACAGTTGTTCCAGGACCCGAACTGCACTTGGCCAGCCTAAGTGCAGTGGAGAACCAGCAGGTGAGAACCCACATATGGCAGGCGCTGGGGCTCCTCCAGCCACCACGATCCACCCGAACCTCCAGTCTGAGTGACACAGGCTCTAATTTGTACACCTCCCAACTCTCAGGGTTCTGCTCATGTGTGATGCTAAAGAAGTGGCCAGCGAACAGCTGATCACCCTACCCTGAGTTTACCGACACCAGCTGCCCGTCTGGGGGGCTGAGAGACCAGCCCGGGGAGGACGTGGCAGAGCTGCCGCCACAGCCGCCTCCATAACATCTGAACTGCCTGGTCCCACCCCTCACGCTGGGCCGGCTTCCTCACCTCACCTCTTACTCTCACCTTTGCGCTTAACAAAATGAGGTCTCTATTTGAATTTCTTCTGGCGTTTCTCATTGGTCTGGAAGGTTATACAGTAACATTTCTAAAGCACTTGGACAGCTTTGACCAAATTATATTATTTTGCATGTTTGTCTACATTTAGTCCTTGTTCAGTCTGCCATCTTGAAACCAAATGGCAACTACTAAATTTCCCAGTGACCAATGTTTGAGAATCTGAGTAAAAATTAACAACCTCTCCTTGTAAAAATATAGAAGATTGAGTGTATGGGAATATGCGCACTCAAATTATGTACATATTTAGTCCTGCTAATTGATTGTTTTGTGGGCTATGACTTAAACCAACTCACTGCCTGTGCTTAAGTGACAAACGATTAACAACCTGCAGTCAGTGCCAGCACCCACACTCGGGGAAAGTCAGAAGTGCCCTTAGCTGTCCTGCACATCCGACCATCTGGAGGGGAGGAAACTGAGAGCAGGGAAAGAGAAGAAATACCTGGAGGACGCTTCCTCACCCCCCACTCCAGACGAGACGCACGGGGTTGAAAAGCAGGTTGGCATGCACTCCCCTCACTAAGACTGTGCGGCTCATGCTGGTCTTGAGAACACACTTCATGCTTCACTTGAGGGATTCGATTGTAGTGCCTTCACTGTGATTGCAGGTTGGGTGTTCTCTGCCTGCCTCCCCCTCACATTTCACTTTGCCCTCAAGTCTTCATTTTTTCAGGCAAACAATGTTGCTCAGTGGGCAGAGCTGAGCACGCAGTACGCAAAGGCTTGACTCCCAGGTGTAATATATATTCATATTATTATATTAACTCATTTATATTTATTAATTTACTTTATTACAACTATATTAACATAACATATAAATAATATATAATAGAGCAATATTAATATAATACTATTTATATTCCAATAATATGTGTTAATATTGATAATGTATAGGCTAATTTAGTTAGTGACATCACTGGCAAGAAGACTAATGAAGACTAAAGAAATCAGAGGAGCCCAGAACTTTGAAGATCTTTGAGGGAACTCCATGCCCATGATGTAAATGGAGAGAAGTATATGGAAGGTGTAGGCTGGGGCTGCCTGCACTGCTCCTTTTGACCCCTGTTACTGGGTCAAGAGTGAACCAGGGCACCCCAGGTGTGTGTGCAAAGCAGGAGACCAGAGGCCAGGGCCCAGCCACCCTGGCCAAGTCCCTTCCTTCTTTCACCACATCGCAGTGCCCCAGTCCGACCGCGCCTCACCTCCTCATTTACACTCCTATGATCAAATGTTATCACTTCTCCTACAGAACGAAGTGTACATGGTGCAGGAGAAATGGCACCTACCAAATGGTGACACACATCTTAAAGCTGGAGAGAGGGAGAGGGAGAAAGAGAGAGAGAGGGAGAGAGAGAGAAACACCACTTTATACTATAATATAAAATATAGGAAAATACAAATTGATGTTAAAACTGTTTATAACAACTTAGCTTTTTTTTAAAATAAATTTATTTACTTATTTATTATTTATTGTGTCTTTGTTGCGGCATGCGGGCTTTCTCTAGTCGTGGTAAGCGGGGGCTACTCTTCGTTGCAGTGCGCGGGCTTCTCATTGCGGTGGCTTCTCTTGTTGCGGAGCACGGGATCTAGGCACGTGAGCTTCAGTAGTTGCAGCACGTGGGCTCAGTAGTTGTGGCTCGTGGGCTCTAGAGCGCAGGCTCAGTAGTTGTGGTGCACGGGTTTAGTTGCTCCGTGGCATGTGGGATCTTCCTGGACCAGGGATCAAACCCGTGTCCCCTGCACTGGCAGGCAGATTCTTAACCACTGCGCCAGCAGGGAAGTCCCAACAACTTAGCTTTTATTTTCACCAATGCCTGCACTATACAATTTAGTAGTCATCTAAGTAATCTGGTTCTAAAATCATAACGTAGGCTTTTAATTTTGAAATAATACAGTTTTCTACATTACCAAAAATGTACCTTTGAAGACAATGTTCAAATCCTCCAGTGTCTTCTTAGCCAAAGCAGACCTTTTTCGCATCTTCAGAGACCCTGTCAGAACGTGCCCTGGAGATTAGGGGGAGTTTCCTGGATCACAGTCAGCCCTTCCCCTGTTGCCAATCAGCGCGGGTGTTTATTGTAACTGCTGGTTCTGAGAGAGCTCTGTGAGTGGCTCTGGCACCTACAGACGCAGGAGCACTTTGTCACCATCAACATCTTTGGCAGGTGCAGCCGCAGCTTGTAAGCAGCCTTACATCCCGGCCAGAAAGCAGGCCAAGCCGCCCCGCTGTCCCTCTTCCCCCGCTGATTCCCCTCACCGGGATCAGAGTGCACTGGAGTCTCTTGTCCCCTCCTACCCTTCCCCACTCACAGGCACGGCCAGCCTCCTGGTTCTGGTTCTGGTTTGGGGAGGAAGGAGGTCCAGGCCCAGCCTGGGGGAGGCCCGCAAGGGGGACCCCATCTGCTCACACATCCTGTGGACTCGCCATGGAGGTTCGGGTGCATCGTGGTGGCTGGAGGAGCCTCAGCGCCTGCCATGTGCAGGTTCTCACGTGCTGAACAAAGACTCAGAATCCCTCCGGGCGCGGGGGTGGTCGAGGGGAAGGTGAGACTCGGATGGGCCAAGAGTGGAGGAGAGGGATTTCTAAGTTCCACAGTGCAGACTAAACCCTTTCTGAGCTGGAAACATTGATGGCTCAGCATCGGCCCCACCAAGTGGAGGGATTGGTGGATGTCCTGAGCCGGGGTTTCTCAGGGAAATGCGAGGAGATGGTGGGAGGAGGGGAGATGCCAGTGAGAGCCTGGGACCTGATGTCCACCCGTCTGACCTCAGCGCGGGAGGTGCGGGTTATAATTGATTTTCCCCAAGTCAGAGCAGCTGCTTTCCCTGGGCCTGATGTTGACTCTTTATTATAATAGTGAGATACATGCAGAACAAGAGACCAAGACCTGCAGTAGAGTGTCCTCTAACCCCTTCATTCTCGATCTAGCATACTGCTCGCTTATACCCAGCTGTGTGTCCCCACTACATACTCACTTCTCTCTCACCCAGAGCACATTTGTGGAGGCCCCACTGAGTTCCAGGCCTGTTCCAGACACTGAGGTGCAGCAGTGGGTGATGAAAAAGGAGGGAGTGCCTATTCTCATGCAGGCGACACACTTGTGGGGGAGACAGAAAAAAATAAAATGGACACAACGTCCAATGGTGATATGTATCTTGGAGAAAAATAGTCAGAAAGGAAAGTTGAGCAAATTTCTGAGTGTGTTTAGTGAGCAAGCAATGGAGAGGGCAGAGTGTTCCAGGCTGAGAGAACAGTAAGTGCAAAGGCCCTGAGGTCACAGTGGGCTGCATGTTGAGTGTCTTAGTTACTAGTGTGAATTCTTAGATTTCTCTTGAGTCTGCATTTTGCTTTTATTTGTATTCTTCGTTTCACTTTCTTAGCTTATTGACATAAAAGCCTCACCACCAATCTGTTGAATTCAGCATATTCTATTCCAGTGATTCAAAGTGAAAACTTTGGTGACTTTGGGTCAACTCAGTGCATATTTATTGAGTGACCTCCCTGGACCCAGCACTCTGTGAGGAGCTAGGAGGCTGTGGAATGAACTTGAGGGGTCTCCACCTTGATGACCCCAGTTCATGAACTTCCTCTGTGTCCTCAGTCTCCTTCCACTCCACCTCCTCCCATCTCATCTGGGTCATGAGTTCTGATCTTGACACTCTCTCACACTTTCGTCTTCTATGTCCAGCTCCTTCCAGAGGTCTCTGCCCAAAGGTCCGCCAAGCTTCTCAAAGTCAGTGCAGCCCAAACTGAGTTGCATTTTTTTTTTTGGAAGTCCCTGTGGTAAGGAAAGCCACTAATGTGCCCCCCAGGCTCCAGGAATGGCTTTTGCCTCACCCCACCCCACCCCAGCATCCCGCACCATGATCCCACTGCTGCAGGACTCCCCGCCATCCTCTCTTTCTTTTCAATCCTGGGATGCACACCAAACTTTCCCTCCTCGCAAAGGCCCCTCATGTGGCAGACAAATACACATGGGTCACCACATGTGGTCATTGCTGGTAAAGAGCAACAGGATCCCAGAGCAGAGGACAGACAAGTGTCCCTGAGCAGGTAGAGCACAGGCCACTGTGGCAGCAAAGCCCATAAAGGGAGTGAGACAGGCATCACGCGGCAGCCTCTCCCCACTGTTCCCCCAGTGCACCTTGTGTTCCCAAGCCACCATCTTGGTGGGCTGCCGTCCTTGTGTAGTGCTAGGGGGATGCCCATTTATTCCTTCATTCCTTATTCATTCATCTTGTGTGTTTCCTGCTCAGTGCCACTTTGGCTAGAGGAGAACTCATCCTTGGAGACCCAGCTTAGATGTTGCCTCATCCATGAAGACATGCTGATGGCCACACATTCTTGCTGCCTTTGGCCCCATGTGGAACACCCCAGGGCTGTGATCATGATTTGATTACCTCTCCAGCCTGTGAACTCTGTGAGGACACTGGACCAGACTCAGAGAGGAGCTCGTAAATGTGTGATGATGGCTAAATGACTGAATAGTGAAAGGATTAAACACAGGCCACGTGTAAGTCAAGTTCACCGAAGGTCAGTTTCCTCCTCCTCCTCCCTCATTCCAGGACCAGGAGCCCGAGGGGCGTTATCTCACCCTCACCTCATCTGCCACTTCAGTAGTCTGGAGAACTGTTGTCTTTCATTTCATTTTGTTTACACTTTGAAGACATTTCATGGCTGTACCTCTCAGTATTGAGAACCTTAAAGGCAGGAGCCCTTCTGTGGTGCCTGAGACAGGAGAAGACATTATGGGAGCACAGGGTGTTGAGGAGGACGTGACCCGGTGTCTGAGCCCGTGGGCAGTGGGAAGTGGGGCAGCAGAAACAGAGGAAGTTTTCACCCCTCCCCCACCAGGACACATCCCTCCTTCTTTGCCTTTAACCAACCTGATTATGATTACCTGGGGTTCAATGTTTCTCCTTGGTAGATTTACCAGCCACCAGACCTCAGTTCTAAGCCTTCTTCATGGCCTACATCAAGTCAATACTGCCTTTGTAGCCTCTGTTCCTAACTCTAGGTAAATCTGACAGTTATGTCGGCTGAGGTGGTGCGTGGCTGAGTTCCTGGCATCTCACTGTGAGATGCTCAGCTCTTGCTGTCCCCTGTCACTGCTGTCCCCGAAACCCCAGCTTGCAACATGGCAGTGGAATGTGTTGATAGAGGAATGAAAGAGTGAGTAGGAGAAGGGCGGGTGGTGTCAGGGTGGCATTGAAATATAGGGGGCAGGACTTTGCTCTTGGCTGGTCCTGACCTTTTACAACTGGCCACACCCCCTGAGTGTGCACAGTCTCCTGGGAACTCCAAAGTCCCAGCCTGAGTGTGTGGTCCACAGAGGGCTGAAGGGTGTGACAGAAGCAGCCCACCCACAGGAGCCTGGGGAGCCCAGGGCTCAGAGCACACTGGGGAGTGGAGCCTGGCTGGCAGTGTGCCCCCCTGGGTGCCATCATCGACGGCCACACCACTCTGAGGATACGTGCGTTGTACTTGATTGGGAGACTGTGGGTTCCGGGAGATCAGGCTTTTGCCACCTCTCTCTCTTTCCGTCTCTCTCTCTATTTGTCACCCCTGCCCCCACCCCCTGCTCTCTTCTTTGGTCACCAGCACGAGGCACCCATTGGTGGAGTCCTGGTCGGTGTGGGTGGTTTGTGGTGTTGTGAGAAAAGACAACAGGACTGCGCTCATGTCCGCTGTGCTTGGTGGCAGCTGTAGGACGTTGGTGCAAGTTGAGGATCTGCAGGAAAACATGACGTAATACCATGGACCTGTGTGCATAAAATGGTTATATTGGAATGTATATATTCTGTATCTTTCACATTTAAAGAAATGATAGAAAGTATCTGTGTACATGTGTATATCTTAATGATCTAGAATGGCAAATTATTATTTATTTATTTATTTATTTATTTATTTATTTATTTTTGGCTGCGTTGTGTCTTCGTTGCTGTGTGCAGGCTTTCTCTAGTAGCGGCGAGCAGGGGTTACTCTTCATTGTGGTGCACGGGCTTCTCATTGCGGTGGCTTCTCTTGCTGCAGAGCATGGGCTCTAGGCTTGTGGGCTTCAGTAGTTTTGGCTCGCTGGTTCTAGAGTGCCGGCTAAGTAATTGTGGTGCATGGGCTTAGGTGCTCAGCACCATGTGCTATCATCCCAGACCAGGGCTCGAACATGTGTCCACTGTATGGGCAGGTGGATTGTTAACAACTGCTCCGCCAGGGAAGCCCTCGAATGTCAAATTCTTAAGTGAAACAGAGGAATCAACCACAGGCTAAAACATGGATGAGCCTCGACAACATGACACTAAGTGTGAGAAGCCAGACAGAGATGTCCAGAATTGTGCAATTCCAATTACTTGAAATATACACAACAGGCAAATCCATAGACAAAAAGCACACAGGGGGTTGCTGAGGGCTAGTGGGGAGGAGGGGGAAGGGGAAGTGGCTGTAAAATGAGGTCTGGATTTCTTTCTGAGGTGATGGAATGTTCTCGATTAGCACTGATGACGGTTGTACAACTTTCTATGTCGACTCTAAATCACTGAATTGTACACTTATGAAAGGATGAATTTTATGATATGTGTATCTATCTCACTTTAAAAATCGTTATGAGTAAATGTGATTTTTATAAAAGAACATCAAAAACACATATAATCCTGAGTTGTTTGTTTATTGGTTGGTTCTCACTCTCACTCTACTAAGCTCTGTAGACATGACGAAAGACTCCCAAGCGAGACAAGCACTATTTGTTCAGAGCTGGCGCTACAGATTGAGGGACACAGACACGGCCTCTCACGTTACACTGACTCATGCACACGCAGAAGTGCTTTCTGGTGGCAAAAAAGAAGGTTGTGATGTGAGGAAGCTGGAGGCGGCAGACAGGAAGAGGGGCAGCCCACATGACTGCCTCGGGCAACATATTTGGCTTTCCTACATTCGGTTCTGAATGCAAAGGATGAAAAATGAGGAAGTTGTCAGTCACTGAGCAAGCACTGACCCTTGGTATCTGTTGCTGCACAGATTTGGGTCTGGCTTTCCAGGTTGCTTGCTGCAAGGGGTGGGACAGGACCTCGTGATTAGAGGGAGGAGTTCCCTGACTCCCAGGCGTATATAGAAAATTCTGTATTCTGGAAATCCTCTTTCAACATCTTCAAATACTCTATGCATAAAGAATCTTTAGTCAGTGTTTTTAAAATTAACTGCAAACAATGGTAATAATTACACTAGTGTTGAGTAACAAAAACAATGGTAATTTTCATTACCAAAATCTCGGGATTTCTTATTTCATTAATGCCTACATTGTGGTGAGTCTTAAAGTGAAAGAAAAACATAAAAAATCATTAACCCAATGCATATTTTTCGCGTCCCCAATATCGCTGCCAAGCCATCTGGTCGACCTTGCTGCAGGAGCCACCAGGTGAAGCTCTACTGGTGCGAAGCTCAGCGGGACGAATCCAGGGCGTGCAAGGGCGCAGGCGTACAGCCGCCGCCCTAACTCCTGGGGTCGACCCAGAACGCCATCCGTCCCGTTGCTCGGTCCGGGGTGTCCGCCCGCGGGTCCAGAGACCGTTCCCAGGATCCAGAGAGAGCTTATTCCCTGGGGGAGCCTCAGACAACCGCTCCCAACCAGGATTGCGCCCGGGCTCGGGGCTGCTCCCGACCACCAGCGGACGGCCCAGGCCGCGCCCCTTTTACCAAACGTTTGCTAGGGGTTCCGACCACTGAGACCCAGGTGGGACGGCCGCCGTGCCTGGAGCGTCCTTCCCACTTGCCCGCGACACTCCGTGTCGTTTCCCGCGGTGAGGGGACCTGCGTGTGCTGTCGACACACAAGCGCTGCGCCGAGGTGAACAGGAGACTGGACGACGGGCGCTGCCAGTGTAGACGCAGCCTGACCTGCAGGGGAATCCCATCTACGGAACCCAGTGACCGCTTCGCATGGGACCTGGAGAAACGAAAGTGGCCGCCGGGGAGCAGCCCCACTGCCGCGACGGCAGCTGGACGGACCCGGGCCCCCAAGGCGGCGAGGACGCACTGCCGGACGGCCTGTGGGTCGGGGCGTCATGGTCCCGTGGGAAGGAGGAAGGGGAGGTCCGCCGTCGCCCTCCCAGTGCCTCCTTGTTTCGCCATCCGGCCCGGGCCCCACGCCGGCGAGAGACGTAAAAAATTGGTGAATAAGTTCGGCATCCAGCGGGGAGGCCGGGGAAGGTCAGGCGCCGTCCGAGTACATCCGTGTCGTTCCCCACCTCCCGATGACTCGGAAAAATTGAGAAAGTACGACCACCAGGACGTGGAGGACGACGTCGGGCACGGACACCGTGTCCTATAACCACGCTCAGTATTGCGGGCGGAGGGGCACCAGGGCATGCTGGTAGACCCTCCAGGACGATCCCAACCCCAGCCCCGAAGCGCAAGGCCGGCCTCACACCACATGAATCTGCTCGGCCAATCTCCGGCTACAGCAGAAAGCGCCCAAGCCTCAGCGACACCGGGACAGTCGCCGCCAGCATCCCGCCTCCCGGAACTCTGCCTCGCGCCTGGCGGCCGAGTCACAGCCCTCGCCAAAGTCGCTGAAGCTCCGGAGGGAAGGGACGATCTCAAAGCGGTCGCTGTGTAGCGCCCGGCAACCGCTAGAACGTACCCGGGACGACCCCCGATCGCCGGCCGGAGAGGGTGCAGCGCGGGCCGCCCAAGCACCCGAGCTCGTCCCGGGGCGTCCGCCTCGGAGCTAGCTCCCGGCTCGGTACGACGCGGTGCGACCCCGGCAGCAGAGAGAAAGGGGGAGGGAGCTGGGAAGATGTCGCCGCGAGGCTGCAGCGAAGGATCCCCGAGCACACGGGCGGGTCCCTGATCCCTTGGAGGACTTAGGGGTTTTGCGGGGACTCGGGTTGTGCGGAGTGAAAAACTGAAACCATGAGAGTACTCGGTAAAAACATGTATGAATAATTTTTATTGGTGATTTCATAGTGGAGTCCTTGTGAAGAATTTCTTTAAAAAGTCCAGAAGCCATCAAAGAAATGAATGGTAAACTTGACCACAAATTGATCTTTACATATTCCACAAGCAAAGTCAAATAACAAACGGCTGTGTGGGGAACATTTCTGCAAATTACAGGTGTAATAAGAATATTGATATCAGCATTACTTAATATAAAAACAGAGTATTTCGAAAACATAGCCATTAAGTGGAATTAGGTAAATAAATTCTAGTTAGTGCATCCCCACAATCCATTATTATCAGTTTGTATTTGGGTTACTGATATTTTTTTTTTTAATGAAGTAGATCTATAGGTACTAACTTAGATGTTGATAATGAACTATTCAATGAAAATAGCCATTTGTAGAAATACCAGAGATGTTAAAAAAAAAAAAAAAGCCAGCACCAACAACAGGATATGCATTTATCTTTTAAAGAATGTGAGTTGGAAAGGCTAAGGAATTAGAATAGCTAAAGCAATTCTGAAAAACAAGAATCAACTCTTCCCTATAGCCTGGTGCCTGGAGCCAGAAAGATGAGTGTTTTCAGAAACAAAGATGGGCTGCACCTCTTGCTTTTCTGCCCCATCCTACTACAGCTTCCAGGCAGGAGCTGGCATCCCAGCCCCTAAATGTCTCTGCTCCACCCAGGCCCAGATGCAAGTGGGGACCTTGTGTAAACTTGACTCTGCACACCTGGGCTCCTCAGCCTGTTCCCTCATCCTGGAAGCCCCTAGATATTCACTCAGGGGCCCCAATCATCCCCACCATGGGCTGCTGGCTCGATTCTGCATGGTTTCAGCCCTTCACTCCATGAGCCTTGAGTTGCTTTCCCAAGGGAAAGAATTCCCCTTGCACAGCAGATGCGAACCAAGGGGACAACTGAACTTTTGCACCTGGACTCATCATACACACTTTGTCCTCACATCTGGTGATGAACACCTGATGAGAGTGGAGATGATACAGGCAGCACCTCCTGACCCCAAGTTTAGTATAAAACTTGTCCAGTCATGCAGAGGGGTGGACATTGCCTCAAGGCTCTCTGACTTTTTAATGACAATATTCCTGAACTAATAATAAATAACATATAATAATATATAGCTTTTATTTATTGGGTTTTGTTATGTGAGAAGCACTTACCTATTAGATCACGTAATCACTCAACTCTCTCAAGAGGTTATGAAACTTATTCACACCTGAAAATTGTGAAGTTCAAAATGGGAAATAATTTGCCCACAATCAAAGCTGATTAGTGGCAGAACATAGATATTTCTTGCCTTGTATTGTCTGTAGATTTAATAAAAATTGGTGGAACAGAGGGTTTATTTATTAATTCCCAAGTACAAATATTATAATTGCTAATCCGGAACTCAGAACTTACATTCTGTCATAGAATGTGCTGGTTATTTCAAACCACTTATGTGATATTCCTTAATTATGAAAGCTATTGTGTATTCAGAGTGTGCACATCTCTGTGATGCATTTGAAAGACATATGCCAAGTCAGACCAGAGAAATATTGGACTTGACCTCAAGAAGGGTTTGAGCTTTTGATACACACAGCTGCCTTTTCCCACTGCAGTCACCCTCAACCATCACCTCTGGATATTCTTGGGGATGGAGAGGCCTGAACCAGAAAGTCCAGCATGTTTTTAGGAATCAGCCACCTTCAAGTTGTGGCTATAAACTTCATCGAAAGAGGGAGGCCCTGTCAGAACCAACTCAGAGGATCCTGCACAGGGATGTGATGCTGGAGAACAACAGTCATCTGTTCTCTGCGGGTGACACTGTCGGCATTTATTTATTTAATAAAAAATCATCCAGAGCAGCTTCCCCAGAGTTCACTCCCCTCCCCACCCTGACACATATACACTCAAACAGCACTTACTAAAACCTGGACGAAATGATCTTGTTCATTTGTTTACTTCATCTTTGTCATGTCAAAAGAGAGTAGACTTTCGGAGAACTGTAGTATGTCTTTCTTGCGGCTCCATATCTAACACTCAGACCAGTGCTGGGCACTCACTGCATGGAGGCCTTAAATGGATAAATAAATGCATTAAATATTTTCCAAAAACCATTCTGCTGTGCAAACTCTGGTGGAGTTTAACCCTACAAAGTTACACAGAACAGATATTGTCCCTTTAAAATACAAGTCATAGGGTTGGCATTGAGTTATACTATTGGATTTTTTTTTAAATAAAGTTTAATCCACTATAGAACAATTGATTCACACTGGTCAGAGGAAAGGGGGGTAAAAGAAAGGGTCCTGCGTCTGTCAAAGTCCTGGGACCTAAGCATCAACAGACAGTTCCTTAATATCTGAAGCAAAGGCCACCGTTCTTCTGCGCTGGGGAAGGGCCGGTGGTGCTGCTCGTGCTCAGGACGCCCTTCCCCGTGCTGCTCTTTACGTTCACCTGGCTCCTCCTCCTGACGTGAACCTGAAGACCACACGCAGATCCCAAAGCAAGACTCCAAATCCATATACATTTTTCCACAAATGGTTTTTGCCTCTACAAGTAGATGTGATTTCCCAGCTGTAGTAGGAGAAGAGGTGTGGAGGAAGAAAGAGGATTCCCAGAGTCCCAGCTCTAGGTGGGCTCCAGGCTCCTGGGATTCTATGTGGAGAGGAGTCTGGTCAGTGAGAGAACAGGACCTGTAATGTCAACTGCAGATTTCCTTGAGGAAGAAGTCTTCTGACATCTTGTAAGGCCAATGCAGAAATATCGCTCCGATAGTGTCCTAATTCTTTGAGCATATTAATCTCTATTCATCTAACTTTATGTACATTCCTTGGCTTCTGAGAAAGTGCTCTTTCTGTTACTATTATTCATGTAGCAACATTTGTTTGTCCCTCCCTTTTGTTGACTTACTGTGTCTTAATCTCCCCAACATCCCACCTTCATTTTATTTTTCAGTCATTTTACTCTTAAAAATAGTATACATCATCAGTGTTCTATATCATGTATCTAATTGTTGCTATAGTCCTCCATTTCACATCTTTCCTCTGTGTTAAAGCCAATACTTGACACATACTTACATTAGCCTTGTGAGCATTTGCAAAATTCTTTGTCCCCTAAGTCACTGTAGCTATTTCTTTTCTCTTTTTTTCAGACATGGAAGGTGACCTTAAAAAGCATGAAATAATACCCACACAACAAGCGTTCAAGAAGGACCCATTTATCTCCAGGTCAATGGTATGTTTCTTGGGGATGAACTCAGTCGTCACATTAGAGACCTGGTAATGGGATAAATTAGGAGTTCATGACAATCTTCTGATGGAAAAAAAGCCTGAGCATAAATTCTGTCCCAGTAGAAAATTTTCAATACTTTAAATTTTGGAATAACATTTCCCTGAAGACAAACTGGAACTTCAGTTTCAATGAAAGGACAATTGCCTCAATGTAGCTCATGTATATAATGTGTGAAAAATAAAGAAGACTTAAAATTTAATCAGAAAGTTATGCAGGTGAGAGGCTACAAAATAGAAAATCAGTGTGAATTCAGCAAAGTAACACTGCATGTGAATAGAACAAACATGCGGAGTTTTTTTTTAAAAAAAAGTCCACCAGTGAGAGAGCAGACTAGAGTCAGCATGTAGAGAAATGAGTACATGGACGTGCATGGGCATCTGTAACAGCCTCTCCTTTCCTTGCACATAGCAGACTTCACTCTGGAGGAGAGTCCATCGAATGTAATGCATGTAACGAGATTTCACATGCAACAACGTGAACTCCACATGTATTAACTCAAACAGGAGAGAATCCTTATAAATGCTATAAATGTGAGAAAGAATTCAACTAGAGCCCTCACCTTTACATACACCAAAAATTCACACAGGAGAAAAATCCTATACTTGTCACTAATCTGGAAGAGCCTTTGGCCAATATTCCTTTTTTAAGTATCAATAACATAAGGTGAATTATACTGTAGAGAAACCATAGAGATCCCACCAATGTGGGAAAGCTTCAGTCAATGCTCTAAACTTAGATGGCATGAGAGAACTCACCCTGGAGGGACCCCTACAAATGTTATGAAAGTGGGAAATAGCTCAGCTGGAGCTTTGCCTTTATACACATGAAAAATCACACTGGAGAGAAACGTAAAAACGTAGTGAATGTGGGAGACCCTTCATCAGAGGCCAACTTTCATTCACATATATGAGCTCAAATAGCAGAGAAGTCCTATGTCTGGAATAACTGTGGAAGAGCTTTCAGTTGAAACTTTGTTACTTCAAAGTCGTGGACTCATTCACACTGTAGAGGAAACCTTGTGAGTGTCATCTATGTGGGAAAACATAAGACAAAGACATGACCTTAGACATCATGTGAGAAGTCACATTGGGAAGAAGCCCTATAAATATAATAAATGTGGAAGAACCCTTAGATGCTGCTCTCACATTTGTATGCACCAGAGAACTCAGGAAGAGACACCCTATATCTGCAATCAATGAGGTAGAGCCTTCAGCTAGAATTTCTCTTTCTTAAACCACCAGGACACTCAAGTGAAGAGAAACCCTAGACCTGTACTCATGGTGGAAGAGTCCTCAGTTGGAGCTCCAGCCTCAGCACACACAGAGAACTCAGAGTTAGCATTAATTCAATTAATCCTGTTACTTAAATTCTTTTTTTTAATCAGTCATCAATTTTATACACATCAGTGTATACATGTCAATCCCAGTCGCCCAATTCAGCATACCACCATCCCCACCCTACAGCGGTTTCCCCCCTTGGTGTCCATACGTTTGTTCTCTACATCTGTGTCTCAACTTCTGCCCTGCACACCTGTTCATCTGTACCATTTTTCTAGGTTCCACATCCATGCGTTAATATACGATATTTGTTTTTCTCTTTCTGACTTACTTCACTCTGCATGACAGTCTCTAGATCCATCCACGTCTCAACAAATGACTCAATTTCGTTCCTTTTTATGGCTGAGTAATATTCCATTGTATATATGTACCACAACTTCTTTATCCATTCATCTGTCGATGGGCATTTTGGTTGCTTCCATGACCCGGCTATTGTAAATGGTGCTGCAATGAACATTGGGGTGCATGTGTCTTTTTGAATTACGGTTTTCTCTGGGTATATGCCCAGTAGTGGTATTGCTGGATCATATGGTAATTCTATTTTTAGTTTTTCAAGGAACCTCCATATTGTTCTCCACAGTGACTGTATGAATTTACTTTCCCACCAACAGTGCAAGAGGGTTCCCTTTTCTCCACACGCTTTCCAGCATTTGTTGTTTGTAGATTTTCTGATGATGCCCATTCTAACTGGTGTGAGGTGATACCTCATTGTAGTTTTGATATGCATTTCTCTAATAATTAGGGACGTTGAGCATCTTTTCATGTGCTTCTTGGCCATTTGTATGTCTTCTTTGGAGAAGTGTCTATTTAGGTCTTCTGCCCATTTTTGGATTGGGTTGTTTGTTTCTTTAATATTGAGCTGAATGAGCTGTTTATATATTTTGGAGATTAATCCTTTGTCGGTTGATTCGTTTGCAAATATTTTCTCCCATTCTGAGAGTTGTCTTTTCATCTTGTTTATGGTTTCCTTTGCTGTGCAAAAGCTTTGAAGTTTCATTAGGTCCCATTTGTTTATTTTTGTTTTTATTTCCATTACTCTAGGAGGTGGATCAAAAATGATCTTGCTGTGATTTATGTCAAAGAGTGTTCTTCCTATGTTTTCCTCTAAGAGTTTTATAGTGTCCTGTCTTACATTTAGGTCTCAAATCCATTTTGAGTTTATTTTTGTGTATGGTGTTAGGGAGTGTTCTAATTTCATTCTTTTACATGTAGCTGTCCAGTTTTCCCAGCACCACTTATTGAAGAGGCTGTCTTTTCTCCATTGTATATCTTTGCCTCCTTTGTCATAGATTAGTTGACCATAGGTGCTTGGGTTTATCTCTGGGCTTTCTATCTTGTTCCATCGATCTATGTTTCTGTATTTGTGCCAGTACCATATTGTCTTGATTACTGTAGCTTTGTAGTATAGTCTGAAGTCAGGGAGTCTGATTCCTCCAGCTCCGTTTTTTCCCCTCAAGACTGCTTTGGCTATTCGGGGTCTTTTTTGTCTCCATACAAATTTTAAGATGATTTCTTCTAGTTCTGTAAAAAATGCCATTGGTAATTTGATAGGATTGCATTGAATCTGTAGATTGCTTTGGGTAGTATAGTCATTTTCACAATATTGATTCTTCCAATCCAAGAACATGGTATATCTCTCTATCTGTTGGTATCATCTTTAATTTCTTTCATCAGTGTCTTATAGTTTTCTGCATACAGGTCTTTTGTCTCCCTAGTTAGGTTTATCCCTAGGTATTTTGTTCTTTTTGTTGCAATGGTAAATGGGAGTGTTTCCATAATTTCTCTTTCAGATTTTTCATCATTAGTGTATAGAAATGTAAGAGATTTCTGTGCATTAATTTTGTATCCTGCAACTTTACCAAATTCATTGATTAGCTCTAGTAGTTTTCTGGTGGCATTTTTAGGATTCTCTATGTATAGTATCATGTCATCTGCAAACAGTGACAGTTTTACTTCTTCTTTTCCAATTTGTATTCCTTTAATTTCTTTTTCTTCTCTGATTGCCGTGGCTAGGACTTCCAAAACTATGTTGAATAATAGTGGTGAGAGTGGACATCCTTGTCTCGTTCCTGATCTTAGAGGAAATGCTTTCAGTTTTTCACCATTGAGAATGATGTTTGCTGTGGGTTTGTCATATATGGCCTTTATTATGTTGAGGTAGGTTCCCTCTATGCCCACTTTCTGGAGAGTTTTTATCATAAATGGGTGTTGAATTTTGTCAAAAGCTTTTTCTGCATCTATTGAGACGATCATATGGTTTTTATTCTTCAATTTGTTAATATGGTGTATCACATTGATTGATTTGTGTATATTGAACAATCCTTGCATCCCTAGGATAAATCCCACTTGATTGTAGTGTATGATCCTTTTAATGTGTTGTTGGGTTCTGTTTGCTAGTATTTTGTTGAGGATTTTTGCATCTATATTCATCAGTGATATTGGTCTGTAATTTTCTTTTTTTGTAGTATCTTTGTCTGGTTTTGGTATCAGGTGGCCTCATAGAATGAGTTTGGGAGTGTTCCTTCCTCTGTAATTTTTTGGAAGAGTTTGAGAAGGATGGGTGTTAGCTCTTCTCTAAATGTTTGATAGAATTCACCTGTGAAGCCATCTGGTCCTGGACTTTTGTTTGTTGGAAGATTTTTAATCACAGTTTCAATTTCATTACTTGTGATTGGTCTGTTCATATTTTCTGTTTCTTCCTGGTTCAGTCTTGGAAGGTTATACCTTTCTAAGAATTTGTCCATTTCTTCCAGGTTGTCCATTTGCATAGAGTTGCTTGTAGTAGTCTCTTAGGATGCTTTGTATTTCTGCAGTGTCTGTTGTAACTTCTCCTTTCTCATTTCTAATTTTATTGATTTGAGTCCTCTCCCTCTTTTTCTTGATGAGTCTGGCTAATAGCTAATCAATTTTGTTTATCTTCTCAAAGAACCAGCTTTTAGTTTTATTGATCTTTGCTATTGTTGTTTTTGTTTCTATTTCATTTATTTCCACTCTGATCTTTATGATTTCTTCCCTTCTGCTAACTTAGGGTTTTGTTTTTTCTTCTTTCTCTAGTTACTTTAGGTGTAAGGTTAGATTGTTTACTTGAGATGTTTCTTGTTTCTTGAGGTAGGCTTGTATAGCTATAAACTTCCCTCTTAGAACTGCTTTTGCTGCATCCCATAGGTTTTGGATCATCGTGTTTTCATTGTCATTTGTCTCTAGGTATTTTTTGGTTTCCTCTTTGACGTCTTCAGTGATCTCTTGGTTATTTAGTAGCGTATTGTTTAACCTCCATGTGTTTGTGCTTTTCACGTTTTTTTCCCTGTAATTGATTTCTAATCTCATAGCGTCGTGGTCAGAAAAGATGCTTGATATGATTTCAATTTTCTTAAATTTACTGAGGCTTGATTTGTGACCCAAGATGTGATCTATCCTGGAGAATGTTCCGTGCGCACTTGAGAAGAAAGTGTAATCTGCTGTTTTCAGATGGAATGTCCTATAAATATCAATTAAATCTATCTGGTCTATTGTGTCATTTAAAGCTTCTGTTTCCTTATTTATTTTCATTTTGGATGATCTGTCCATTGGTGTAAGTGAGGTGTTAAAGTGCCCCAGTATTATTGTGTTACTGTCGATTTCCTCTTTTATAGCTGTTAGCAGTTGCCTTATATATTGAGGTGCTCGTATGTTGGGTGCATATATATTTATAATTGTTATATCTTCTTCTTGGATTGATCCCTTGATCATTATGTAGTGTCCTTCCTTGTCTCTTGTAACATTCTTTATTTTAAAGTCGATTTTATCTGATATGAGTATAGCTACTCCAGCTTTCTTTTGATTTCCATTTGCATGGAATATCTTTTTCCATCCCTTCACTTTCAGTCTGTATGTGTCCCTAGGTCTAAAGTGGGTCTCTTGTAGACAGCATATATATGGGTCTTCTTTTTGTATCCATTCAGCAAGCCTGTGTCTTTTGGTTGGAGCATTTAATCCATTCACGTTTAAGGTAATTATCGATATGTATGTTCCTATGACCATTTTCTTAATTGTTTTGGGTTTGTTTTTGTAGGTCCTTTTCTTCTCTTGTGTTTCCCACTTAGAGAAGTTCCTTTAGCATTTGTTGTAGAGCTGGTTTGGTGGTGCTGAATTCTCTTAGCTTTTGCTTGTCTGTAAAGCTTTTGATTTCTCCATCAAATCTGAATGAGATCCTTGCTGGGTAGAGTAATCTTGGTTGTAGGTTCTTCCCTTTCATCACTTTAAGTATATCATGCCACTCCCTTCTGGCTTGTAGAGTTTCTGCTGAGAAATCAGCTGTTAACCTTATGGGAGTTCCCTTGTATGTTATTTGTCGTTTTTCCCTTGCTGCTTTCAGTAATTTTTCTTTGTCTTTAATTTTTGCCAATTTGATTACTATGTGTCTCAGCGTGTTTCTCCTTGGGGTTATTCTGTATGGGACTCTCTGCACTTCCTGGATTTGGGTGGCTATTTCCTTTCCCATGTTAGGGAAGTTTTTGACTATAATCTCTTCAAATATTTCTCTCTCTCTTCTCCTTCTGGGAACCCTATAATGCGAATGTTGTTGCGTTTAATGTTGTCCCAGAGGTCTCTTAGGCTGTCTTCATTTCTTTTCATTCTTTTTTCTTTAGTCTGTTCCACAGCAGTGAATTCCATTCTGTAAGACCATTCTGTCTTCCAGGTCACTTATCCATTCTTCTGCCTCAGTTATTCTGCTATTGATTCCTTCTAGTGTAGTTTTCATTTCAGTTATTGTACTGGTCATCTCTGTTTGTTTGTTCTTTAATTCTTCTAGGTCTTTGTTAATCATTTCTTGCATCTTCTCAATCTTTGCCTCCATTCTTATTCCGAGGTCCTGGATCATCTTCACTATCATTATTCTGAATTCTTTTTCTGGAAGGTTGCCTATCTCCACTTCATTTAGTTGTTTTTCTGGGTTGTTTTCTTGTTCCTTCATCTGGTATATAGCCCTCTGCCTTTTCATCTTGTCTATCTTTCTGTAAATGTGGTTTTTGTTCCACAGGCTGCAGGATTGTAGTTTTTCTTGCTTCTGCTGTCTGCCCTCTGGTGGTTGAGGCTATCTAAGAGGCTTGATGGGGGACTCTGGTGATGGGTACAGCTGACTGTTGCTGTGGCAGTCAGAGCTCAGTAAAACTTTAATCCACTTGACTGTTGATGGGTGGGGCTGGGTTCCCTCCCTGTTGGTTGTTTTGCCTGAGGCAACCCAACACTGGAGCCTACCTGGGCATTTTGTTGGGGCCAATGACGGACTCTGGGAGGGCTCACGCCAAGGAGTACTTCCCAGAACTTCTGCTGCCAGTGTCCTTGTCCCCACAGTGAAACAGAGCCATCCCCCCCCCCCCCCGCAGAAGACCTTCCAACACTAGCAGGTAGGTCTGGCTCAGTCTCCCACAGGGTCACTGCTCCTTCCCTTGGGTCCTGATGCGCACACTATTTTGTGTGCACCCTCCAAGAGTGGGGTCTCTGTTTCCCCCAGTCCTGTCGAAGTCCTGCAATCAGTTCCCACTAGGCTTCAAAGTCTGATTCTCTATGAATTCCTACTCCCGTTGTCGGACCCCCAGGTTGGGCAGCCTGATTTGGGACTCAGAACCATCACTCCAGTGGGTGGACTTCTGTGGTATAAGTGTTCGCCAGTCTGTGAGTCACCCACCCACCAGTTATGGGATTTGATTTTACTCTGATTGCGCCCCTCCTACCATCTCATTGTGGCTTCTCCTTTGTCTTTGGTTGTGAGGTATCTTTTTGGTGAGTTCCAGTGTCTTCCTGTCGATGATTGTCCAGCAGCTAGTTGTGATTCTGGTGTTCTCAATAGATCAGCTCAAGAACATCAGTTTTGTCTTACAGAAGGTGGGCAGATATGTCTTCAAGTCCTTTGGGGGTCAGAGAAGGCTGGTTTTGATGTAAGACGGTGGAAGAGAATGCCCACGGAGAAAGACTCAGGCCTGCCTCCACTTTTGAACATACATCCCACGAAGAAGCACGTTGCTCAGATATATCTCTGCAGAACACTTATTACCTCACCTTTCCCTACTTCCAGTCACCTTTCTCCAGGCCTAAGGCCACCCAGCTTCTTTATCCCACAAATATCTCAAGCCTCTGGACTTCAAGGAGGGGGATCTAAGACTTGTTCTCCCGTTGCCTCTCTTGCCTGCTTTGTGAACAAACCCTTTCGTTGCTGCAAACCTCAGTGTCTCAGGGTTTGGTTTGCTGTGCATCAGATGCACAAACTTTGTTTGGGAAAGGAACAACAGTGTTCTTGTCGTGATTTTGATCAAAACATCTTTAATCTGGGAGTGGATTGGAGAGAGGTAGCTCTTAACTTCCCTTTTGGATTAAGCTGTGCCACTGATGTTGATTTACATTGAAGAAGTCTGAAATTCTGTATATGAAGATGTATAGTGGCTAGTTGAATTAGAATCTCTCCATATTACATTTTTTTAAATCCAAAAGTGAAACATATACCCTCCCAGAGTCTATGCACAAACAGTGCACTCCCCTGCTCGACATCTATGTAAGAGTCAGCCCCAGAGCCCCCAGCAGATCTGAGTGTCAGGTAGAGACCGGAAGGAAAGGAAGTCAGTGTGCTGGGTCCTGGTGGTGGTTATTGACAGACAGCATCAGAGGGATTCCCACTCAGAAGCTGTAGGCTGCCATGAGTGGGAAATAGTAAGAAGAGGTCTCATATGTGATGGTCAGAGAATTAGCCATGAGAGAGTGAGAAAAAGTGACATTTGCAGGTCTGAGCATTAACTGTGAAAGCGCCAAAAGGAAAGCGCTTGGAAAGGGCCATGGGGCAGGGGACAGTCTCAGAGCAACAGCAATGGTGTAGAAGCAGGCGGTCCCTCTGAAGGAGGTGATCTTTGGAGGCTTGCGGTAAAACACAGTATGCTGTGAAATATAAGGCTTGTGGAAACCAGTATAGTAAAAGGGAATCAGAAGACATATCAGGAAGAAAAAGGATCTGTACTCCGTAGCTGCACGAAACCATGGCAGCCATAGAGGGCGATCTCTAAATAACAATTGAAGTCACCACCCACATGCCTCTCACCACCTCCTCACTTATAAACGCCAAGATATGCGGGTGGGTGAGGCTGGGTTTAAAGTCAGGGGAGCAGCAGTGACATATCAGGCATCCAAGTGGCTAACACAGGCTTCTGAAAGAGCCCAAAATATCTGGTTTCTTTCCTGGATCTGTACATAAATGATACTTCTGGTAGAGTTGGCCTTGAACTTGTCTTTCACATGTCCACTCACCCATCCATAAGCTACAGTTCACACTATCTCTCAGGCCAGCAATGACAATTAAAGTGGAACCTATTCACAAAGTCCTCGGAGGTTCATGGAGTTGGAACAAAAAAACCCACCCACGTGGTCATCCACTCTCATGATTCCATTCCTGCTCCTCCCGTTGCTGTTACCTGGGTCCCACACGAGCCAGTCCACCTGCCTTAATGTGCACATGTGGGATGGAGATCCCTTTCAGTTCATGGACGCTAGATATTTAATGATGGTTATAACAGGTATTCCAAATGTCATCTCAGGCACTGGCCTAGTTTGATTTCTTTTTTCAGAAAGTGGAGCATGGGCCAAGTGTATCTACCCCACTTATCCCTGATTTTTCCTCAATCTCCATATTTCCTTTTAACAAAAAATGAAATCTAAAGAAAGAAGTTAAGATAGAGTACAGTACAGTGAAGTGACACCAAAGTACAGTGTCACAGGATGTAAGTATTTGCACTTGGATGAGTGTCACCACTGTCCTCTCCCAGCCAAAGACAGGCAACGGGGGCTCTTCCTTCAATAACCTGATGCCTCCGGAGTGTCAAGTGTCCCCTCGCCTGTTTGCAGGGACATTGCAGGTGTTATGCTGGGTTAATAAGGGATTGTCCACACAGGGCGGTCCCCACCGGCTCTGCAACATCTCAAGCACAAACCTGGACCCCACATGACTCATATCTGGGGCTCCATCTCAGGCCCAATAACCCAGACGCCCCGGTTTAGATTAAAGACTAAACATAAAAATTGTTCCCATGACATACTTCCCGAGTAAACTTGTGAGCCTATCCAGATGCATTCTGTCCCTTAGGTGACCCTCTCCCGCTCCCAAAGAGTGTGGAATACAATCATTTCTTCACCCCCCGTCCCCCCCCAGTTTTCTTAGTTTCCCAGAAGGGTTTGCTTCTTCCCAGCACAGAGCCGCCCTCTCCCGTGTCTCCGTAAGAGAGCTCAGGCCTCAGCCATCAGTCCAGGCAGAACGTCCCTCCAGCGGAAGCACCTCAGGTGATCTGACAGGCCCAGAACACGAGCAGCTGCCACTAATGCAGGAAGAAACCCGTGGGCTCCCTCCCCGGCTACACCTCCTGCCAAGCCTCGCTCCCCCGAGAGTCATTATCCTGAATCCTGACGTCTGTGCACAGCAGCTACCTGGACAGGAAGAGGTGCCCAGAGGGGAGCAGAGCCCCATCCTGTCCCAGCAGCTCTCAGTTCTCGCTGTCACTTCCCACCGCCAGCCATGGGCTCTCGTTCTAGCCTTCATAGGGATCCCAGGCTCTCCTCAGAGAATCCTTCTGCTGAGTCCCCAGCCGCCATTGGGCCTCACCTGCCACAGCTGGACTTCCCGTCCCCTCAGAAAACAGGTTCAGTTCTTTTAAAAAATTTGAGTTCAAAAAAATTGGGAATGACATTTTATTCCTTTTTTCCCCCTTCTTCCTCTATCTTGTGTCTGAATGTACAAACCATTGGAATGTTTACAACACTCCAGGTCGCTGAAATGGGAGAATTTTCAGTTAGGGTTCAAAGAGGATCAGGGAAGGGATGGTCAGGGCTTCTGCTGGATGGTCCATGAGACACGAGCACAGCAGTTACCCAAGACCACAGGAAACCTCAAAGACCAGGACAGCCAATGTGCCCCTGAGCAGTGGTGGCCGGTGCTCACTCACTGGCAGCAGAGGGTCTACGGGTGTCAGTGGGGTTTCCTGATGCCCACACCCTGCTGATGAGGGATGATTTCTCTCCACGATGATTCTCATCCCCCATCAGTAAACCCACCCAGACCCCCTCATCCCTGAAGCCACAAACCCTCCAAGATCAGCCCTCTGTCCACCCTCTTCTCCTCTCTCAGACAGAATGAATCTTGTCTCCTCTCCTGAGACAGGGTGGTCTGTGTCATTCTCTGCCTCTTCCCTCCTACTGCTGGGCAGGTTATCACTGTGCTGCTCTTCTATCAGAGTGTCCCCATTCTTATTTTCTAGGGCCTTGTCTTCATTCAGTAAATTTCACCTCTTCCAAATGAAAGGGATTGCTTTTCAAAACAACTATTTCCAGTCTGGACTTAAATAGCTTATTTTGAAAATATAAAAGCAGAACATCCGACTGTTTTTCCTATTTGAAATCTTGTGATAACAAACTAATTCTCTTTGAGGCAACATAGATGCCTCTTACTAACTAGAGAAAGGGTCATATTGAAGAAAATAATAAAAAGAAAAATAGAGAAAATTATTTCATGATATCTTCCTATGTCTGTTTACAATCTAATATATAAAAAAGCAAAGGAGTCTCCACAAAGGGTAATCTCCAAATGCAGCATTTTACTTTGGCAGAATAGGATCAAACACCTTAGAAAGTTTCCAGTATGCATCTCTTTGTAAATCATGCATTAAGCAAACAATGCAGGTAAACATGGTAATTCAGAAATGAGTAATAACTAAAGCTTGCTCAGATACTGTCAGCCAGGGGGAATTTTTGGATCCTGTGATGTTTGACTCAGTTCCTATAATCCTAAGTGTTATGGAGCTAGACACTATCAACCTTCCATTTTTCATGGATGTAATACTGAAACCATGTCCCTTTCTGGGTTAACAGAAAGTAGTGACTAACAGAAATCCTTGAGCTTGTGTTACAGAGCAACAGATAAGGGAATAGTGTATTGAAAACCTGCCTCTACTGATTGAACTCACTTTAGTTATTTTTCCCTTTCTTTAATTCCATACACTCCAAGCTTCACGTAACCTAGGGTATATATAACAGAACACTTTAACCACCCCTGTAGATAATGCTTCCGACTACGGGTCACTATAGTAACAGGGAGGTTTAAGTTGTTTTCCAGGAACTTCGAGTTGGTTCTTGTTCAGTTCAATCCAAATTAGACTGGTTGGGACCCACCACCCCTAAAACTGGGCTTGCCCAGGGGTCTGATGAGTGACCATTTGATGTCAGAGGGCCTAAACCTCCAATCTCAGAACATGCTGAATGCCTCCATTTATGAACATGCATCTCACAGAAGCCTGTGATCCAGATACACCTGGGAAGAACACTGATGACCTCACCTTTCCCCCACCGCCAATCCCCTTTCCTCATGCCTAAGGCCGCCCTGCTTCTTTATCCTGTAAATATCCTGAGCCCCTCACCCTCGGGGAGGTGGATCTGAGATTTGTTCTCCTATCTCCTCACTTGCCTGCTACATGAATAAACCCTTCTCTGCTGCAAACTTGGCGTCTCAGTGTTTGCCTTGCTGTGCATTAGGCAAGTGAACTTGGTTCGGCAACAATATCTGTTTTAAAATTTCAGATTTATTGAGGTAGAATTGACATAAAATTGTAAGATATTCAAACTGTACTTCATGTTGATCTAAAATATGTATAAATGTGAAAAAATGCCCCCCGTCTAGTGAAATAACACATCCGTCTCCTCACATATTTATCATTGTGTGTGTGTCAGAGAACATTTAGGTTTCACCCTCTTAGCAAATTTCAGTTACAAAAACAGCGTTATCAACCAGAGTCACCGTGGTTTACATTAGATCCTCAGACCTTATTCCTCTTATAGTTGAATGCTTGTTCCATTTTACCAACCCCTCCCTCTTTACCCCAACCTGGAAACCACCATTCTTTTCTCTATTTCTATGAGTTTGGCTTCTCATGGCTGTAATATCTGAGGGATGTAAGCAAATACAAAGTTGCTTTCTCAAGGTCATCCCTCCAATTGTGTGTTATCTTCCATGTTATGTAAAAACACTCTCAACCAACAATGGATCAGGTCATGTCCCGAGAGTACTTACAGGGTGGAAAGCATTACTTTGGGAATTGATGATGGGATTAATCAGTTTCACAACTTAGAGCAACCTAATTTGACATCACACAAAAATGGATTTATTTATTGTTAGAAGGTTGATGTTGAACCAAACCCATACAACTGGTATATAAAACTAGTCACCAAGGGAAATTAGGTATTTCCAAGGACAGATGGGATGTACTTTTGTAGGAAAACATGGGTTTCCTTCGAGCCTGTGCTCAAAAGGACTAGCCTCCAGCCATGACCTTTCTGGTATAAACAGCCAAAGCAGCCGATCACCATGGTGATAAACATTCCAATTACAGCAACTATGGCTGCAAGGAAGCTCTGGTGACAATATTTATTTTTAAAGTGTAGGACTACACAAAACAGTGATGCCAGAGCTGTGGCTTTATTACGCCGTGTTTGCTTTTAGTTATGTGGCTGAGATTTAATGAGAAAATTTGTATAGAATCAATCTTTAATAAATCAAGCAGCCTTGTTTAATCTTCTCATCTCTTGATCATTAGGACAAGACCAAAGTGAAAATCCTGCACACCGTGAAGTATAGGGAACACTTAATAATCAATCCATCACAGAAGAAAACACTTTAAACCAGGAAGCACAATTGTGCAAGATCAACAACAGAAAGTAGTTTTAGCCAAGGATGGTTTGTTTGAGACTACCAAGGATTCACCATCAGTACGTGGATGAGCTTTTTTTTCTGATCTCTCCGGTGAGAATGTGATACCTCCTCCAAATTTCTGGCTGTTGTGCAAGAGGTGGGGTCAACCTAGGCATGTCACTCACTCTGCTGAATGGGTGGAGGTCACCAATTTCAGAGAGCTTATGGGATGGAAGCAGGGACACTGCACTGCAATGAGAAGAGAGAGAGAGAGTATGTGTATCAATGATGTGACTTATAGGTCAACCAGGAAGAGATTTTTGATCTCCCAGAAATGGAATCTTGAACCATCCAATTAGGAATCTCCTGATCAGGACTAGTTGGATCATCTGCCTGCAATGCCCCTCCCATCCCCTAAAGGAAAGGAACCTTGCAATTAGCAACCAGCCTGCTGCCTAGTGTAACTTTCTTTTCTCTGCTCCCTTCCACCTGTAAAACCTCTTGCCTTCTTTAGATCTTGGAGCTCCTTTCTGTCTGCTAGACGGGATGGTGCCAGATTCAAGAATCACTGAATAAAGCCAATAGGATGTTTAACATTTATTCAGTTGAATTTTGTTTTTTAACACTTTGAAAAATTGTCAACTGATTTGCCAAGATATAGAGCATCAAGTTACATAAGTAACAATATGTGTAAGAAAAGATCTGTAAAAGGTCTACATGTTAAGGGTAAATTGATCCGCTGAGGCACTTTTTCATGAATGAAGGGTCAACACAGGTCCTGGGAAGAAATGGAGTATGAACTTTGGCCTCGTGGGGAATGCTGACAAAGACATAGGAAGCAGAGAGAAAAGCAATCCTGTGTTGACCGCAAATTCCCAGAACAAAGTCCTGCTTGAAAAAAGGAGGCTTTTATTTGGGGTTTGTTAGGACTGCAACGCAGAAGACACACATCCAAGAAGCACTTGAACTGTTTTCCCGCAGACTACAAAATGGGGAAAGTTTATAAAGCCAAAAACCTGCAAGGTTACATAAATTGTTTGTCAAGAAGTAGGATTGAAGTTGGCAAGAAGCAAGAGGCTTGTTAAGCAAGGATTGGTTTGGGTTCAAAAGAAATATATAGTTTTGAAGGAGGGTGATTTTGAAATTCCAGGGTTGCAACTGGCAGCTGCTGGCAGACATTGTTTGGAAAATGGCTAGTGGTGTACTTGAGTTTGAAACAGCTCCAAAAATTCAAGTTCTCAGTGATGCAGGGATGTATGTAAAACCACATGGACAATGACCATTGGTGGGGAACTTTGACCCCCAAGGAGACGGGAGGAACACCAGAGTGAACTGGTAGGACATATGGGGACTGAAGGGGGAGGAGATGTGGAAGGCAGACAAGATCAGTGACCCTGAGGCTGGGGAGATCAGGAGAGGAAGGTGGGAGTGACTCCCCGGGAAGAGCAGGAGAGGAGTGGAGGGCGTTTGATATAGTTTTTTCTCTCTTTTCCTTTTTTTCCCTTTTTTTTTGCTGCCCCACATGGATTGCAGGATCTTGATTCTTGAGCATGGGTTTGGGCGGAAACAACTGCAGTGGGAGGACCAAGTCCGAACCACTGGACTAACAGAGAACCACAGACCCCAGGGAATGTTCATCAGAGTGAGGTCTCACAGAGTTCCTCATCTCAGCAGCAAGACCCAGCTCTAGCCAATAGCATACAGCCTCCAGGTTTGGAAGCCTCAGGCCAAACAACCAGTATAAGAGGAACACAATCCCAATCATAAAAAAAAAACAAAAAAACAAAAAAACACACACAGCAAATAACTATGTCACAGTTGAAGGAGGAAGGTAAAAACCTACAAGACCAAATAAATGAAGAGGAAATAGGCAACCTACCTGAAAAATAATTCAGAGTAATGATAGTAAAGATGATTGAGAATCTTGGAAATAGAATGGAAGCACGGATTGAGAAAATACAAAAAGTGCTTAACAAAGATCTAGAAGAACTAAAGAACAAACAAACAGAGATGAGCAACACAATAACTGAAATGAAAAATACACTAGAAGGAATCAATAACAGAATAACAGAGGCAGAAGACAGAATAAGTGAGGTGGAAGACAAACTGTTGGAAATAACTGCTGAGGAGCAGAATAAAGAAAAAAGAATGAAAAGAATTGAAGACAATCTCAGAGACATCTGGGACATCACTAATGCACCAACATTCGAATAATAGGGGTCCCAGAAGAAGAAGAGAAAAAGAAAGTATCTGAGAAAATATTTGAAGAGATTATAGTGGAAAACTTCCCTAACATGGCAAAGGAAATAGTCACCCAAAGGAAGCACAGACAGTTCCATATAGAATAAACCCAAGGAAAAACACACAAAGACATATATTGATCAAACTAACAAAAATTAAATTCAAAGAAAAAATATTAAAAGCAGCAAGGGAAAAACAACAGTAACATACAAAGGAATCCCCATAAGGTTATCAGCTGATTTTTCAGTGGAAACTCGGCAGGCCAGAGGGGAGTGTCAGGTTATACTTAAAGTGATGAAAGAGAAAAACCTACAACCAAGATTACTCTACTCAGCAAGGATCTCATTCAGATTTGATGGAGAGGTCAGAAACTTTTCAAACAAATAAAAGCTAACGGAATTCAGCCCCACCAAACCAGCTTTACAATAAATGCTAAACAAACTTCTTTAAGCGGGAAACACAAGAGAAGAAAAAGGCCCACAAAAACAAACCCAAAACAATTAAGAAAATTGTAATAGGCACACACATATCAATAATAGCCTTGAATGTAAATGGATTAAATGCCCCAACTAAAAGACACAGACTGGCTGAATGGACACAAAAACAAGACCCATATATATGCTGTCTACAAGAGATCCACTTCAGACCTAGGGACACATACACACTGAAAGTGAAGGGATGGAAAAAGGTATTCCATGCAAATGGAAATCAAAAGAAACCTGGAGTAGCAATAATTGTATCAGATAAAGTAGACTTTAAAATAAAGACTATTACAAGAGATAAAGAGGGACACCATATAATGATCAAAGGGTCAATCCAAAAAGAAGATATAACAACTATAAATGTTTATGCACCCAACATAGGAGCACCTCAATACATAAAGCAAATGATAACAACCATGAAAGGAGACATCGACCGTAACACAATAGTAGTAGGGGACTGTAACACCCCACTTACACCAATGGACAGATCATCCAAACAGAAGATAAATAAGGAAACACAATCTTTAAATGACACAATAGACCAGATAGACCTAATTGATATTTAAAGAACATGCCACCCAAAAGTGGCAGAATACACTTTCTTCTCAAGTGCACACAGAACATTCTCCAGGATACACCACATCTTGGGTCACAAATTAGCCTCAGAAAATTTACAAAAATTGAAATCATATCAAGCATCTTTTCTGACCACAACACTATGAGATTGGAATTCAATTACAAGGAAAAAACTGTAAGAAACACACATACATGGAGGCTAAACAGTGCACTACTAAATAACCAAGAGATCACTGAAGAAATCAAACAAGAAATTAAAAAATACATTGAAACAAATGACAATGAAAACAAGCTGACCCAAAACCTATGGGACACAGCAAAATCAGTTCTAAGAGGGAAATTTATAGCCATTCAATCTCACCTCAAGAAACAAGAAAAATCTCAAATAAACAAGCTAACTGTGCACTTAAAACAACTAGAGAAAAAAGAACAAAGAAAACCCAAAGTCAGTAGAAGGAAAGAAATCATAAATATCAGAGCAGAAATAAATGAAATAGAAATGAAGAAATCAATAGCAAAGATCAATAACTCTAATAGCTGGTTCTTTGAGAAGATAAACAAAGTTGGTAAATCCTTAGCCAGACTCATCAAGAAAAAAAGGGAGAGGACACAAATCACTAAAATTGAAATGAAAAAGGAGAAATCACAACTGACACTGCAGAAATACAAAGAATTATAAGAGACTACTACAAACAACTATATGCCAATAACATGGAGAACCATGAAGAAATGGACAAATTCTTGGAAAGGTACAATTTTCCAAGTCTGAACCAGGAAGAATTAGAAAATATAATCAGATGTATCACAAGTAAGGAAATTGAAACCATAATTAAAAATCTTTCAACAAGCAAAAGTCCAGGACCAGCTGGCTTCACAGGTGAATTCTATCAAGCATTTAGAGAAGAGCTAACACCGGTCTTTCTCAAACTCTTCCAAAAAATTGCAGAGGGGGAAACACTCCCAAATTCATTCTATGAAGCCACCATCACCCTGATACCAAACAAAACCAGAAAAAGATATCACAAAGAAAGAGAACTACAGGCCAATATCACTGATGAACATAGATGCAAAAATCCTCAACAAAAGACTAGCAAACAGAATCCAACAGCACATTAAAAGGATCAGACACCATGATCAAGTGGGATTAGTCCCAGGGATGCAAGGATTCTTCAATATACGCAAATCAATCCATGTGATACACCACACTAACAAATTAAGGAATAAAAACCATATAATCATCTCAATCGATGCAGAAAAAGCTTCTGACAAAACTCAACACACATTTATGATAAAAAAAAATCTCTAGAAAATGAGCATAGAGGGAACCTACCTCAACATAATAAAGGACATATATGAAAAACCCACCACAAGCCTCATACTCAATGGTGAAAAACTGAAAGCATTTCACTAGGAGCCGGAAGAAGAAAAGGATGTCCACTCGCCCCTCTTATTCAAAATAGTTTTGGAAGTCCTAGCCACAGCAATCAGAGAAGAAAAAGAAATAAAAGGAATCCAAATTGGAAAAGAAGAAGTAAAACTGTCACTATTTGCCTATGACATGACACTATACATACAAAATCCTAAGGATGTCACCAGAAAACTACTAGAACTAATTGTTGAATTGTGTAAGGTTACAGGATACAAAATTAATGCACAGAAATCTCTGGCATTCCTATACACCAACAACGAAAAATCAGAAAGAGAAATTAAGGAAACACTCCCATTTACCATTGCAACAAAAAGAATAAAATACCTAGGGATAAACCTGCCTAAGAAGGTGAAAGTCTTGTACTCAGAAAACTATAAAACACTGATGAAAGAAATCAAAGATGACATAAACAGATGGAGAAATATACCATATTCTTGAATTGGAAGAATCAATATTGTGAAAATGACTATACTACCCAAAGCAATGTACAGATTCAATGCAATCCCTATCAAACTACCAATGGCATTCTTCACAGAATTAGAACAAAAAATCTTGCAATTCGTATGGAAAGAAAAAAGACCCCGAATAGCCAAAGCAATATTGAGAAAGAAAAATGGAGCTGGAGGAATCATGCTCCCTGAACTCAAACTATACCACAAAGCTACAATAATCAAGAGAGTATGGTACTTGCACAAAAACAGAAATATAGATCAATGGTACAAGATGGTACAGGTACCCACACACATATGGGCACCTAATTTATGACAAAGGAGACAAGAACATACAATGGGGAAAAGACAGCCTCTTCAATAATTGGTGCTGGGGAAACTGGACAGCTACATGTAAAAGAATGAAATTAGAACACTCCTTAACAATATACACAAAACTAAACTCCAAATGGTTTAAAGACTTAAATGTAAGACCAGACACTCTAAAACACTTAGAGGAAAACATAGGAAAAACACTCTTTGACATAAACTACAGCAAGATCTTTTTTGACCCACCTCCTAGAGTAACAGAAATAAAAACAAAAATAAACAAATGGGACTTAATTAAACTTAAAACTTTTGCACAGCAAAGGAAACCATAAACAAGACAAAAAGACAATCCTCAGAATGGGAGAAAATATTTGCAAATGAAACAACAGACAAAGGATTAATCTCCAAAATATACAAACAGCTCATGGAGCTCAATATCAAAAAAACAAACAATGCAATTTAAAAATGGGCGGAAGACCTAAATAGACATTTCACCAAGGAAGACATACAGATGGCCAAGAGGCACATGAAAAGATGTTCAACATCACTAATTATTAGAGAAATGCAAATCAAAACTACAATGAGGTATCACCTCACGCCAATCAGAATGGCCATTATCAAAAAAGCTAGAAACAATAAATTCTGGAAAGGGTGTGGTGAAAAGGGAACCCTCCCACATTGTTGGTGCGAATGTAAATTGATACAACCACTATGGAAAACAATATGGAGGTTCCTTAAAAAAATAAAAAGAGAACTACCATATGACCCAGCAATCCCACTACTGGGCATATAC
This sequence comes from Eubalaena glacialis, assembly GCF_028564815.1. Taxonomy (NCBI): domain Eukaryota; kingdom Metazoa; phylum Chordata; class Mammalia; order Artiodactyla; family Balaenidae; genus Eubalaena; species Eubalaena glacialis. Next base: position 220,526 of record NW_026871455.1, read on the forward strand.
CCTGAGAAAACCATAATTCAAAAAGAGACATGTACCACAATGTTCATTGCAGCATTATTTACAATAGCTAGGACATGGAAGCAACCTAAATGTCCATCGACAGATGAATGGATAAGGAAGATGTGGCACATATATACAATGGAATATTACTCGGCCATAAAAAGAAACGAAATTGAGTTATTTGTAGTGAGGTGGATGGACGTAGAGTCTGTCATACAGAGTGAAGTCAGAAAGAGAAGAAAAAGTACACTATGCTAAAGCATATATATGGAATCTAAAAAAAGCAAAAAAGGTACAGATGAACCTAGTTGCAGGGTAGGAATAAAGAGATAGAGAAAGAGAATGGACTTGGTGACACGGGGTGGGAGGGCGAAGCTGGGGCAAAGTGAGCGTAACAACGACGTATTTACACTACCGAATGTAAAACAGTTGGCTGGTGGAAAGAAGCAGCATAGCACACGGAGATCGGCTCGATGCTTTCTGATGACCTAGAGGGGTGGGATAGGGAGGATGGGAGGGAGGCTCAAGAGGGAGGGGATATGGGGACATGTGTATGCATATGGCTGATTCGCTTTGTTGTGGAACAGAAACTAACACAGTAATATGAAGTAAGTACACTCTAATAAAGATGTATTTTAAAAAAATGATATGACTTTAAGAGTAATCACAGATTTAATAAAAAATAATGATTAAAATTATGATTAAAAGAGAGATCCTCTTGTACAGTATTCTTGAAAATGTTGTCCCATGTATGTTCAAATAAAATGTCAGATAAATGGAATTTTAAGGGGCATGTGCAGCAGATTTTGTATTCTAATAAACACCATTATTGATTTTCAAAAGTTTATTTTCAGGGCTTCCCTGGTAGCACAGTGGTGGAGAATCTGCCTGCTAATGCAGGGGACACGGGCTCGAGCCCTGGTCTGGGAAGATGCCACATGCCACGGAACAACTAGACCCGTGAGCCACACCTACTGAGCCTGCGCGTCGGGAGCCTGTGCTCTGCAACTAGAGAGGTTGCGACAGTGAGAGGCCCGCGCACCACAATGAAGAGTGGCCCCCACTCGCCGCAACTAGAGAAAGCCCTCGCACAGAAACAAAGACCCAACACAGCCAAAAATAATAAATAAATAAATAAATACCTAAAAAAAAAAGGTTTATTTTCGAATGCAAACACTGAATTTCAAAAATACTTATTTCATGATACAGTAAACAGGAAACCTGGCTCTTAGGAAAAGAAATCTACCTTTATTCTTCCTAAATCTTGCAGAGCAACTTTACAAAAGTTCACAATTTTAGACAGTATTTTTAAGAACCCAGCCTTTTTGAAAATATACAGCCTAATCAAGGATCCAGAATTGACAATGTTTTAAATGTCAACTTTATTTTATAAAGTGCCAACTTTTCTTTGTAAACTAGTAGCAAAATTTTGGAATTATACCATGTGTAAACCCTTATTTACATTTAATTTTTAATATCAGAAGTTTTATTTTGCAGGATAATTTCATTTACTTATTAAGAAGTAGAAGTCTATGAAGGTAAGGACATAGTATTATTTACCTCTCAATCCTCATAACAGTTCAAATTCTGAAATATTGGAGGTCCTCAGAAAATAGTTGTTAAAAAATGAAAATTTGATTAACGACTGAATAAGGTGATTTAGATGATCTTTCTCCTGAATGACACATTTATGTGGTTGATTCCAGAGTCACATTTTGCCGTAACATCACATGGATGCTATAGTCTCTCCTGTGTGTCTGTGTGTGTATGTTTTAATTCTTATTTTTAGCACCAGTGGAAGTCCTACAACTTGCTATTTCCATTGAACAGTCCATCATCAACAGCTTTCCAAGTCAAAATCTTTCCACCTATAGATTTACCTCATTTAAAAATATCAATAAGTAAAACACAAATTGATAATATTGCATTGTGTAGACATACTACAGTTTCCTTACCTGGTCCCTCTTAACGGCTATGCTTTCTGAATGTCTTGTTTATATATTAAGTAATTCTGATATCAGTAATCTTATTACACATGTATTTGCACAAATGTTCCTCACACACCGGTTTCTTATCATTGGACTTTGCTTGTGGAATATGTAAAGATGAATTTGTGGTCAAGTTTATCATTCATTTCTTTGATGGTTTCTGGACTTTTTAAAAAAATGCTTGACAAGGACTCCATTTTGAAACCACAGAATAAAAATCATTCATACATATTTTCTACGAGTACTTTCATGGTTTCAGTTTTACAGTCCACGCAGCCCAAGTCCCCGCAAAATCCCTAAGTGCTCCCAGGAGCAGGGACCCACCTGAGCCCTCTGGGCCGCTAGGGCCCCCGCCCCGCCGGGAATCGCGTGGGGAACGCGTCTCCGCGGCAGCCTCCCAGCAACCTCTTCCCAGTCCCCCGCCCTCTTCTCCTGTTGCCGGGGTCGCTTCCCGCGGTGCCGATCCAGGAGCTAGCTCCGAGGCGGACGCCCCGGGACGAGTTCGGGCGTTTGGGCGGCCCGCGCTGTACCCTCGCCGGCCGGCAATCGGGGTCCATCTCTCGGACTTTCCCACCGCTTGTCGGGCGCCAAGTGGCGGCCGCTTTGAGACCGCCCCTTCCATCCGGAGCTTCAGTGACCTTCGCGAGGGCTGAGACTCAGCCGCCGAGCACGAGGTAGAGTTCCGGGAAGCCGACGACGCTAGCGGCGAAGGTCCCGGTGGCGCCGAGGCGTGGGCGCTTCATGTTGTAGCCGGAGATTGGCCGAGCAGGTCTATAGCTTCTGAGGCTGGCGCTGAGCTCTGGAAGTGGTTGGGTATACCGGCCCGGTCGACCAGCACCCCGTGGTGCCCCTCGGGCCGTGGGGACCGCTCGGGCTGTTGTGTGTGATCATGAGAGGGTGTCCGTGCCCGGCGTCGTCCTCTGTGCGTCCCGGTGGTCGTACTTTCTCAACTTTCCCAACTCGCCTGGAGGTTGGGAACAACACGGATGTACGCAGACATCGCCCAGTTTTCAACGGCCTCCCCCGTGGATCCCGATCACCCTAACACCCAAATGTTTACGTTTCTCCCTGTAGTGGGGATTGGCCCGGTTGGCCGAAACGAGGAGGCCCTGGGAGGGCGACCCCGGGCCTCCCCATCCTCCTTTCCACGGAGCCGCGAAGCCCCAGCCCAGAGGCCGCCCGGCGGGGCGTCTTCGCTGCCTTGGGCTCGTGTCGGTAAAGTGCCGTCGCGGCGGTGGGGCTGCTCCCCGGCGGCCACTTTCATTTCTCCAGGTTCCACGCGAAGCGGCCACGGGGCTCCGCTGAACAGATCTCCCGCAGGTCGTGCTGCGCCTACGCGGGGAGCGCCCAGCCTCTCCTCTTCTATTTGCCCCGCGTCGAGAATCGGGACGGATGGTGGACTGGGTCGAGCCGGTGTGTCAAGGTGGCGGCGGAGCGCTTTCGTCGGTGTGCGTCACGGATCCTTCTGGGTGAGGTTCGCATCAGTGATACTCACCAGGTGGCTGCTTAGGCGAGGTCGACCAGATGGTCCGACGGCGATACTGGAATAAAAAAAAAAAAAAAGTAATGATTTTTTTGTGTTACAAGCTAGATTCACTATAATGTGGGCATTAGTTAAATGAGAAATCCTGAAACTAATAGTAATGAAAATTACCATTGTCAGTGTTACTCAAAATACAGTAATTATTACCATTGTTTGCAGTTAATTTTGAAAACAGTGATTCAAGTTTCTGTATGCACAGAGTATGTGATTGAAAATGATGAAAGAGGGGTTTTGGAATACATAATTTTCTAAATCTTCCTGGAAGTCGGGGAACCTCTCCTCCAGCCACAAGGCCCTGCGCCATACATTGCAGCAACCAATGTGGAAAACCAGAACTCAACCTCGGCAGCAATAGGCCTCAAGTGTCAGTGTTGGGTCAGTGACTCACAGCTTCCTTATTTTTCATCCTTTCCACTGAGAACCAAATGGGGGAAAGTTGTACAAATATCAATATGTTCCCCTAAGCAATCACGTGGGATGCCCATCCTCCTGTCAGCCCCTCTCCAGCTTCCCCACTTCACAAGCTGTGAGCAGGACATGGCTCCCTTGTTTTCCACCAGAAGGCGTCCCCACCCCTATGCCTGCCCTGAGTCTCAGCCGAATGTGACTGGTGGTGGCTGACTCCCGTGCTCTATAGACAAGTTCTGAGTAAATAGAGCTTGTTCTCATTTTGGGGGTGGCGGGTCTTTGTTCATGTGTACAGAGCTTAGAGTGGGAACCAAATCAAGCAATGAGGATAATATGTGTTTCCAATTATTTTTCAAAAACCTTTTACTTATTAATCACTGGTTTTTAAGTTGAGATAGAAATCATATATCATAAAATTCTCTTTGAACACTTTACAGTTTAGTGATTTATTGTCTATTTACAAAGTTGTGCAACCATCATCACTATCTGATCCAGAATATTTTATCTCCCTACAAAGACAACTAGTTCCCCTTAACCAGTCACTTCCTGTTCCCCTTCCCCATAGCCGTAGGCAACTAAATGTGTGTTTTTCATCCCTGTGGATTTGTTCTTTCTGTATATTTCCAGTACATGGATTTGTACAACTGTGGCCTTTATGTCTGGCTTCTTATACAGTGTCATGTTTTTGAGGCTCATCCATGTTTTATTATGTGATTAATTCGTCTCTTTGGCCTCAAAACTTTCCTTTGTAAGTCCTTAAGATACACACACAGGGAATTCCCTGGTGGTCCAGTGGTTAGGACTCCACGACCCTCTTTCTATCAAGGGCCCGGGTTCGATCCCTGGTGGGGAAAATAAAATCCTACAAGCTGCGCAATGCGGCAAAAAGAAAAAATACACACACACACACACACACACACACACACACACACGTGCTACTATTGTTTTAATGTGGAAAATAGAGTACCAAAATTGCTATTATAACCATTTTCTGCAGACAGTTCCAGGGCCACAAATTGCCCCACCAAACCAGAGCTGCCAGCAAGCACAGAGGACACCAGTCCAGCCGTGCTGCCCTTTCTCAGAACTCTCCACACCACCCACCCTTTCCAAGACTCCACCAATTTGTGCCACCACCCAGTGGCCAAAGAGGTGACCATCTGTGCAGGGGAGGGTGGCAGCAGTGGCAAAGGGAGACAGGGATGAAAGGAGAGACAAGTGGTAAAGCCTACAGCACCGGGTATCCCAGTCGGTCTCACCACCAAGTACTAACCAGGCTCAACCCTGCTCAGAATCTGAGCTCAGAAGCTGGCAGGTGACTTCGTGGTGATGCGGACCTGGATGAAGGCAGCCCAGACCAGGCACCCAATACCCCATTCTGTGCAGCCCTGCCATGCCAGCTCCACTCCCCAGCCCATGTCAGAGCCCTGTGGCCCCAGCCTCCTGTGGGCAAACTGCTCCTGACACACCCTCAGCCATCTGGTGGCCAGGCGACCAGGCTGTGACTCTGACTTCCCAGGAGATTGTTTTCACTCAGGGTACGTGGCCAGTGGCAACAGGGCCTGAGCAGCTGGAAGTGACTGGAGGAAAGCCCAGTCTTCTGTAATTCAACGCTGCCCTGACACCGACTGACAGTGCCTCTCTGATGCCTTCATGGCTCCATCTGGATATTCCACACACACAGCCGTGTTGCAGGCTGGGATTCCAGGGGCAGCACTAACACGGCGGCAGCATCCCTCAGTGACCAACGCCAGGCACACGGCCTCCACCACCTCTGGACGTTCATGTACACAGTCTCATTATCACATTCCTTAAGATTAAAAACAGGGGATCCAAGGCACGGAAGACTTGTCTTAGGTCAGGCAGAGGGCTTCGAACTAAAGTCTAGCGAACTCTAATGTTGTCCCCTAAGGCCACGCCATCTGCCAGGAGACACGTCCACCTCCAGGTAATCACAATCAGGCTAGTTCAGTACAAAGAGGGACAGGTGTGTCACGGTGGGGACGGGGTGGAAACTTCGTCCCTCTGCTTCTGTTTCCCTACTTGCTGCTGCCCGGGGGGCCCAAGCCAATTCCTCCTCAATATTCTTTGTTCTTATATCGTCCTGTTTTGACTCAGACACCACAGGAGAATGCCTGACCCTCAAACTATAATTTTCTCAATTTTGATTAGTACAGCCATGAAATGTTTTCAAAGTGTTAAAGTACACAAAAGATAAAAATCATCCAGGTCATTGAAGTTCTACATGAGGTGAGGGTGAAATAAGAACCGTTGGGCTCCTAGTACTGGAAGAAGGGAAGGAGGAGGAAGAAAGAATTAAACTTTGGTGAACTTACTCTACACATGGCCAGTGTTTAAACCTTTTATCCATTCAGTTATTTAGTCATCACAGTTTTTTAAGATCCTTTCTCTCTCTGTCCCATTGTCTTCACAGAGCTCACAGGCAGGAGAGTTACTCAAAGCATGATCATACCACTGGTGGGGGGTGGGGGGTCCCAGATGAGGCCAGAGGCAGCCAGGAGAAGGGATGTTGATCAAGAAGGGCTTCGTGGAGAAGGTGATATCGGAAGAGGCTCTTCAAGTATGAGTTATCATCTAGTCAAAGACTGGCACTGAACAGGACCCAAGTACAAGATCAATGAATGAGTGGATAGATACACTAATGTATGCCATCCCCCTAACACAGACAAGGAGGCCTGGCCCACTGAGGGTTTGCAAACTTGGAAACAGGGCACAATGGGGAATCAGTGGGGAGGGGCTACAGCGTGATGCCTGCCTCACTCCCTTTATGGGTGTCTTGATACCATGATGCCCTGTGTTCTGCCTTCTCAGGGAAACCTCATCTGTCCTCTGCTCTGGGATACTGCCTGTCATTCCCAGCAACACCTGCCTGTGTGGCCTCAGTGATCCCATGTGTAATTGTGCTCATCTCAAGGGGACCCATTGACGAGGGAGAGGGTGGTGGGCAGCTCAAGATAGAAAGGTGGAAGGAGAGAATGACAGAGAGTGCTGCAACAATGGGATCATGGGGTGAGATGCAAGGGGGGAGGATGGGGCAGAGGTCATGTCTTAGAGCTTGACGGTGGGGCCATCAAGGGATTCGCTCACTGATAGGGATTCAAGAAGAGGAGACAAGGGGTGAACTCAGTTTGGGACCTAGGACTTTAAGAAACCTAGGGGAATTTCGGGCAGAGATGACAGGTGAGCTATGCCTAGGAAATGAAGGTGTGACAGAGGGGCAGGATCAGAGCTTTGACCCAGATGAGATTGGGAAGAAGTGGAGCAGAGGGGGACTGAGGACACTGAGGAAGTTTATTAACTACAGTCATCATGGGGGTTCAGTCCACAGCCTGCTAGTTGCTAACAGAGTGCTAGGCCCAAATTCACATGTTTCCACTTTGAATCTCTGGTGTAGAATTTGCTGAAATAAATCACTGGAATTGAATTTATCAGATTGGTGTGATCAACCTCAAGCTAATGAGCTAGGAAAATGAAATCAAGGCTTCCAAATAAAAGCAAAACAGACTGAGCACAAGACAATTATTCCAGCTAAAAACTAAGACTCTCAAACATGCAGCCCATGTTGACTTCAGGGCCTTTGCCCTTGCTATTCTCTCAGCCTAGAACACGGTGTCTTCTACATGTTAGCTCCCTAAATTTCTTCAGGAATTTTCAAAATTTTACTTTACTTTTCTTTATGGTACATATCATCTCCTGATATTGTGTACCTTTATTTTTTAATCTGTTTTCCCCATGAGTCTGTCACCTGCAGGTGAATTGGGATCTCTCTCCACCTGTATCACCCACTGCTATCGTCTGGTGTCTGGACCAGGTCAGGCACACAGTAGGGCCTCAGTGAATGTGTGCCATGTGCTGGGTGAGTCAGCACTGAATGTATAGGGGGGACAGCTGGGGGTCATAGAGCATTGCCCTAGATCGAGAAAGAAGGGGTCAGAAGGACAATCTCCTGAAGGTCTTGGTATCTTGTTCTTCTGGAAATTTCTCACTTTTACTATAAAGATGCAAAATTAGATCCAGGGAAAGCAGCTGCTCTAATGATGTGGGGACAACCGTAAATATGCTATGCTGCTACTTCCCAGAGCTGAGGTCTCATGGGTGGGTGTCAGGTCCAAGTGTCTCAGGGGCATTTCACATCTTCCCAATCTCTCCTCCCATTGATGTAAGAAACTCCATGTTCAGGACACCTCTGACAACTACCTTCCACTTGATGGAGGCTGGGCGGAAGTAACAGCATTTCCAGCCCGGAAAGACCTCATTCCCCTCTCTAGAACTTAAAAAACTCTTTCCTCCACCCTCAGTCCATCCAAGCCACACCCATTCCTCACATCCTGCATCTCCAAGAGAGTTTCTGCATCTTCATTCAGCAAATGAGCCCTCACTAGGTTTTAGGGGCTGGGGCTCATCCAGGGACCCAAACCTCATGTGACGAGTCCATGGTCCTCGTGCATGGATAGAGAACCCTCCTCTGGGCGTCTTCTGGGACCGCTGGGAGCCGCCTATCTTTCTGTGGTCTCAGATTCTGAACCCTGCAAATCTGAGCCCTGATTGTGCTAACTCCTACCCACCCGTCCCCTCACTCTGAACATCACAGAGTTGCTCTTGTGTATTAGACAAAGCTCAGATCCTGCTTAAACTTGCAAGGTCCTTAGGAACACAGCACCAAGGAAACAGCAATCTTGTCCCTGGATGGTCCCTCCCAGCCCCATTCTCCTCTGCTTCCTATTGTCCAATGACCATAAAAAGTTGTTTTATATGTTTTGCCCAGTTTCTCAGTGTTTATAGTGAAGACAAGTCCCACACCACTTCCTCCTTCAGGGAAGGTTCTGGAATTGTCTTTTATCATATGCTACACCTTCTGGACTCCGAGAGCTCAAGTAGACTGTATTGGACCCTTGCATCTGTTGCCCAGTTGTAGCATTCATCACAGAATCTTCGTTGTGGTTTATCTGAAAGACGCAGCCACCTTCAACTCCTTCCTTCCTTATACAAAACAAGGCACCCCACCCCGAGGAGACAAGTGGTCTTTTTCTCCAAACTCCACATCAGGCCTGGCCTGTGACTGCTTTGACCCGTAGAGAATTGTAGAGGAGACTTCGGGCCAGTCCTGAACCGGCCTTATAAGAGATCTGGTCACTGCCCCTTTCTTTACTCAGACTGCTGCTGATACACTGTGGTCCCTGGAAACACAGGCTCTGCTGTGAAGAAACCAAGCCACGTGCGGAGGTCACGTGCACACTCTGGCCCACAGCACAGGTGACCCCCAGCCAGCCTTGTGAGTGGCCTGCTGGAGCCTCTCGGTGAAGCCGCCCCAGCTGCCCTCCAACTGCAGCAGCACGAGGAGCTCTAAGCAAGAAGCACGCAATTAAGCACAGACAGCCCACAGAACTAGCAGAGATAATAATAAATTATATTTCAAACCACAACGTTTTGTAATAGTTTCTTACATAGCAGTAATAAACCCGACTGATTCTAGGACAATCTCTTAAAGCAAAATATAACGCTAAAATAAACTATAAGCTACATTTAAAAAAAAAAAGGAAAATAAAATTCGACTGAGTAAAATTTTAAAATCACTGGCTTTATTTGAAGATGTATGAATCAGGCAGCATCCAATTTAGGAGACAGAAAGAGCTCTGAGGAGTTGCACAAAATGAAAGACGCTTATAGGCAGAAGGGAGCTGAAACAAGGAAGCTGTACTGGGCAAAGAATCCTGGGGGTTTTTGCAAGGTTTCTTTGCATTAGGGGATGCAGGGGTCTCCCAGGCAGATGACTTAGCCAGTGCTGATCAGAGGATTCCTGATCCACTGGATTAAGATTCCGTTTCTGGAGGAGCCAAAAGTGCATTTAAGTCGCAGTTTGATGACATTGTTCTTACTAAGCCACTCTTTTGGGGCTGTTGTCTTGATTTTAACTGTCCCCTGAGGGCAGCAACACGGTTCATCATTGTTGGGTGCTTGTGTTAAGCACAGTGAGTGGCATATTCATTCCTCAAAATGCTGATCCAGCATCTGCTGTGTGCCAGGCCTGTGCTGGTGGAAGGGATTCCCAGTCCCAAGGAGACAGAGACTCACCCAACAAGGAAATCACAAAAAGGCGCGTTCCGGGCTGTGATATGAGCTACTCATTCAGTGTTTATGGAGTCTCTACCTCGGGCTCCACACTGACCTGGACTGTAGGCAGCGCAGAGAATAAAACATACAAAAACAAGAACAATTTTGAAAGAAACAACCCTGCTGCTCCCATGGAGCTGACGCTGCGGAGGGGGACAGACAGTAAGCCGAACAGCGTGTAGAAGGGTCGGCGCTGTGCAGGGAAGGGTAGGACTCAGGGGAAGCAGGAGAGCGGGGCGGGGGAGGGGCTGGGGTGGCAGAGAGAGGGCACAGCGGTGGCAGAGGAGCTCACAGGGCTGGACCCCGTGAGGACCGTTCCTCCGGGTGGGGCAGCCACACTGGGTGCTGACACAGCCGGCCCTGGGTGCTGAGCAGGAATGAGGTGGGTGATGGTTGGGACACGTGGGTGGGGGTGGCTGTCTCTGCAGATGCACTGGCAGGGGACGTGTCTCTGAGGAGGTGACGTTTAAGCTGCGCCCTAATGTGGACCAAGTTCCTAGGTTTTGTAAACCTGACGCTTTAACATCTCCTCATTTGCACAGGCTGGGCTCGCCTTGTTCTAGACAATCCTTTGCCAGGCCTGGGTCCCCTTGCCTCAGCCTCTGGGTCCCTCCTCTCCTGCCTCCCTGAATTCAGACTAATCCAAGGACTGTTTTTCAAATGCAAACCAATCCATCCACAGTCCTAACCATCCACCTCCTCTGTGGCTCTCATGCTCAGGGCCATTGTCTCCCTTCCCTCATCACCCAGACACCAGGGACAGCCCCTGACATCCTACAGGCTAGTCAGTCCTGAATCTGCTCACCCTCCTCACTGTTCCTTCCTGGGGAATCACAGAAAAAGCACTTGTCCCAAATTCCCCTCGCTCCCTCGGCCTGCTGACCAATGTGTGGCCTGTCGCCTCCTCTTGGGAGCTGCAAGTAACCAACCATCTTTTCAGTGACAGTCGTCTAGTGATCCATTAGCCTTACTTTATCTCAAATTCCCTATTAATAAACTATATTTTAAATCAGTCCCGAAAGAAAAGACACTCTGTAGATAATTAAGCATGAACAAATAAAGAACAAATGAACTATGAAACATTTTACAATGTTCTCAATCACGTTAATATTTTATTATATATTAGGTTGTCTTTTCAACATAAAATTTTGTGGTCTGTAAGGCTGGAGAGTATATGAGAAGTTACATGGACAAGACCAGACACCTGGGAAGTCCCATACACCTGCACTTGAATAGGGAGCTCAGACCAAGGCTTGAGTTGAGTCCCGCTTTGTGGGTGGATGACGCAATTGGAATTTTTTGGTTTTCCAAATTAAGCTCTTAAATGTATTGGTTTAGCACAGGACTTAGTTCTAAACTCATCTTTCAGCAACATTCAAGTTACAACAGACGTAAGATGGATTGTGCCCTGAGTTATTTATTTAGAATCTGCACGTATCAGCAGGGAAACAGCACAGCACGTTTCAAAACAAGCTATGTGTTTAGGAGAGCGCCGGGGTGCACGCTCTGGGCGAAAGAATAAGACCGTATCCCCGGAAAATATTAGCTCCAGATTCCTTGTGTTGGGAGCATCCATCTTCACCCAGTAGATTTCCGGAGAAGTGCCTGGAGAAGATATTGGATTGTTGCTGAGCTTGGCCGACCCCCAGCACCCATGAGAGGGAGAGCTGAAAGTTTCAGACAGCTGTGGTCCTTGGAGCAGCCTGACCCATGGGAAGTGCAGAGAGGAGCCCTTTCCAGGATTCCTGTGTTGGTTAGAGTTCAGTTGCTGCAACACCCCCACCACCCCCCCTATGTAATTATGCCAAACAGAAGTTTACATCTCTCTCACATTCTGATCTGGATGCAGGCAGTCCGGGGCTGCTCTCGCAAGCCTACTTCAGGAAGCTTCTCTGTCATCCCTGATGCTCTGTCATCCTAGGGGAGTTGGCCTCCTCCGGCGTGGACATGGGGCAGAATGGAGCTACAGTTTCAGTGTTTACATTCGTGAAGTAGGAGAGAGGGAGAAGGAGAAAGTAAGGCCTGCCTCTCCCATGTAGGAAATATCCTACAAGTTGCACAAATTTCTTTACTTCAATCTTGGAGGGAGAGCTTAGTCACACAAGTAACCCAGCTGAACAGGCGGCAGGGAACGTCTGTAGTCTCGGGCAGCCCTGCGCTCAGTTAAATATCGAGTGTTCAGTTGCTCTAGGAGAGAAGTGGGCCAGGCTGTTGTGAGCCAAATGGATGTCTCTGCCCCCCACACACAGTTTTCACTGTTTTCTCTCATCACCCACCCCCACCCTAACAGAGTTCATGTTTTATGAGAGTTTTTCCAGACAAATCACATTAATTCATATTTCAGGACCCAGATGAAAATCATCAGCCTGTGGATGCTTTTCATTACACTCGCTGGCAAATTGCTGGTGGAACTCCGTTACTAACAGTGTCTCTGGCTAGGGGAGGCGACAGGGCAGGGTAGTGGGAGAACAATAGTAAAGTACAAAGTGGGAGCAACAGGGTGGCAGGAAGAGGCTTCAATCCCCGGGAAGAAAATAAAGGCACGCTCCTGTATTCAAACTCCAAAATAATTTTGTAGGGAAGAAACAGCTACAATTAAGTAAAATCATATCTAAACACTTAAAATTATCCTCCTTGGAATTTCCCATTAGTCAGAATCTCCATAAGCACTTCATCCAGATGTGAAAGTAACTTTATTTATTTATTTATTTATTTTTATATATCTAACTAGCAAGGTGTCAGTAAAAAATGCAAAGGTAAAGGTGGTGAGGATGCAGTGAAACCAGCACTCTTAGATGCTGGATTGGAAAAATGTAGATGGTACCATTTTTTTCTGGAGCATCATTTGGTAATATGCAGTTAAAATTGTAAAATACTTATGGTATTTGAGCTAGTAATTCTACTTCTGAGAATACATATAAAGAGAGAGTGGCATAGACATATATACACTACCAAATGTAAAATAGATAGCTAGTGGGAAGCAACCGCATAGCACAGGGAGATCAGCTCGGTGCTTTGTGACCACCTAGAGGGGTGGGATAGGGAGGGTGGGAGGGAGGAAGATGCAAGAGGGAAGAGATATGGGAACATATGTATATGTATAACTGATTCACTTTGTTATAAAGCAGAAACTAACACACCATTGTAAAGCAATTATACTCCAATAAAGATGTTTAAAAAAAAAGAAAAGAAAAGAAAAGAATCAGAAATGCTGGCAAAGATTTAGGTACATGTGCTTACAAAATAAATGGAAAGATATTCCATGTTCATAGATTGGCAGAATTAATGTTGGCAACATTTCCCTTCTCCCCAATGCAATCTACATACAGATTTAATGTAATTAAAATAATTAATGTAATGTATCAAATTTGCAATGGTATTACTCACGAAAATAGATAAAACAATCTTAAGATTTCTGTGGAACCACAGAAGACTCTGAATAGCTAAAGCAATCCCAAGAAAGAAGAACAAAGTTGGAGGAATCACACTTCTTGCTTTCAAATTACAATGCAAAGCTATAGTCAACAAAACAGTATAATATTTGCATCAACATAGACACAAAGACCAATGGAACAGAATGGAGAAATCTAAAATAAACCCCTGCATGTACAGTCAACTAATGTCTGACAACAGGGCCAAGAATACTCAATGGAGAAAGGATAGTCTCTTCAACAAATTGTGTTTGAAAAACTGGCAGCCACATGCAAATGTATAAAATTGGATCTGTATTTTATACCACTCATAAAAATCAACTGAAAGTGGATTGAAGAAAAATTTAAGTTCTGGAACCATAAAACTCCTACAAGAAAGTATAGGGGACTGGCTCCTTCACACCGGTCTTGGCAATGTGTTTTTTTTTTTTTTTTTTGGATTTGACACCAGAAACAAAGACAGCAAAAGCCAAAAGAAACAGGTGGGAGTACATAAAATTAAAAGGTTTCTACACTGCAAAGGAAACCATCAACAAAGTGAAAAGGCAAACTATGTAATGGGAGAAAGTATTTGCAAATATCTAATAAGGGGTTAATATGCCGATTGTATAAAAACCTACACAAGTCAATAGCAAAACAATAATAGCAAAAAGAAAAACAATTTAGTTAAAAAATGAGCAGAAGAACTGGATAGATATTTTTCCAAAGAAGACATGCAAATGGGCAACAATACATGAAAAGATGTTCAACATCAGTAATCATCAGGGAAATAAAAATCAAAGCCACAGTGAGATATCACCTCACAGCCGATAGGTTGACTGCCCTCAAAAGCACAAAAGAATGAGTGTTAGCTAAGATGTGGAGAAAAGGAAATCCTTGTGCACTTGTAGGTGGGAATGTAAATTGGTGCAGCCACTATGGAAAACAGTATGAAGGTTTCATGATTATACCACAATAAAACTGAAAAAAAATCTATTTTAAAATGAAAAGCAGGAACAAGAAAACCAAAACCACAGGGCTTGTAGGGAAATGGGTTTAGGGCCCAATACTCAAAAACTGTCATTGGTACATTAAAAAATAAGACCCTGCTAGGGACTGAATGTTTCTGTCCACTGAAAATTAATATTTTGAAGACCAATTCCCAATGTGATGTTATTTGGAAGTTATGTGATGTTACTTCAGGAAGTAATTAAGTCAGGAGGGTGGAGCTCTCATCAATGGGATTAGTGCCCATATAAAAAGACAGCCGAGAGCTTGCTTTCTCTGCTGTTCACCCAGAGAATAGCTCTCCAGGAAACAGCTCTCACCAGACAAGTGCTGCCACCTTGATCTTGGACTCCTCAGCCTCCAGAACTGTGAGAAATAAATGTTTGTTGTCAAAACCACCCAGTCTATGGTATATTCGTTACAGCAGCCCAAAATAAGACAAACCCTATTAAAAATAGTAGTGTAATTATATGTGCTAAATCGTTAAATATTTACCCACAACAAATATGGCACTTTATCCTGAAAAGGGCCTGCAGTTTGCTGGTTAACCTGGGTGGCAGAAGGGTTGCAGCTTGTGGATGATTGTGAAGCAGTGAGAGAAGGATGATTTGAAATCCCATAAAAAGCTGTAACGTCTGATGTGAGTGGGGTAGCTGTTTGAGGTGTGTGCAAGTGTGTGTTTTGTGTTTTTCCACCTGGCTAGGTTCCTCTGGGTGCAGCTGTGCATCCATTCACCAACTGTTTCTCTGGACAAAATTACATGTGAACACAAGTGAGATTCAGAATATGTTCAAATTGTTCCCTGTATGTCACACATGTTAGAGCAATACCTTATTGCAACTCTGACAATGTATTAATATCTTTCTCCAACATGGCTATGAAAGAGCATATATGGCCTTAAATCTGGAGATCCCTAAGGATCACGAACTGCAGTTGGAGGAATTGAAGCAAAGGGTCTTTAACAATTATTCATAAATAATTAATATAACACATTATGGAAAAAAGGAGTACTAAGGTGTAAAGCTTACCTTGGCTTCCATGTTCCGTTGAGTCATTTTCTCTTAATGAATTCAGTTCTCAGATTATGCAATCAAAAAAACTGTAGGCTTTTGTATGGTTAAATATAGAATATTATAATATAATGCTAATGTAGTATGAGCTCCAATAGGTGTGGCGAACAACATTTTGAAATATGAAAATCCATAAAGGAGTGTTAGTAGTTCCATAGGCACTATAGTCCCTGCTCTCTAACTTTAGATTTTAAAAAGTAATGACCCTGACTATCTGAGATGGTTAAAGCCAGTGTTTGAACATTTCTTGTTCTGGAAACGCACACTGTCTTAACAACATCTTCAACTTACTTTGATTAAACAACTCTAAAATAAATGCACTCCAAGAAATATTAATAAATATTTACCTAATTAAAAATAATATCCCAGGAATTTTCATCTATATTTTGGATGCTTCATCGTTTTTAAATGGGTTTTTACCCTGATTATGTGAGTAATGTGTTGTCCAAATTTATAAAGTACCAAGAAAATAAGAATCATGCACATCTCTATCGCAAAGAAAGAGCTAGTAACATTTTTATATATTTACACTCCTAATAAACTCACATGTAAATATTGTTGATTTCTCTCTCTCTCCATGTATATATAATGTAATGTAATATATAATTTTGGGAGCAATGCATTGAAGGAATGCGGGTTTGGGCATCTGATTTGCAGATGACACAACCCACCTTCCAGGTCTGCTCTAAGGATTTAAATTAGATTCCCAAAGTTAAGGGTTCAACGTATGTAACATGTAATGTAAATAGTAGCTGCTATGATGCATTTATTGACCTGTATTTAATATCTTCATAGACATTATGCTAATGCCTGAATAATGTTATGTCAGGAACATGTGCAATATAGTTTAACCATTTCCTTGCTATTTAGATTGTAGATTTAGGGCTCTTCACAATTTTTCCATGTTAAAAGTAAAGTATTTGAATACCTTTTCTATGTAAAAACACATCCCCATATCATTTTCTCCCCTGTTAGTAGTAGAATTCTAAAGATGGCATTGCAAGAAGTTTATTAACACATCTTTAAAAACTGCTTTCTAGAAATGTACCAATTTATGTATGTGGCTGTTCACCATTTTGATTTAATTGTGCCATATTTTGAGAGTTTTCCTAAAGATAGAAAGGATTGTATTATTTTTCGCTTGTGAGATCAATGTTTTATGTTTGTATTTTTGTTTAATCAAAGGAATTTTCTGTGCACATCATTCGTGTGTGTGTTTCACATCTGTTTTATTCTTTGTGTTTAAATCAATTTGTATTAATGTTTTAATGTTAAAAATATTAACTTATATAAATATTAACCTCTTGAAGTTTCCCATTTTTATGTAATTTTTCTTCTATCCTTTCTATGTATCAGATTTTTCCCATCTAGAAATCTCAAATATATATATAGTTAAATAAAACCCTGTTTAACTTTATATCAAATTTATTTTTATGTATGGTTTTGAGTGAAGATGTAAATACTTTTTAAAGAAAACTAACTACCCAGTTTTTCATCACCACTTATTGTATGGTCCATAATGGCTTCTATTGATTGTAATACCTTTATCATATAGGCTCTCATTCTAGAATCTACATTTAGGGTAATGCTAGTCTCAGCTACAAATTGGCACTTGTCATCTACCTCGACAAGGATTAAATCATGTGCTGGTACAGCTGCTTCAGCCATTGACCTTCAACACCCCCTGAAAGGAGTTCAGGGTGGAGAGCAGAAATGGGGCACTCTGTGCTCTGGGGAAACTGGCAGGACAGCTCTTCAGAGAGTTAGATACTTTCAGGAGAAGATTTTTTGATCCCAATTCTTGTATCCCCTCATATCTAGAAAACCTCTAAGACCTTTCATGGTGAGGTCTGCTCCTGGAGACTAGCAGTCTTCACGAGACCTTCACGAGACTAACAGAAACATTCTGCAAAAAATATATGTGCTCGATTGCATGTACTCCCCCTTCACCAAAATCACATATATACGGACCTTCCCCCTGCCTCTTTGAAGTAGTTTCTCAGAGCTCTCTGAAGTGCTGTCTCCTGGGCTATAGTCTTCATTTTGCCCCAAATAAAACTTCAGTTGCAGCTCTCACGTTGTGCATTTTTTTTTGAAGTCGACACTAGTTTATCTTTTTCTGTATTAGAACCACACTCTTAATTTAGCTTTATATATATAATTAGTAAGGCACGTTTCACTCATTCTTTCAAAAAAATTTCTAGCTTGACTTTCAGCTAAATCTTAATCACTTTCTTAACAACACACTAGGATTTTGATTGGAAGTTTATGAGAATTAAAATCGAGAAAGGTAGATATTTCTATAATATTTGGTGTTGTACAGAATCATGGCATTTTCTCTCTTTTTTTTTTTTTTTTTGGTCTTTTTAAAAGGTATTTTGTAAATTTGATTTTTTTCTACTTATTCATTCTCTATATTCCTTTAAAATATATTTATTTTAAATTTTAGTTGCTTTTTTATGGGTGAGATTTATACATATGCTTTCTATATCTTAAAAGTAGAAAGTCAGTTGCTTTGTGCATTTTTTTTATGATTCTTGTCCTTTGAACTGTTATATTTTTAAGGATTTTCAGCGTCTTTTCATTAACTATTGAGAAATCTCATAATCTCTGAAAAAGTCCGTTAGCATTCAACAATTCATATATTATTAATTAGTATTTTAATAAAATAGGATTTTTAAAATTGGGGTATAGTTGCTTTACAATGTTGTGTTAGTTTCTGCTGTACCGCGAAGTGAATCAGCTATATGTATGCATATATCCCCTCTTTTTTGGATTTCCTTTCCATTTAGGTCTCCACAGAGCATTGAGTAGAGTTCCCTGTACTATACAGCAGGTTCTCATTAGTTATCTACTTAATACACAGTACTGTATATATGTCAATCCCAATCTCCCAATACATCCCACCTCCCTTTTCCCCCCTTGGTGTCCATACATCTGTTCTCTATGTCTGTGTCTCTACTTCTGCTTTGGAAATAGGTTCATCTGTACCATTTTTCTAGATTCCACATATATGCATTAATATACGATATTTGTTTTTCTCTTTCTGACTTACTTCACTCTGTATGACAGTCTCTAGGTACATCCACGTCTCTACAAATGACCCAATTTCATTCCTTTCACTGGTTGAGTAATATTCCATTTATATATGTACTACATCTTCTTTATCCATTCATCTGTTGATGGAGACTTAGGTTGCTTCCATGTCCTAGCTATTGTAAATAGTGCTGCGATGAATATTGGGGTGCATGTGTTCTTTTGAATTATGCTTTTCTCAGGGTATATGCCCAGTAGTGGGATTGCTGGGTCATATGGTAGTTCTATTTTTAGATTTTTAAGGAACGGCCATATTGTTCTCCATAGTGGCTGTATCAATGTCCATTCTCACCAACAGGTACAATTGGTGTGTGGTTTTGTTTCATATCATTTATGTCTGATATCAGGGTTAAATTATTTTCACAAAATACAGATTTCCTCTATTCTTCTATTCTTGATTCTCTGAAACTATTTGTTAATTTTGTACTAAGCTTTTTTTTTTTTTTTACTTGCATAGCCCATACGAGATTTTCAGAAGTAATTGTTGAAAATTTTTATTTTATATCCTTCCTTGATTATTTTTCTTTTGCTTTAGTTGTTTTAAATATTGGTCTTGAGAATTTATATTTTTCCAGAAAGTAGTCAATTTCTTGAATATTCTAATGTATATATACAAATATATATCTATCTGACCTGGGGTATGACACAAGGCCCCTAAATGTCTTGGAGTTTCCTGGGTTATAGAAGTGGGTTTTTTCCCTATGTTTTTTAAATTGTTAATTTAAAAAAAATTTTTTTCTGGTAGGAAACGATTACTTGCATATCATTTAGACACTTTCAAGTCTTATTTTTAAGGTTTGTTAGTACAGTTCTAGAGTATCCTTTAGTACAGTCCTAGGGTATCCTTTATTCTAGGGCTTGTGATTAGTTCCACTTCTAATATGCACAATTTCTTGTGTCTTAATTGAATGCTCCATGTATTCAAGGAGGTTTCTTCACTCTGGCTGGTGAGGATTCTCAGCCATACGTGAACTTTGGAAATTATTCAATGTACAGTTCTCCAATAATTGTTCTTTCCACAGAAATTGTTCCTGCCCAGACTTGTGAATTTCCACCTGTGTGTGCTCAGATTGGTACTCGACAGAGACTCAGAGGCATCATCAGGCAGTTGTGGAGTTTTCTCTCCTGGTAGCTCCCTCCTTTTGGATGCCCTGCCCCACAAATTATCGCCCCCTGGACCTCCCAACTCACTGTGTTTTCTCCCTTGCTCTTCCCATGGGAGTTCAGTCTCAGTTCAGCTGTAATTTCTGGGCCATTGCAAGTACTTGCCTCCAACTCTGTCTTCTCCTGTTCCTATGTAAAGGCTCAGTAACATCTTCCCCTGAATGATGACCATGGATGGAACCTAAATCCTCTTCTCCTTCCCCAGCTACTTTAAACTCCCCTCTGGATGTCTCCTGTCATCCAGGCTCAGTGAGTCACAATCATCCATGATCCATTTTTTCATACTCAACAAGATGTCTGGCCATGTTGAGTCTATCTCCAGTGGAGTGGGTTGAGCAATGATGGACAAAGAGAGACGGGCAGACAGCAGTTAGGGACCACGTCAGGCTGTCGTGGGCATGAGAATGAATGACACTGCTAAGAAGAAGAACAGATTATAGAGAAGTCACAAGGGTAGAAGAGGTTGGAAAATGTTTTTAAACACAGATTGAGGAGAAATCTGGTAGAGGAGAGGTTGAATTTATAATAAAGTAAAGAAAAATGACCATTTCTACGTTCCTCAGAAAAACTCAGTACCTGCTATCTTACTGGTAACATCTTATCAAATGCTATTTCAGTTACAAATACTTGAGGCTACAAATCCTTTAGAAACTATCCTATACATATCTTAACAGTAGAATAACATAGGCTAAAGTTTTGCATTGCAGCATTGTTTGTAATGTCAAAAGATGGTTGAATATTAGTGTTTATCCCAATGTTGACTGGCAACATGCATTATACTACATCATCGACTCAGTTGACTGCTTTGTAGGAAACACGTCCTGATAGAAACTTTTTTCCCCAGATATTGTCAACTGAATATAAGGAAGATATAATGAAACATTATACAACTATTTATGTATTAAAATGTGGAGTGAAGGAAAAATAGCTATTCACATTTGCTTGTATTCACATAAAAAGACAGTCTGGAATGATACCTGGGAAATCAACCACAGTGGCTGACTTTGAAGACAGGGTGTCCTAGGCAAGGGCAGGGGACAGAATACAATATAAAGTATTTAATATTTTTAGGGTCTTGAACATTTTACACATATTATCAACTTCTCAGAAATGTGGACATTAAATTTTTTTTAAACCTCTAAAGATTAAAAGTTATAGCACGATTTCTACCAACTGAATGAAAGTCAAATTTGTTTTACCAGAAAGATTATCCAGCTTCTCTAAAATGTCTATTCATGAGAATTTTCTGGTTGCTTTTGCTTATTTTCTTTCACTTTGGAAGCAGTTTTCTGATTCATAATCCTTTGTGTTCTTCTTTTCAAAGAACATCTACCACTGCTAATTTTATGGGTTAAGCATGATCTAATTTTCTTCCCTTTTGTCCCATTTTTCCCTATGAAAAGGCTCTGTAGATTCATTATCAGTTGAGACAATACTTAGATAATTCATAAGGCTGGAGGACAATTATATGCCTTAATACTTGAATTCTTTCTCTGCATCTGACATATTAATAATGGCAGTAAGATATTGTATAAAACCGTTGACTTTATTATAATAAGAAATATTAGTCAGGAGACCATATCTTAAGACTGATTGTAACACCAGCAGCCATGTTGACAGTGAAGAGATGTGACACGGGAGGGGATGTTTCATGTGGGAGAGAGGAGAGCTCTCTTCAGAGGTTTAAAGGGTGTTTAAAAACATGTAGAACTAGGCCCAGTGGATGGACCCTTTGGGAGTCACTCCCGAGGCATACATAGGACAGAGTCCTGAGCATCTCGAGTGCTGCACAATGCGGTGGTCTGGAGTGGTGGCTGTGGACCCCTCTGTAGATCAGCAGAGAAGATAGTTGCAGCCTTGTGTCTGTACAAGCCTGTGCAAGGCGATCTGGCTTTCAGAAAAAGAAACTTGACTAAATGGCATATGGTCTCAGCTCTAATAATAAGATCTTTTCTTGAATCAATTTCTTTTTCCTCTCAACTTGTCAAACCCAGAATAGTTATTCTGCATGAGACCATTCTCTTTTAATTCCATTCTTCAGTCTCAAATTTTGTAGCTTTTCTTCAGTAAGTACCTGTCCATCTGTATTCTTTAGACAAGATAAGCAAGAGGGTCATTTTCTTATCAGACTTTAAAGGAAAACAAATACCTTTACAATTAGACTTTCTAAGGTTCTAAATTTATTTCATGTTCCCACAATAGTATCTGCAATCCTGAGTTTGTGGCATTTTTACCTACTTCAGAGATGGCTCTGGGGACTGAATTTGTAGAGGGACCTCACAGACCACAGGTATTTTGAACTCTTGGCAGTTAGATCTCCGTTTATAGAAGTGTTAACAACCAATGAAACAATCAGCATACAGTCCTGGGTTACAGGAGTGACAACCGGGAGAAGATGATCTACGGATGACAGAAGATATCGGCCTTCTGACAAGTAGTTGCATTTCATTGCGAGGCAAAGAGAAAGTGCCTGCAGATACAGAGATGCCATCAGCAGGGAGCAGGATGGCTTCACCCACATCTGTTATCAACAAAAACGTCAGAAGTCAGACATTCCCTGGGCTGATTTGTGCTTCCTGTTTCTCCACTCCCTTGTGCTTCGAGCCTGCTCTTCTGAGTTGATGTTCTCCTCTGTGCTTTTTCTAAATCTCCTTCTGCGCCACCAGGATGTACGAAGCAGAGATGCAGTGCGGCGGATCTGCTTCGTATAACACGTCTGACCGCCGTGCAGCTGGGACAGTACGTGTGCTGAGCGTCCACCTGCCTTCCCACGGGTGTGGCTGAGATGGGACCAGAGGTCTGAATGGGGAGGGTGGTAGGGGTGCCTTTGTTTTCTTTCACTCCCAGGTCAGGGGCTCTTAATCTGAGGGGCTTAGGGAACCCAGGGAGCCTGTGGTCTCCCTGAAGTCATGTATGAAATGTGTTTGTGCACAGGTGTTTGTTCAAATAAAATTAAACGCCCTGGATTTACACCTTCAGAATATTTTATCACTGTTCCTAGTCTGTAGAGATCCTTCTGCATTGGAGGAGAACATAGCTGCAGTGATTTCAACACATTTCCATTGTGAACAGTACGTAGTAAAGTAAACTTTCAGAATCAAGAGCGACTGGTGGCTGAAAAGGTTTAAAAACATTCTATGAAGTCTCTAGAATGAGGAGTGTTTGACCTGTACTCTACTGGAACATTTTAAGGTCTACTACTTTGTTTTCCACTTGTGAGCAGCTAGGTCAAGTTTTTTTTTTCTCCCGGACAAGAAAATCTAAATATATAAAGTCTCTGTGTCTGGCCAGGGTCAAAGGACAAACTAGTTTAGGGCTGGTCACAGGCAGACTTCTGTCATTACCAGAAATTAAAGTGGCAAAGAATATTTATAACACAAAACCCTGAATGCACTTCATTATTGGATAATCTCCATCTGCAGAGAGGGAAAATCTCCTCCTGTGGTTATTTGTAAATACTTCATACAGATCTATTTAAATGGCTTTGTGCTTTTCTAAAATTACTCTCCTGTGACAATGGCAAGGACTTAATGCACTTATGCACCAAACTATTTAGGTTCCTGCCCAAGTGTGGTAAACTGGTTGAAAAACAACAACAATAACAAACCAAACCAGTGAACAGTTTTTTAAACTGGCTGAAGGTGCCACCTACTGTCCAGTCTGTAGAAATGAGCCCGGAGTGTAACCTGAGCCTTGTCTACTGAGAGCCACAGGAACTAGGATCTGAAGGTGAATTAGACTCACGTCTAATTATACTTTCTAATTATACTCTATTAATAATGAGTTTTGTAAATAGTTATATTTATACTCTCTCCCCAACATCCCCAATCTCAGGTTACAGAAAATAAAACATTAGAAAATTATTTTAAATTGTGGCAGATGTAGGAAACAGTATCAGGCTATCATGTGCTTTCTGTAGATCCAGATTATCCAGTAGCAAAATGCCTTTAGGGTTCTGCATCAAACATGCTCTTTGCCATTTCAACTCTAGTGATGACCAAAGCCCAGAGCCCCCTGAGTAGCGGCTCCTGCTGCGGACTCGACTCTATTTACCTTACACTGTGTTGAACAGATGACAGAAAAAGAAAAAGCTCTAAAAAGGAGGAAGATTTCAGGTACGCAAAAATGGTATTTTTAAATATTGATTTGGGAGTTTTGTGTTTAATGGACCAATCCATGATAGAACATGTCCAAACGGGTTTTCAGAATAAAATGTACATTTTCTTCCCCGGAGAGATACTGGCAGCCAAGTTAATTAAAACATGTGTTTTCTAGGAACCTGGCATAAATTCTCACTTGTTTTAGACAAATAACTGATTTCCAGGCTGGCTTAAACCCAGCGAGTGCTCAAGGAATGTTCTAGTGACTACTGTGCAGCGAGGGTTTCATTATTTGTGCTTCGAGTGTGTTCTGTCTTTAATCCTTAAATAAAGACCCATTCTCTTCCACGTAACTTACTATTTGACTTGACTCTAGGCTGTATGACAAGACATTTCTATGTAATCACATGTGAAGTTGTGCGTGTGTGCACGTGTTTTTAAATACAAACAGTATACACTCTTGTTCAAGTTCATCCTGAGTTCCAAGTACACACACACACACACACACACAAAACTGGATAATTCAGAGTAAAAGTACAATTTCTCGTTCACCCGTATCAAGGTATCCATGGTTCATTTGTATATATTCTTCCAACTTAAAAAAAATTTTTCAAATATATTTTTATTTACTCACAGATAATATAGTTTCATTTTTACTTGTCTTAAATACTCTGTGTTGCCTCGAAGCTTGCTTTTGTCAGGTAACAGCATGACTTTTAGGTGTCACCATTTCCTGTTTTGAGGTCTTCCACTGCTATTTGAGAACACTGCAGAAAGCTTTCCACAGAACCACATAATACTGCTATAAGCATATCCAGGTTCATATTTCATTTCGATCTCTCACCTTCATGCTAATAACAATATGCATAATTAAACGTTTCTAAGTTTTCAAGGATAATTTTCTTTAAAGTGAATATAAAGCCCATTCACCAAGCAGTTTCTGTGGTGTCTTGTCTTATTCTAGTCTCTTCTTGAATTCCTTAAAACTTTGAGGCGAAAACTTCGTTGTAAACTTTAGGTTAAACTGTAGGCTGTCTCTAGCGCAGCTAATTCCATTACTGACATCGGTGGTAATAACCGGTTTTCAGATTAATCCTACTAAAAATATCTAGCACGTTAATGACAAAAACAAAGTTATTACAAGTAAGTTCATAGCATGAAGCTTTGGAAGTCCGCAGGAGCCGGGAGCAGCCTGTCCGTGTGTAGTGCCTGAGGCGTCTCCTCGTCTCTCTTCTCCACCATAAAGGGCTGAGAGGAGCTCTGACTCAGCAGGGATGCGGGGACAGAAGCCCCCCAGCCAGTTCAGCGCCCCTACACCTGACTCTTCCCCGCTCGGTCGTGTCCAGACGCTCACATGAGGGCACCTCAGCTGACACACTGAGAATTCAGTCCCATCTGTCTTCTCGCAGCCCCACCAGCACACTGGCTGGGTCATGAAGCTCTTTCGGGAGAGTTATAGCCTGATGGCCAGGAGAGGACACAGGGGCAGCTCGTCTGCGCTGTTTCCAAGCAAGGCGGCAACACTTGTTTTTTTATTTGGTTCTCTTTTCTGCATGTGTTGAATTTATTCAGCATAATCACAGGGGCGTTGCCGTCATGCTGTCACACACACACACAAACACAGATATTGCACCGCATCCATGTGGAGCCCAAGGGCATTCCTTCTGAGGCTTATTTACATGCTCTTATGTGCCACAGCTCATCTTTTAAATAATACATATTTTAATGCCAGTTGCTGTGTTGACTTTCTCAGCATCATCTGCAGACATCTTCACGACTGCAGCACCCAGAGCAAGTTGTTTTCCTTCTGCCTCAATTGCAACAAACCTATCTGCTGCAGTAGAGCAAAGCTTAGCTCCTGGAGAAGCTAAGCCTAGACACGTGATATCAACTCCTCTGAGTACAAATTTGATGGCTCCTTTATCCACCTGCTGGTGTGGAAAAAGGGTCTTTTTTATCTCTTTTTGTGTGGAATAACCTTGGGATTGGATCAAACGACTCTTCTCTTTTTCTAAATAGAGTAACTCTCTAGTCATTGTAAAGATTTCCATCTGTTCATGACATCCCACTCTTTTAACTGGTTCCTTCTTAGGCACGACTGCATGAAGCTGTGGTTCAATGCCTGGGAAAGGTTCTACTTGTTCTTAATACCCTTAATAGCAGGGTTTCCACTGGATATAGCTGAACACATTTTGTTTTTAATGAAATTTCTTGAGCATGATTCAAGGTGAAGGGGTGATGATAGGGAAGGGCCGGGCATGGGGAAAAATAGACTTAGCAAGGATCTGGCAGACCCCCTACACCTGGAAGGCCAAAGAGACGGTGGCAGCTGGGGTCATTACCCGCAAGTGACGCATCTGGCCGCACTTTTCTGGCTCTAGGGAAATCTCATTCCGTCTGCTCCTTCAACTACTTCCTCCAACTATTCATGTGAGCACTGCGGCAATTTCGGGGCTGTTTGGGCTTACCAATTTCTCCCCAGGGTTGGTAGCTAAAAGGGAGGAAGTTGAGCAGGAAGAAGAGACGAAGCACTCATTCTCGTTGCAAGCACAGAATGGAGGGGCAACACCTGGTCTCCAGATGGACGGTTGGCCATTTCTGCAGGCTCACAGGGGTCAGAAGAGTGTGCACTTCAACGCTCAGGGGCATCCTCCTGAATTCCACTACCAAGTTAGGGTCCCTCTCACGGCCCTAACCTCCCACGGGCTAGCAGACCTCTGGTGGGTGGCTGACTAACCTCGTCTGGGACTTGGAGCCTGGCTACTTTAACTCATAAATTGTTGATGAAAACAATCAATAAACAATCTATAATAGGAATAGAGAAGCATCTTATTTGAGCCAAACTGTGGACTATAGCCTGGAAGACAACCCCTCAGATATCTCTGAGGAACTGTCCCAGGGAAGCATGGTTTTCAGTACAGTTTTATATATTTTCAGAAAACAAAAACATTTAACACGTCAGGGATGCATTCCTTTAAGGTTCACAGAAAAAAACAAAACCAAAACCAAAACAAACAAACAAAGAACAGATCAGCCCATACACAGCAAGTCAACATGGCCTTGGCACCTGGGACGTGAGGCTTACTATTGAAAGAGCTTCAGCCTTGGCGTCCCAGGAAGGGAGGCGTTTCATCTCTATTTTTAACATGGACATTCTTTACTTCTAGTCAATGCACTCTTTTCTTTAATAATTAAAGCAGAAGCACAATGTATGTTTGATAGGCCACACGCAGGCTGTTCTAGTATGCGTAACATTCAAGTTAACTCATGTATAAGCCAGACGACTTCCCCATACTTCAATATGTGAAAATATCTTTTATCAAAATCCTGGGTCTGGCTAGGGGGTTCAGCTTTCTCTGCCTTCTTTCTACCCGGAAGCTCCTCTGCTGGTTTCGATGGTGACTAGCAATTACTACCCTATCACCTGTGAGAGTTTGCACACCTGGACCATCACTTATTTCAGACACTATGGGTACTCCACCTAGCCCGTGGAGGGGTCCTTGTTACTGTCAACTGTGGAGCAGTCTAGCTCCCAAATCCCTCTCATCACTGCTTTCCCCCGGTCACAAGTCAGTTTCTCTGGAAGGGAATGTTAAAATGGATTTTGGCAAGCAGGGTGCAAATTAGGTGTCAACCTCTGTGAAAGGGCAGAGAGGGAGCAGGATTGGCCAGATGGCATAGTTGAGCAGGTGTCCAGCCCTGAGGAAGCCTTGGCTCAGCCCATGGGGGCTCTGAAGCATATGTGGCCATCACAGGTGTTGTAAGTGCCACTCTGCACCTGACCATTGGGTGTGGCAGCCCTGAGAGGGACCCATGCATGGGTGAGGCTGCTGAGGGGATCTTGGCTGGAAGTTGCCTGTTGATGGCACTCCAGCAGATGGGCAGTGTGTGTTTTCTGGGCCAGAGGTGTGGGTCGCACATCCGTGTGTCCCCTGAGTGGTACCCCATATTTTAGAGATGAGTAAGTGGGGAACATGTTAGAGATATTTGGCTTGTCATCTTCCCCTTGCTGCACCACCTAACATGCTACACTACCTGATTCTGGTGGTAAACAGTTATGATGATTAAATTTCTTTAACTTCATTTTGAATTATTACTGTAAAATAGATTGTTTCCTAATATTTACTACATATTCTGGCAGCAAAGTCACATTATTATCAGTAAAATTAGTTTAGGTTCATTGTGAGTTGTTACCCTGAAGGCTATTGAAATAATGAGGATTCTGTTTCTCACATTGTATAATCTAAGTAGATACACGCTGTTGATGCAGGCACACAGAGGGGCAGATCTGGGAGAATATATTAAACAAGTGTGACGTTAAACACACTTTAGGTAAAGACATCTTGGGGCCTTGGGACAAATAACACTAAGAGATGGAGGGCTTCGAGTCTTATCTACACAGAAGGATCCAAAAATATTCTGAAGCTACTACACAATGAAAACCTATTCTTTAGTTTGTCATAATTCCATCACTGGGCAAGTCTTGGTGAGTCATTTCTTGTTGTTGTTTTTGTAGCTCTTGTTTTGGTTCTCCTTGCAATCTACTGGTGTCACTTGAGAAACAATTTTCAGCTGGGGCAATTTTCCCCCAATCCCCCATTCCCAGAGGACAAGTGGCTACATCCAGAGACATTTTGGGTTGCAATGCAGGAGGAGATGCTAGTGGGTAGAAGCCAGGGGTGCTGCTAAACATCCCAGAACTCACAGGACAGCTCCCACAGCAAAAAATTATCCAGCTCAGAATGTCTTTCATCCCCAGGTTGAGAAATCTTGCCCTAGAGCAAGAGCAAAGGGCTTAAACATCACACAATGTGCATTCTGCACTTTTTGAGCAGAGTATTGGACTAAAACCTTTATACAAAAAGTGAATAAGCTTGTTGAGGTTAGTGGCATTGTGACAACTCTTGTTGAAAGTCACCCCCATGTGATACTGTACCTCGCATGAGCTTTCAGTGTAGTTGTGTTTTAACAGCCTGACACAAGACTGGAACAACTTTGGTCCTTCCCACTTGGTCTATGCAAACCCCTAGGAGGAGAACCTAAAAGGGTCATATTATCAGGGGGAAAAGAACACACAAATGAAACAAGCTGTGAGAGCTTTAGCACCCACCACAGGCAGGGAGGTCTCTGCAGCTCAGCTGCAGTCACAAGCTGTGTGAATCAGCTTAGAAATAGATGCTTGTGCAGTTTAGCCTCCTTGCCCCCAAAAAATGATCATGCAATGCCTGTTACATGCTAGACACAGAAATGTCACAGCCCAGTCTCAAGCAGAGCCACTGTAAGCCTGGACACTCAGGACGTGGTATAGGTGCTGTGATAGACACCAGAAGAAGCCTCAGTTGAGGAGAGCACAGAGCACAGACTAGTGACTGCAGAGGCTCTAATTTGTAAATCTTGCAGCTACAAGGGTCCTGCTCACGTGTGAAGCCAAAGAAGTGCCTGATGAATGGCTGCTATCATGACACTGAGTTTACCAAGAAAAGCTGCCCGTCTGGGGGGCTGAGAGACCAGCCCCGTGGAGGACGTGGTTGAGCTGCCGCCACAGCTGCCTGCATAAGGTCTCAATTTCCTGGTCCCACCACCCACACTGGGCCAGCTTCCTCACCTCACCTCTCTCTGTCATCTTTTTGGCTGAATGAAAACACATCATATTTGACTTTTCTCTGGCATTTCTCATTTGTCTGGATGGTTAAACAATAACATTGTAAAAGTAGTCGGACAATTTTGACCATATTAGGTATTTTGCAGGTGTTTCTACCTTTAGTCCCTGTTTACTCTGTCATCTGGAAAACAATGACAGCTAATACATTTCCCAGTGACCAATCTTTGCAAATCTGAGTAGAAGTTAGAAACCTCTAAAGCTGTAGTAAATTGAGTGTATGAGAATAGGCTCAATGAAGTTCTGAATATATTTAGTCATGCCAATCTTATCAGGGGAATTTTTTTCTTATTGTATTTTTGGGCCATATCTTAAACCAACGCACAGCCTGTGCTTAGGTGGCAAGCCTTAGCAACCTCCAATCGGTGCTAGCATGCACACCGGGGAAAGTCAGAGTGGCCTTTAGTTGTCCTGCACATCCGAGCACCTGGCGGGGGGAGACTAACAGCAGGGAAAGTCTCCAGTGACAGCAGGTACCCAGTTATCCCAGCTCTGAAAGGAGGAAGATGGGGCAAGGACAGCACGCTGGCTGCAGGGAAGGTGCTTATGACTGTCTGTGGACCCCAGCCTGGCTGATAGCAGTCCTGAGAGCCTCAAAGAAGGGAAAGAAAAGAGAGACAGGAGGGAGGAGAACAGTGGGAGAGCGGTAAATTCACCTCCATGTGGCAAAACACAAGTGTCACAGCAGAGACTGGGGAGGAGAGGGGGTTCGGTGAGAGGAGCCTGAGAAGAAATGCATGGAGGACGCTTCCTTCCCGACCCCCACTCCAGATGGGGCGCATGGGGCGGGCGACGGTGTTTGCATCTACTCCCCTCACTAAGAGTGTGCGCTTCAAGCTGGTCTTGAGAACACACCTCATTCTTCACTGTGAATGCAGGTTGGGTCTTCTCTGCCTGCCTCCCCCTCACATTTCACTTTGCCCTGAAGTCTTCATTTTTTCAGGCACACAGTGTGGCTCAGTGGGTAGAGTTGAGTACCCAGGAGGCAAATCCTGACTCGCAGGTGTAATATACATTCATATTAATAGCTTATTTATATATATTAATTTAATTTATTATAATACAAGAATACTACATAAATATGTGTACATATAATGTAAATAAAATGTTAAATATCATATACTAATATTATTTTAATATAATAATATTTACTAATATATCAATAATATATGTTCATATTAATCATACATAGGCTGATTTAGTTAGTGACATCTTTGGCAAGAAGAAAAGCGAAGATTATAGAAATCAGAAGAACTAGAACTTAAAGATCTTTGAGAAAACTCCATGCCCACGATGTAAATGGAGAGAAGTACGTGAAGGGCTCCTGGCTAGGGCTGTTCACAGAGCTTTTCTAGGCCCCCTGTTTACTGGGTCAAGAGTGAATCAGGGCACCCCAGATGTCTGGATAAAAACAGCAGCCTAGGGGCCAGGGCCCAGCCCCCCGGACAATGCGTGCCCTTCTTTCACCACATTGCAGTGGCCCAGTCCGCCCACGCATCACCTCTTCACTTTCACTCCTGTGAACAAACGTTACCACTTCTCCTACACAATGAAGTGTGCGTGTTGCAGAAGAATTGGCACCTACCAAATAGTGACAAACATCTTAAAACTACGGAGAGAGGGAGAAGGAGAGATAGATGGACAAATAGTTAAGCATGCCACAGTTTTAGACTATAATGTAAAAATTATGAAAATAGAAAGTAATGTTAAAACTGTTTAACTCTTAGCTTTTATTTTTACCAATGCCTTCATTAAACAATTTATCAGTCATCTAAGTACAGTAGATTCTAAATCATAAAATAGGATTTTAATTTTGAAGTACTGTAGTTTTCTACATTTCCAAAATGTACCTTCAAATCATCCAATGTCTTCTTAACCAAAGCAGACATTTGTTGCATATTCAAAGACCCTGTCAGAATGTTCCCAGGAGGTTAGGGAGCAGTTTCCTGGAACATCATCTGCCCTTCCCCTCTTGCCAGAAGAGTGTTTATAAATGGATGTTAGTTTTGAGAGAGCTTGGTGAACTGGTTCAGCTCCTACACACGCAGAAACTGTTTGTTGACCAACATTGTCCAGTAGGTTCAGCCTCCACTTGAATGTGCCCTAAATCCCGAGCCACTAAGCAGGCCAAGAGCCTCGCTGTCTCATTACCCCCTCTGCTTCCACCCGCCAGGCTGATGTGCCCACAGGATGCAGAATGGACTGGACTCTCTAGGCCACTCGTCCCCTCCTACGCTTCCCCACTCACAGGCTCAGAGAAACCAAGCTCCTTGCCCTGATTTAAGGAGGAAGGAGATCCAGCAACAGTGTCAGAAGAGGTACATGGGAGGGGCCCGTGCACTCCTAGAGGACCGTGGACTCATCATGTAAGGTTGGGTGTAAACTGGTGGCTGGAAGAGACTCAAGACCTGACACCTATGGGACCTCGCCTGCTGAACAGACTCAGAAGCCGTCTGTGGGATGTGCGAGCTGAGGAACGGGGGGCGACTTGGATGGACTGGAGGTAGAGGGGAGGGATTTCCCTGTTGCAAAGCACAGGCTGTGGTCTTTCTGGGCTGGAAATATTGACAGCTCAGCACCTAATGGACAGCGTTGGTTGGAGGTGTCTTCGAAGTAGAGTTTCTTACGGAGGTGAGAGGAGATTCTGGGAGGATGCAAAACACCTCCGAGAGCCTTGGACCACACACCCAGCCTTCTGACCCCAGCAGTGGAAGGTAGCAATTTCTTATGTTTAAAGCTGTCCCAGGTCAGGACAGCCGATTTGCCAGGGCCTGAACAGTGAGGAATACAGGTGGGTGTTGCTAAAGATGAGCAGTGTCCCTGAGCATAGGACAGACGAGGGTTCCCGAGCAGCCAGAACACAGGCTATAGAGTCAACAAGACAGTCATGAAGGGGGTGAAGCAGACATCATGCTGGAACTCACAGCAATCTTTGCCGTTGAATAAGCCCCCACAGGGGAGTGAAGTGTTGGATGAGAGAAGGGAAGATGGAGGACTGTGCGGGGCAGGCACAAGGGTGAGTGTGCATGGAACACGTATCACATCTTAGTTCCTTAGAGGGTTTTTATTGAGAAAATAAGGAGAGATCCATGAGGCAGCACTGAAATATGGATGGTCTAGAAAGTCATTTATTTTTTTCTTGTTAAGCTTTACCTCTTCCGGCTGGAAAGAGAAATAAAGGAAGGAAGGAAGAAAAGAATGACAAGAGATGTCCCCAAGTGTTCACTGGTTCTCCTCCATAGGGGCCTGGCGGGGACCTCAGCAGAATACGCCCTCAGGAGACCAGCACTGTACCTCATGGGGCCCCTGGGTGACTGCAGGTCCCAGGGCACTGCTTCCTTGTCCCAAGCACAACAACTTGCCTGGGGGCAGCTGCCCTCTTCACTAGAGTCTCTCCGTGTGCGGAGTTCTCTTTGCTACAATGAGGGGCACTAATAGTGGGGTCATGGTCAGGTTGGATGACGTTGGGAGTTCCAAGGAAGGGCAGCATGGCTGGGCTTGTGTCCTCTGGGCCTACTGGCAGCTCCAGGTGAGTGGGGTAAGTTGGGGTCAGGCAGGGAAGCGGTACTTAATGTTAGTCAACTGTAGACTTTAAATGGTTAAAATGGAAAATATATTTTTTACAAAAAAAACCCAAAAAACAAAAAACCCTGGTGGCATGTAAATGTACGTAAAATCTTACGGCTTAAAAAGAAAAATTCTTAGGCCAAACGAAGGAGTACATTACTGATACATTCTAAAACATGAGCCTCAAATGCATGATATTCAGTATAAGAAGCCAGACATAAAGGGCACATATTGTATGATGCCAGTCACATGAAATATTGAGAATACGCATATCCGTAGAGACAGAAAGCAGATTTGTGGTGGCCACGGCCTGAGCATAGGTGGAATAGAAGAGACTAATGGGGATGGGGTTTCTTTTTGAAGTGATGAAATGTTCTGGTATTAGTGTTGATGGTTGCACAATTTTGTGAATAGATTATAAATCACTAAATTCTACACTTTTCAAAGGGTGAATTTTATGGTATTTGAATTATGTCTCAAGTTAAAAAATGGTGATTAATAAATGTGATTTTTTTAAATAACATGGGAAACATTATCATGAGTTTTATTTGCTTCCTGCCATACTAAGCTCTGTAGATATGAAAAAAGACACCCCCCCAAATGAGAACAGACACTATTTACTCACAACTTATCTATAGAGCACGGGAGTCAGCAAACACCCCTCACATCAGGCTGAGACTCAGGGCACACATAAGAGTGGGGACACTTTCTGGTGGCAAAAAAAGGAAGGCATGTCCTGCCCAGAGCTTGTGATGTGGGAGGCTGGAGACAAGCTGTTAGGAAGAGGGGCGCCCTAAGTGATTACTTAGGGGAACATATTTGGCTTTCCCCGCATTTGGTTCTACATGGAAAGGACTGAAATTGACGAAGCTGTGAGTCACTGACCAAGTCCTGACCCTTGGGGCCTATTGTTGCAGAGGTTGGAGTCTGGCTTTCCAGATTGTTTGCTGCAGGGTGTGGGGCAGGGCCTTGTGGCTGGAGGGAGAGGTTCCCAGACTTCCAGGTGGATTTAGAAAATTCTGCATCCCAAAACCCTCCTTCATCATCTTCAATCAATCAGATACTCTGTGGATAGATAAACTTGAATCAATGTTTTCAAAATTAATTGCAAACAGAATTGGAAATGACTAATGTACAATATAATGACATATTAAAAGGCAAATATCAATAGAAGAATCTAACAGAATTTTCTAAATTCCTTCCAGCAATGAATATGCTCAATTAAAATCATACGCTCATGAACTGCAGTATTTGGTAGTACATATCTGTGTGAAAAGAATTTTCAAATATGAAATATGTAAACCATGCAAAATCTCCTTATAAGTCAGGATTAACAATTAGAAATCTTGATGATAGGAATCTGTAATAAGCTAAATGGCATCCCCCTTGAAAAAGAATTCCAGTTTTCTCATTAGCAGATTTGTATCACAAAAATTGTACTAAATATATTTTAAATTTCATAAATCAACATTTTATGAAAAAAACTGCAAACGATAGTAATTATTACAGTAATGTCGATTTACTATAAACATTAGGATTTCTCATTTCACTAATGTTCACATTGTAGTGAATCTCACAACAAAGAAAATGTTAATTCATTAAATTTTCTTATTGCCCCAATACCGAAATCCGGCCATCTGGTCGACCTTGCGCTGCAGACGCCAAGTGACGTTCAAATGGTGTGAACCTCAACAGGAAGGATCCAGATCGCACAAAGGCGAAGGCGCACCGCCACGCCCCTGACACCCGGCCTCGACCCAGGCCACCATCGGTCCCATTTCTCGCACTGGGGGATCCTCCCAACCGCCCGCGCGTCTGTAGGCCGTTCCCTGTCTGCAGAGCTTCTTCAGAGAAGCTACCGACAACCGCGCCCTCCCAGGACCGTGGCCAGGCTCGGGTTTGCTCACGACCATCACCGGATGCCCCGGGCGGTCCCTGTTTCCCAAAGAGAAACGACTACGACCTACGACCACCGAAGCCTAGGAGGGACTGCCGCCCCTCCACGAGCACCCTTCCGCTTGACCACGACAGTCCGCGGTTAGGAGACCTGCACAAACACAAGCGCCACGCTGACGAGGCGACCAAGGAGTGGGGGCAGGAGCTCCCCGCATAGACGCCGGTTCAATCTGCCCTGTGGATCCAGTCTGTTGACACGCATCCCATGCTCCTGCTTCGGGGCAAGATCCGCCCCCGTGATCGCCTTGCGTGGAACTCGGAGAAACTAAAGTGGCCCACGGTGAGCAGCCCAACCGCCTCGACTGCACTGGGATGGCCCCGGGCCCCCAAGACGGCGAGGACGCACCGACGGATCGTGACACACGGAGGACGATGTCGGGCACGGACGTGCTCTCCTGGTCACACGTAGCAGGACTGGAGGTCTCCGCGGGCCAAGCGGCACCAGGGAGTGCTGGTCGACCGGCGCAGACCTCGCAACAGTCCGAGGGAACTCAGCGCCAACCCCACAACACACTTCTCTCCACATTCAATCTCCGGTGAGAGTAGGACGCTCTCACCACTCCGCAGCACCGGGATGGTCGCCGCCAGCGTCGCCGGCCTCCCGGAACTCTGCCCTGCGCCTAGCGGGCGAGTCACATCCCTCGCGAAGGTCGCCGAAGCTCAGGAGGGAAGGGACAATATAAAAACGGCCGCCAGGTGGCTCCCGACAACGGGCTCGAACGTCAGCGGGATGGATTCTGATCGCTGGGCGACGAGGGATCAGCTCCGACCGCTCAAACGCTCGAGTTCGTCTCGGGGCGTCCGCCTCGGAGCTACCTGCCGGTTCGGCTCGGTAGGGCACGACGCGACCCCAGCAGCGGACAGGGCTGGGAAGATTTGGGCAGGAGGCTGCCGCGAAGGAGACGCGCTCCTCACGCTAATGTGGAGAATTCTGCAGTCGGAAACCTGACTCTGCAGACCTGGGTTCCCTTAGCGCCCAGCCTCTTACCTCCTTATCAGGAGACCTTAGCAATTCATTTGGTTGCTCCAATTATCTCTGCCCACCCTACACCTGTGCAGCTCTTCTTTCCATGAGCCTAGAGCTGCTTTCCCAAGGAAAAGACATCCCATGCCATTGCAGGTAGGAGCCAAGGAGACAACTGAACATTTGCATCTGGACCTATTAGAGAAATTTTATGTATCCAACGCAGGAAGATACAAGACTGAGAGGGTCTTATAACTTTAGCACCACATGGTCATGGTTTTCATGAAACACTGACGCACACTCGGCAAGTTAAGGGGTGCCAGGAAGAAGAAAGGCACGCACACACACAAGCACACACACACACAAATACCCGGGTCTAATAAGAACACTTACCAGGGCTGGCAATGGTGGGATCAGAAAGCCCATTGTTGCCACTTCTGGGGTTCCCTGGGCTAGAACCCCAGCTCATTCAGGTAGATCCTGGTTGTTTTATTGATGTCACTGTGGCGGAGTGAGGTCTTGGAACTCCCCAGACTGTCGTTTGCTGTCCAGTGCTCTACATTTTGTTCTGTGTACTATGCCCCTTCTCCTCCATACACAGTCAAAATTAAGAAAATAAGAATCTGCAGACCTTGCATTCAACTTTCTAAATTGAATGAATGTTAAGAACACAAAGGAAAAGAGTTATGTGAACAACTTTGTTAAGGAACTTACGTTTATCTTTTTGAAGCTATCAAAATGTTGATGAGTAGTCTGTAAAAAGTTAATCTTTTTAAAATTAGGAAAAATAAATGATTCTTTATTGCTATCTCTCACCAAACCCCCACTCACACCAGCACCTATGACACAGGACTCACCCGTTGAAACGCCTGCTCCCCACTGGCCTAGAGATTTCTGCTCTGAGTCATTCTCTATTCCCTGTGTTCACAGCATTCCTAAGTCCACTGCAGCCAGTAACATGAGGAAGGACGCCACTGAGCCCAAGGGATGACCTTTAAAAAAGAGAAGGAAAAAACCTCTCCCGTCTTCTGTGAGGTCACAGCCTTAATGGAGGCTGGAACAAGTGAAAGTAAACGTTTGGAAAGAGAGTATTTCTAAATTGGTCCCTGACCTGCCATATCCCTAACAGGGTGGTGAACATAACTGGCGTTAATATTTCCTGGGTGCACTTAGAAGATCCGGACCCAAAGTAGAAACCGGACCATTTGGCAAAACATGGATCAATTTAAGAATCAAAGTAAGTTTTTTTCTCACCTGTTGTTTCATTATCAGGAACTCTGCCACCACCTGCCCTCCTCTGCATCCTTATGCAGGGACAATCCAAAAATCAAGCAGATAAATCTGAGGAAAGAGAAAGCAGCCATGAGAACCCAGCCTTTCAAAGTATTGTTAGATATACCAGGCATGAATCCCCACCCACTCAGCAGGGAGTGACCCCTCCCACCTAACCCACAGGCATGCGCAGACAGAAGGAACGCTTTTTCCTCCCATGGTCAAAAACAAGGCTGCATTGGCTACTCGGCATGTAATGAGGATATAATATCCCCATTTTGCAGAAAACAATGCAAATTATGGGATGTTATACTTTGATTCGACTTACTGTTCACAGTTATTATTTTATTAATATTCAGTTCCTAGGATTAACACTAATTCCCAGGTAACCCTTACCATGGTCTCCTGGAGAGTCTTGTCTCCACAGCAAGGACACCTCTCGCAAAATTCTCACTTAATAATTCTTGGTGAAAGGCACCAACATTTGTTCTCCAACTCCCATTCCAGCACTTTAGCACCCCACCTTCCCTGTTGCGCCCCCCACCCCCCAGATGCCCTTGCCCTCAGTCACCTTGGTTCCTCCCCATGTGGGAACCAGCAACATCAGATCCTCAACCCTAGCTCTGCCCTCCATGGCTTTGGACATGTGGCCAGGAGATTTTCTATCAATGAAATGGAGGATGGAACAATATGAGGACCCATGTCATTTGACATTACATGTCAAACTCTAACCTGGGCTTCAATGAAAAGGTAATTGATTAAACATAGCTCATGGATATAGTGTTTGAAATATAAAGAAGACCTAAAACTTACTCAGAAAGCTATGACCAGTGAGGGTTTACCAGATAGAAAATCTGTGTGAATTCAGCAAAGTAACACTACCTGTGAATGTAACTAACATGGGGAGATTTTCAATGAAGACCATCACTGAGGGAGCCGCCTAGAATTCACATGTCGAGAAATGACTGAATGAATATTATGTGAGTAATTTTTAACAGCCTCCCTTTCCTTGTCAATAGCAGGGATTTCATGCTGGAGAAGAGCCCACTGAATGCAATGAATATGAGGACATTTCACATACAACAACCTTAACTCCACGTGTGTTATACTTTCAGCCCAAATGGGAGAGACTTCAGCCGTTATTCATCACTGAATTAACATAAGCTAATTATACTAGAGAGAAACCATAGAGATCTCGGAATGTGGAAGATTTTTAGTCACCCTCCAACCTTAGACAACATGAGAGAGTGCACCCTGGAGTGACTCTTGCAAATGTCCTGAACGTGGGAAATAATTCAGCTGAAGCCTCGCATTTATACACCAACAGCTCACACTGGAGAAGACAAACCTTATAAAGGTAATGCAGTCAGAGAGCTGACTTTTATTCACACCAATAAACTCACACGGGAGAGAAGCCCTATGTTTGGAATGACTGTGGAAGAGCTTTCAGTGACCATCCAACCCTTCGATGCCATGAACACATTCACACAGGAGAGAAACCACAATGAATATCATTTATGTGAGAAAGCATTTAGTCAACGCCATGACCTTAGTCATCGGGGAGAAGTCACACTGATGAGAAACCCTACAAATGAGATGAATGTGGAAGAGCATTTAAACGCAGCTCTCACGTTTATATGCACTAGAAAACTGACAGGAGAGACACTTTATGTCTGGAATCCATGTGGTGCAGCCTTTACCCAGAGCTCCCACTTTTATAAACACCAGAGAATTCATACAGAGTAGAAACCCTGTGTCTGTAATCAATGATATGGAGCCTTCAGCCAGAAATTATCCCTTTTAAACCACCAGGAATGTCATGTGGAGAGACCCCGGACCCTGGAATCGTGGTGGAAGAGCCTTCAGTTGGAGTTCCAGACTCAGAATACACAGAGAACTCAGAGTGGGCTGCATTCTTGACACAGTAGAGAAGACAGCCCTAGGTTTACTACGAGGAGAGCCCTCTTGGGTACACAATCTAATAACTGCTGTAGAAGAAATCTGATGAAATGAATGCTAGAGTTCCATTAGTCATGGAGTCATTGGACATGAGAAGGTTCACACCGAAAAAATAGTCTCAGTGTAATGAAGGAAGGACATTCTTCAGGGATTCCTTATTCCTGAGTGAACAAGAAAGTGATCACACTGAGGAGATGCCAATTTTAAAGACAATGTGGAAAATCTTTCACTTGCTATTCACATCAGAAAACTCATACTGGGAATATAGTCTATAAAGAATGTGTTAGCATGCAATTGAGACAATAATTAAGTCCTTCAGCAATTGTCTTTTTATTAAATATACAATATAAAGACGTAGATGGTGAAGGGTTTTGAGAAGTGTTGAAAGCAATATTCAGTATCAAGTAAGAAGAAACGAAGCAAACCTGCTTCAGTAGATCAGTATTTGCAAATATGTAAGCACTACTGAGTGGGTATGTGTCATTCAAAATCATGAAATATTGGGATGAGTAAGAATGGGCCCGTTTTCTGTTAATACTCTGTCACTGTTGATCAGTTAGATACTTTCTGTCTTTATAAAATTATAATCATAATTACAAAGACTGCGATCAATCAGGAAACAACGTTGAATGTTAACTGAAAATGTAAAACATAGTATGATGTGTGTTAACTCTTACATTAGCGTCTAAATATGTGTATACACGTTCAGGATGAATGGCTTCAAGGATAAATACACACATACTTTGTGATTAACCTCTGCTGCTTCAATAAATTCTATTACTTAACTTTCATTTACTATTTCCCACATGACTTTAAAAAAGAATTATATATTAATTATATTTAAACAAAGGTGAATATTTGTGGGTACATGGACAGGAAGAACTCAAGAATTCAGAGTCAGACGGTGGTTTAATCCCTACTTAACATTTTGTAGCCAAGGGTTTCTTTGTTTGTTTTGTCTAAGAAGAACAGATAGATATCTTCAGGACTGAGAAGGTGAAAGATCTTTGCAGACATAAAAAGAGTTCTACTTTAAGAATGTATAGAACAATAAGGGGTGCATATTCTAACTCATGTCAACACAAAGGAGATCCCTCAGAGAGCCATTGGTAAGTCTACCTTTAAAGCTTTACTCTTTGATCTAGAAAAAATAGTACTAAAAAAAGTTCTGGGAGAAAGATCAGCATAGAGACAATGTCTATTTTGTCAATTAAACCTTCAAGAAGGCTAGCTAGGGAGAGCGTACAGGCTGCATGATGAGTTCTGGCCCTTCTTCAGTTCAATTTCTTTTCTTTGTTGGGCAAAACATTCGTTATAGCCCTGAAGTCCTTTGAAGTCTAATGGGTTGAGAAATGGTATTCTAGGGCCTATAAAGCCCATCTTGGGAACTTTCCTAGCATTCCAGAGGTTAAGACTTCACCTTCCAATGCAGGGAGTGTGGGTTCGATCCCTGCTTGGGGAGATAAGATCTCACATGGCTCGCAGCCAAAAAACCAAAATATAAAACAGTAACAATATTGTAACAAATTCAATAAAAGACGTTAAAAATGGTCCACATCACATCAAAAAAAAAAAACCTTTAAAAAAAATTTTTTTAAAAAGCCCAAGATGTTAGCTGCAACATTACTGTGTGTACGTGCATCTGAGTGCACACACACACACACATGCAAGGGAGGGACACTGTAACAACTATCTGATCATAAAGGGAAAATGCGACTCAGGAATTATTGGCATAAAGGATTCATGCAGGAGAGAAATAAGTTAAATCATCTTGTTCATTCATTTATCAACTTTTCAATTATTAAATATTTAATGAGAACGTCCAACATTTCAGAACTTGGATTGTTATGATGATTAAACTGTAAATAACACAACGCCTTTCTCTTCATAGAACTCTGTATTCTAAGGCAGGTAATAAGAATAAATTGCAAAATAAAATTTCTGACATTAAAAAAAGATATGTTCATACATTGTATAGTTACAAAATATCACTACTAGTCTACAATAAAAAGTTTGCACTTCATAAAATAAAATTGACATTTAAAACAGTCTCCATTCTGGAACTTTGAAAGGTTATATATTTTTAGAAAGACTGGTTAGTAAAAATATTTTACAAAATTCTCAATTTTGGAAAAGCTAGTCTGCATGAATTGGGGAGAGCAAAGCTAGACTTCCTGTCTTAAGATCCAGGTTTGCTGTTCTCTATATTCCAAAATAAGTACTTTTAAAATTGTTAGAGTTCAAAACTATATGTCTGAATATCAGTAACGATTTTTATAAGGATAAAAATTCTGCCGTACGGTCCTCTTAACATTCCTTTCATCATAGATTTTATTCAAAATTCAACCGGTTACCATTTTAAAGGATAACAGACAAGAGGATTTTTATCTTGCTCTTTATATTGGACTCAATTTCTTTCTAATTTTTTTTGATAATCCAAAACAATCCAAAATAACACATTATTATCATAAAATCCAGAATTTCCCAGTGTGCTCTGTAGTGTATATAGTCCCAATGCGATTATATACACTCTTGGTAAATTTGAACTTAAATGTATTCCTAAATACAGAATAAAAATCTAAGAATGCATTAACCTATGTGTTTCATTATGCAATAATGCCCTTTTAGGAAAGAAATGGCTTACCAGATGCAAGAATATCTGGAAGTTGCATAATATGTTTTTATATTTAATAACAGAAAATAAGGTAATAAGTGATTTTTTGTTGTTATATATTTTTATATTCTTATGTAAATCACATATTCATTGCTTCATCAATGTGATTGTTTTCTAGCTTATTTTACTCTAGTGTGAATTATAGCGCATTAACGCTTGAAAGTTTTCTCTCAGAAAATGATTCTTGATGAAATTCTCCATGATCAATTAACTTTGGTAAACAACACTGGCACAGTCAAGAGATGTCGCCAAACAAAAATTTACAGTAAATACTTTTATGGCTTACAATGTCCTATTTTGAGGCTCAGAAATATATAGCAGTTTTTGCAGTTGATGCTAATTCAGATGGGTGCTAGGTTTTAGTTACACTAATTTGTGATTTTTTCTTAGATGAAAATAAAAAAATCTGCAGGTGGATTCCCTTCCTCAGTGAAGGAATAATTGTGAATTAGTGTTTATTCTAACTGAGATTACTGAGAGTAATGCAACATATTTACTTCTACCTAAAGTTTGTTTCCACGGACAAAATTCGCTAAAAGTTTAACTGTTTTAAAAGTATAAATCCCAGCATACGTGTTTCAAAAAATTTTATTTTCCCGCTTTTCTAGAACAGGGGTTGGCAAACTTGTGTAAAGGACCAGAGAGTAAATATTTTAGATTCGCCATATGATGTCTGTTGTTTCTACTCAGCTCAGTCATTGTAGCCAAAACGCAGCTACAGTAAAATGTAAATAAAGGAGTGTAACTGTATTTCAATAAAACATTATTTAGAGACAAGGAAATTTGAATGCTATATAATTTTCGTGTGTTGCAAATAGTCTTTTTATGAATGATTTTCAACCATTTAAAAATATAAAAACCATTCTTAGCTTGCAGTTCCTACCAGCACAAGCTGGGTTTGGAATTTGGCCGATGGGATGTAGGAGGCAATGGCCTGTTCTCTGGAGTTACACTGCAAACATCCCTCCTTAGAGACCAGCATTCCAAAACGAATTGACTGTACCAGCCCTGC
The DNA here is from genome assembly GCF_028564815.1 of Eubalaena glacialis. Classification (NCBI taxonomy): domain Eukaryota; kingdom Metazoa; phylum Chordata; class Mammalia; order Artiodactyla; family Balaenidae; genus Eubalaena; species Eubalaena glacialis. The sequence goes on from NW_026871455.1 coordinate 263,508, forward strand.
GCCAGAAAATATGAAAACTAAAATCAAAACAAAAAACAAATTACCAAAATCTGCCCAAGATGTGAGGGGATAAATTCCTCCCGCAGGGTGCCCGCTTCTGCTCATGTATGGTCCCCTCATGTTGGCGTCCCCAGCCACCAGCAGTGAGTGAGACTGTCTTGCCCCTGTGCTCCCTGTCCGGGCGTGTGCAGGGGCCCAAAGAGTTCTGAGCAATAGTTACTTGCTGGGCACAGTTTCTCATCCATCCACCACTAACTTCTGTGGCTCCCAGAGGGACAGAAAGTCGCCTTTCCAGCCCCACCCCTGGCTTGGAGTCCAGCCACTAAGGGTCCAGCTTCTATGAGGGCTAACGGCCAGCGGAGTCTGGGAGCTGTTGTGGCTTCTGTGCACCCAAAGGGGGTTGGGGCCGTGACCTGTTCTTCAGCCTCACAGCCAACACCAGCGGATGACTCTGACTGTTCAAGTCACCAAACATCTTATTTTGGCAGGGGACAGAACACCTTCTACAAAACATTTATAAAGAACATTTCTTTCGCCCAGGATGGGAAATCTGGGCCCTTTCACACCAGAGACAAGGATCAAAGAAGTAGCACGCGGGGTGCAGTGTGTAGTTGCCCCCCGCGTTGTTGTTCCAGTGCCGGCCCTGCGCGCAGCGTGCAGACAGCAAAGCAGCCCAGCGCTGCGTCCTCCGGCTCTTAGGCTACAGACCGGGAAGCCGCTGGAGCCAGAAGTGGAAGCGGCCCGGTATCCGCGGACCCGCCAGGAGAACCCCGACGGCGCCTCTGGCTTCCGTGTCTCCCCGGCTCCGCCTGCAGCTCGGCCGGGAAGTCTGGGAAGGAGCGACCGCAGGGCGGGCGGAGCACACGGCAGGGCTCCGGGCTGGGGCGGCGATCGCGGCTGGGCCCATCCCAGAACGAATTCCTGCCCCCCTCGCTGACGTCGCAGGTGCTGGATGCGTGGCGGGAGCCCTGTAGGCGGCGAGGAGAGGAGTGGGGCGGCCTACAGGCCCAGGAGACGGTCCCGCTCGTCCGCGCTCAGCGGAAGCGGCAGTCATGGGAGCACCACGGGCGGTACAGCGGCTCCTCGGCCCGGCAGAGGGCTTCCCGCCGGCCGGGCTCAGCCCCGCGGGGCCGGAACCGCACCCGCTTCCCTCCCTCGGCGCACACCGCGGCCCGGGGTCTCTGCCGCCGCCGCGGGAACTTGGGGTCGGAGGACGGAGAGAAGGGGCGCGATCCCAGCATCTCCTCTGGCCCCTGGAGGCTGCCTCGTCCTCCGCAGACAGGGGCCTGTCCCTGAGCTTGGCGGCGGGGCCCAGGGCCTCAGACGCGCCGGTGCCCTGCCCCACCCCAAGCAGAGGACCCGGTGCTCATTTTGAAATGTATAGAAATTCCAAGTTACTCTGTTGTGTAACAAGAAGTAACATAGTGTTGTAGATCAGTTATATTTCAACAGCCAACCAACAAGCAAACAAACTCATCCAATAAGAGTCTGATTTGTGGTCGCCAGAGTCAGGGCGTGGGAAGGAATGGGACTGAATGAAGGTGGCCCAAACTGCAAGCGTCCAACCATAAGAGAGATGAAGTACCAGAGATGCAAGGTGGCACACGATAAAGATAATTAACACTGCTGTCTCCTATACATAAAAGCGGTTAAGAGAATAAATTCTAAGGGTTCCCATCACAAGAAAAACATATTTTTCTATTTCTCTAATCTTGTGTCTATATGCTGAATGTTCACTAAATTTAGCGTGATAATCATTTCATAACATATGTAAGTTAAATCATTATACACTGTAAAGTTACACTGTGCTCTATGTCAGTTATATCTCAGTAAAACTGGAAGAAGATAAATGAATAAATAAAATGGTGCTCCATTGAATCTCGAATAAAATGGATGCTAAATGGAATTTTAATGGGCATGTTCAGCAGTTTTTGTATTATAATAAAAACCATTATTGATTTTCAAAAGTGTATTTTGTAATTGAACAATTAATTTAAAAATACTTATTTCATAATATTTTGAACAATTATCTTGGCTGTTAGAAATGGAAATCTATCTTTATACCTCCCAAATCTTGCAGACTATCTTTTGAAATGTTCAGAATTTTGTAAAACATTTTTTAATAACCCAGTCTTTTTGACAATTTTTGACCTTCCAAAGTTCTATAATGACACTGTTATAAATCTCAATTTTATTTTATAAAGTGGCAACGTTTCCTTGTAAATTAGTAGCAAACATTTTGTACTTACACGAATTGTAAACCCTTATGTATGTTTGATTTTTAATATCAGAAATTTTATTTTGCAGTGTATTTGAATTGACTGCGTTAGGATGTAGAGCTTTATGAAGATAGGAACATTGAATTATTTACAATTTAGTCCTCATAACAAGCCAAGTTCTGAAGTACTGGAAGGTTTCAGTAAATATTTGTTAATAATTGAAAATTTGATACATTAATGAATAAGGTAACTTAGATGCTCTTTCTCCTGATGACACATTTATGCCATTGATTCCAGACTCACATTTTCACTTTAGGATCAGATGGATGTTATATGCTCTCTCCCTTGCTTGCATGTTTGTGTGTGTGCGTGTGCATGTACACAGACAGGAGCACAGACACACAAAGGTTGCAGGCAACATCCCATGCTTTATAGACCCCTACAATACCATGCTTTCACCTATTAGACGTCAGTGGACTTTAGGGTTATAATGAATGTTTTTAGGCCAACAAAGTAAAAGCAATTTATCTGAAGAGGAGCCAGACCTTCAGGAGCCAGACCTTCATGCAACCCTTACCATCTCCAAATCTGAAAATGGAACTCTCCATGTCTGCAATGATTCATTTTATTTTATCTTACCTTATTTTATTTATTGGGGTATAGTTGCTTTACATTGTTGTGTTTTTGGAATGATCTTCCAACTTCTCGGTTTTGACATATCTATCTGTTCTTGGTGGGGAAAAGAACTGTTTGGATAAAAAATTCTGATATAGGAATAAATCCCTGCCTGACTGAATTCTTTGGATTTTCAAGGCCGGGTCCACAAATTCTCCAGGACTAGGACTCTTGTGAAAAATTAAATTTATTTGTAATTCAATTTTAAGTTATAAGGGGCACATTAAGTGAAAATATAAAAGGAATAAAATCATTGAAGCACCAGGTTTTACAGTGTTTCGAGAGAGAGGGTTTCTGACCTTGTGAGTTCATCATTGTGAATAAAAGTTAAGGCTCTGGTGAAGTGTGTCCCACTTTTATCACATTAAGGTTTCTCTCCAGTGTGAGTTTCTGGTGTATTTAAATGTAAGGCTCCAGTTAACTATCTTCCACATTTATAACATATATAGGGGTTCACTTCAGGGTGAGTTTTCTCATGTCATCTAAGGTTACAGCATTTCCTGAAAGTGTTCCCACATTGATGAGACCTGCATGGTTTCACTCCAGTATAAATTGGCTTATGTTAATTCAATGATGAATAAAGGCTGAAGGCTCTTCCAAATTGATTGCAAGCATAGAGTTTCTGTCCTGTGAGAGGCCACTCATGTGGCGTGAAAGTTGAGTTCTATGTGAAATCTCCACATGTTTGATACATTCAGTGGGCTCTTCTCCAATGTGAAGTCTCTGCTATTGATAAGGAAAGGAAAGACTGTTAAAAGTTTGCTCACATAAAATTCATTTCTTTAGTTCTCTACACATGAATTCCAGGCTGCTCCCTCAGTGATGGTCTCCACTAACTACGCCCCCACCATGGTACTTATATTCACATAGAGTCTCACTTTGCTGAATTCACATAGATTTTTCTATTTCGTAGCCTCTCACTGCCATCGTTTTCTGATTAACTTTTAGGTCTTCTTTATTTTTCAAACACTATATACATGAGCTACATTTAAGCAACTGCCCTTTTGAAACTCAAGGTACAGTTTGTCTTTGGGGCAATATGGTTCCAAATGCAAACTATTCAAAAACCTCTGCTGGGCCAGCGTTTAAGTCCACTTTCAGTCAGGTGGTTGTGCTGAATTCCTCTTACCCTAAGATCATGTCTCTAATGTGGAGAGCAGTGTTCATCCCCATAAACTTACTGTTGACCTTCAGATAAATGGGTTCTTCCTGAAGCTACCGTCTGTGAACATGTTTAAAATATTGATCTTTAACACAGAGAAAAGGTATGAAATGGAGGAATATACCAGTAATTGGAAACATATTGTAGGATATTGACAATTAGAATATATCTTTAAGGGTAAAACAAACGAAAAATAAAATGGGTGGGATGTTGGCGAGATCAAGATGAGGAAAAGCGCCGAAAGGGAGGGACTGAAACAATGGGCGCTGCGTTGAAGTTTAGCACCAGTAACAACAGAGCCATCCTTTCCTCTAAGGCCAAGGAATATGCAGAAGTTTAGATTAATAAGATTGATACGTTCACAGAATTGTGGCACTATAGGAGGGACTTTTCTACATTGACTTCAACAAGATTCCAGAGACATTTCACTCAAAGAAACCTGCAATTGACATTACCCCAGTTCTGGATGAAGTTCACAGTCACATATCTTGAAAGTCACTGATTCCTAAAAACATGCTGGACATTCTGGTTCAGGCTGCTCCATGTCCCCAAATGTCCAGAGGTGATGGTCGAGGGTGACAGTACTGAGAAAAGGCAGCTGTGTGTATCGAAAGCTCAAACATTGTTTGACGTCAAGTCCAATGTTCCTCTGGGCTGACTTGGCCTATGCCTTTCAGATGCATCACAGAGATGGGCACACTCTGAATACAGAGTGACTTTCATGGTAAAGGAGCATCACATGTGGGGTGGTGTGAAATAACCTGCACAGTCCACAACAGAATGTTAATTCTGAGCTGACTGGCAATTAAAATATGTGTACATGGGAATTCATAAATATCCCTGCTCCCCAATACTTTCAGTTAAATCTACAGACTTAGCACAAGGCAGGCAATATATATGTTCCGCCACTTACCAGCAGTGACTACAGGCAAAGTATTCCCCAATACAAACCTCACTGTTCTCATGTGGAAAATACTTTAATAACCTCTCAAGAGAGTTGAGTGATTAAATGAGCTGACATGACATGTCTGAACATAACAAAACCCAATAAATAAAAGCTACAGGTGAATTAGTCATTAAAAAGTCAGAGAGTCTTGATGCAATGTCCACCATTTTGTGTGAGTGAACAGACTGTATATACAACTTGGGGTCCGCAGTTGCTGTCTACCTAACCTCGACACATACCATGCATTCATCACCAGATATGAAGACAGACGGGCTCAACTTCACAAGCCAGTGGTCCCGGGGCTGCCGAACTGTAAGATGATCCCCGACAGCACTTTCCTGTGGGTTGAGGTCCCTCTTTCACTCCTTGTTTCCTGGGACCTCACCGCTTTGACTATCATTGTCTCTCCTGTATCTTCCTCCTGTCTTCCCTGCTCACACACTAATAGGACACTCTCGATGGTTCAGGCCTCTCCAGGGCCTCAACTATGGCCACAGTTTTCTAAGTTTTCCTCTACCTACTATATCCTCCTCAATGCACCAATTAAGGAAAAAATGCCTTCTGTAAAGTGCTTCCAGTTTCTGAACAAAGGATACCTAAACAGGGGGAAAATGGCTGGTTTGGAACAAGAATGAAAGGGAGTATTTTGTTTTGACACTTTAGAGTTTTCCAAACAGTCAATTGTATTCTGAGAAAACAGATGAAAAATTGGAAAAAAAAGCAAAATTGGTTCCACTCTGCCCTCTGGGCCAGTCCTGCTGAAGGGCTTCTCTTTCTCCTGCCCCTTTAGCCCTGCACAGCCCTCTAGCCAGCACCTCTGACCCTGGACGTATTGAACTCACCCGTCCACACACCTCCTCCCTTACCAGGCCTTGAACTTCTGCTCTTGCTCATCCCTCCACTTGTGTCCATCACATGACAGAGCTCACTGCATCGCAGACTCGTTTATGGAGTGAGTCACACCCCTGTCAAGACCATTGCTGAGGGGAGAGAAATATAACCTCTCATATGCCCTCTTTACCATCACTGCCTTCATGGAGTCTGGAAAACGTCGGTGTAAATGTTGGAAAGGAGACCGTTGCTGTATTAGCACTTGCCCTACTCCACGATCCTCACAGAGATGCCAGATGACAGGACTAGTGCTCAGAGCCTTGACTCCCTCCTGGATACACGTAGAGCACTCAGTCCAAGTGGTGACACCTTTCTATCCACTGGAAACAGTTACCATTTCAGCAGAAAGAGCAAGTCCCCACTCACTTGGGGACACGTTGCCAAGAACTCAGCTGCTAGTATTCTCTCTCAGAGACACTGTTTATTCTAAGCAGGAAAATTGAAGGAAAGAGAAGAAAGCCATGACACTTGAATCCTATCTAGAGTTTTCAAACGTAACACTCATGAATCCATAAACCTTTACCTGGGAGTGAACAACCACCCCACCTGCAAATGTGAAGTGGTCAGTGAGAAAAGGGGAGTAATCTTGTTTCCCAGGGTCAAACTAGGAAGGCTTTGGCTACTGCTTCTCATAAGGGAAATATCAGTATCCGAAATTTACTTATTAGGAAATAAAAATCAAAGAGTTTTTAAAGGTAATTAACCCATGATATTCCACGTTATTATTCAGTTTCCTCCTTGACCCCAAACGCTAGGAGAACCTCCAGTGCACTGACCCCACTCTCCTAACATCTGTGCCAACCTGTCTTCATGTTTATTCCAAATTAATCAAATTAAGTAATTTCAACATATAGTTATGAAGACCAACAATTTCCATGTTCCTCTTTTCATATTCCTTCCAAATTCATCACATCTGCTGATCAAGATCCCAATCTTGGAGGGCTCCAACTACCTGCTTCTTCCATGACTGAATCTAACTAGGATATTAAATCTGGTGGGGTTCAGAAATCGCCCAACATCTTTCAAATATCTCTGGCCATTGTACTATATCTAGATAATTAAGTGTTACTCTATGCCTCACAAATATTTCAGACTTTCTCCATTTCTTTTGATTTTTAATCATTCTCAGTACTTTCCTCACTTTCCACAAGGGGAATAACCTTCTACTAGACAGATTAATCAGATAATATGAGGAAATTCTTCAGCTCTCTGTCACAAAATCTGCAAATATTCCTCATTGTTGACTCCCAAGCCCATAGGAAGAATTGAAGAATCAACTCTTCCTTGGCCAAGCCCCATTTCTCCAATTGTATTCTTTTCTCTCCTGCATCCCTGGAAACTTCATGTAATTGATTATAATTTAAATATTATTTACCTTGGTATTAAAATACAAATGCTTTAAAACACTAAAAATATCTTCATTGAATGTTTGATATCATCAAAAAACACCAGTCTTTATGTAAAGCCACACAAAACCCACAGCCTGATGGACTGTTTGTAGGTTAAACCCATTTATATAAAGACTGATCCTCTTGCTGCAAATTCTCTTCCCAGAACTGGCCACAATTCACAAAACACTGAGACATCTGGCCCAAGGCATCAAGATTGCTTCTGGAGGCTTTTAGAATATTAGCAAATTAAAGGAATCACTTATTCTTTCCTTACATGTATCTAAGTGGTTAACCTGTTGAGAAGGAAAAGCTTGTGTTAGGGAAGTTATTCCTGGATTAGATTTATCCTGATTGGCATCCAGATTAAAGGAGTTCTTTCTTCATGATTATAAAATATATGAGGTTATCAAATCTATTACCAGGAGCCCACAGACAATTCTATGCCTGATTCTATAGAAAGAGACTAAAACTTTGAACTCAGGAGTGTGGTAGCTGCATACTTAAGTAAAGACACAAACACAGTTTTCCCACACATTTTGTTTCTGGTGATTACTAAAGAAAAATTTCCCCAGGAGGAAACAAAGTCATTTATTATTCAAGGAATTTTTAATCTACAGATGGTTATTTAATTTGATTAAAGACCTTTGGTCACAGGCCATCTGAGAGTAGATTAGGTTACTGTGTAAATGTAATTTCTGTGGATTTACAATTCATAAGTAATATTCAAGAGTAACTTGCTTTATGACTCTACAGTTGACTTTTCTGCAATTAGTCCAGAGAGGAAAACAGGAAAAAAAGAAAAGAAAAGAAAACAGACGAGTAGAGATATCGTGAAATATTAGATGTGTTGCCTGTAGGTTCTATTCAAGACAACAGGGAAAGAAGTGTTACTTAGCTAGTAATTTAAAGAAGGGATCTCTGAGGCACTGACATTTAACTTGAAAGTGAAGCAGTGTAAGAGTAGCTGGAACTATGTATGTGGATATCAGGGAGGTGATGAACAGAGACGAGAGCGCTCATTGTAGAGATAAAGTCGATGCTTGGTTCTGTTTGTGTGGTTCTGGGACGTTATGTCAACGACTGAGCCCCAAATAATTAGTGGAGCCGCTATCTGAGACTGCAGATGAGAGGAGAAGTAGTTTTTATTTGGGGAGAAGGTTCCTGGCTTCGGTCTGATATACATTTCATTGTACGTGCCTGCTTCCCATGCAAGTATGGATGACACCTCAGAAATGAAATCTAGCATTCGTTTTTACGCATTATTATCATAGTGGTAACAGTCGAAGACTGAATAATTATAACAGTTTTCGAAGATGGTGTATATAGTAAAAAGAAAGAAGAGGGTTACAATGGAGTCTTGAGATGTTGAAATAATATTGTTTGAGGAGAACCACACAGTACACTGGGAGGAACTGACTAGTTTAAAGGCAGTGGGGAGTCTGCGATGTCAGAAGACCTTGGAAGTATAAAGTTCCTGACGGAGGTCATAGTCCAATTCTGCTTGGGTCCAAGTAAACTACTGAGAAACATTCATTGGATTTAATTACGGAGAGATAACTATAATGTTATAAAGGTTTATGTATACGCAGGTCAAGAGTAACAGGGAGATCACCCCTAGTAACTATGGGAGGGGCGCCCAGAGATTGTCACTAATCCTGCACTGCTCTTTCAGCTTACTTTGGAAGGAGGAAATACACTGGGCAGGAACTAGAGAAAAATTGGCTCAGAGATTTTGTTTCAAGAATGAAGAAACTGAAAAAGATGAAAGGGAATGGACTGGGAAGTGATGGGTGTTTGTTGGTAGAAGAGCTTCAGTTTACAATTAATAATAAAACATTCTCCAGAGAGCAGGAGAGAAGGGGATACATTTGAGAAAAATGGGCTTATCCAGGCCTAGAAATGACTTTCAGTTTAAACAGGAGTGGCATCGCCAATGGGTGAAGATGCAGGAATAGGTGTCGACTTCATGAGTGTGAGCTGAAACATTTCTTCAAATTATCTACTTCATCTGCATGGGAGGAGGTGAGCACACTGTTGAAAGTGAGGGCAGGTGAGAATTTCAGGGATTCAAAAAAACGAGGGGAACATTCGAAGTGTGTGCAAAGCATGGGAGAATGATTTATGATCACGTCCTGGTAGGATGCCAGATATTTATAAAACTCATTGGGAGATACCTATGATAGATGCAGCCATAGGAAGGGGTGAATTTTTTTTCATCTCTGATTGGGGTCTTGATCATCAGCTGTGCTGAGAGGTCAGAGGGACCTGAGAATTGTTCCATAAAACCCAGGAGACATGGGACTTATCGGGAGGCTGGGTCAGTGCACTGGAGGATTCCTGTGTAGGGAGAACCTAAGCACGGTAGTCATTGTGTGAACAGACTGGAGGGGAAGTGTTGTGATAACAGGGAGGATTCCAACCACTGATTTGGTAGGTGACATATCCAGGCCAAACTTGAATCTGGGATCCACACCTCAACAGCAGCATATTTAGGAATTTGAGATTCAGAAACAGCCTGAGCTACGTTTGAATTCTAGCTCTGTCATTTTCTAGCTGCATGATTTTCTCACATAAGCAAAATTTCAGAACCTAGCTTATGTTACTTGTTAAAAGGTAACTAATCTATAAGTAACAGGGTTGTACTAAAGATAAATGAGCAAACGTAGGTAAATCTCAATCACAGGGTCTCAAAAGGAATGTTTTCTCTTTTCAGCATCTCAGGATCAAAGGGTTGTGATCCACCCCTGTTCCTGACACATTATCAGTATTTGTTTACGTAGTAGGTAATGATTAACATTGACTTAGGTAGCAGTTGACAGTTTACACATACTTTCCTATAGAAAAATTATGAAATGAAGAATGTTTCTCCCCATGACATTTAGTAGGACAAAACTCCGCCTACTATTTCACTAATGTATCTGAAGGTGTCGACTAAATTTCACCCCAAATTAAACTTCACTCTATATTTGATGAGTGTGTCTGCCCTGTGTGGATTGTGGTACCCAACAGTGGGCTTATGATGTACGTACCCTTGCTGCTTTCCTGTGCAAGTGGTTTTTAGTCCTGATTTGTGTGACAAGACCGTCCAACAAGACATGAGTCCCTGGATTGTTTTCCCCACCATTAAATAGATACATAGTGGCCTGGGCACATGTCCAAGACCATGGAGGTCAGCAGTAGGGTTGAGGCTCTCATGTTGCCTGATTCCAACATGGGGAGGAACCAAGGTGACTGAGGGCAAGGGCATCCGGGTGTGGGGGCAGGGCACAGCAGGGAGGGTGGGGGTTCTGAAGCACTGGGGCGAGTGTTGGAGAAAAATTCCTGGTGCATTTTTTCAAGAATTGTTTCAGGAATCATTTGAGAGTGGTGTTCTTTCTGTGGAGTCAACATTCCCCAACTGATCATTGTGCGGGTTTCCTGGAGTCTGGTGTAAATCCTAGGAATTGAACATTAATGAAATAACTCTGAAAAAGTAGCTCTAATAAAAGTACAACACCCGGGGGCTTCCCTGGTGGCACAGTGGTTGAGAATCTGCCTGCCCGTGCAGGGGACACGGGTTCGAGCCCTGATCTGGGAAGATCCTACATGCCGCAGAGCAACTGGGTCCGTGAGCCACAACTACTGAGCCTGCGCGTCTGGAGCTTGTGCTCCGCAACAAGAGAGGCCGCGATAGTGAGAGGCCCGGGCACCGCGGTGAAGAGTGGTCCCCGCTCGCCGCAACTAGCGAAAGCCCTCGCACAGAAACGAAGACCCAACACAGCTAAAAATAAATAAATTTATTTTTTTAAAAAAAGTACAAAACCCAAGGATTTTCATTTTTTATGTGTAAATGAAAATATTACTGTCTTGATTATGTGTACTAACCTACACTGCCTTATTGTTGACCCTGGAGAGAGGGGGGTTCACCATATCTACACATGCCTGTGGGTTAGGTGGTAGGGCTCATTCCCAGGTGAGTGGTTGGGCATTCATGCCTGGCATAGCTGACAATGCTTTAAATGCCTGGATTCTCTTGGTTGTTTTCTCTTTCCTCATCTTTATCTGCTTAGTTTCTCATCTGACCCTGCATGAGGATGCAGAGGAGGACAAGTGGAGGCTGAGTTCCTGACAATGAAACAACAGGTGAGAAGAGACTTATTTTTGTTCTTGAATTGGTCCATCTTTTGCCAAATGGTCAGGTTTCTCCTTTTGGCCTGGATCTTCTAAGCGCACCCATGAAATACTAATGCCAGTTATGTTCACCACCCTGTTAGGGAGACTGATGTGGAAATAATCTCCTTCCGTCATTCACACCCAATTGTTCCAGACTCCATTAAGGCTGTGACTTCACAGAACAGATGGGAGAGATTTTCACTAAAAACAATAAATACAGCCCTTAGGCTCAGGAGAGAAAAATTCCCTAACTACCATATGAATGACTACAATGGCCTTAGGTGTGTGGTGAACACAGGTGATAGTGATGAGAGAAACAAGTTTCCAGACGGGGGGGAGCAGATGTGTCATCAGGTGAGTCCAGTGTGAAAGGTGCTGGGGTGGAGGTGGGTGCTGGGCAATAAAGAGTAATGAGGAATTATTTACTATTTCTAATTTTTAAAATATTAAACTTTTTATAGAGTATATTTGAACATTGTTATAGCTACAAAAGAAGATAAAGAAAATTTCCTTCCTAAACTTCTTCACAATAACTCAGTTATCCTATGTGTACTTTTCTTTTTAAAGAGTTTTTAATTTATTTATTTATTATTTATTTGTTTTTGGCTGTGTTGGGTCTTTGCTGCTGAGCACGGGCTTCCTCTACTTGCGGCTAGCGTGGGCTACTCTTCGTTGAGTTGCGCGGACTTCTCATTGTGGTGTCTTCTCTTATTGCTGAGCCCGGGCTCCAGGTGCGCAGGCTCAGTAGTTGTGGCTCATGGGATTGGCCGCTCCACGGCACATGGGATTCTCCCAGACCAGGGATCAAACCCGTGTTTCCTGCATTGGCATGCGGACTCTGAACCACTGCACCACCAGGGAAGTCCCTCCCTATGTGTTCTTCACCTTTGTTCAAAATTGAAAATTGAATGTAACATATGCAGATTATTATTTTCTTAATTGTAACTGTGTATTGAGGAGAAAGTGTATGATAGACAGAATGAAATGTAGGGCACTGGACAGCAAATGACAGATTAGGGAGCTCCAAGGCCTCACTCCACGCCAGTGACATCAATACAGCAGCCAAGATTTGTCAGCACAGGGGACCCAAGAAGTGGCAACAATGATCTCTTTTCTGCTCCCACCACTCTCAGACCCGGCAGGAGTACGGATTTCCTGCCGATATGTGTGCGTGTGTGTGTGTGTTTCTTTTTTCTTCATGCCACAGCTGGACTTGCTGATTGAGCCTGCGTGTTTTAAGAAAGCAATGGCCATGTTGCACTAACAATACAGTGGACCCTCTGTCACTCTTGTGTCTTTGGGAGTTGAGTGCACACAAAGTTTGTATGATGGATCCAGGCGCGAACTTCCAGTTGTCCCCTTGGCTAATACCTGCTATAAAAGGGGAATGTTCTTCCCTTGGGATATCAGCTCAAAGCTTTTGGAAAGAAAGGCTGCACAGGTGTAGGTTGGGCCAGCAACCCTCGGCATGGACGATTGGGCAAACCAAGTGAATTGCTATGGGCTCCTGATATGAGGAAACAGGCTGAGGACATAGGGAGCCCAGGCCTGCAGAGTGAAAGTTCTACTTGTCTGTAGGTGGCTCTGGTTGTGGGTGGAGGAGAGACATTGAGGAGCTGAGATGCCAGCTGCCTGTCCCAGGACTGCAAAAGGAAGGGTCAGAAAAGCAGGAAGTGTGGCTCATGTTTGTTTCTGACACACTCATCTTTCTGGCTCTTGACCCCAGGCTATAAGGAGGAATTTATTCTTGTTTTTCAAAGTTGCTTTACCTATTCCAAACCTTTACTTTTCCATTTACTTTTCTTAAAAGATATATATAAACTTGCTCTTTTCTTAAACAGTTTGTCATCAACATTTTTCCCAAGTCAATACCTATGGATCTAGCTCATTTGAAAATACATCAATAAACCAAAGCACAAAGTGATAGTACTGTATTGTCTGAATGTACTTGAAATTTACTTACCTGCTCCCTCTTAATGGCTGTTTTCTAAATGTTCTGTTCTTAAGTAATACTGACATCAATATTCTTATTACACATGTATTTGCACAAATGTTCCCACCCACCCACTTCTTGCCATTTGACTTTGCTTGTGGAATATGTAAAGATCAATTAGGTGGTCAAGTTATCAGTCGTTTCCTTTATGGCTTCTGGGCCCTGGTTTTTATGTTTTAGTAACATCTCCACTCTGCAATTACAGAATAAAATGTCATCCGTGTTTTCTATTGGTACTTTCATGGTTTCAGCTTACAGTTCACGCAGTCCATCCCCCTGCAGAATTTTCCTTGTTTACAGCGGCCTGTGGCCCAGGAATAGCGTAAAGAGCGCGTCTCCCTCGCGGCAGCCTCCCGGCATCATCCTGCCAGCTCCTCGTCCCCCGTCTGCTGCCGGGGTCGCGCCATGTCGTGCCTAGCCGCGAGCTAGCTCCGAGGCGGACGCCCCGAGACGAGCTCGGGCGTTTGGGCGGCCCGCGCTGCACCCTTGCCGGTCGGCGATCGGGATCCGGCCCGTGGACGTTCGAGCCGGTTGTCAGGCGCCACCTGGCGGCCGCTTTTATATCGTCCCTTGTCTCCGAGCTTCGGCGATCTTCGCGAGGGCTGATATTCGGCCGCCGGGCGCGAGGCAGAGTTCCGGGAGGCCGGCGACGCTGGTGGCGACTGTTCCGTTGGCTCCGAGGCGTGGACGCCTCCTGTTGTCGCTGGAGATTGGGCGTGCAGGTTAACGAGGGTGTTACCATCGCCGCGCTCTCGAGTGCGGTTTGGTGGTTGCCTGGCTTGGTCGACCAGCATCTGCCCGTGCCCCTCCAGCCGCGGGGACCGAACGGACTCGATCCGACCTGGGCCCGCCGCCGCGTTGTTAAGGGAGAGGGTCTTCCGAGCCCTCCGGAGCGCCTGAGAATTGATGGACTGTTCTTCTGAGTCACTTTAGTAGCGTTCATTTTCTACCATCTCGGTTCCCCATCGTCCCACTCCGTAGGTGGGGAACGGACTGGGCCCGGGCATTGAGGCCGGTGGAGGGCGCGACGTGCTTTTTGGCTGGCGCGCTTGCGTCCCGGTCTCCGGTGCATGGGGGCTTCCTGCTCTAGCGTTTAGGACGGGCAGATCTGTGTACTGTGAGGCCCCCGCTGTTCTCCCTAGAAGTCGTTGAGTGGTGGTCTGGACGGTTCGACCGGCACTCCCTGGTGACCTCTGCATGCGGGGAACGCCCAAGTTGCTGCGCGTGGTCAGGAGAGGGTATCTGTGCCCGGCGTCGTCCTCCGTGTGTCCAGGTGGTCGTACTTTCGTTTTCCAAGTCCGCCTGCGGATGACTGAAAGTCTCTTATGGGCGTGGACGGCGCCAAGTTTCCGCCGGCCTTCCCTCTGGATACCGTTCGCCCTAATTCCCAAATTTGATTCTCTCCGCAGTGGGTACGGCCGGATGGCGAAACGAGGAGGCACTGTGAGGGCGACTCCGGCCTCCCCGTCCTCCTTCCCACGGGACCGCGACGCCCCGGCCAGTAGGGCGCCCGGTGCTGCGTCCCGCCCGCCTTGGGGATCTGGTGCGTCTCTTTCCCGTCGCCGTAGCTCCTCCCCGGCGGTCACTTACTCCGAGATCCGCGTGAAGCGGTCAAGGGGCTGCGCAGACGGGATTCCCCCTCAAGCCGAGGTGCGTCTACGTGGGAGCGCCCGGCGTGCCCTCTTCTGTTGGCCTCGTCGGCGAAGCGCTTGTGTGTCGACCACACAGAGGTCTCCTCACCGCAGTTGACACGGACAGAAAGGGGCGAGCGGGGGAGAGCTCCAGGCGCGTCCACGGTCACGCCTGGGGCTTGGTGGTCTGAGAAGCCTAAGAAATGGGGAGCTGCCTGGGGCGTCTGGTGATGGTCGTAGGAGGCACGAGGCCGGGCGCGGTTGTCAGAGTTTCCACGAGAGAATCTCGTCCCGGAATGGCCTCTGAACGCGAGTGTGGACGGGGAGACAACCCGGAGAGAGAAATGGGACCTGTGGTGGACCCAGAGGGAATGAGTGCAGAGGGGTGGAGGCGCACTTTCTCTGTCGTGCCATCCAGATCTATCCTGGTGGTTTTCCCTCCATTTGGTTGTTATCTGGCGTCCGCTGCTACAAGGCCGACTAGATGGCCATACAGCGGTGTCGTGGCAAGAAAAAATTTCAGTGACTTGAGAATTTGTTTTGAGATCCATTAGTGTACACTGGTGAAATGAGAAGTTCTGAGACCTACAGAACTGTAAATTACTACTGTCGTCGTTACTCAACATTATTGTAATTATTACCACTGTTTGTAATTAGCAATAAAACTGAGTGGAGTTGATTCACGCAGTAGCTGATTAATTGAAGATGATCGAAGAGGGGTTTCAGTATTTCTAAATCCTCCTAAATGGGCAGAGAGCAAGGTGGAGACAACAGATATGTGCCAGGTAAGGCTGTGATGGGTGTGAGAATAAAGGGCAGTGCTGAGAAGAAAGATTATGGAGGGTTTCTGAAGGTAGAAGAGTTTGGAAAGCATTTTTAAACACATGTGGGGGATAGATCTGATAGGTTGCAGTTTAAAGAAAGAAAGGCTCATTGCTAGTCTCTGCAGAAGGATTCAGCAACAGAGTACCTTTAACATTTTACCAAATGCTCTCTCAGTTAAAAACACTCCAGGTTATAAATCCTTTAGAAACATATATCCTACACATTTGCTAGCAGCAGAATAATGCAGGCCAAGGTTATGCATTGCTGCATTGTTTGTAATATAGATTATTGAATATCAGCGTTCATCCCAACGTGGATTGGCAAAGTGCATTATAGTATATCATCCATTCAGTGCACTGTCGTGCAGGAAACTATGTCTTGATAGAGGATAATTGCAAGATATTGTCAAATGAATAAAAGCAAGATATAACAAAACACCGTGCTTAGTATTCTATTTGTGATTTTAATTAGGGTGCCAAGGAGAAATATATATTCATATTTCTTGTATGCACATAAAGACACCCTGGAAGTATGCGTGGGAAACCAGATACATGGTTACCTGTGGAGGGCAGGGGCTCCTGGGCAAAGAGGGGGGGGAGGTGGTGGGGGGCACAATATGATGCAAAGTATTTTATATTTTCAGGACCTTCAACCATGTACATATGTATTATAACCTCTCTAGAAATTCACGAAATTGAATTTCTTAAACCTCCAAAGATTAAAATGCATTTACTATTTCTACCAACTGTGAGTACATTTCAAGTTTGTTTTACCATGGAGATTTGCCTTCTCTAAAATGTCTACTCAAGCCTTCCGTGGTGATTTTGACTATTTTCCGTTACTGTGGTAGGAGACAAAGAAAACCAGGGGAATCACTGCTGTGTAGTTAGTTCATTAGTACCCCAGGTGGTTCCACTGCTTTTTTGTCCTTTCAAATACTTTATACACTGTGTGTTTTTGGTGCTATTTTCATAATTTTTATTTGCAAGAAAGAGGAATATAGGATAAATAAAGTTGTATTTGGGTTTTGCTAGGGTTGCCAGAACAAGATACTGCAGACTGGGAGACTTAATTTTCTCACAGCTCTGGGAGTCCAAGATCAAGGTGTCCACAGGTTCAGTTTTTTTGAGGCCTCTCTCCCTTGCTTGCAGATGGCTGCATTCTTGCTGTGTCCTCACATGGACTTACCTCTATGAGTTGAGTGTGCGAGGCTGTGTCCTAATCTTCTCTTCCTATAGGGGCACAGCTCTGGATTAGGGCTCACCCATAGACCCATTTTCACTTAATCACCTCTCCTAAGGCCCTATTCCCAAATACAGTCACATTATGAGGTACAAGGGTCTGGACTTCAACATATGAATTTATAGGGTTCCAGTTCAGACCTTAAGGGCAGCTGCTCCCCGTTGGTTGAAGCAGAAATCTCAGAGGAGACAGTCGTCTTCCCACATGGCCTAGAACTTCTTGACCCAGCCAAGTCATGACCATAAGCCTGATTCCTGTTGTTTTACCACATGTCTCTGTGACTGAGAGTGTAGGTCAGGGAATGAATAAGAAATTATGTCCTCAGTACATTGTCACTAAATATTTCAGCCTTTTGGAGGCCAGGTGTTCACAAAAGTAAAGAAGTTATGTTTTGCTCAGCAAGTTCTTGGCCTTGGAAGGTACACAACGCACTGAGGAAGCAGCCTAAGTGTCTCCCATATGCTGAGCACGCCACAGACACAGGAGCAGCAGACAGCCAGTAGAGGCCACAGCCTCCCTGAGAAGCAGCTGCATCACCAGTTTTGCTGAATCAGATCTGTGTTCTAGGTGCTGAGATTGAGGAGGGCGTCAGTCCTGGGACACTGGACACGTTGCAGAAAAATTACCTTAAACCCAGAGTCATACTTAAATAGAAAAAATGTGAGATATTAAATTTTATGGCCTCCACTGAGCTATAAACTTGGTGAAGTTGGTAATGTTATACATTTCACCTCTTAGTCTGCAGAAAATTTCACATGCTGGAATCCTGGAGACTCTCAATAAATATTTGTTACTTTAATGAGTGGTGTGTGAGAGAGCTACCTGATTTTTATTGAAGACTGTTGTCCTATGGTAATTTATCTATGAAATCCAGAACACTTGGGAGATATGTTTTCCTTTAATTATCTGATGGATACTGTGTCCCCTCCACCTAGTAATGCACATGCACAGACACAAACACATCGCTGCACCGACCTCAAGTGTTCTCTTTCCCTCTTTTCAAGCTCATAGACCAACCCATTAGCATTCTATATGTATGGGCTTTATAATGGTTTTGTGTCTGTGGGTGTGTGTGCACATCAAGAAAAAAAAGTAATCGATTTGAAGGGAGAGAACACACCATGTAGCTCCTGCTCTCTCTCAAGCCAACCTGACAGCAAATAAACTTACGACATAGGCATTCTCCACGGGGGCCATCTCTTTTCCCCACGTCTTTATTTACTTATTTATTTTTAACACCTTTATTGGAGTATAATTGCTTTACACTGGTGTGTTAGTTTCTGCTTTATAACAAAGTGAATCAGCTATACCCTGGTCTTTATTGATTAGCACCATTCTCATTGGAGAAAGAATGGAACTCGGGAGGGCGACCAAGTCCCTCTGACTTCCCTGGCTCACGGTGCAGAGGGTGGGAGGGGCGCCCCAGCCCCTGCACCCGCCCTCAGTTACTCCCTGCAAAGTAGGGGCCACAGCCTCAGCAGCAGAGGCAGCAGAGCCACTCCTCTCCTCTTTTGCTTACTGTTCTCATGGAATATCTTTCCCCATATTTTCACTTTCAGCATATGAGTGTCCTTACTTCTAAGTGAGTCTCTTGTAGACAACATAAGTTGGACCCTTTTTATGTCTAGCTTGTCCATCTTTGTTTTTTAACTGATGAGTTTAAGCTATATATATATATATATATATATATATATATATATATATATATATATATATATATAATTACTGATATGGAATGACTTTTAATTGCCAATTTTCCTGTAATGTCATATAGCTTTTCTGTCCCACATTTTCTCCCATACTGACGTCCTTTGTGCTTACTTTTTGTACTCATTTTAAAAATTTATTTATTTGGCTGTGCCAGGTCTTAGTTGTGGCATGGGGGACCTTTGATCTTCTTTGTGGCATGCGAACACTTAGTTGTGGCATGTGGGATCTAGTTTCCTGACCAGGGATTGAACCCAGACCCCCTGCATTGGGAGCGTGGAGTCTTCGCCACTGGACCACCAGGGAAGTCCCCTGACTGACTTACTTTTAATTTCCTTCTGTGTATATTCTATAGATATTAAATTTGTGGATACCATGGAGGTTACATATAAAATCCTATCAAACTAGCTTCAACTGATATCAACATAATTTTAATCACATGCAAAATCTCTATTACATCTCCTATTACATTACACATTCATTACATGTTATTAATGTCACAAATCACATATTTATACATTGTTTTCTGTTAATGTAGATGTATGAATTAGTTATTTGGGGATGCTATAACAAAGTGTCACAGCTTGGGTAGCTTATAAACAGAAGTTTCTTTCTCATGGTTCTGGAGGCTGAAGTGTGAGATCAAGGGGGTTAGGTAAAGGTCTGTTTCTGAGTCATAGACTTTTCATTATATCATCACCAGGAGGAAGTGTTTAGAAAGCTCTCTGGGATCTCTTTTAAAAGCACAGAAGAGACTTCCCTAGTAGGCCAGTGGTTAAGAATCCGCCTTCCAATGCAGGGGACACAGGTTCAATCCCAGGTCAGAGAACTAAGATCCCACATGCCACGGGACAACTAAGCACATGTGCTGCAACTACTGAGCCTATCGACCACAACTAGAGAGGCTGTGTGCTGCAACTACCGAGTCCCCATGCCACAGCTAGATATGAAGCCTGGGCGTCACAACAAATATCCCACGTGCTACAACTAAGAGCCAATGCAGCCAAATAAGTAAGTAAATAAATACATATTTTAAAATAAATAAAAGCACAGAAATCCTATTCATGGTGGCTCTGCCGTCATAACCTAAGCACACCCCAAAGGCCCTACATCCCACTATCACCACATTTGGAGGTTATATTTTTAACATGAATTTTAGGGGAAACAATCACACAATACCAATACATTTATAATTATTTTAATATTTTGGTTTTAGAAAATATCCTAGAATAATAAAAAGTGTAGTTACAAGTCAAAATTATAGCTTTTTTTTTTCTATTTGTCCATTTATTTACCTTTATCAGATAAATTTATATTTTCATATGGCCTCAAGTTACTGGTGCCCTTCCATTTGAACTTGAAGTACTCCCTTTAGCATTTCTTGAAGGGTAGGTATTATGGTACTGAACTCCTTCAGCTTTTGTCTGAGACTGTCTTTCATTTTCCTCATTTTTGAAGAATAATACTGTAAGATATAGAATTGTTGTTAGGTAGTTTCCCCCAGTACTTTAAACATATCGTTTCACTCTCTTCTGGCCTGCAAAATTTCTGATGAGAAAAAGCAACTGATAACCTTACTGACGATCACAATTAAGTGGATCATAATAATTGTCACATATAACTTTGTTTATATATATTTATTAACACTAACCTATTAAAAAAGTACTTATTGTTACAAAATTTTGTATTTATCATTCCAAGATTACTTAACAAATCTATATTTTTATTCTACTTATTTATAAAATAATAGGTTATTAGCCAAAATTATGAATTCATAGCTGAAATGTGTGGTAAAACATTCTTGATAAGAGTTTTTCCATGTCTGAGAATTTTGATATGAACTCTGGCTTTTCAGTGTGATTTTAGCATTGATAGATCCAGTGTGAGAATTCAAAGTTGACTAAGGAATTAAAAATCCCTGAGGGCTTTCCTTCATTGATTACAGTAAAAGTGTTTTCTATGCTGTGAAAACTCATGTGTATGTAAGTCTATTCAATGATAGTCTCCAGCTAAAATTATCTCCATGTGAGTTACATACACATAGTATGTAAATCTTCTGCATGGATATCCCCCCTTTGTAGCATTTCTACTAGCTATCATCAAAATTCAGTCTAATTTAGTCCATAAAGTGAACACTTTATGCTGGGCTAGTGTTTACACTACACTGTAACTGAGTTATATGAGTCTGCTGAATTCCTAACTTACCTCATTCCTAGGTTTCACATGTGGATGACCAGGGTTCACAGCTGAAGAAATTTACTATTTTCTTACAGCTACACTGGTCCACCAGGAAAAAAAAAAAAACTTGCCTGGATATCATTTCTTGCTTTTAATGGTCACAAGTTTTGCTTGAAATAAAATAAAAATAATAATTAAATTAAATAAAAAGAAATGACACATGTGATGTTAAGGGGATTAAATTGTTGAAAAGTACATTACATAGGGAAAGAACATGAATTTGAGGAATACAGCAGTGAATAGAAACATGGTTTAGAAAAATGTTAAGATATTCAGTATTTAAGTAAAAGAAAAATAAAATAAATTCAGATGCTACAGGGAATATGAGAGGAAACATTATTAAAGAGACCATGGCAAAGACAAAAACATGAAATTTTAACTCCCACGAGGACAGGAATTTTGCTTCTCTGAGGTGAAAAGTAGAGGAGAAAACGTGAAGAGAAATTGATGTGTGATGCGTAATGACAGAATCTGGATAATTTGACTCAATGGCTTCACATACATTTCTAAAAATATCCTTTAGTCGAGCAAACCTCCAGTTGACATTCCAAGTGTCCTGCTCCCTCCCCACACTGAGCACATGTGTCTGGAGCTGACTTGGACCCCAGCCTGGGGAAACCCTCCTCGTCCCTCCACACCTACTCTTCTTGCTCCAACTGGGAAATTACATCTGGTTTGCAGAGCTGATGCCCTGATACATGTGGGAAATGCTGGATGGATTTAAAGTTCTGTGCTGAGAACAGTGCATGCAATGCAACTGCAGGACAACATGCCAAGGCTCAAGTGTGAGGGCATCAATGGCAGCCCAGGTTCGAGCACCCTGAAGGGGGAAAACACTGAAGGTTGTCACCTGACACATCACTCAAAGACAGTAAAAGTCTCTGGCTGCTGTTGTTCTTGCCCAAGAGGAAAGACAGACTGCAGGCTGCCTAGACGTCTCAGCCAGGAAGGAAGCAACGTTTTCATAATGTGGTTAACACTATTTTCTAACGGAATCCAATAAACATAAGACCCATGAGATTATTATGTGGAGTTCATGTAGAAAGGGGGATACAAGCTGTTATGTATTTTTGCTGTGTTCAAACCTCATAATAGTCCCCCGAGCAGTAGAATTACTTAGCAACATAAAGTCACTTGTTTGTTAGATAAAATAGCCCTTATCTGTGTTCAGCATTATTCTGCATGTTGGTGGCAGACTAGTAAGGAATACGTGCGATTGTGGTAATGGAGACTGTATCTCCATGCAGGGACACATGTGCTGTGGTAAGTAAAGGAACACATTTGTTCCAGGTTTCCCTAAGTGCTACAGAAGCATGAGTCAGGGCCAAGAGTGCAGCGGCATATGTGGAAGCTGCAGAGCCTATCTCAATAAGACATGCATAAGGAAGTAAATAAATATTGAGAGACTCACCCAGAAGATGAGACAATGCACGTCCTCCAGCATCACATCTGTGTACATCTTTCTCTGCAATGTGTCCAGCAGGTCCCACTCTTCATGAGTGAGTTCTACAAACAAGTCCTCAAAGGTCACTGATTTCTAAAGCCCCATCAATGGCTTCTCTGGGCCGATATGGCATGTGCCTTTCATACATATTCAGAAATATATATACTGTGAACAAATGTTACTAAAGGAAACATATGAGGTGTTGTGTAAAATAAACTATCAATTTCCCAAGAAAGTGGTAATTCAACTTCCAGATTGGTTATTATAAAAATTTTACATGGAAATTCATAACTAATATTCTCCTCCTAATTTCAAGTAAGTCTGTAGGTGCATCAAAAGGCAATCAATAGCCCTGATCTGCCACTTTGTCAATTGCCAGGCAGTGGGGGTAGAGATAGAGCTGAAGCTCCATGTACATTTTATGTGTTTTTTTTCACGTACTGAGGGTGTATCTGGAGTCCTGCTTTTCTTTCCCGGGTTAGAGCCGCACACACCAGTCGTCAGAACTCATGAGATTTGCTGGCTCCATGTGTCAGGAAAGCGCTGGATCAACTTTTCTCTTCTACATAGTTCTCTCCTCTGGGGTTGGAATATGAGACTTAAGTCAGCCCATGCCCTCCCATGGATTTCTCTTACCTGCTGCTGTTTATTTTTGCTCTTTTTTGCTGCTTATTTTATATATTCACTATGCAAACCTACGACTGTGGCTCCAAAGCCGGTGCTAACCTAGGACTCTGATCCCAAAATACCCCAAGAAGCTTGTCATTCAATTAGGGAACTCTGTATGTAATCCCTCAGTCCTTAAGTTTATTAGTAGTATTATTGGTAGTAGTACAATTAATATCTTTATGATGGTAATCACTATTGATATTATTTATCACTACTGTTGTTATTGCATTTCTTATTAAGTTTCTCTGCTCATGAATGTACCCATTTTACTGAAGAGTAGTGTGGAGGGTTTTCAACAGATTTACATACACATGGTGCTTCCTGGTTCCTGCTGTACTTATGGGTACTTGTTGGTCAGAGAGCCTCCTGAGATATTCAGACTTAACCACTGGAGGAAGGGACAGTTGTTACTGGTAAGTGAGCCCCAGGGAGGACACTCTTGACTTTCTTGAGCCTCTAGAACAATGTTTAAGTCCTCTTAAGGGACCAGAAAGTGGTGCCAGTGCAAGAGCCCTGGAAGACACCCTTGTCCTGCCAGACTCAGCACAGGATTTTCCACCTCAACTCTGGGCCAGGAACCACTCTCACATCTCCTGGGAAGGATGGAGAGGGTGTCCCTCCTGGAGTCCAGTCTCCGAATTTTAAAACTCAGCCCAGGAACTGACATTGTGACAAGTGAGGAGTAAGGAGAGTATTCTTGGCATGCCTGAACCTGGGGACACGTTCTAAATTCACTCAGGTGTCCAGGAAAAGCTGGTGCGGCACTGGCAGACATAGAGATGGTGACGTGCCTGCTCAAGTAACCACTTATTTTTCTAAGTCCCCCAGGGAGCCCCTGCACTGTTTGTGCCAACATATCATCCTCCCTGCTGACCCAGGATCACCTAGGATGACATCTTCCAATAGCCTTGGTGTGACATATGCAAACCGAAGTGTCTGGACTTTATGGGACCGGGTAGGTACAAATGGCAGGAGTGCAGGCAAGGTGCTGATGCTGAGACAGTGCTGGGGGTAAGCATATACCACAGACGAGGCCTCTGCATGTAGGGTGTGCAGAAAGCTCCTGACTTCCTTGCCTGGAGCTTAGGCCCCCTAGCCAACTGGCCAGTCTTCTGAAATCTGGTGGTGGTTATGAGGTAGGCAGGACAAGGTCCATTTACTATGGACCGGGGTACTTATTCTATGTCCCTTAGGACGCCCCTTCCCTGGTTTGCATATAAGTTTCCAAGTTCACCCACACCCTCCTCCTCTTTGGTATTCTACTCCCTCCTGCTTGCTTTCTCCTCTCAGAACAAATTTCTTTGTGCAAACCTAGGATTCTGACTCTAAAATACCCCAGAGAACGTCTCATATAGGTACCCTGAAATTTACTTAGAGGAGTCTGTACACGAATCTGCCATCTTTCTAAGTTTACTTTTCTCTTTAACAGTAGTAATGGTAATATCAACATAATTCTATTATTGTTTTTAGTCCATTTTATTACTTTTTTAACATGCATTGTCTTTGTGGTTGTTTTTACATAACATTGAGTAGATCTGCTCTATGTTAAAGATTGTCTCATTTACTGAAGATCATTATGGAGGGTTTCCCAACATACAAAATACATACACATAGTTACTCCTGAGCTCCCACGGTACTTAGCTGGGTACCCTCGACTCAAGGTCTCTATGAAGCTGTGGCTGAGGTCTCAGCTGTCTCTCCACAGGGGAGGATTTGCTCCCAGACTCACTGAGATGGGTACTGGCAGGATGAAGTCTGAGCTGAGAGCCTAGTGCCTCTGTCTGGAGACCTGCGACCTGCCTGTGTTCTCTCCTATGTGGGCCTCTCCATACGACAGCTACTAACACCCTTGCAGGCTTCCCCATTTCCAGGGATAGGAGAGGCAGACAGAAACAGAGAGAGAACACAGGATGCAGCAAGTGAGAGAGAAATGACAGAGGTTCTGTCAATGAATCTTAACACTGACCTCCCATGACTTCTTATATTCTGTTGTCAAGAGCCAGTCACTAGCTACATAGTAGTTGCACAAAGAGTGGAGTTTCCTTGCTGGATGTGGATCACAGTCTGTGGCTGGGAACACCCAGGAAGGCATGTGCAGTGGTCTCCCCCAGAACTGGGAAAAGTAGCTGCATTCTGGAAATAACTGAAAGTGATGAAAGTCCAGCCTCAATCACCAGAAGAGAAGTGAAAAGAAGACAATGGGTTATGTGTCATTTCTCATCCACTAAAGCAGCAAAATAAAAGCTCAACAAACTCCTGAAACTGGGACACTTGGTGGGAATGAGGCACAGGGCCACTCATTCCCCAATGGTAGGAAGGGCACTGACTCTTCCTGGAGGGTGATGGCTGCCACATCCCCAGATGCCACCCACTCGAATAAGGAGGTTACTTCTAGAAAGGAAAGACAGTGGTCAGAGGTGTGTATGAAGAGTCCACGTGGGTGGTGTTGTCTGTCTTATTTCTAAGAGCCCTGTATGGACACCTGCTTCCAGAGGGGAGCTAGTTCCACTGACAGTGAGAAGAGGCTGCAGCTGTTTAAAATGACAGTGTCCATACTACCCAAAGCAGTCTGAAGATTTAATGTAATCACTATCAAATTACACATGACATTTTTTCACAGAACTAGAGCAAATAACCCTAAAATGTATATGGAACCCTAAAAGACTGAGAATTGCCAAAGCAATCCTGAGGAAAATGAACAAAGCAGGAGGCATAACCCTCCCAGACGTCAGACAATGCTACAATGCTAATCAAACAGCCTGGTATTGGCAAAAAAACAGACATATGGATCAAGGGAACAGAATAGAGAGCCCAGAAATAAACCCACAGACCCATGGTCAATTCATCTCTGATGAAGGAGGCAAGAATAGACAATGGGGGAAAAGACAGTCTCTTCAGCAAGAGGTGTTGGAAAAGTTGGTTCATGCAAATCAATAAAGTTAGAACACACTTTCCCACCATACACAAAAATAAACTCAAAATGGCTTAAAGACTTAAATATAACACATAACACCATAAAACTCCTAAAAGGGAACATAGGCAAAAGTTTCTCTGACATAAATTGTACCAGTGTTTTCTTAGTTCAGTCTCCCAAGGCAATAGAAATAAAAGCAAAAGAAAACAAACGGGACCCACTCAACCTTATAGGTTTTCTCACAGCAAAAGAAACCATAAACAAAATGAAAAGACAACATACAGACTAGGAGAAAATATTTCCAAATGATGTGACCAACAAGGGCTTAATTCCCAAAGTATACAAACAGCTCATACAACTCAATAACAAAAAAAAAAAACAATCAAAAAATAGGCAGAAGACTTAAACAGACATTTCTCCAAAGAAGACATAGAGATGACCAATAGGCACATGAAAGGATGCCCATCATCACTAATTATTGGAGAAATGCAAATTAAAACTACAATGAGGTACCACCTCACACCAGTCAGCATGGTCATCATCATAAAGTCTGCAAATAACAAACGCAGGAGGGGGTGTGGAGAAAAGGGAACGCTCCTAAACTGTTGGTGGGAATGTAAATTGAAACAGCCACTATGGAGAACAGTATGGAAGTTCCTCAAAAAAACTAGAAATAGAGTTGTCATATGATCCTGCAATCCCACTCCTGAGCATATATCCAGAGAAAACCATAATTCGAAAAGATACATGCACCCCAATGTTCATAGAAGCACTATTTACAATAGCTAAGACATGGAAACAACTTAAATGTCCATCAACAAATGAATGGATACAGAAGATGTGGTATATATATAAAATGGAATATTACTCAGCCATAGAAGGAATGAAATAATGCCATTTGCAGCAACATGGATGCGACTAGAGCTTAGCATACTAAGTGAAGTAAGCCATAAGGAGGAGGACAACTACTATATGGTATTACTTATATGTGAAATCTAAAATATGGCACAAATGAACCTATCTATGAAACAAAACAGACTCACAGACATAGAGAACAGACTTGTGGTTACCAAGGGGGAGGGGGTTGGGGAAGGATGGACTGGGAGTTTGGGGTTAGTAGTTGCAAATTATTACATATAGAATGGATAAAAAACAATGTCCTACTGTATAGCACAGGGAACAGGATATTCAATATCCTGAGATAAACCATAATGGAAAAGAATATAAAACAGATGTATATATGTGTATAACTGAGACACTTTGCTATATGGCAAAAATTAATACAACATTTTAACTCAAATATATTTCAATTAAAAAAAAAAAGAATCAGTTGATGTGAACTACACTAAAGGCCAAATGATCCTAAGAGTCATATACAGAACATTCTATCTAACAAACGCTGAATACACAGTCTTCTCGGTGCAGAAAAAATACTTTCTAGAAAAGACCACATGATCGACCACATATCAAATCTTAGTAAACTCAGGAAGACTTAAATTATACCAAGTACATTGTCTGACCATATTATTAAACTAGAAATCAATAACAGGAGGAAAACTGGAACACTAATGAATACAAAAATATTGATCAACACTCTCCTGACCAACTAATATATCAAAGAGTAAATTTAAGAAGAAATAAGACAGTATTTTGAGAAAAACTGCAATGGAAACACAGTATACTAAAAGCTATGGGATGAAGCAAAAGCAGTGTTAAGAGGGAGGTTTATTGCAACAAATGCCTACCTTACGAATTGAGAAAGATCTCAAATAAAAAACCTAACTCTTCTCTTCAAGGACCTGGAAAAAGACAAAACTGAGCCCAAAATTAGCAGAAGAAAGAAAATTATAAAGATTACAGCAGAAATCAACGTGATAGAAAAGAGGAAAACAACAGAAAAGATTAGCAATACTAAGAGTTGGTTCATTAAAAGATAAAATTTCAAACCTTTAGCTAGACTAACCAAGGAAAAGGAGAAAAGACCCAAATCAACAAAATTATAAATAAAAGAGAAGACATTACAACTCTACTACAGAGACAAGAAGGATAACATGCTACTTTGAACAACTACATGCTAACAAACTGGGCAACCTAGATAAATGGAAAAATTCTTAGAAACATACAACCTACCAAAAGTGAATTAGGAAGAAAGAGAACATCTAAATGAAGCAATTAGTAGTATGGAAATTAAATCAGTAATCAAAACTCTTCAAATGAAGAAAAACTCAAGATCAAGTGGCTTCACTGGTAAAATTTACCAAATATTTAATGCATTAATGCCAATCCTCAAAGTCTTCAAAAAAGAAAGAGAAAAAATGGATGAGGAGGGAAAACTCCCAAACTCATTTTACAAGACCAACATTACTTTGATATTATAATCTGAAATGGACAATGACAATTACAGGCCAATAACACTGATGAATAAAGGTTTAAAAATTCTGAATAAATACTAGCAAATCAAATAAATGTGATGCATCATATCAACAGAACAAAGGAAAAATATAATATCAATAGGCACAGAAAAAGCATTTAATAAGTTAGGTATAAAATGAATGTAACTCAACATAATAAAGGCCAAATATCGGGGCTTCCCTGGTGGCACAGTGGCTAAGAATCTGCCAGCCTATGCAGGGGACATGGGTTCAAGTCCTGGTCCAGGAAGATCCCACATGCCAAGGAGCAACTAAACCCATGCAACACAACAACTGAGTCTGCGCTCTAGAGCCCGTGAGTGTCAACTACTGAGCCTGTGTGCCACAACTACTGAAGACCACATGCCTAGAGCCCATGCTCCACAAAAAGAGAAGCCACTGCAATGAGAAGCCCACGCACCACAACGAAGAATAGCCCCCGCTCACCATAACTAGAGAAAGCCCATGTGCAGCAACAAAGACCCAATGCAGCCAAAAATAAATAATTTTTTTTTAAAAAGGCCAAATATGACAAGGTCACAGTTCAAAGCACACTCAAGAGTGAAAGTGTGAAACTTTTTCTCTAATATCAGAAACAAGACAAGGGAGTCCACTCTCACCACTCATTCAGCATAGTAATGGAAGTCCTAGCCAGGGCAATCAGTCAAGGAAGAGAAATAAAAGGCATCAAAATTGGAAATTAAGAAGTAAAAATGTGTCTATTTTAAGATAACATGATTTTATATATAGAAACTTGGAAAAACTTCACCAAAAACCTCTTAAAACTAATCAACATAATCAGTAAAGTTACAGAGTAAAAACTTAAAATGCAAAAACCAGTCATATTTCTATATACTAACAATGATCTGAAAAAAGAAAACCATTCTATTTATAACAGCATCAAAACTAATAAAATAATAAGGAATAAATTTATCTAAGGAGATGAAAGATAGCTACAATACAATCTACAATACACTGATGAACAAAATTGGAAAAGACAGAAATAAATGTAAAGTTATCCCTTCTTCATAATTGGAAGAATTAATATTTTTTGAATGTTCATACTACACAAAGCCATCTATGGATTTAATACAATTCCTATCAAAATCCAATGGCATTTTTTAAAGTAGAAAAAAACAAAACAGAAATGTATGAGGAACCACAAAAGAACTTGTATATGCAATGCGATCATGAGAAAGAACAAAAATATGGAGGTATCACATTCCATGATATCAAACTGTATTATAAAGCTATAGTAAGGTAAATAGTATGGTACTGTCATGTAAAAAGGCATACACAACAATGGAAAAGAACTGAGAATCCAGATATAAACCCATGCATGTAAGGTTAACTAATATTTGATAAGGCAGTCAGGAACACTCGGTGGAGAGACAGTCTCTTCATTAAACAGTGCTTGGAAAACTGCATAGTTACATGCAAAAGAATAAAACTACACTCCTGTCTAACACCACTCATGACAATTAAAGAGAAATAAGATAAGGTAAAGACAACTGTAAGACGGGAGGCCGTAAAACTTCTAGAAGAAAACAGTAAAAATCTTTTTAACACAGGTCTTAAATATTATTTTTGATGATACCTTAAGCACAAGCAACAATTTAAAAAATTAACAAGTGGAACTATATTAAACTAAAATTCTGCTACACAGCAAAATACATAATCAACAAGATGAAAAGAGCCTATGGAATCAATAATAATATTTGCAAACCTTATAACTAATAAGGGGTTGATATCCAAAATACATCATAGAACTCAATAGCACAAAAAAAATTAAGCCAATTAAATGTTGTGCCAAAGACCCCAATAGACATGTTTCCAAAGAAGATATGTGAATGTACAACAAACACATGAAAATGTGTTCAACGTCACTACACATCACGGAAATTAAATCAAAACCACAATGAGAGATCACCTCAGGACTGTTAGAATGGAACTCATCAAAGAGACAAGAGATTTGCTAGCAAATGCTAGCAAAGATGTGGAGAAAAGGGTTGATTTGTGTGCTTTTGTTTGTCTTATAAATTGGTTCAGCCTCTATGGAAAACACTAGAGAAGGCCCTCAAAATTTAATAGGGTTACAATATGGTCCAGCATTTTCATCTATGGGAATATATTGAAAGAATTAAAAACACTATGTTGAAGAGATATCTGCACCTCCATGTTCATAGCAGCAGTGTTTACAATAGCCAAGACATGGGAAAAAAAGTGTGTCTATCAACATATGAGTGGATATAAACCTTGTGGTATATTTAGAAAATGGAGTATTATTCAGCCATAAGAAAGAAGGAAATCCTGCCATTGGTGACAATATGGATGGACCTTGAGGGCGTTATGCTAAGTGCGAGAAGTCAGACCAAGCTTATATGTCAAAAAAAAAAACCTCACAAAAAACTCATAGAAAAAGATCAGATTTTTGGTTACCAGAGGAGGGAGGTGGGAAGAGGGAGAATTTGATGAAGTCCAAAAGTACCAACTTGCAGTTCTAGGATAAATAAGTTTTGAGAATGTTATGCACAACATGATGAATAGAGTTAACACGGCCATATGGTGTATTTGAAAGCTGTAAGCAAGTAGATCTTAAGAGTTCTCATCACAGGAAACTATATTTTCTTTTTCTTTTTTTTTTTTTCTTGCATCTATATAAGGTGATGTATGTTAACTAATCTTACTGCAATAACGCTTTCACAATATACGTAATTCAAATCATTATAATGTGCAGTTTAAACTTAAATAGTACTGTGTTCAATTATATCACAAAAAAACTGGGGGGAAAATTACAACAGCTTTACAATAATGTCTTTGAAATTTAAAAAAATCTTAAAACGAAATGGAAACACAACTTGCTAAAACTTATGGGCTGCAAGAGAAACAGTCATAAGAGAGTTTATTGCAACAAATGCCTACAATAAGAAAAAAGAAAGATCACAAATAAACAACCTTACTTCTCAAGGGACTAGCAAACAAACGAACAAACCACTAAACTCACAAATAGCAAAGCAATGAAATAAGAAATATGAGAACAGAAATAAAACAGAGACCATGCAAACAATAGAAAACATCAATGCAAGAGGTGGTTTTTGAAATGAAAACAAAATTAACCTTTTAGCTATACTAATGAAGAATAAAAGAGAATACTCAAATAAAATCAGAAATAAAAAAGGAGACATTACAACTGATGCAACAAAAATACAACAGCTCAAGAGAGGTGACCATCAACAAATATATACCATCAAATATGGTACCCTAGAAGAAATGAATTCCTAGCAACATAAAAACTACCAAAACTGAATCATGAGGAAATACACAAACCGTACAGACCAACGATGAGTGAAAAGATTGTATCAGTAATAAAAAATTTACAAAAAAAAAAAAAAACAAACAAACAACATGGCTAGGACCAGATAGTTTCACTGGGAAATTCAACCAATCATTTAAATAGAATTAAAACAAATCCATGTCAAACTTTTCTAAAAAACTTTGAGGTACATTCCCAAAGTCGTTTGATGGGTCCAGCATTATCCTGATACCAAAGCTAGATAAGAACACTACATGAAGAAAAAATTTTCAAGTATTAGTGATATAGATACAAAAATTCTCAGTGAGATACTAGCAAACAAAATTCAACAGTATGTTGAAAGGCTCATACACCATGATCAAGTGGAATTTATCCCTAGAATGCAAGGGTAATTCAACTTATGTAAATCAAACATGTGGTGCACCACATTAAGAGAATGAAATATGAAAACCATATGGTTATCTCAACAGATACAGAAAGAGCATGTGAAATAATTAAAGAATCTTTCATGATAAATATACTAAAAAAATTGCTATACGTAGAATGTACCTCAACACAGGAAAGGTCATATTGCACAAATTCACAGCAGACATCATACTCAATGGTGAAAGTTTGAAAGTTTTTCTTCTAAAAATATAAACAAAATAAATTTGTGCACTCTCACCACTCCTTTTCAGCATAATACTGGAAGTCATAGCCAGAGCAATTAGGCAAGAAAAATAAATAGAAGAAATCCAAATTGAAAAGGATGACGTAAAGCTATTTCTGTTTGCATTTAATATAATCTTATATAGAGAACATCCCAAAGATTCCACAAAAAATGTATTACAAGTTACAGACAAATTCAGTCAAGTTGCAAATACAAAATCAACATGTGAAGAGCAATTGTACTTCTATATACTAACAATTTGAAAAAGAAATGTAAAAAGCAATCATATTTAAAATGTCATCAGAAATAAATAAAACATTTAGGAATAAATTAAACCAAGTAGGTAAAATATCCACACACTGAAAATGACAAAACACTGATGAAAAAACTGAAGATACAAATAAATGAAAAAAGTTTCCATGGTTATGAACCAGAAGAATATTGTAAAAATATCTATACTACCCAAAGCTGTCTATAATTTCAATGCAATCCCTATCAATATTCCAATGATTTTTACACAGAAAGAGAAAACAACCCTAAAATTTGTATGGAACCACAAAACACCACTAATAGCCAAATCAACCTCGTCAAAGAAGAACAAATCTAGGGGCATCACAATTCCTAACTTCAAACTTTATTACAAAGCTATAGTAATCAAAACACTAGATTCTGGCAAAAAATAGAGACCTGGTCCAATGAAACAGAATCAAGAGCACAGAAATAAAATCAGTCATTTACTGTTAACAAATATTTGACAAGGGAGCCAAGGAGATGCAGTCGGGGAAATACAGGTTCTTCAATAAATGGTGCTGGAAAAAAACTGGATAACAACCTACAGAAGAATACAATTGGACCCCTTTTTTGTACCAGTCACAAAAATTAACTCAAAGTGGACTGAAGGCTTAAATATAAGACCTAAAGCTGTAAAACTACTTGACGACAGCATAAAGAACAAGGTCCTCAATATAGTTTTGGCAAATATTTTTCGGATATAATACCAAATGTGGAAGCCACAAAAGCAAAAAAAAAAAAAAAAAAAAGTGGAACTACAGCAAACAAAGAAATGAAAAACTTTGCATAGCACAATGAGCAATCAGCAAACTAAAAAGGAACTATAGAACAGGAGAACATATGTGCAAACCATTGTTTTTTTTTGATAAGGGGTTAATATTCAAAATATATAAGTAACAACATAATAGCAGTCAAAAATTAAATAAAAAATGGGCTAAAGGACATGAAAAGACATTTTTCCCCCCAAAAGACATACAGATGGCCAACAGGTACATAAACAGATGCTCAACATCACTAATCATCAGAGAAATGCAAATCAAAACCACAATGATCCATCAGCTCACACCTGTTAGAATGGCTATTATAAAAATGACAAGAAAAAACAAATATTTATGAGAATGTGTAGAAAAGGCAACTCGTGCATTTTTGGTGGAAATGTAAACTGGTACAGTCTAATGAATGTAAAAGAATTAAATTAGACCCCTATCTCACACTACTCACAAAAATTAACTCTAAAGAGATTAAAGACACAAATGTATGACTTGAAACCATAAAATTCCTTAAAAAATTCTTGGGGAAAATCTCCTTGACCTTGGTCTTGGGAATAGTGATTTTTTGGTTATGACCCCAAAGGACAGGCAACAAAACAAAAGCAAAAATAAACAAGTGGGACTAAGTCAACCTAAAAAACCTTCTGCACAGAAAACACACACACACACAAAAAGACACTCAAAAGCAAAACAAAACAAAAAACAACTAATTAAAAATGGATAAAGGATCTGAATAGATATTTTTTCCAAAGAAGACATACAAATGTCCAACAGATATATGAAAAAAATGTTCAACGTCTTTAATCATCAGGGAAATGAAAATCAAAACCACGAGATCATGTCACTCCTGTTAGAATGGCTACAGCCAAATGACAAGAGATTACAAGTGTTTGAAAGAACATGGAGAAAACAAAATCCTTGTGCATTGTTGGTAAAGATGTAAATTACTACAAGCACTATGAAAAACAGTATGGAGGTTCCCCCCAAAATTATAAGTATTATCCAGTTGTCCCAGTACCATTTGTTGAAGAGACTATCCTGCCCACTGAGTGTGCTTTACTCCCATCTCAAATATTAGTTGCTTATACACAGGGGTTTACTTCTGGGCTCTCTACCCTGTTCCTTTAGTCTATGTGTGCATTTTAGTGCCAGTATCATAGTGTCACATAACTACAGCATTGTAATATAGTTTTTTTGTTGTTTAAAATAAATTTATTTATTTATTTACTTATTTTTGGCTGCTCTGGGTCTTCATTGTTGCGCGCGGGCTTTCTCTAGTTTCTTCGAGTGGGGGCTACTCTTCGTTGCAGTATACGGGCTTCTCATTGTGGTGGCTTCTCTTGTTGCAGAGCACGGGCTCTACGCACACGGGCTTCAGTAGTTGTGGCACGTGGGTTCAGTAGTTGTGGTTCACGGTGTCTAGAGCGCAGTCTCAGTAGTTGTGTTGCACTGGCTTAGTTGCTCTGTGGCACGTGGGATCCTCCCATATCAGGGCTTGAACTCATGTCCCCTGCATTGACAAGTGGATTCCTAACAACTGCACCACCAGGGAAGCCCCTGTAATATAATTCTAAATCAGGAAGTGTGATGATTCCCAATTTGTTCTTTCTCAGGATTGCTTTGACTCTTTGGGGTCTCCTGTGGTCACGGACAACATTTTAAAATTGATTTCCCTATACCTGTAAAAGATGCTGTTGGAATTTTGATAGAGATTGCATTGAACCTATAGATGCCTTTGGATAGTATGGACGGTTTAACAACAATAATTCTTCTGATCCATGAACACAGTACTGTATATCTTTCCACTTGTTTTGTCTTCTTCAATTTTTTTGATCAAAGTCTTGTAGTTTTCAAAGTACAAATTTTTCACTTCCTTCGTTAAGTTTATTCCTAAATATTTATTGGTTTTAATGCAATTTTGAATGGGGAAAGGATAATGTCTTCAACAAATGCTGTTGGGAAAACTGGAAAACCACATGCAGAAAAATGAAACTGGACACGTATCTTATACCACTCACAAATATTAATTTGAAGTGGATTGAAGACTGAAACATAAGACCAGATACTATAAAACTCCTAGAAGAAAACAGAAAGAAGAATCTACTTAACACTGGTTTGGCAAATAATTTGTGGATATGATTCCAACAGCATAAGCCAGAAAAGTAAAAACCAATAGATGGGATTATATCAAACTAAAAAGGTTTTTATGTATGTAAAAAATATAAAGTCTACATACAGAGTAGGAGAGAATATCTGCAAATCCTATGTTGCATCAAAGAGTATAAACTTTCAGTTTTAAGATGAGTAAGTTCTGGGAACTTTAATGTACAGCATGGTGACTATAGCTAACAATGCTGTATTATATATTTGAAAGTTGCTAAGAGAGCAGATCTCAAAAATTTCACCACCAAAAAAATTTAAGGATGTGAGTTTATGGAAGAATCCTTATTATGGTAAACATTTCCCACTATATATCTGTATCAAATCACCACACTGTACATCTTAAACTTACACAATGCTGTATATCAATTGTGTCTCAGTAAGTCTGGAGGAAAAAAAAAAAAAGAATTTCAAGATGGATAGAAGAGCATGAAACCAAGCATGGGCATTTCTGAGTGAAGAACGTTGTGTCATATGCATGTAGCTGGCCCCAGGTCTACCTGCAAAACCACAACGAAAATCTGACCACTGGTCCCCATCACCAGGGCTAACAACCTGCCTGAGCTCCCACCTTGGTTACTGCAGCAGTCTCCTAATTGGCGCCCCAATTCTGCTTTTGCCCCCTCAGTCAGTTTTTAGGACAGCAGCCAGAGGAAGTCAGATGATAGCCCTCCTCTGCTTAAAACCATTCACTGGTCCTTTATTTCACCCAGAATAAAAGCCAATGTCCTTTAAACGGCCGACAATCTGTTGACACCCCCAAGGGCTCTATCCCTTGCTCACTTAACTTCAACCACCCAACATTCCCAACTTTCCTCAAACAAGCCAGCCATGTTCCTTCTTTACAGCATTTTACCTTGCTCTCCCCTCTGCCTGGAATCTGTTTTTGCCACCTATGCACACTATGTATGGCCTCTCTCATATCTTTTAAGTCTTATTCACAGGTATTTACTGAGCAAGACTATGTGCCAGACACTATTCAAGGCACAGATGTTTGGACCCAGCACCTCTCTGATCTTACTGAGGTGGAGCCTCATTTCATAAACTTACTGGCTATTTTTTCTGGAAAAAACAGATACATAAATATGGGAGTGTAGGAATCGCTTAGGCATAATCCCAAATAATAGATACAGAGGTTTAACTCTCAGAAAGGTGGAACATAACTTCCCAACTCCTTGAATGTGTCCTGCACGCAGTGACATCCTTCCACAAGGTACACACTGAATGGACGGGGGAAAAGATGGATGTTACAGTGAGGAACTTGACAAACCCCACCTCAGCCAGGTGATCAAGGGCAACATCAACAGTAATAAGTCACCTGCAGAGCATGTGCCCTTGATATGAAGTGTGAATTCCATTTGTTCTTCTCCAGAAACACATAACCCCAGGCTAATCACGAGGGAAACAACAGGTAAATCCCAACTGGAGACTGTCAAGGTCATCAAAAACAAGAAATGTCTCAGAAACTCGAACAACTAACAGTGTCCTAAAGAGAAATGGCAGCTAAATGGAATGAGGGTGAGATATCCTGAATACAATCCTAGAAGAGAAAAAGGGAAGTCTAAGAAAATTTGAAAACAGAGTGGGTTGTAGTTAAGAATCAGGTGTTAAC
This sequence comes from Eubalaena glacialis, assembly GCF_028564815.1. Taxonomy (NCBI): domain Eukaryota; kingdom Metazoa; phylum Chordata; class Mammalia; order Artiodactyla; family Balaenidae; genus Eubalaena; species Eubalaena glacialis. Next base: position 300,813 of record NW_026871455.1, read on the forward strand.
ATTAGTTCATTAACTGTAAAAATGTACTCTAATGATATGAAACTGTAATAAGATAGGAAACTGAGTCTGGGCTACTTGTGAAATCCTGCAGTATTCTTGCAAATTTTCTATAAATCTAAAAAATTTTAAAATGAAAATGTATTAAACAAAATTTTTATTTTTTTTCTAACACATATTATTTTTAAATTGTCCTACCAGTAATTACTATTAATTTCCCCTGTCACCTAGTTGTACTGTTTCATTTTGTTAAATAAGATTTATAACAGAGAGAAGTAAATAACCCATGATAGTAGAAAATTTCCAGTAACACCAATTTTACATATTTTATGTTAAATTATTAATGCACATGTGTATAATTATTTATTATATATTATGTTATTTGGAAGGTTGTTTTTTTTTTTTCTTTCTTTTGGCTGTTGTCATTTTACTGGTATGGCTGTGTCCTGGGTCACTTTCTAAGAAGTTACTCACCAGAGATGTCTGTCAGGACTCAGAAGTGAGTCTACATGTCACATCATGGCTGAACATATTCAAACAGCCCATTTATAAAATAAAGATAAAATAACTAATAATTCATTGTGACTGGCTCATTTATTCCAAGAATGCTTTTTAAAAAATTTTGTTCCCATGCTTACATTTCATACTAATGGAACAAAATCAAATTATCTGCCAACTCAAATATCACATTAGAATAATGAGAACAGAGTTGTGACCACAAAAATTCAATGTTTCATCCTGATATTTTCTAATCAGAAATGTTTTTTAAAATATTCAAAATCAGTTCCTAGGGGATAGCTGAAAGTGACAAAATCAGAAACCCCAAACGGCACACAAACTTGACAGTGATTTCACATGTTGCCATATAATGTGCCAGAAATAAATTACCTCTTAGAAGATTACATAAAATTACTTGAAGCTCAAACTCTGGAATGCTTCCCAATTTTGTCAGACTTACATGTTATTATAATGTCTATATCCATTTAGCTAATGAGGTAGGTAAAGATAAAAAGTGATCTGTTCTTCTGTGTTTAATACAGTTTTAAAAAGTATATAATGCTCCTAAGAAATCAGGTTAGATCTGGAATACAGATGAAAATATGAAATGAAAGTACTTTTCCTTGCTTTGTACAAGAGCAGTAGCCCATCATGTACAAATATGTCAGATGACAAGATACCTTCATGTTAAAAACAATGCCATCACTGCAAAAGAAAGCTTTATTGATTGTACTGAAGTAAAAGGAAAAAGTAGATATGATATACCTCAGGTAATTATGAGTATATTGGAAAAAGATAATGTTGACATAAAAATGCTCATGGTCACAGTTATTATACAGGTGCAACTGTGGCAGATGTACGAAGACGTAGAAGCCATGTTCCTCCACTCAACATGACGATGCCCAATTTGTGACCTGATCATGTCTTAACCTTCATGGACAAAATTTCTGCTCCCACAATTTAAAATATGCCCTTGAAAATACGGTATAATCAGAGGATGTGATATTTTAATGTCTGTTCTAAGTAGTACTTTAAACACACATAAGACTAACTAATTGTCAGTCAGAAAGATCAGATGCAACCAGCTATCATTCCATGCAAATGAATGGCATGTAGCAAATATTCATATATGTGTGCACCTATATAAAACATGTTAGCATATATGAATAAAATCAACTCTATTATATTAATATTTAATGTAAAATCATATTAGCAAATGCACTGTGGTGAAATCAGAAGCATCTAGGTATAAATAGATTACAAATTATTATGCAGTTGTCACAATGGGATAATATTATGACCAAAGTGGAAATTGTAAAGCAAGTTGTCCAAGAAAAAAATCTTGGCTATCGGAAAAAATGCATGCTTATTATAAGGCCTCTCCCCTTGTTTACAACCAATGTCAGAAAGTAACCTTGAACAAGGTTAGGAGAATACAAACTTTAACAAGACATAGGAATACACTTTCTGTTGTAGAAAATAAACCAAAAGAAAAAGTAAATGAATAAACTATGAAGATTCTACAGATAGAAATATCAATTCTTATGGGAAAGAGGCTTAAAATAAATAATAAGGAGATTATAGATATCCTAATTTCACCTTTTGAATGGAGATATACAAAATTAAGCTAAAAACCTTCATATTCTGTATTAGGAGAAAATTTATTTGCTATGAATGTATTTAATTTACAAAAAGCAACCCCTGTCTTACCTTTTAAGTATTCTGTTGAAGTTTTAAGTTTTAATATATTTCATCTTAAATGGTCTTATGAACTATGCAATGGTTGGTAGTTAAAAATCGTCACTGTACCTGGAACTTCTAAAAGTGATTCACAATTTTTTAAATTACATTCTTATAAAAATTTGGTATTGACCTGAATATTATGATGTTTAATAATACTAGTCACATTGGAATATTGCAGAAGATTTTTCAATGAGCTTATGTGTACAAATATTTAAGACTGTCACTGTATTGTGAGAAAATTTCAAACACAGCAATATTTTGACTTGAAAATGAGAAAAAAGCTAAGAAGTACATTTTAAATATTGCTGACTGTGGGGCTTCCCTGGTGGTGCAGTGGTTAAGAATCCACCCCCCAATGCAGAGGACACAGGCTCGAGCCCTGGTCTGGGAAGATCCCAGATGCCGCGGAACAACTAAGCCCATGAGCCACAACTACTGAGCCTGATCTCTAGAGCCTGAGAGCCACAACTACTGAAGCCCACGCACCTACAGCCCGTGCTCTGCAACAAGAGAAGCCACCGCAATGAGAAGCCCGTGCACCAGAACAAAGAGTAGCCCCTGCTCACCACAACTAGAGAAAGCCCATGCAACAACGAAGGCCCAATGCAGCCAAAAATAAAATAAATAAAATAAATAAATTAAAAACAGAATGATTTGTAAAAAAAATAAATAATAAATATTGCTGAGGTAAAAAAAAATGCACAACATGAGAGTTGTGAGTTAAGTTTTATTTGGGGCAAAATAAAGAGTATATCCTGGGAGACAGAATCTCAGATAGCTCCAAGAAACTGCTCCAAAGAGGCAGGGGGAAGGTCAGTATATATGTGATTTTGGTGAAGGGGGAATACACGCAATCGAGCACATATACTTTTTGCAGAAGGTTTCTGCTCCTCTCATGCAGGCTACGGCTAGTCACGAGGCGCAGACGTCACCATGAAGGATTGCAGTGCTTCTCTAGACACGAGGAGATACAAGAAGTGGACTCATAAAAGCAGCTCCTGCAAGTATCTAAATCTCCGAAGAGCTGTCCTGCCAGCTTCCCCCGAGCACAGAGAGCCTCATTTAACATAGTGTGTTAACAATATTGCCACAGGGACAGTCCCCATGAGAATTTGTGTTCCTCAGTTCAGGTACAGAGGGGCATCCGTCAAGTCCCCAGCCAGGGGGGAAAGCAGATGAAAGCTCTAGGGCTCAGGCTTAACATGTGCGCAGATGATCTTGGTCTCGAGCGCTCACCTCTCATCCTGCCAGCCACGACCTGGGGTGTGGGCACGACAGACGCCCCAGGCTGCCAACACCTAACGACCCGCTTCTGCCCTGGAAGGATGTACCCCTCATCCCCTGCCCCCGCCCCCCCTTTCACACACAAACAATGCTGGGCTGCGGTATGGGGCTGGCCTGCACTGGGCTGCCCTCTGTTACCTTTCGGTGCCTCCTGCCAAATGGCCAGAGGTATCGGTGACGAGGGCTGAGCAATGTCCACAGCGACAGAAAAGTCCCTCAGCCCAGAGCCTCTGAAAAGTGGGGCACAACAGGAGAATAGATTGTTCTCTTGAGAGTCTCCAGTGGAGTGAGCTGTTGGGGGGCTCTCCCTATAATGTGGGTGCCTCGTTACCAGTGTTTAAGTTCTGTTGGGACCTCTCACCAAGGAAGTGAGGTCACTTATTCAAGATCTTATTACCTGGGATCCTCCCTTCAATCAAATCTACCCAAATCCGCTTCTAGGCTGTTAACTGCTCCTCTCTCCCCCACCCCATGTCATCCTCTTTTTTGTACACGATGAGGTGACACAGCCTTGGCCACAGCTGTCTGGAAATGTAACTAGGGTCCTAACTTTCAGGAGACACAGCTGAAATCAGTCCCTTTTCTCACCAGTTCTGTGTCCTGGAAAACACCCTGCTCCTCTCAGCTGTTCCTCAGTCTTCTAACCTGCACAGTGGAGATCGGGCTAGAATGTCTTTCTAGGAGCATCGCCATGTGCATTGAGATAATGTCTATAACAGCTGTGGCTGGTGTCACGTGTGTCTAAGGCACAAAGGAGAGACTGAAAAATTACAAGAAGGGGTGGGACACAGCATAAAATAACTCAAAAGAGGTCTGAGTTTCAGTAAGGTGATATTGGAACTGTCACTTCCCCTCTTGGCCTCATTTTTAGGTCAGCAGCATGAGGGGGTTGAAATTAATGGAAATTCACACACTGTCACCCTTTGGAGTAAAACTGTTCAATTGTTTCCTGTTTTCATTTGAATGAGACCCAAGTGACTCAAATTGGCCTGTGTGGTGGGCAGCTTCCACATGCTACCCAGTGACCCCACCTTTGCTATACATATCTCTGTGTAATTACTAAGGGGTTAGCAAACACCCCAATCAGTAGATTTTAGCCAAAGTGATGGAATGTCATGTGTACGCTTTAATTTCAAAAATCTCTCACCTCCCTTTTATTCCCGCTCTAATTTTCCACTTCTCGCTCTCTTATCCCTGAATTGAGGAATCAAGCACAGATGTTTTGAGCTGTCATATAAAGAGTCCTACAAAGGAAAGAATGGAGGCACTGCCCAAGTCAACACACAGAAAGGAACTCAAACTCCAAATCCAACCTGCATCCTGAACTCTGTGAGTAAACTTGGGACCAAATCCTCTGTCACTTGAGTCTCAGTTGAGGCTGCAGCCCCAGCCTGTGAGACACCTTGATGCAGAGGAATCCATTAAGCTGTGCCCGTATTTCTTACCCACAAAAATTGCGAGCTATTAAATGTAATTAATTTTAAGATGCAAGGTTAGGGGTAAATGTTGTTAGAAAGAAACAGACACCTAACAGTCTACCAGACCCCAGGATACAGCCCGAACTTCGTGAGTCCCCCTAACCCCCGCAGGTATTTTTCCAGTCCTACTCATCTCTTTCCAGCTTCTCTGGCCCACTCACTTCTGCCCACAGGTGTCTGCAGCAGTGGTGACTTCTCCCTGACATGCTGCTCCCAGATGTGTGTAGGGCTGGCTCGCTCTTGTCATTCTGGTCCCAGTAACTGTCACTCCAGTGAGGCCTCTGAGACCCTCCTACCCAGGGACTCCCCAGACCTCCCTCAGAGCACAGTCTTTATTTCCAGTCTAGCACTTGCTCTTTTCTTTCATATGTCTTGCTCTTGTACTTTTGGGCATCTCTGTTCCAGGCTGTAAGCTCCTGAAAACTAGGGAACTCTAGGTCATTTTGGGCCCCACACATGGGCACCTGGCAAGAGAGGAAGTGCTTGGTGCATAGTTGCTAAAGGGATATATGTGACTATCTTGGCGCCCTCCTCCCTTTTAACCAGCTGGACTGTGGAGGTGAAAGCTACTAACAAGAGTTTAAAGTTGTATGTGAAGCAGGGGGGACCACAAAGTCCTCTGAGTGACCCTCAGTGGGCATCAGTGATGCAAAAGCCTGTCTGCTGCTAGGTGGCCGGCACTACAACTGTGGCCCCGGGCCTGCACACCCCTCAAAAAGTGGTACCTTTATTTGGGTGTCCTCAACACAGAGGCTCTTCAGAGTCACAGGGGCATAGAGTAGAACATACAGGCTCCAGGGCAGTGCAGTGAAAGGGGCCTCAGAAGCTTCCTTTTCCCCACCTTTTTGTCCATCACTGTGGTGTCTCTTTACTCGTGAGGGATGACCTCAGCGAGAACAATGATATCCCCACATCCAAATGAGGACCACGAGGCCCCAACTAGGACTGGTCTTCTTTCTAGAACCCTGGCTCTGGGGCTGAGGCTCTGCCCCCTTCTGCTTACAAGGCCTCGTTTCCCCAGCTCATCCCTCCTCTGAGGGACCTCCGTGAAGTGGAAAGCATTTTGCCAAACTCTCAGAACACAGTGGGCAGTGGTGGAGAACCAAGGTTCTCAACAGACTTTTCAAGCATATAGAACACTTGCAATCCGCCACGGCAAGCACACAATTTGTACAGAAGGAAAGCCCTTCTCCCCTGCAGCACTGTCTACACTGCGAAATGGGGTGTGTGCTCAGCCGGGTTCTAGAAGATCAGAATGGTGGACTGTATGACCCCACGCCCTGTCCCCTGGAGAACACTAGGGAGATGGCCCACACACAGGCAGGACTCTGGGAAATTGGAGAATCCTCCTCATGCTTTGGACCTCTGGACACACTGCCAGGGGGGTGGACGCCCCTGCTCCATGGCAGAGCTGTCTCCAACCTTTTCCTGCTATCCTCAGCACTTACATTGTGTTTTCTCTTCCGTGACCACCCATGCATCATCCCCAGCTGTGAACCCTATTTCTATTTGTACATATTTGTGTCTGCATGGAGATGCGGAGAGAGTAATGGCCCAAACTGCGCCGGGTTGGCAGGAGTTCACCAGGATCTTAGGGGCTTTTATTTCAAAACCAAACATGATGGGAGGGACTGAGTACTCCTTAGGGAGCTGGATTCCTCACTTTTCTTCTGGCCTCTGCTCACATATGGTGTCCTAGACAAGTCCCTACCTCTTTCTGGGCTTCAATTTTCAAATTATATAAAGAGGGCTTCGATGCAGAGATGCATAGGCGCATGCACAGCCAGACTGGTTCTCAGGCTCCAGGAACAGTAGATAGGTTGTTGGCGTGAGTGAGCTCAGGCAGGCACAGGTGCACAGGCCTCCTAACATGGGCAGATGCAGGCGGACATGTAGCAGGAGTGGCCAGGACACCTGTCGATGTCTTAGCACAAGCAAGAGGCAGTTAGGGCACCTGTACCCCACCTCCCTGCACCAGCATGAACACAGGAAGAAGGGTTCTGCTCAAAGGTGAGCTCTTTCTGATGACCCCACATGCAGCCTCTAAAAGGCTCACATCCTCTGGAGCCCTAAGGGTGAAGATAATTCACAGTGAACTGGTTCCCAGCAAGTAAATTGGGGGTGGAAGTGATATTTGCTGTGTATAGGCTCAGGCCCTGAAAACACGCTCCATGATGGGCCATACATTTTCCCTTTACAACTGAGTGGAGTAAACCGAAGGAACATACCCGTAGTTGAAAGCACATGTTGATGATGGAAAATCCACAAATCGAAGATTGCTGGGTCCCTGAATCTCTTATTGGAAGAAAATCAACAAGCAGAATCATTTGCTATTTCAAAGCCTTTGTTAAGCTGTTATATGATGTGAGTGTAAGTTTATGAAAGGTTCAAACAACTGATATTTTCATGTATATCTGTTAAGCAGCTAACTTTAAAAGGCTGTAACAAAAGTATGTTCTGAAGAAATTTTTTCAAGAAAAATTACATTCCAAAGTCTGAAAACAGCAAATCCCACGTGAAGTTCTGAAAGGATAAGTTTTAAAACGTAATTCATGAGTTTGTTTATTTAAGAAACTGAGTTTGAATTTTGTAAATAATTTTGGATATTAGAAATGTGTATCTTAAGTACATTATCATTTTGTTTTCTGATATTTTATATTTAACGTATTTTACATTACTTTCTTGTGCATAAAAATATAATTGAATAAAGATGGTCATAAGCAGAATGTTTTTTCTTGTTTCCTTATTTTTTGAGAGGATTTGCTAAATGAGGGAAAACACAGTTTGATTCCCTCCCTGACAAGCTCCAAGGTATGCCAGCTGTATTCCACTGCTTCAGATAGCTAATGATTTCTTGGAATTAACTGTGGACTCCTATCCTCAAATGAGGAAAAGTCCATAGATTTTCCACTCTCATCTTCTGTTTCAGTTACTTGTGATTGTGATCAAGTCTGTATATTACTTTAGAGAATTTTATTCCAAGCAGAGCAGCTGTCCTCTGTGTCTAACAGGTTGAAGATCCAGTGGAGAATCTGATGGTGGAAATTGGTTGCTCTTTTCTAGGGACCTGAAATGGATACTGTCATTGTGGCATAGAATAGAGGCTATTATCATTTTTTTTGGATGACCTAAAAACCAGATGACATGGCTCCAAAGAGTGGGGCACATCCCAGGCAAGAGAGCAGGCATGGCTGGATCAGAGCATCACCAGTGCCATCAGCAGAGAGGCTGGGGCACTGCGATTTTGAGTAACTTAGCATCCTGGCTGGGAGGGGGCACATGTTCTCCAGTGAGTTCTGAGCATCCTGCACTGCCCCCAAGGGCCTGCAAGGGGAGGCACGAAGCCACTATGTCACAGGAGATGCGGCGCATGCGCAACTGCACCCGGACTTGATGGGTGGTCTTCCCTGAGGACAGAGGAGAGGCGCCATGGCGGCTGCGGGCCCGCGCGTGGGGCTGGCTGGTCTGCGGGAGGAAGACGTTCCCCGCCCGCGCCCCGGCCGCTGAAAAGGGGCTGTGCCCCCTCCTCGCGGCTCCGCGCCTTCCTTTCCCGCCGCCCCGCGCGGTGTATCCCCACCTTCTCAGGTAACGTTCGATGTCGCTTGTTGTCCCTCGGATCCGGTCTCCGAGGGGCCGGGGGCGTGGAGGCTGTTCCCGGCGGGGCGTCTGTTCCGGACGCGGGGCGGTTGGCGGGAGGAGCCCCGCCCGGGGCGGAGCGCGGGAAGCGCGTGTCCTCGCGGGCGACGGGGAGAGTTCACCGTCGCGGACAGACTCTGCTGCGTTTCCTCAGACGCCCCCGGGAGGTTGTAAAAATGTCCCTTTTCCTTAGTGGCCAAGAGAAATATTTCCGCCCCTTGTCCTCAACCGCACGGAATTATCCACTTATTCCTTTGTTCAAAGACCGTAACTAACAGACTATACACGGATGATGTGCAGCTAACGTGGATGTAGTTGAAAAAATATTGAAAAAGTAAAAAAAAAGTGTAGTAAAGCACACTATGTTAAGTTTTATAGTTTAAACATGTCAGAATCAGAATTTATTGTACTTTTACTTTCTTGTCTTAAAGGAATAAAATTATTTGGAGCGTATTGTCAGCTATGGATCGGCACTTACCATCTACCTCGACAAGGATTAAATCAGGTGCTGGCGCAGCTGCTGCAGCCGCTGACCTTAAACACCCCCTGAAAGGAGTTCAGGGTGGAGAGCAGAAATGAGGCGCTCTGTGCTCGGGGGAAGCTGGCAGGACAGCTCTTCAGAGAGTGAGATAATTGCAGGAGCTGATTTTATGAGCCCAGTTCTTGTATCTCCTCGTGTCTAGAGAAGCACTGAAATCCTTCATGGTGACGTCTGCGCCTCGTGACTAGCTGTAGCCTGCATGAGAGGAGCAGAAACCTTCTGCAAAAAACATATGTGCTCGATTGCCTGTAATCCCCCTTCACCAAAATCACATATATACTGACCTTCCCCCTGCCTCTTTGGAGCAGTTTCTTGGAGCTATCTGAGATTCTGTCTCCCAGGATATAGTCTTTATTTTGCCCCAAATAAAACTTAACTCACAACTCTCATGTTGTGCTTTTTTTTTGCATCAGCGATATTATTTTTTTTTTTTACAAATCATTCTTTTTTTAATTTATTTATTTTATTTATTTTATTTTTGGCTTCATTAGGTCTTCGTTGTTGCATGGGCTTTCTCTAGTTGTGGCGAGCGGAGGCTACTCTTTGTTGTGGTGCGCGGGCTTTTCATTGCGGTGGCTTCTCTTGGTGCAGAGCACGGGCTCTAGGTGCGTGGGCTTCAGTAGTTGTGGGTCGCAGGCTCTAGAGATCAGGCTCAGTAGTTGTGGCTCACGGGCTTAGTTGTTCCACGGCATGTGGGATCTTCCCGGACCAGGGCTCGAACCCGTGTCCTCTGCATTGGCGGTTGGATTCTTAACCACTGCACCACCAGGGAAGCCCCACAGTCAGCAATATTTAAAATGTACTTGTTAGATTTTTTCTCATTTTCAAGTCAAAATATTGCTGTGTTTGAAATTTTCTCACAATACAGTGACAGTCTTAAATATTTATACACATAAGCTCATTGACAAATCTTCTGCAATATTCCAATGTGACTAGTATTATTAAAAATCATAATATTCAGGTCAATACCAAATTGTTATAAGAATGTAATTTAAAACATTGTGAATCACTTTTAGAAGTTCCAGGCACAGTGACGATTTTTAAAATACCAACCATTGCATACTTCATAAGACCATTTAAGATGAAATATATTAAAACTTAAAACTTCAACAGAATACTTAAAAGGTAAGACAGGGGCTGCTTTTTGTAAATTAAATACATTCATAGCAAATAAATTTTCTCCTAATACAGAATATGAAGGTTTTTAGCTTAATTTTGTATATCTCCATTCAAAAGGTGAAATTGGAATATCTATAATCTCCTTATTATTTATTTTAAGCCTCTTTCCCATAAGAATTGATACATCTATCTCTAGAATCTTCATAGTTTATTTATTTACTTTTTCTTTTGATTTATTTTCTACAGCAGAAAGAGTATTCCTATGTCTTGTTAAAGTTTTTATTCTTCTAACCTAGTTCAAGGTTACTTTCTGACATTGGTTGTAAACAAGGGGAGAGGCCTTATAATAAGCATGCGTTTTTTCATATAGTCAAGATTTTTTCTTGGACAACTTTCTTTACAATTTCCACTTTGGTCACAATATTATCCCATTGTGAAAACTGCATAAAAATTTGTAATCTATTTATACCTAGATGCTTCTGATTTCACCACAGTGCATTTGCTAATATGATTTTACATTAAATATTAATATAATAGAGGTGATCTTATTCATATATGCTAACATGTTTTATATAGCTGCACACATATATGAATATTTGTTACATGCCATTCATTTGCATGGAATGATAGCTGATTGCATGTGATCTTTCTGACTGACAATTGGATAGTCTTATGTGTGTTTAAAGTACTACTTAGAACAGACATTAAAATATCACATCCTCTGATTATACAGTATTTTCAAGGTCATATTTTAAATTGTGGGAGCAGAAATTTTGTCCATGAAGGTTAAGAAATGATCAGGTCCCAAATTGGGCATTGTCATGTTGAGTGGAGGAACATGGCTTCTACCTCTTCGTACATCTGCCACAGTTGCACCTGTATAATATCTGTGACCATGACCATTTTTATGTCAACATTATCTTTTTCCAATATACTCATAATTACCTGAGGTATATCATATCTATTTTTTCCTTTTACTTCAGTACAATCAATAAAGCTTTCTTTTGCAGTGATGGCATTGTTTTTAACATGAAGGTACCTTGTCATCTGACATATTTGTACATGATGGGCTACTGCTCTTGTACAAAGCAAGGAAAGGTACTTTCATTTCATATTTTCATGTGTATTCCAGATCTAACCTGATTTCTTTGGAGCATTATATATTTGTTTAAACTGTATTAAACACATAAGAACAGATCACTTTTTATCTTTACCTACCTCATTAGCTAAATGGATATAGACATTATAATAACATGTAAGTCTGACAAAATTGGGAAGCATTCCCGGGTTTGAGCTTCAGGTAATTTTATGTAATCTTCTAAGAGGTAATTTATTTCTGGCACATTATATGGCAACATCTAAAATCACTTGCAAGTTTGTCTGCCGTTTGGGGTTTCTGATTTTGTCACTTTCAGCTATCCCCTAGGAACTAAGTTCGAATATTTTTAAGAACACTTCTGATTAGAAAATATCAGGATGAAACATTGAATTTTTGTGGTCACAACTCTATTCTCATTATTCTAATGTGATATTTGAGTTGGCAGATAATTTGATTTTGTTCCATTAGTATGAAATGTAAACATGGAAACAAAAATTTTAAAAAGCATTCTTGGAATAAGTGAACCAGTCACAATGAACTATTAGTTATTTTATTTTTATTTTATAAATGGGCTGTTTGAATGTGTTCAACCATGAAGTGACATGTAGACTCACTTCTGAGTCCTGACAGACATCTCTGGTGAGTAACTTCTTAGAAAGTGACCCAGGACACAGCCATACCAGTAAAATGACAACAGCCAAAAGAAAACAAACAAAAAAAACTCCCAAATAACATAATATATAGTAAATAATTGTACACATGTGCATTAATAATTTAACATAAAATATGTAAAATTGGTGTTATTGGAAATTTTCTACTATCATGGGTTATTTACTTCTCTCTGTTATAAATCCTATTTAAAAAAATGAAACAGTTCAACTAGGTGACAGGGGAAATTAATAGTAATTACTGGTAGGACAATTTAAAAATAATATGTGTTAGAAAGAAAATAAAAATTTTGTTTAATGCATTTTCATTTTAAAATTGTTTTAGATTTATAGAAAATTTGCAAGAATACTGCAGGATTTCACAAGTAGCCCAGACTCAGTTTCCTATCTTATTACAGTTTCATGTCATTAGGGTACATTTTTACAGTTAATGAACTAATGTTGACACCTGATTCTTAACTACAACCCACTCTGTTTTCAAATTTTCTTAGACTTCCCTTTTTCTCTTCTAGGATTGTATTCAGGATATCTCACCCTCATTCCATTTAGCTGCCATTTCTCTTTAGGACACTGTTAGTTCGAGTTTCTGAGACATTTCTTGTTTTTGATGACCTTGACAGTCTCCAATTGGGATTTACCTGTTGTTTCCCTCGTGATTAGCCTGGGGTTATGTGTTTCTGGAGAAGAACAAATGGAATTCACATTTCATATCAAGGGCACATGCTCTGCAGGTGACTTATTACTGTTGATATTGCCCTTGATCACCTGGCTGAGGTGGGGTTTGTCAACTTCCTCACTGTAACATCCATCGTTTCCCCCGTCCATTGAGAGTGTACCTTGTGGAAGGATGTCACTGCGTGCAGGACACATTTAAGGAGTTGGGAAGTTATGTTCCACCTTTCTGAGAGTTAAACATCTGTATCTATTATTTGGGATTATGCCTGAGCGATTCCTACACTCCCATATTTATGTATCTGCTTTTTCCAGAAAAAATAGCCAGTAAGTTTATGAAATGAGGCTCCACCTCAGTAAGATCAGAGAGATGCTGGGTCCAAACATCTGTGCCTTGAATAGTGTCTGGCACATAGTCTTGCTCAGTAAATACCTGTGAATAAGACATAAAAGATATGAGAGAGGCCATACATAGTGTGCATAGGTGGCAAAAACAGATTCCAGGCAGAGGGGAGAGCAAGGTAAAATGCTGTAAAGAAGGAACATGGCTGGCTTGTTTGAGGAAAGTTGGGAATGCTGGGTGGTTGAAGTTAAGTGAGCAAGGGATAGAGCCCTTGGGGGTGTCAACAGATTGTCGGCCATTTAAAGGAAATTGGCTTTTACTCTGGGTGAATGGTTTTAAGCAGAGGAGGGCTATCATCTGACTTCCTCTGGCTGCTGTCCTACCAACTGACTGAGGGGGCAAAAGCAGAACTGGGGCGCCAATTAGAAGACTGCTGCAGTAACCAAGGTGGGCGCTCAGGCAGGTTGTTAGCCCTGGTGATGGGGACCAGTGGTCAGATTTTCGTTGTGGTTTTGCAGGTAGAACTGGGGCCAGCTACATGCATATGACACAAGGTTCTTCACTCAGAAGTGCCCATGCTTGATTTCATGCTCTTGTATCCATCTTGAAATTCTCTTTTTTTTTTTCCTCCAGACTTATTGAGGCACAATTGATATACAGCATTGTGTAAGTTTAAGATGTACAGTGTGGTGATTTGATACAGATATATAGTGTGAAATGATTACCACAATAAGGATTGTTCCATAAACTCACATGATTAACTTTTCTTTGCAGTAAACTTTTTGAGATCTGCTCTCTTAGCAACTTTCAAATATATAATACAGCATTGTTAGCTATAGTCACCATGCTGTACATTAAACTTCCCAGAACTTACTCATCTTAAAACTGAAAGTTTATACTCTTTGATGCAACATATGATCTGCAGATATTCTCTCCTTCTCTGTATGTAGACTTTATATTTTTTATATATATAAAAAGCTTTTTAGTTTGACATAATCCCATCTGTTGGTTTTAATTTTCTGGCTTATGCTTTTGGGATCATATCCAAAAATTATTGCCCAAACCAGTGTTAAGTAGATTCTTCTTTTTCTTCTGTTTTCTTCTAAGAGTTTTATAGTATCTGGTCTTATATTTCAGTCTTCAATCCACTTCAAATTAATATTTGTGAGTGGTATAAGATAGGTGTCCAGTTTCATTTTTCTGCATGTGGTTTTCCAGTTTTCCCAACAACATTTGTTGAAGACACTATCCTTTCCCCATTCAAAATTGAATTAAAACCAATAAATATTTAGGAATAAATTTAACGAAGGAAGTGAAAAATTTGTACTTTGAATACTTCAAGACTTTGATCAAAAAAATCGAAGAAGACAAAACAAGTGGAAAGATATACAGTACTGTGTTCATGGATCAGAAGAATTATTGTTGTTAAAATGCCCATACTACCCAAAGGCCTCTATAGGTTCAATGCAACCTCTATCAAAATTCCAACAGCATCTTTTACAGATATAGAGAAATCAATTTTAAAATTTTGTACGTGACCACAGGAGACCGCAAATAGCCAAAGCAATCCTGAGAAAGAACAAATTGGGAGTCATCACATTTCCTGATTTAAAACTATATTACAGGGGCTTCCCTGGTGGTGCAGTGGTTAGGAATCTGCCTGCCAATGCAGGGGACACGAGTTCAAGCCCTGGTCTGGGAGGATCCCACATGCCACAGAGCAACTAAGCCAGTGCACCACAACTACTGAGACTGTGCTCTAGACACCGTGAACCACAACTACTGAACCCACGTGCCACAATTACTGAAACCCGTGTGCCTAGAGCCCGTGCTCTGCAACAAGAGAAGCCACCACAATGAGAAGCCAGTACACTGCAATGAAGAGTAAGCCCCGCTCGAAGAAACTAGAGAAAGCCCACACACAACAACGAAGACCCAGCCCAGCCAAAAATAAGTAAATAAATAAATAAATTTATTTTAAACAACAAAAAAACTATATTACAATGCTGTAGTTATGCGATACTATGTTACTGGCACTAAAATACATACATAGACTAAAGGAACAGAATAGAGAGCCCAGAAGTAAACCCCTGTGTATAAGCAACTAATATTTGAGATGGGAGTAAAGCACACTCAGTGGGCAGGATAGTCTCTTCAACAAATGGTACTGGGACAACTGGATACTACTTATAGTTTTGGGGGGAACCTCCGTACTGTTTTTCATAGTGCTTGTAGTAATTTACATCTTTACCTACAATGCACAAGGATTTTCTTTTCTCCATGTTCTTTCAAACACTTGTAATCTTTTGTCTTTTGGCTGTAGCCATTCTAACAGGAGTGACATGATCTCATGGTTTTGATTTTCATTTCCCTGATGATTGAAGACATTGAATATTTTTTTCATATGTCTGTTGGACGTTTGTATGTATTCTTTGGAAAAAATATCTATTCAGATCCTTTATCCCTTTCTAATTAGTTGTTTTTTGTTTTGTTTTGCTTTTGTGTGTGATTTTTTTGTGTGTGTTTTTTTCTGTGCAGAAGGTTTTTTAGGTTGACTTAGTCCCATTTGTTTATTTTTGCTTTTGGTTTGTTGACTGTCCTTTGGGGTCATAACCAAAAAATCAGTATTCCCAAGACCAAGGCCAAGGAGATTTTTCCCCAGAATTTTTTTAGGAGTTTTATGGTTTCAAGTCATACATTTGTGTCTTTAATATCTTTTGAGTTAATTTTTGTGAGTAGTGTGAGATAGGGGTCCAATTTAATTCTTTTTTTAAAAAATTTATTTATTATTTATTTATTATTTATTTTTGGCTGTGTTGGGTCTTTGTTTCTGTGCGAGGGCTTTCTCTAGTTGCAGCAAGCGGGGGCCACTCATCATCGCGATGCGCGGGCCTCTCACTATCGCGGCCTCTCTTGTTGTGGAGCACAGGCTCCAGACGTGCAGGCTCAGTAGTTGTGGATCACGGGCCTAGTTGCTCCACGGCATTTGGGATCTTCCCAGACCAGGACTCGAACCCATGTCCCCTGCATTGGCAGGCGGATTCTCAACCACTGCGCCACCAGGGAAGCCCCAATTTAATTCTTTTACATTCATTAAACTGTACTAGTTTACATTTCCACCAAAAATGCACACGAGTTGCCTTTTCTTCACATTCTCACAAACATTTGTTTTTACTTTTCATTTTTATAATAGCCATTCTAACCCGTGTGAGCTGATGTATCATTGTGGTTTTGATTTGCATTTCTCTGATGATTAGTGATGTTGAGCATCTGATCATGTTCCTGTTGGCCATCTGTATGTCTTTTGGGGGGAAAAATGTCTTTTCAAGTCCTTTAGCCCATTTTTTATTTAATTTTTGACTGCTATTATTTTATGTTACTTATATATTTTGAATATTAAACCCTTATCAAAAAAATGGGTTGCACATATGTTCTCCTGTTCTATAGTTGCTTTTTAGTTTGCTGAATGTTCACTTTGCTATGCAAAGTTTTTCCTTTGTTTGTTTGCTGTAGTTCCACTTTTTGTTTTGTTTTGTTTTGTTTGCTTTTGCGGCTTCCACCTTTGGTGTTATATTTGAAAAATATTTGCCAAAACTATATTGAGGAACTTGTTCTTTATGCTTTCTTCAAGTAGTTTTACAGCTTTAGGTCTTATATTTAAGCCTTCAGTCCACTTTGAGTTAATTTTTGTGAGTGGTACAAGAAAGGGGTCCAATTGTATTCTTCTGTAGGTTGTTATCCAGTTTTTTTCCAGCACCATTTATTGAAGAGCCTGTATTTCCCCTACTGTGTCTCCTTGGCTCCCTTGTCAAATATTTGTTAACAGTAAATGACTGGTTTTATTTTTGTGCTCTTGATTCTGTTTCATTGGACTAGGTCCCTATTTTTTGCCAGAATCTAGTGTTTTGATTACTATAGCTTTGTAATAAAGTTTGAAGTTAGGAATTGTGATGCCCCTGGATTTGTTCTTCTTTGACCAGGTTGATTTGGCTATTAGTGGTGTTTTGTGGTTCCATACAAATTTTAGGGCTGTTTTCTCTTTCTGTGTAAAAATCATTGGAATATTGATAGGGATTGCACTGAATTTATAGACAGCTTTGCATAATATAGATATTTTTACAATATTCTTCTGGTTCATAACCATGGAAACTTTTTTCATTTATTTGTATCTTCAGTTTTTTCATCAGTGTTTTGTCATTTTCAGTGTGTGGATATTTTACCTACTTGGTTTAATTTATTCCTAAATGTTTTATTTATTGCTGATACCATTTTAAATATGATTGCTTTTTACATTTCTTTTTCAAATTGTTAGTATATAGAAGTACAATTGCTCTTCACATGTTGATTTTGTATCTTGCAACTTGACTGAATTTGTCTCTAAGTTGTAATACATTTTTTGTGGAATCTTTGGGATTTTCTCTATATAAGATTATATTAAATGCAAACAGAAATAGCTTTACTTTATCCTTTTCAATTTGGATTTCTTTTATTTGTTTTTCTTCCCTAATTGCTCTGGATATGACTTCCAGTATTATGCTGAAAAGGAGTGGTGAGAGTGCACGAACTTATTTTGTTTATATTTTTAGCAGAAAAACTTTCAAGCTTTCACCATTGAGTATGATGTCTGCTGTGAATTTGTTCAATATGACCTTTATTTTGTTGAGGTACATTCTACGTATAGCAATTTGTTGAGTATTTTTTATCATGGAATGTTCTTTAATTGTTTCACATGCTCTTTCTGTATCTATTGAGATAACCATATGATTTTCATATTTCATTCTCTTAATGTGGTGCACCACATGTTTGATTTACATAGGTTGAATTACCCTTGCATTCTAGGGATAAATTCCACTTGATCATGGCATATGATCCTTTCAATATACTGTTGAGTTTTGTTTGCTAGTATTTCACTGAGAATTTTTGCATCTATATCAGTAATACTTGACAATTTTCTTTCTTGTAGTGTTCTTTCTAGCTTTGGTATCAAAATAATGCTGGACTCAACAAATGAGTTTGGGAATGTACCTCAAAGTTTTTTAGAAAAGTTTGACATGGATTTGTTTTAATTTGATTTAAATGTTTGGTTGAATTCTCAGTGAAACAATCTGGTCTTAGCCTTTTTTTTTTTTTTCTGTAAATTGTTTATTACTGATACAATCTTTTCAGTCATCATTGGTCTGTTCGGTTTGTCTATTTCCTCCTGATTCAGTTTTGGTAGTTTTTTTTTTTTTTTAACAATATTGGAAAGCTAGTGACTTTTTTTTTTTTTCTTTGTTTGTTTGTTTTTTAATTAATTAATTAATTAATTTTTGGCTGCGTTGGGTCTTCGTTTCTGTGCGAGGGCTTTCTCTAGTTGCAGCAAGTGGGGGTCACTCTTCATCGCGGTGAGCGGGCCTTTCACTGTCGTGGCCTCTCTTGTTGAGGAGCACAGGCTTCAGACACGCAGGCTCAGTAGTTGTGGCTCACGGGCCTAGTTGCTCTGCGGCATGTGGGATCTTCCCAGACCAGGGCTCGAACCCGTGTCCCCTGCATTGGCAGGCAGATTCTCAACCACTGCGCCACCAGGGAAGCCCCCAGTTTTGGTAGTTTTTATGTTGCTAGGAATTCATTTCTTCTGTGGTATCAAGTTTGATGGTATATATTCGTTGATGGTCACCTCTCATGAGCTGTTGTATTTTTATTGCATCAGTTTTAATGTCTCCTTTTTCATTTCTGATTTTATTTGAGTATTCTTTTATTCTTCATTAATGAGCTAAAAGATTAATTTTGTTTTCATTTCAAAAACCACCTCTTGCATTGATGTTTTCTATTGTTTGCATGTTATCTGTTTATTTCTGTTCTCATATTTCTTATTTCATTGCTTTGTTACCTGTGAGCTTAGTGGTTTGTTCGTTTGTTTGCTAGTCCCTTGAGAAGTAAGGTTGTTTATTTATGATCTTTTTTCTTATTATAGGCATTTGTTGCAATAAACTCTCTTATAACTGTTTTTCTTGCAGCCCATAAGTTTTAGCAAGTTGTGTTTCCATTTCTTTTTAATTTTTTTTTAAATTTCAAAGACATTATTGTAAAGCTGTTGTAATTTCCCCCCCCCAGTTTTATTGAGATATAATTGAACACAGTACTATTTAAGTTTAAAGTGCACATTATAATGATTTGACTTCCATATATTGTGAAATTGTTATTGCAGTAAGATTAGTTAACATACATCATCTTATATAGATGCAAGAAAAGAAAGAAAAAGAAAATATAGTTTCCTGTAATGAGAACTCTTAAGATCTACTTGCTTAACAGCTTTCAAATATACCATATGGCAGTGGTAACTCTATTCATCATGTTGTACATAACATTCTCAATACTTATTTATCCTATAACTGCAAGTTGGTACTTTTGGACTTCATCAAATTCTCCCTCTTCCCACCTCCCTCCTCTGGTAACCAAAAATCTGATCTTTTTCTATGAGTTTTTTGTGGGTTTTTTTTTTTTTTTTTTTCACATATAAGCTTGGTCTGACTTCTCTCACTTAGCATAATGCCCTCAAGGTCCATCCATATTGTCACCAATGGCAGGATTTCCTTCTTTCATATGGCTGAATAATACTCCATTTTCTAAATACACCACAAGTTTGATATCCACTCATCTGTTGATAGACAAACATTTTTTTCCCATGTCTTGGCTATTGTGAATACTGCTGCTATGAACATGGAGGTGCAGATATCTCTTCAACATACTGTTTTTAATTCTTTCAATATATTCCCATAGATGAAAATGCTGGACCATATGGTACCCCTATTAAATTTTGTGGGCCTTCTCTAGCGTTTTCCATAGAGGCTGAACCAATTTATAAGATAAACAAAAGCACACAAATCAGCCCTTTTCTCCACATCTTTGCTAGCATTTGCTAGCAAATCTCTTGTCTCTTTGATGAATTCCATTCTAACAGTCCTGAGGTGATATCTCATTGTAGTTTTGATTTAATTTCCCTGATGTGTAGTGACGTTGAACACATTTTCATATATTTGTTGTACATTCACATATCTTCTTTGGAAACATGTCTATTGGGGTCTTTGGCACAGTTATTAATTGTCTTAATTTTTTTGTGCTATTGAGTTCTATGATGTATTTTGGATATCAACCCCTTATTAGTTATAAGGTTTGCAAATATTAGTTTTGATTACATAGGCTCTTTTCATCTTGTTGATTATTTATTTTGCTGTGTAGCAGATTTTTAGTTTGATATAGTTCCACTTGTTAATGTTTTAAATTGTTGCTTGTGCTTAAGGTATCATCAAAAATAATATTTAAGACCTGTGTTAAAAAGATTTTTACTGTTTTCTTCTAGGAGTTTTATGGCCTCCCGTCTTACAGTTGTCTTTACCTTATCTTATTTCTCTTTAATTGTCATGAGTGGTGTTAGACAGGAGTCTAGTTTTATTCTTTTGCATGTAACTATGCAGTTTTCCAAGCACTGTTTAATGAAGAGACTGTCTCTCCACCGAGTGTTCCTGACCGCCTTATCAAATATTAGTTGACCTTATATGCATGGGTTTATATCTTGATTCTCAGTTCTCTTTCATTGTTGTGTATGCCTTTTTACATGACAATACCATACTATTTACCTTACTAAAGCTTTATAATACAGTTTGATATCATGGAATGTGATACCTCCAGGTTTGTTTTTCTTTCTCATGATCGCATTGCATATACAAGTTCTTTTGTGGTTCCACATACATTTCTGTTTTTTTTTTCTACTTTAAAAAATGCCATTGGGTTTTGCTAGGAATTGCATTAAATCCATAGATGGCTTTGGGTAGTATGGACATTTTAAAACTATTAATTCTTCCAATTATGAAGAAGGGATAACTTTACATTTATTTCTGTCTTTTCCAATTTTTTCATCAGTGTATTGAAGGTTGTATTGTAGCTATCTTTCATCTCCTTAGATAAATTTATTCCTTATTATTTTATTAGTTTTGATGCTGTTATAAATAGAATGGTTTTCGTTTTTCAGATCATTGTTAGTGTATAGAAATATGACTGATTTTTGCATTTTAAGTGTTTACTCTGTAACTTTACTGATTACGTTGATTAGTTTTAAGAGGTCTTTGGTGAAGTTTTTCGGAGTTTCTATATATAAAATCATGTTATCTTAAAATAGACACACTTTTACTCCTTAATTTCCAGGTTTGATGCCTTTTATTTCTCTTCCTTGACCGATTGCCCTGGCTAGGACTTCCATTACTATGCTGAATGAGTGGTGAGAGTGGACTCCCTTGTCTTGTTTCTGATATTAGAGAAAAAGTTTCACACTTTCACTCTTGAGTGTGCTTTGAACTGTGACCTTGTCATATTTGGCCTTTTTTTAAAAAAATTATTTATTTTTGGCTGCATTGGGTCTTTGTTGCTGCATGTAGGCTTTCTCTAGTTGCGGTGAGTGGGGGCTACTCTTCGTTGTGGTGCGTGAGCTTCTCATTGCAGTGGCTTCTCTTGTTGCAGAGCATGGGCTCTAGGCATGTGGGCTTCAGTAGTTGTGGCACACAAGCTCAGTAATTGTGGTTCACGGGCTCTAGAGAGCAGTCTCAGTAGTTGTGGCGCACGGGCTTAGTTGCTCCTTGGCATGTGGGATCTTCCTGTATCAGGGCTTGAACCCATGTCCCCTGCATTGGCTGGTGGATTCTTAACCACTGTGTCACCAGGGAAGCCTCAATATTTGGCCTTTATTATGTTGAGTTACATTCATTTTATACCTAACTTATTAAATGCTTTTTCTGTGCCTATTGATATTATATTTTTCCTTTGTTCTATTAATATGATGCATCACATTTATTTGATTTGCTAGTATTTATTCAGAATTTTTAAACCTTTATTCACCAGTGTTATTGGCCTGTAATTGGCAGTGTCCATTTCAGATTATAATATCAAAGTAATGCTGACCTTGTAAAATGAGTTTCGGAGTTTCCCCTCCTCATCCATTTTTTCTCTTTCTTTTTTGAAGACTTTGAGGATTGGCATTGATGCATTAAATATTTGGTAAAATTTACCAGTGAAGCCATTTGATCTTCAGTTTTTCTTCATTTGAAGAGTTTTGATTATTCATTTAATTTCCATACTACTAATTGGTTCATTTAGATGTTCTCTTTCTTCGTAATTCACTTTTGTTAGGTTGTATGTTTCTAAGAATTTTTTCCATTTATCTAGGTTGCCCAGTTTGTTAGCATGTAGTTGTTCAAAGTAACATGTTATCCTTCTTATCTCTGTAGTAGAGTTGTAATGTCTTCTCTTTTAATTATAATTTTGTTGATTTGGGTGTTCTCTCCTTTTCCTTGGTTACTCTAGCTAAAGGTTTGAAATTTTATCTTTTAATGAACCAACTCTTAGTATTGCTAATCTTTTCTGTTGTTTTCCTCTTCTCTATCACATTGATTTCTGCTGTAATCTTTACAATTTTCTTCCTTCTGCTAATTTTGGGCTCAGTTTTGTCTTTTTCCAGGTCCTTGAAGAGAAGAGTTAGGTTTTTTATTTGAGATCTTTCTTAATTCGTAAGGTAGGCATTTATTACAATAAACCTCCCTCTTAACACTCCTTTTGCTGCCTCCCATAGCTTTTAGTATACTGTGTTTCCATTTCAGTTTGTCTCAAAATACTGTCTTATTTCTTCTTAAATTTATTCTTTGATAAATTAGTTGGTCAGGAGAGTGTTGATCAATTTTTTTGTATTCATTAGTGCTCCAGTTTTCCTCCTGTTATTGATTTCTAGTTTAATAATATGGTCAGACAATACACTTGGTATAATTTAAGTCTTCCTGAGTTTACTAAGATTTGATATGTGGTGTATCATGTGGTCTTTTCTAGAAAATATTTTTTCTGCACTTGAGAAGACTGTGTATTCAGCGTATGTTGGATAAAATGTTCTGTATATGACTCTTAGGATCATTTGGCCTTTAGTGTTGTTCACATCAACTGATTCTTTTTTTTTTTAATTGAAATATAGTTGAGTTACAATGTTGTATTAATTTTTGCCGTATAGCAAAGTGTCTCAGTTATACACATATATACATCTGTTTTATATTCTTTTCCATTATGGTTTATCTCAGGATATTGAATATCATGTAACCTGTACTGTACAGTAGGACATTGTTTTTTATCCATTCGTTATGTTATAGTTTGCAACTACTAACCCCAAACTCTCAGTCCATCCGTCCCCAAACCCCTCCCCCTTGGTAACCACAAGTCTGTTCTCTATGTCGGTGAGTCTGTTTTGTTTTGTAGATAGGTTCATTTGTACCATATTTTAGATTTCACATATAAGTAATATCATATAGTATTTGTCTTTCTCTTTATCGCTTACTTCACTTAGTATATTAATCTCTAGTTGCATCCATGTTGCTGCAAATGGCATTATTTCATTCTTTTTATGGCTGAGTCATATTCCATTGTATATATGTACCACGTCTTCTGTATCCATTCATCTATTAATGGACATTTAAGTTGCTTCCATGTCTTAGCTATTGTAAATAGTGCTTCTATGAACATTGGGGTGCATATATGTTTTCGAATTATGGTTTTCTCTGGATATATGCCCAGGAGTGGGATTGCAGGATCATATGGCAACTCTATTTTTAGTTTTTTTGAGGAACCTCCAAACTGTTCTCCATAGTGGCTGTGTCAATTTACATTCCCACCAAAAGTGTGGGAGGGTTCCCTTTTCTCCACACTCCCTCCTGCATTTGTTATTTGCTGGTTTTTGATGATGGCCATTCTGACTGGTGTGAGGTGATACCTCAGTGTAGTTTTAATTTGCATTTCTCTAATAATTAGTGATGATGGGCATCCTTTCATGTGCCTATTGACCATCTGTATGTCTTCTTTGGAGAAATGTCTGTTTAAGTCTTCTGCCCATTTTTTGATTGCTTTGTTTGGTTTTTTGTTATTGAGTTGTATGAGCTGTTTGTATATTTTGGAAATTAAGCTCTTGTTGTTCGTAGCATTTGGAAACATTTTCTCCTAGTCTGTATGTTCTTTTTTCATTTTGTTTATGCTTTTTTTGCTGTGAGAAAACTTATAAGTTTGAGTGGGTCCCGTTTGTTTATTTTTGCTTTTATTTCTATTGCCTTGGGAGGCTAACCTAAAAAAATACTGGTACAATTTATGTCAGAGAACGTTTTTCCTACATTCCCTTTTAGGAGTTTCATGGTGTTATGTGTTATATTTAAGTCTTTAAGCCATTTTGAGTTTATTTTTGTGTATGGTGGGAAAGTGTGTTCTAACTTTATTGATTTGCATGAACCAACTTTTCCAACACCTCTTGCTGAAGAGATTGTCTTTTCCCCCATTGTCTATTCTTGCCTCCTTCATCAGAGATGAATTGACCATGGGTCTGTGGGTTTATTTCTGGGCTCTGTATTCTGTTACCTTGATCCATATGTCTGCTTTTGTTCCAATACCAGGCTGTTTTGATTAGCATTGTAGCATTGTCTGACGTCTGGGAGGGTTATGCCTCCTGCTTTGTTCTTTTTCTCAGGATTGCTTTGGCAATTCTGGTTCTTTTATGGTTCCATATACATTTTAGGGTTATTCTAGTTCTGTGAAAAAATGTCATGTGTAATTTGATAGTGATCACATTAAACATGTAGACTGCTTTGGGTAGTACGGACACTGTCATTTTAAACAGCTGCAGCCTGTTCTTACTGTCAGTGCAACCAGCTCCCCTCTGGAAGCAGGTGTCCATGCAGGGCTCTTAGAAATAAGACAGACAACACCACCCACGAGGACTCTTCGTACACACCTCTGACCACTGCCTTTGCTTTCTAGATGTAACATCTTTAATCAAGTGGGTGGCATCTGTGGATGCAGCAGCCATCACCCTCCAGGACGAGTTAGTGCCCCTCCTACCACTGAGGAATGAGTGGCCCTGTGCCTCATTCCCACCAAGGGATCCAGTTTCAGGAGTTCAGGGAGCTTTTCTTTTGCTGCTTTAGTGGATGAGAAATGACACGTAACACATTGTCTTCTTTTCACTTCTCTTCTGATGATTGAGGCTGGACTTTCATCACTTTCAGTTATTTCTAGAATACAGCCACTTTTCCCAGGTCTGGGTGAGACCAGTGAACATGCCTTCCTGGGTGTTCTCAGCTACAGACTGTGATCCACATCCAGCGAGGAAACTCCACTCTTTGTGCAACTACTAAGTAGCTAGTGACTGGCTTCTGACCAACAGAATATAACAAGTCATGGGAGGTCAGTGTTAAGATTCATTGACAGAACCTCTGTCACTTCTCTCTCATTTGCTGCATCCTGTGTTCTCTCTCTGTTTCTGTCTCTCCTATCCCTGGACCTGGGGAAGCCTGCAAGGGTGTTAGTAGCTGCCATATGGAGAGGCCCACATAGGAGAGAACAAAGGGAGGTCCCAGGCCTCCAGACAGGGGCACTAGGCTCTCAGCTCAGACTTCATCCTGCCAGTACCCATCTCAGTGAGTCTGGGAGCAAATCCTCCTCTGTGGAGCGACAGCTGAGACCTCAGCCCCAGCCTCATAGAGACCTTGAGTCGAGGGCACCCAGCTAAGTACCGTGGGAGCTCAGGAGTAACTAGGTGTATGTATTTTGTATGTTGGGAAACCCTCCATAATGATCTTCAGTAAATCAGACAATCTTTAGCATAGAGCAGATCTACTCAATGTTATGTAAAAACAACCACAAAGATAATGTATGTTAATAAAGGTAATAAAATGGACTAAAAACAATAATAGTGAGAATTATGATGATATTACCATTACTACTGTTAAAGAGAAAAATAAACTTAGAAAGATGGCAGATTCGCGTACAGACTCCTCTAAGTAAATTTCAGGGTACCTATATCAGACGTTCTCTGGGGTATTTTAGAGTCAGAATCCTAGGTTTGCACAAAGAAATTTGTTTTGAGAGGAGAAAACAAGCAGGAGGGAGTAGAATACCAAAGAGGACGAGGGTGTGGGCGAACTTGGGAACTTATATGCAAACCAGGGAAGGGGCAGCCTAAGGGACATAGAATAAGTACCCCAGTCCATAATAAATGGACCTTTTACTGCCTACCTCATAACCACCACCTGATTTCAGAAGACTGGACAGTTGGCTAGGGGACCTAGGCTCCAGGCAGGGAAGTCAGGAGCTTTCTGCACACCCTACATGCAGAGGCTTCATCTGTGATACATGCTTAACCCCAGCACTGTCTCAACATCAGCACCTTGCCTGTGCTCCTGCCATTTGTACCTACCCGGTCCCATAAAGTCCAGACACTTCGGTTTGCATATGTCACACCAAGGCTTTTGGAAGATGTCATCCTAGGTGATCCTGGGTCAGCAGGGAGGATGATATGTTGGCACAAACAGTGCAGGGGCTCCCTGGGGGACTTAGAAAAATAAGTGGTTACTTGAGCAGGCACGTCACCATCTCTATGTCTGCCAGTGCTGCACCAGCTTTTCCTGGACCCCTGAGTGAATTTAGAACATGTCCCCAGGTTCAGGCATGCCAAGGATACTCTCCTTACTCCTCACTTGTCACAATGTCAGTTGCTGGGCTGACTTTTATAATTCGGAAGACTGGACTTCAGGAGGGACACCCTCTCCAGCCTTCCCAGGAGATGTGAGAGTGGTTCCTGGCCCAGTGTTGAGGTGGAAAATCCTGTGCTGAGTCTGGCAAGACAAGGGTGTCTTCCAGGGCTCTTGCACTGGCACCACTTTCTGGTCCCTTAAGAGGACTTAAACATTGTTCTAGAGGCTGAAGAAAGTCAAGAGTGTCCTCCCTGGGGCTCACTTACCAGTAACAACTGTCCCTTCCTCCAGTGGTTAAGTCTGAATATCTCAGGAGGCTCTCTGACCAACGAGTACCCATAAGTACAGCAGGAACCAGGAATCACCATGTGTATGTAAGTCTGTTGAAAACCCTCCACACTACTCTTCAGTAAATTGGATACATTCATGAGCAGAGAAACTTAATAAGAAATGCAATAACAACAATAGTGATAAATAATAATATCAATAGTGATTACCATCATAAAGATATTAATTGTACTACTACCAATAATAATACTAATAAACTTAAGGACTGAGGGATTACAGACTTCCCTAATTGAATGACAAGTTTCTTGGGGTATTTTGGAATCAGAGTCCTAGGTCAGCATAGGCTTTGGAGCCACAGTCGTAGGTTTGCATAGTGAAGGTATAAATAGAGCAAAAATAAACAGCAGCAGATAAAAGAAATCCATGGGAGGGCATGAGCTGACTTAAGTCTCATATTCCAACCCCAGAGGAGAGAACTATGTAGAAGAGAAAAGTCGATCCAGGGCTTTCCTGACACATGGAGCCAGCAAATCTTATGAGTTCTGACGACTGATGTCTGCAGCTCAAACCTGGGAAAGAAAAGCAGGACTCCAGATACACCTTCAATATGTGAAAAAAAACACGGAAAATGTACATGGAGCTTCAGCTCTATCTCTACCCCCACTGCCTGGCAATTGACAAAGTGGCAGATCAAGGCTATTGATTAACTTTTGATGCACCTACAGACTTACTTGAAATTGGGAGGAGAATATTAGTTACGAATTTGCATGTAAAATTTTTATAATAACCAATCTGGAAGTTGAATTACCACTTTTGTGGGAAATTGGTAGGTTATTTTACACAACACCTGATATGTTTCCTTTAGTAACATTTGTTCACAGTATATATATTTCTGAATATGTATGAAAGGGACATGCCATATCAGCCCAGAGAAGCCATTGAAGGGGCTTTAGAGATCAGTGACCTTTGAGGACGTGTTTGTAGAACTCACTCATGAAGAGTGGGACCTGCTGGACACATTGCAGAGAAAGATGTACACAGATGTGATGCTGGAGGACGTGCATTGTCTCATCTTCTGGGTGAGTCTCTCAATATTTATTTACTTCCTTATGCATGTCTTATTGAGATAGGCTCTGCAGCTTCCACATATGCCGCTGCACTCTTGGCCCTGACTCATGCTTCTGTAGCACTTAGAGCAACCTGGAATGAATGTGTTCCTTTACTTATCACAGCACATGTGTCCCTGCATGGAGATACAGTCTCCATTACCACAATCGCACGTATTCCTTACTAGTCTGCCACCAACACACAAAATAATGCTGAACACAGAAAAGGGCTATTTTATGTAACAAACAAGTGACTTTATGTTGCTAAGTAATTCTTCTGCTCCGGGGACTATTATGAGGTTTGAACACAGCAAAAATACATAACAGCTTGTATCCCCCTTTCTACATGAACTCCACGCAATAATCTCATGGGTCTTATGTTTATTGGATTCTGTTGGAAAACAGTGTTAACCACATTATGAAAACGTTGCTTCCTTCCTGGCTGAGACGTCTAGGCAGCCTGCAGCCTGTCTTTCCTCTTGGGCAAGAACAGCAGCAGCCAGAGGCTTTTCTGTCTTTTTTTTTTTTTTTTCACATATATTATACAATACACTTTATCTCGACAAAATTAGATGTTATATGCATCGGGGCTGGAACTGGGGTAGGACGAAAAAGTTCAATTCTGCCAGCTTTTTTTTTTTTTAATGCTATTCTTGTCTGCTTACATTCTTTTTTTTATGTATGTATGTATGTATGGCTGTGTTGGGTCTTCGTTTCTGTGCTAGGGCTCCCTCCAGTTGTGGCAAGCGGGGGCCACTCTTCATCGCGGCGCGCGGGCCTCTCACTATCGCGGCCTCTCGTTGCCGAGCACAGGCTCCAGACGCGCAGGCTCAGTAATTGTGGCTCACGGGCCGAGCTGCTCCGCGGCACGCGGGATCCTCCCAGACCAGGGCTCGAACCTGCGTCCCCCGCATTGGCAGGCAGATTCCCAACCACTGCGCCACCAGGGAAGCCCGACTTTTCTGTCTTTGAGTGAAGTATCGGGTGACAACCTTCAGTGTTTTCCCCCTTCAGGGTGCTGGAACACTTGAGCCTTGGCATCTTGTCCTGCACTTGCATTGCATGCACTGTTCTCAGCACAGAACTTTAAATCCATCTAGCATTTCCCACATGTATCAGGGCATCAGCTCTGCAAACCAGATGTAATTTCCCAGTTGGAGCAAGAAGAGTAGGTGTGGAGGGAAGAGGAGGGTTTCCCCAGGCTGGGGTCCAAGTCAGCTCCAGACACATGTGCTCAGTGTGGGGAGGGAGCAGGACACTTGGAATGTCAACTGGAGGTTTGCTCGACTAAAGGATATTTTTAGAAATGTATGTGAAGCCATTGAGTCAAATTATCCAGATTCTGTCATTACGCATCACACATCAATTTCTCTTCACGTTTCCCCCTGTACTTTTCACCTCAGAGAAGCAAAATTCCTGTCCTCGTGGGAGTTAAAATTTCATGTTTTTGTCTTTGCCATGGTCTCTTTAATAATTTTTCCTCTCATATTCCCTGTAGCGTCTGAATTTGTTTTATTTTTCTTTTACCTAAACACTGAACAGCTTTTTAACATTTTTCTAAACCATGTTTCTATTCACTGGTGTATTCCTCAAATTCATGTTCTTTCCCATGTACTGTACTTTTCAACAATTTAATCCTCCTAATGTCACATGTGTCATTTCTTATTTATTTAATTTAATTATTATTTTTGTCTTATTTCAAGCAAAAATTGTGACCATTAAAAGCAAAAAATGATATCCACGCAAGTTTTTTTTCCTGGTGGACCAATGTAGCTGTAAGAAATTAGTAAATTTCTTCAGGTGTGAACCCTGGTCATCCACATGTGAAACCTGGGAATGAGGTAAGTTAGGAATTCAGCAGACTCATATAACTCAGTTACAGTGTAGTGTAAACACTAGCCCAGCATAAAGTGTTCACTTTATGGACTAAATTAGACTGAATTTTGATGATAGCTAGTAGAAATGCTACAAAGGGGGGATGTCCCTGCAGAAGATTTACATACTATGTGTATGTAACTGACATGGAGATAATTTTAACTGGAGACTATCATTGAATAGACTTACATACACATGAATTTTCACAACATAGAAAACACTTTTACTGTAATGAATGAAGGAAAGCCCTCAGGGATTTTTAATTCCTTAGTCAACGTTGAATTCTCACACTGGATGTATTAATGCTAAAATCAAACCAAAAAGCCAGAGTTCATAACAAAATTCTCAGACATGGAAAAACTCTTATCAAGAAAGTTTTACCACACATTTCAACTATGAATTCATAATTTTGGCTAATAACCTATTATTTTATAAATAAGTAGAATAAAAATATAGATTTGTTAAGTAATCTTGGAATGATAAATACAAAATTTTGTAATAATAAGTACTTTTTAAAAATAGGTTAGTGTTAATAAATATATATAAACAAAGTTATATGTGACAATTATTATGATCCACTTAATTGTGATCGTCAGTAAGATTATCAGTTGCTTTCTCATCAGAAATTTTGCAGGCCAGAAGAGAGTGAAATGATATGTTTAAAGTACTGGCGGAAGCTACCTAACAACAATTCTATATCTTACAATATTATTCTTCAAAAATGAGGAAAATGAAAGACAGTCTCAGACAAAAGCTGAAGGAGTTCAGTACCATAATACCTACCTTTCAAGAAATGCTAAAGGGAGTACTTCAAGTTCAAACGGAAGGACACCAGTAATTTGAGGCCATATGAAAATATAAATTTCTCTGATAAAGGTAAATAAATGGACAAATAGAAAAAACCTATAATTTTGACTTGTAACTACACTTTTTATTATTCTAGGATAGTTTTAAGAACCAAAATATTAAAATAATTATAAATTTATTGTTATTGTGTGATTGTTTCTCCTAAAATTCATATGATAAAAATATAACCTCCAAATATGGTGGTATTAGGATGTAGGGCCTTTGGGTTGTGCTTAGGTTATGAGGACAGAGCCACCATGAATAGGATTTGTGTACTTTTATTTATTTTAAAATACGTATTTATTTACTTATTTGGCTGCATTGGCTCTTAGTTGCAGCACATGGGATCTTTGTTGTGATGCACAGCCTTCATATCTAGCTGTGGCACGGGGGCTCGGTTGTTGCAGCACACAGGCTCTCCAGGTGATGATATAATGAAAAGTCTATGACTCAGAAAAAGACCTTTACCTAACCCCCTTGATCTCACACTTCAGCCTCCAGAACCATGAGAAAGAAACTTCTGTTTATAAGTTACCCAAGCTGTGGCATTTTGTTATAGCATCCTCAAATAACTAATTCGTACATCTACATTAACAGAAAACAATGTATAAATATGTGATTTGTGACATTAATAACATGTAATTAATGTGTAATGTAATAGGAGCTGTAATAGAGATTTTGCATGTGATTAAAATTATTTTGATATCAGCTTAAGCTAGTTTGATAGGATTTTATATATAATCTCCATGGTATCCACAAATTTAATATGTATAGAATATACACAGAAGGAAATTAAAAGTAAGTCAGTCAGGGGACTTCCCTGGTGGTCCAGTGGCGAAGACTCCACGCTCCCAATGCAGGGGGTCTCGGTTCAATCCCTGGTCAGGAAACTAGATCCCACATGCCACAACTAAGAGTTCACATGCCGCAAAGAAGATCAAAGGTCCCCCATGCCACAACTAAGACCTGGCACAGCCAAATAAATTAATTTAAAAAATGAGTCAGTACAAAAAGTAAGCACAAAGGACGTCAGTATGGGAGAAAATGTGGACAGAAAAGCTCTATGACATTACAGGAAACAAATTGGCAATTAAAAGTCATTCCATGTCAGTAATTTATATATATATAGCTTAAACTCATCAGTTTAAAAACAAAGATGGACATGATAAACATAAAAAGGGTCCAACTTATGTTGTCTACAAGAGACTCACTTAGAAGTAAAGACACTCATATGCTGAAAGTGAAAATATGGGAAAAGATATTCCATGAGAACAGTAAGCAAAAGAGAAGTGGCTCTGCTGTGCTGCTGAGTCTGTGGCCCCTACTTTGCGGGGAGTAACAGGGGGCAGGGGCTGGGGCGCCCCTCCAACTTTCTGCACCATGAGCCAGGGAAGTCAGAGGGACTTGGTCCCCCTCCCGAGTTCCACTGTTCCTCCAATGAGATGGTGCTAATCAATAAAGACTGGGGTATAGCTGATTCACTTTGTTATAAAGCAGAAACTAGCATACCAGTGTAAAGCAATTATACTCCAATAAAGATGTTGAAAATAAATAAATATAAATAAATAAATAAACACCTGGGGAAAAGAGATCGTCACTGTGGAGAATGCCTATGTCGTAAGTTTATCTGCTGTCGGGTTGGCTTGAGAGAGTGCAGGAGCTACATGATGTGTTCTCTCCCTTCAAATCGATTACTTTTTCTTTCTTGATGTGCACACACACTCATACACACAAAACCATTATAAAGTCCATACAAATAGAATGCTAATGGGTTGGTCTACGAGCTTGACAAGAGGGAAATAGAACACTTGAGGTCGGTGCAGCGATGTGTTTGTGTCTGTGCATGTGCATTACTAGGTGGAGGGTCCACAGTACCCATCAGATACTTAAGGGAAAACATATCCCCCAAGTGTTCTGGATTTCATAGATAAATTATCAAGGGACAGCAGTCTTCAATAAAAATCAGGTAGCTCTCACACACCACTCATTAAAGTAACAAATATTTATTGAGAGTCTCCAGGATTCCAGCATGTGAAATTTTCTGGAGACTGAGGTAAAATGTATAACATTACCACCTTCACCAAGTTTATAGCTCAGTGGAGGCAATAAAATTTAATATCTCACATTTTTTCTATTTAAGTATGACTCTGGGTTTAAGGTAATTTTTCTGCAACGTGTCCAGTGTCCCAGGACTGACGCCCTCCTCAATCTCAGCACCTAGAACACAGATCTGATTCAGCAAAACTGGTGATGCAGCTGCTTCTCAGGGAGGCTGTGGCCTCTAATGGCTGTCTGCTGCTCCTGTGTCTGTGGCGTGCTCAGCATATGGGAGACACTTAGGCTGCTTCTTCAGTGCGTTGTGTACATTCCTAGGCCAAGAACTTGCTGAGCAAAACATAACTTCTTTACTTTTGTGAACACCTGGCCTCCAAAAGGCTGAAATATTTAGTGACAATGTACTGAGGACATAATTTCTTATTCATTCCCTGACCTACACTCTCAGTCACAGAGACATGTGGTAAAACAACAGGGACTCAGGCTTATGGTCATGACTTGACTGGGTCAAGAAGTTCTAAGCCATGTGGGAAGACTCCTCTCTCCTCTGAGATTTCTGCTTCAACCAACGGGGAGCAGCTGCCCTTAAGGTCTGAACTGGAACCCTATAAATTCATATGTTGAAGTCGACACCCTTGTACCTCAGAATGTGACTGTATTTGGGAATAGGGCCTTAGGAGAGGTGATTAAGTGAAAATGGGTCATATGGGTGAGCCCTAATCCAGAGCTGTGTCCCTATAAGAGAAGATTAGGACACAGCCATGCACACTCAGCTCATAGAGGTAAGTCCATGTGAGGACACAGCAAGAATGCAGCCATCTGCAAGCAAGGGAGAGAGGCCTCAGAAGAAACTGAACCTGTGGACTCAAAGCCTCCAGAGCTGTGAGAAAATTAATTAAGCCTCCCAGTCTACAGTATCTTTGTTCTGGCAACCCTAGCAAAACCCTAATACAGCTTTATTTCTCCTATATACTCTTTCTTGCAAATAAAAATCATGAAAATAGCACCAAAAAAACAGAGTGTATAAAGTATTTGAAAGGAGAAAAAAGCGGGGGGAACCACCGATGATGGCTGATGAACTACACAGCAGTGATTCCCCTGGTTTTCTTTGTCTCCTACCAAAGTAAAGGAAAATAGTCAAAATCACCATGGAAGGCTTGAGTAGACATTTTAGAGACGGCAAATCTCCATGGTAAAACAAACTTGAAATGTACTCACAGTTGGTAGAAATAGTAAATGCATTTTAATCTTCAGAGGTTTAAAAAATTCAATTTCTTGAGTTTCTAGAGAGGTTATAATACATGGTTGAAGGTCCTGAAAATATAACATACTTTGCATTACATTGTGCCCCCCACCACCTCCCCCTCTTTGCCCAGGAGCCCCTGCCCTCCACAGGTAGCCATGTATCTGGTTTCCCACGCATACTTCCAGAGTGTCTTTATGTGCATACAAGTAAATATGAATATATATTTCTCCTTGGCACCCTAATTAAAAACACAAATAGAATACTAGGCACGGTGTTTTGTTATATCTTGCTTTTATTCATTTGACAGTATCTTGCAAATCATCCTCTAGCAAGACATAGTTTCCTACACGACAGTACACTGAATGGATGATGTACTATAATGCACTTTGCCAATCCATGTTAGGATGAGCGTTGATATTCAATAATCTGTTTATATTACACACAATGCAGCAATGCATAACCTTGGCAAGCATTATTCTGCTGCAAGCAAATGTGTAGGATATGTTTCTAAAGGATTTATAACCTGCAGTGTTTTTAACTCAGAGAGCATTTGATAAGACGTTAAAGATACTCTGTTGCTGAATCCTTCTGCAGAGACTAGCAACAAGCCTTTTTCTTTCTTTAAACTGCAATCAGACCTATCCGTCACGTGTGTTTAAAAATGCTTTCCAACCTCTTCTACCTTCAGAAACCCTCCATAATCTTTCTTCTCAGCACTGCCCTTTATTCTCACACCCATCACAGCCTTACCTGGCACATACCTGCTGTCTCCACCTTGCTCTCTGCCCATTTAGGAGGATTTAGAAATACTGAAACCCCTCTTTATCTTCAAATAATCGGCTACTGTGTGAATCAACTTTACTCAGTTTTATCGCTAATTACAAATAGTAATAACAACGTTGAGTAACGACAGTAGTAATTTTCAGTTCTGTACATCTCAGACTTTCTCACTTCACCAGTGTACACTAATGGCTCTCAAATGCTCAAGTCACTGAAATTTTTACTTGCCACGACACCGCCGTATGGCCATCTAATCGCCCTTGCAGCAGCGGGTGCCAGGTAACAACCAAATGGAGGGAAAACCACCAGGATAGATCTGGATGGCACGCCAGAGAAGGTGCGCACCATCCCTCTGCACTCGTCCCCTCTGGATCCACCACGGGTCCCATTTCTCTCTCCGTGTTGTCTCCCCGTCCACACGCGCGTTCAGAGGCCATTGCGGGACGAGATTCTCTCGAGGAGCCTCTGACAACCGCGCCCGGCCTCGGGCCTCCTCCGACCATCACCAGACGACCCAGGCAGCTCCCCATTTCCCAGGCTTCTCCGACCACCAAGCCACAGGCGGGCCCGTGTCCGCGCTTGGAGCGCCCTACCCGCTCGCCCGCGACTGTTCGTGTTCTCACCTGCGGTGAGGGGATCTGTGTGTGGTTGACACACAAGCACTTTGCCGAGGACAACAGAAGAGGAGACGCAGGGCGCTCCCACGTAGACGCACCTCGGCCTGCAGGCGAATCCCGTCTGCGGAGCCCCATGAACGCTTCTCGTGGATCTCGGAGAAAGTGGACGCCAGGGAGGAGCTCCACCACGCCGATGGGACCGGGACGCACCGGATCCCCAAAGTGGCCGGGACGCAGCACCGGGGCGTCGCGGTCCCGTGGGAAGGAGGACGAGGAGGCCGGGGTCGCCCTCCCAGTGCCTCCTCGTTTCGCCATCCGGGACGTATTCACTGCGGAGAGAAATTTGGGTATTAGGGCGAACGGGATCCAGAGGGAAGGCCGGCGGAAACTTGGCGCCGTCCACGTCCGTAGGAGACTTACAGCCACCCCCAGGGGAGACTTGGAAAACGAAAGAACGACCACCGGGACACACAGAGGACGACGCCAGGAGCGGATACCCTCTCCTGACCACGAGCAGCAGCACGAGCGTTCCCTGCGGTCAGAGGGCACCAGGGAGTGCCTGTCGAACCGCCAAGACCACCACTCAACGACTTCTAGGGAGCGCAGCGACGGCCTCACACTACAACGGTCTCCCCGTCCAAATCCCGCGAGAGCAGGAAGCGCCCATGGCCCGGAGACTGGGACCCAAGCGCGCCAGCCAACAAGCACGTTGCGCCCTCCACCGGCCTCAACGCACGGGCCCGGGCCGTTCGCCAACTACGGAGTGGGACGCTGGGGGACAGAGGTGGTAGAAAATGAACGCTCCTAAAGTGACTCAGAAGGACGGACCATCAAGCCTCAGGCGCTCCGGAGTGCTCATAAGGCCCTCTCCCTTCACAACGCGGCGGTCGACGCAGGTCGGGTCGAGTCCGGTCGGTCCCCGCGGCTGGAGGGGCACGGGCGGATGCTGGTCGACCAAGCCAGGCAACCCCCAAACCGCACTCGGGAGCGCGGCGATGGTGACACCCTCATAGACCTGCAGGCACAATCTCCGGCGACAACAGGAGGCGCCCACGCCTCGGAGCCACCGGGACAGTCGCCACAAGCGTCGTCAGCCTCCCGGAACTCTGCCTCGCGCCCGGCGGCCGAGTATCAGCCCTCGCGAAGATCGTCGAAGCTCCGGAGACAAGGGACGATATAAAAGCGGCCGCCAGGTGGCGCCCGACAACCGGCTCGAACGTCCCCGGGCCGGATCCCGATCGCCGAACGGCAAGGGTGCAGCGCGGGCCGCCCAAACGGCCGAGCTCGTCTCGGGACGTCCGCCTCTCAACTAACTCCCGGCTTGGCGCGACACGGCGCGATCCCAGCAGCAGACGGGGGACGAGGAGCTGGGAGGATGTTGCCGGGAGGCTGCCACGAGGGAGACGCGCTCTTCACGCTATTCCTGGGCCGCCAGCCTCTGTAAACAAGGAAAATTCTGCAGGGGGATGGACTGCGTGAACTGTAAGCTGAAACCATGAAAGTACCAATAGAAAACACGGATGACATTTTATTCTGTAATCGCAGAGTGGAGATGTTACTAAAACATAAAAACCAGGGCCCAGAAGTCATAAAGGAAACGATTGATAACTTGACCACCTAATTGATCTTTACATATTCCACAAGCAAAGTCAAATGACAAGAAGTGGGTGGGTGGGAACATTTGTGCAAATACATGTGTAATAAGAATATTGATATCAGTATTACTTAAGAACAGAACATTTAGAAAACAGCCATTAAGAGGGAGCAGGTAAGTAAATTTCAAGTACATTCAGACAATACAGTACTATCACTTTGTGCTTTGGTTTATTGATGTATTTTTAAATGAGCTAGATCCATAGGTATTGACTTGGGAAAAATGTTGATGACAAACTGTTTAATGAAAAGAGCAAGTTTATATATATCTTTTAAGAAAAGTAAATGGAAAAGTAAAGGTTTGGAATAGGTAAAGCAACTTTGAAAAACAAGAATAAATTCCTCCTTATAGCCTGCTGTCAAGAGCCAGAAAGATGAGTGTGTCAGAATCAAACATGAGCCACACTTCCTGCTTTTCTGCCCCCTCCTTCTGCAGTCCTGGGACAGGCAGCTGGCATCTCAGCCCCTCAATGTCTCTCCTCCACCCACACCCAGAGCCACCTACAGGCAAGTAGAACTTTCACTCTGCAGGCCTGGGCTCCCTATGTCCTCAGCCTGTTTCCTCATATCAGGAGCCCCTAGGAATTCACTTGGTTTACCCAGTCGTCCATGCCGAGGGTTGCTGGCCCCAACCTACACCTGTGTAGCCTTTCTCTCCAAAAGCTTTGAGCTGATATCCCAAGGGAAGAATATTCCCCTTGTATAGCAGGTATGAGCCAAGGGGACAACTGGAAGTTCGCGTCTGGATCCATCCTACAAACTTTGTGTGCACTCAACTCCCAAGGACACAAGAGTGACAGAGGGTCCACTGTATTGTTAGCACAACATGGCCATTGCTTTCTTAAAACACGCAGGCTCAATCAGCAAGTCCAGCTGTGGCACGAAGAAAAAAGAAACACACACACACACACACACATACACACATATCGGCAGGAAATCCGTACTCCTGCCAGGTCTGAGAGTGGTGGGAGCAGAAAAGAGATCATTGTTGCCACTTCTTGGGTCCCCTGCGCTGACAAATCCTGGTTGCTGTATTGATGTCACTGGCGGGGAGTGAGGGCTTGGAGCTCCCTAATCTGTCATTTGCTGTCCAGTGCCCTACATTTCATTCTGTCTATCATACACTTTCTCCTCAATACACAGTTGCAATTAAGAAAATAATAATCTGCATATGTTACATTCAATTTTCAAGTTTGAACAAAGGTGAAGAACACATAGGGAGGGACTTCCCTGGTGGCACAGTTGTTGAGAGTCCGCATGCCAATGCAGAAAACACGGGTTTGATCCCTGGTCTGGGGGGATCCCACATGCCGCGGAGCGGCCAAGCCTGTGAGCCACAACTACTGAACCGGCGCGCCTGGAGCCCGTGCTCAGCAGTAAGAGAAGACACCGCAATGAGAAGTCCGCGCACCACAGCGAAGAGTAGCCCCCGCTCACCGCAAGTAGAAAAAGCCCATGCTCAGCAACAAAGACCCAACACAGCCAAAAATAAATAATAAAAAAATAAATAAATAAATTGGAAACTCTTTAAAAAGAAAAGTACACATAGGATAACTGAGTTATTGTGAAGAAGTTTAGGAAGGAAATTTTATTTATCTTCTTTTGTAGATATAAAAATGTTCAAATATAGTGTAAAAAGTTTAGTATTTTAAAAATTAGAAATAGTAAATAATTCCTCATTACTCTTTATTGCCCAGCACCCACCTCCACCCCAGCACCTTTCACACTGGACTCACCTGATGTCACATCTGCTCCCCCCAGTCTGGAAACTTTTTTCTCTCATCACTATCACCTGTGTTCACCACACACCTAAGGCCATTGTAGTCATTCACATGGTAGTTAGGGAATTTTTCTGTACTGTGCCTAAGGGCTGTATTTATTGTTTTTAGTGAAAATCTCTCCCATCTGTTCTGTGAAGTCACAGCCTTAATGGAGTCTGGAACAAGTGGGTGTGAATGACGGAAGGAGATTATTTCCACATCAGTCTCCCTAAGAGGGTGGTGAACATAAATGGCATTAGTATTTCATGGGTGCACTTAGAAAATCCAGGCCAAAAGGAGAAACCTGACCATTTGGCAAAAGATAGACCAATTCAAGAATAAAAATAAGTCTCTTCTCACCTGTTGTTTCATTGTGAGGAACTCAGCCACCACTTGTCCTCCTCTGCATTCTCATGCAGGGTCAAATGAAAAACTGAGCAGATAAAGATGAGGAAAGGGAAAGCAACCAAGAGAATCCAGGCATTTAAAGCATTGTTAGGTATGCCAGGCATGAATCCCCAACCGCTCACCTGGGAAGGAGCCTTACCACCTAACCCACAGGCATGTGTAGATATGGTGAACCCCCCTCTCTCCAGGGTCAACAATAAGGCAGTGTACGTTAGTACACATAATCAAGACAGTAATATTTTCATTTACACATAAAAAATGAAAAACCTTGGGTGTTGTACTTTTATTAGAGCTACTTTTTCAGAGTTATTTCATTAATGTTCAATTCCTAGGATTTACACCAGACTCCAGGAAACCCGCAAAATGATCAGTTGGGGAATGTTGACTCCACAGAAAGAACACCACTCTCAAATGTTTCCTGAAATAATTCTTGATCAAATGCACCAGGAGTTTTCTCCAACAGCCGCCCCAGTGCTTCAGAGCCCCCACCCTCCTTACTGTGCCCTGCCCTCACCCCCCGGATGTCCTTGCCCTCAGTCACCTTGATTCCTCACC
Source organism: Eubalaena glacialis (assembly GCF_028564815.1). NCBI lineage: Eukaryota > Metazoa > Chordata > Mammalia > Artiodactyla > Balaenidae > Eubalaena > Eubalaena glacialis. Next base: position 340,603 of record NW_026871455.1, read on the forward strand.
ATGTGGGAATCAGGCAACATGAGAGCCTCAACCTTATTGCTGCCCTCCATGGCCTTGGACATGTGGCCAGGGCACTTTGATCTGATTAATGCTGGGGAAAACAATCCAGGGACTCATGTCTTGTTGGAAGGTCTTGTCACACAAATCAGGACTAAAAACCCCTTGCAAAGGAAAGCAGCAGGAGTAAGTACATCATAAGACCACTGTTGGGTACCACAATCCACACAGGGCAGACACGCTCATCAAATATAGAGTGAAGTTTAATTTGGGGTGAAATTTAGTCGACACCTTCAGATACATTAGAGAAATAGTAGGTGGAGTTCTGTCCTACTAAATGTCATGGGGAGAAACATTCTTCATTTCATAATTTTTGTATAGGAAACTATGTGTAAACTGTCAAGTGCTACCTAAGTCAATGTTAATCATTAACTACTATGTAAACAAATACTGATAATGTGTCAGGAACAGGGGTGGATCACAACCCTTCAATCCTGAGATCCTGAAAAGAGAAAACATTCCTTTTGAGACCCTGTTATTGAGATTTACCTACGTTTGCTCATTAATCTTTAGTACAACCCAGTTACTTATAGATTAGTTACCTTTTAACAAGTAACATAAGCTAGGTTCTGAAATTTTGCTTATGTGAGAAAATTATGCAGCTAGAAAATGACAGAGCTAGAATTCAAACGTAGCTCAGGCTGTTTCTGAATCTCAAATTCCTAAATATGCTGGTGTTGAGGTGTGGATCTCAGATTCAAGTTTGACCTGGATATGTCACCTACCAAATCAGTGTTTGGAATCCTCCCTGTTATCACAGCACTTCCCCTCCAGTCTGTTCACACAATGACTGCCGTGCTTAGGTTCTCCCAACACAGGAATCCTCCAGTGCACTGACCCAGCCTCCTGATCAGTCCCAAGTCTCCTGAGTTTTATGGAACAATTCTCAGGTCCCTCTGACCTCTCAGCACAGCTGATGATCAAGACCCCAATCAGAGATGAAAAAAAATCTTCCCTTCCTATGGCTGCATCTATCATACGTATCTCCCAATGAGTTTTATAAATATCTGGCATCCTACCAGGACGTGATCATAAATCATTCTCCCATTCTTTGCATACACTTCGAATGTTCCCCTTGTTTTTTGGATCCCTGAAATTCTCACCTTCCCTCACTTTCAACAGTGTGCTCACCTCCAACCATGCAGATGAAGTAGATACTTTGAAGAACTGTTTCAACTCTCTGTCATGAAGTCAACACCTATTCCTGCATCTTCACCCATCGGCGATGCCGCTCCGTTTAAACTGAAAGTCATTTCTATGCCTGGATAAGCCCATTTTTCTCAAATGTATCCCCTTCTCTCCTGCTCTCTGGAGAATGTTTTATTATTAATTGTAAACTGAAGCTCTTCTACCAACAAACACCCATCTCTTCCCAGTCCATTCCCTTTCATCTTTTTCAGTTTCTTCATTCTTGAAACAAAATCTCTGAACCAATTTATCTCTAGTTCCTGCCCAATGTATTTCCTCCTTCCAAAGTAAACTGAAAGAGCAGTGCAGGATTAGTGACAATCTCTGGGCGCCCCTCCCACAGTTTGATTTACTAGGGGTGATCTCCTTGTTACTATTGACCTGCGTATACATAAACCTTTATAACATTATAGTTATCTCTCCGTAATTAAATCCAATGAATGTTTCTCAGTATTTTACTTGGACCCAAGTAGAATTGGACTCTGACCTCCATCAGGAACCTTATATTTCCAAGGTCCTCTGACATCGCACACTCCCTACTGCCTTTAAACTAGTCAGTTCCTCCCAGTGTACTGTGCGCGGTTCTCCTCAAACAATACTATTTCAACATCTCAAAACTCCATTGTAGCCCTCTTCTCTCTTTTTACTATATACACCATCTTCGAAAACTGTTATAATTATTCAGTCTTCGACTGTTACCACTATGATAATAATGCGTAAAAACGAATGCTAGATTTCATTTCTGAGGTGTCATCCATACTTGCATGGGAAGCAGGCACCTACAATGAAATGTATATCAGACAGAAACCAGGAACTTCCTTCCCCAATAAAAACTACTTCTCCTCTCGTCTGCAGTCTCAGATAGGGGCTCCGCTAATTATTTGGGGCTCAGTCATTGACATAACGTCCCAGAGCCACACAAACTGAATCAAACATCGATTTTATCTCTACAATGAGGGCTCTCGTCTCTGTTCATCTCCTCCCTGATATCCACATACATAGTTCCAACTACACTTATCCTGCTTCACCTTCAGGTTAAATGTCAGTGCCTCAGAGATTCCCTCTTTAAATTACTAGCTAAGTAACTCTCCTCTCCTTGTTGTCCTAAATAGAACCTACAGGCAACACATCTAATATATCACGACATCTCTACTCATCTTTTTTTTTTTTTTTTTTTTTCTGTTTTCCTCTCTGGACTAATTGCAGAAAAGTCAACTGTAGAGTCATAAAGCAAGTTTCTCTTGACTATTACATATGAATGGTAAATCCACAGAAATTCCATGTACACAGTTACCTAATCTACTCTCAGATGGCCTGTGACCAAAGTTCTTTAATCAAATTAAATAACCATCTTTAGATTAAAAATTCCTTGAATAATAAATGACTTTGATTCCTCCTGGGGAAATTTTTCTTTAGTAATCACCAGAAACAAAATGTGTGGGAAAACTGTGTTTGTGTCTTTACTTAAGTATGCAGCTACCACACTCCTGAGTTCAAAGTTTTAGTCTCTTTCTATAGAATCAGGCATAGAATTGTCTGTGGGCTACTGTTAATAGATCTGATAACCTCATATATTTTATAATCATGAAGAAAGAACTCCTTTAATCTGGATGCCAATCAGGATAAATGTAATCCAGCAATAACTTCCCTAACACAAGCTTTTCCTTCTCAACAGGTTAACCACTTAGATATATATAAGGACAGTATAAGTGATTTCTTTAATTTGCTAATATTCTAAAAGCCTCCAAAAGCAATCTTGATGCCTTGGGCCAGATGTCTCAGTGTTTTGTGAATTGTGGCCAGTTCTGGGAAGAGAATTTGCAGCAAGAGGATCAGTCTTTATATAAATGGGTTTAACCTACAAACAGTCCATCAGGATATGGGATTTGTGTGGCTTTACATAAAGACTGGTGTTTTTTGATGATATCAAACATTCAAGGAAGATATTTTTAGTGTTCTAAAGCATTTGTATTTTAATACCAAGGTAAATAATACTTAAATTATAATCAATTACATGACGTTTCCAGGGATGCAGGAGAGAAAAAAATACAATTGGAGAAATTGGGCTTGGCCAAGGAAGAGGTGATTCTTCAATTCTTCCTATGGGCTTGGGAGTCAACAATGAGGAATATTTGCAGATTTTTTGACAGTGAGATGAAGAATTTCCTCATATTATCTGATTAATCTGTCTAGTAGAAGGTGATTCACTTTGTGGAAAGTGAGGAAAGTACTGAGAATGATTAAAAATTAAAAGATATGGAGAAAGTCTGAAATATTTGTGAGGCATAGAATAAAACTTAATTATCTAGATATAGTACAATGGCCAGAGATATTTTAAAGATGTTGGGAGATTTCTGAACACCCCCAGATTTAATATCTTAGTTAGATTCAGTCATGGAAGAAGCAGGTAGTTGGAGCCCTCCAAGATTGGAATCTTGATCAGCAGATGTGATGAATTTGGAAGGAATATGAAAAGAGGAATATGGAAATTGTTGGTCTTCATAACTATATGTGGAAATTACTTAATTTGATTAATTTGGAATAAACATGAAGACAGGTTGGCACAGAAGTTAGGAGAGAGGGGTCAGTGCACTGGAGGTTCTCCTAGCATTTGGTGTCAGGGAGGAAACTGAATAATAACTTGGAATATCATGGGTTAATTACCTTTAAAAACTCTTTGATTTTTATTTCCTAATAAGTAAATTTGGGATACTACTATTTCCCTTATGAGAAGCAGTAGCCAAAGCCTTCCTAGTTTGACCCTGGGAAACAAGATTACTCCTCATTTCTCATAGACCACTTCACATTTGTAGGTGGGGTGGTTGTTCACTCCCAGGTAAAGGTTTATGGATTAATGACTGTTACATATGAAAACTCTAGATAGGATTCAAATGTCATGGCTTTCTTCTCTTTCCTTCGATTTGCCTGCTTAGAGTAAATAGTGTCTCTGAGAGAGAATACTAGTAGCTGAGTTCTTGGCAATGTGTCCCCAAGTGAGTGGGGACTTGCTCTTTCTCCTGAAATGGTAACTCTGTTTCCACCACTTGCACTGAGTGCTCTAAGTGTATGCAGGTGGGAGTCAAGACTCTGAGCACTAGTCCTGTCATCTGGCATCTCTGTGAGGATCGTGGTGTAGGGCAAGTGCTAATACAACAACCGTCTCTTTTCCAACATTTACACCAACGTGCTCCAGACTCCATGAAGGCTGTGATGGTAAAGAGGGCACATGAGAGGTTGTATTTCTCTCCCCTCAGGCATGGTCTTGATGGGGGTGTGGCTCATTCCATAAGCGAGTCTGCGATGCAGTGAGCTCTGTCATGTGATGGACACAAGTGGAGGGATAAGCAAGAGCAGAAGTTCAAGGCCTGGTAGGGGAGGAGGTGTGGGGATGGGTGAGTTCAATACGTCCAGGGCCAGAGGTGCTGGCTAGAGGGCTGTGCAGGACTGAGGAGGCAGGAGAAAGAGAAGAAGCCCTCCAGCAGGACTGGCCCAGGGGACAGAGTGCAGCCAATTTTGCTTTTTTTTTTTTTTTCCAATTTTTAATCTGTTTTCTCAGAATACAATTGACAATTTTGAAAACTCTAACAAGTCAAAACAAAATACTCTCTTTCATTCTTCTTCCAAACCATCCATTTCCCCCCTGTTTAGGTAACCTTTGTTCAGAAACTGGAAGCACTTTACAGAAAACATTTTTTCCTTAATTGGTGCATTGAGGAGGATATAGTAGGTAGAGGAAAACTTAGAAAACTGTGGCCATATTTGAAGCACTGGAGAGGCCTGAACCATCGAGGGTCTCCTATTAGTCTGTGACCAGGGAAGACAGGAGGAAGCTACAGGAGACACAATGATAGTCAAAGCGGTGAGGTCCCAGGAAACGAGGAGGGAAAGAGGAACCTCAACCCACAGGAAAGGTCAGTCGGGGATCATCTTACCGTTTGGCAGCCCCGGGACCACTGGCTGGTGAAGTTGAGCCCGTCTGTCCCCATATGTGGTGATGAATGCATGGTATGTGTCGAGGTTAGGTAGGCAGCAACTGCAGACCCCAAGTTGTATATACAGTCTGTTCACTCACACAAAATGGTGGACATTGCATCAAGGCTCTCTGACTTTTGAATGACTAATTCACCTGTAGCTTTTATTTATTGGGTTTTGTTATGTTCAAACATGTCATGTCAGCTCATTTAATCACTGAACTCTCTTGAGAGGTTATTAAAGTAATTTCCACATGAGAACAGGGAGATTTTTGGGGGGGAATACTTTGCCTGTAGTCACTGCTGATAAGTGGCGGAACATGTATATTGCCTTCATGTGCTAAGTCTGTAGATTTAACTGAAAGTGGTGGGGAGCAGGGATATTTATGAATTCCCAAGTACACATTTTTTAATTGCCAGTCAGCTCAGAATTAACATTCTGTTGTGGACTGTGCAGGTTATTTCACACCACCCCTCAGGTGACGCTCTTTATCATGAAAGTCACTCTGTATTCAGAGTGTGCCCATCTCTGTGATGCATCTGAAATGCATATGCCAAGTCAGCCCAGAGGAACATTGGACTTGACGTCAAACAGGGTTTGAGCTTTCGATACACACAGTTACCTTTTCTCAGTACTGTCACCCTCGACCATCACCTCTGGACATTTGGGGAGATGAGGCAGCCTGAACCAGAATGTCCAGCATGTTTTTAGGAATCAGTGACTTTCAAGACATGTGACTATGAACTTCATCCAAAATTGGGGTAATGTCAATTGCAGGTTTCTTTGAGTGAAATGTCTCTGGAATCTTGTTGAAGTCAATGTAGAAAAATGCCTCCTATAGTGCCACAATTCTGTGAAGGTATCAATCTTATTAATTTAACCTTCTGCATATTCCTTGGCCTTAGAGGAAAAGATGGCTCTGTTGTTACTGGTGCTAAACTTCGACGCAGCGCCCATTGTTTCAGGCCCACCCTTTCGGCGCTTTTCCTCATCTTGATCTCGCCAACATCCCACCCATTTTATTTTTCGTTTGTTTTACCCTTAAAGATATATTCTAATTGTCAATATCCTACAATATGTTTCCAATTACTGGTATATTCCTCCATTTCATACCTTTTCTCTGTGTTAAAGATCAATATTTTAAACATGTTCACAGACGGTAGCTTCAGGAAGAACCCATTTATCTGAAGGTCAACAGTAAGTTTATGGGGATGAACCCCACTGTCCACATTCGAGACATGATCTTAGGGTAAGAGGAATTCAGCACAACCACCTGACTGAAAGTGGACTTAAACGCTGGTCCAGCAGAGGTTTTTGAATAGTTTCCATTTGGACCCATATTGCCCCAAAGACAAAGTGTACCTTGAGTTTCAAAAGGGCAGTTCCTTAAATGTAGCTCATGTATATAGTGTTTGAAAAATAAAGAAGACCTAAAACTTAATCAGAAAACGATGGCAGTGAGAGGCTACGAAATAGAAAAATCTATGTGAATTCAGCAAAGTGAGACTCTATGTGAATATAAGTACCATGGTGGGGGGGGCGTAGTTAGTGGAGACCATCACTGAGGGAGCAGCCTAGAATTCATGTGTAGAGAACTAAAGAAATGAATTTTATGTGAGCAAACTTTTAACAGTCTTTCCTTTCCTTATCAATAGCAGAGACTTCACACTGGAGAAGAGCCCACTGAATGTAAAAAATATGAGGAGATTTCACATAGAACTCAAATTTCACGCCACATGAGTGGTCTCTCACAGGACAGAAACTGTATGCTTGCAATCAATTTGGAAGAGCCTACAGCCTTATTCATCATTGATATTAACATAAACTAATTTATACTGGAGTGAAACCATGCAGGTGTCATCAATGTGGGAAGGCTTTCAGGCAATGCTGTAACCTTAGGTGACATGAGAAAACTCACCCTGAAGTGAACCCCTATATATGTTATAAATGTGGAAGGTAGTTTATCTGAAGCCTCACATTTAAATACACCAGAAACTCACACTGGAGAGAAACCTTAATGTGATAAATGTGGGACACACTTCAGCAGAGCCTTAACTTTTATTCACATTGATGAACTCACAAGGTGAGAAGCCCTCTGTTTCGAAACACTGTAAAATCTGGTGCTTCAATTATTTTATTCCTTTTATATTTTCACTTAATGTGCCCCTCATAACTTAAAATTGAATTACAAATAAATTTAATTTTTCACAAGAGTCCTAGTCCTGGAGAATTTGTGGACCAGGCCGTGAAAATCGCAAGAATTCAGTCAGGCAAGGGTTTATGCCTACATCAGAATTTTTTAACCCAAAGGATTTTTTTCCCCACCAAGTACAGATAGATATGTCAGGACCGAGAAGTTGGAAGATCATTCCAGAAACACAACAATGTAAAGCAACTATACCCCAATAAATAAAATAAGGTAAGGTAAAATAAAATAAATCATTGCAGATATGGAGAGTTCCATTTTCAGATTTGGAGAGGGTAGGGGCTGCATGATAAGGTCTGGCTCCCTCTCAGATAAATTGCTTTTACTTTGTTGGCCTAACCTAAAAACATTCATTATAAACCTAAAGTCCACTGACGTCTAATGGGTGAAAGCATGGTACTGTAGGGGTCTATAAAGCATGGGATGTTGCCTGCAACCTTTGTGTGTCTGTGCTTCTGTCTGTGTACATGCACACGCACACACACAAACATGCAAGCAGGGAGAGAGCATATAACATCCATCTGATCCTAAAGAGAAAATGTGAGTCTGGAATCAATGGCATAAATGTGTCATCAGGAGAAAGAGCCTCTAAGTTACCTTATTCATTAATGTATCAAATTTTCAATTACTAACAAATATTTACTGAAAGCTTCCAGGATTTCAGAACTTGGCTTGTTATGAGGACTAAATTGTAAATAATACAATGCTCCTTTCTTCATAGAACTCTACATAATAACGCAGTCAGTTCAAATACACTGCAAAATAAAATTTCTGATATTAAAAATCAAACATACATAAGGGTTTACAAATTCTGTAAGTACAAAATGTTTGCTACTAATTTACAAAGAAAAGTTGCCACTTTATAAAATAAAATTGAGATTTATAACAGTGTCATTATAGAACTTTGGAAGGCCAAAAATTGTCAAAACGACTGGGTTATTAAAAAATATTTTACAAAATTGTGAACCTTTGAAAAGCTATTCTGCAAGATTTGGGAAGAATAAAGATAGATTTCCATTTCTAACAGCCAAGATAATTGTTCAAAATATTATGAAATAAGTATTTTTAAATTAATTGTTCAATTACAAAATACACTTTTGAAAATCAATAATGGTTTTTATTAGAATACAAAAAATGCTGCACATGCCCATTAAAATTCCATATAGCATCCATTTTATTCGAGATTCAGTGGGGCACCATTTTATTTATTCATTTATCTTCTTCCAGTTTTACTGAGATATAACTGACATAGAGCACAGTGTAACTGTACAGTGTATAATGATCTGACTTACATATGTTATGAAATGATTAACACACTAAGTTTAGTGAACATTCATCATCTCATAAAGACACAAAATTAGAGAAATAGAAAAATGTGTTTTTCTTGTGATGGGAACCCTTAGACTTTATTCTCTTAACAACTTTTATGTATAGGAGACAGCAATGTTAATTATCTTTATCATGTGCTACGTTGCATCCCTGGTACTTCATCTCTTTTATGGCTGGACGCTTGCAGTTTGGGTCACCTTCATCCAGTCCCACCCCTTCCCACGCCCTGCCTCTGGCGACCACAAATCAGTTATTGGATGAGTTTGTTTGCTTGTTGGTTGGCTGTTGAAATATAACTGATCTACAACACTATGTTACCTCTTGTTACACAACAGAGTAATTTGGAATTTCTATACATTTCAAAATGAACACCGGGTCCTCAGCTTGGGGAGGGGCCAGGGCACCGGCGCGTCTGAGGCCCTGGGCCCCGCCGCCAAGCTCAGGGACAAGCCCCTGTCTGCGGAGGACGAGGCAGCCTCCAGGGGCCAGAGGAGATGCTGGGATCGCGCCCCTTCTCTCCGTCCTCCGACCCCAAGTTCCCGCGGCGGCGGCAGAGACGCCGAGCCGTGGTGTGCGCCGAGGTAGGGAAGCGGGTGCGGTTCCGGCCCCGCGGGGCTGAGCCCGGCCGGCGGGAAGCCCTCTGCCGGGCCGAGGAGCCGCTGTACCCCCCGTGGTGCTCCCATGACTGCCGCTTCCCCTGAGCGCGGACGAGCGGGACCGTCTCCTGGGCCTGTAGGCCGCCCCGCTCCTCTCCTCGCCGCCTCCAGGGCTCCCGCCACGCATCCAGCAACTGCGACCTCAGCGAGGGGGCCGGGAGCTCGTGCGGGGATGGGCCCAGCCGCGATCGCCGCCCCAGCCCGGAGCCCTGCCCTGTGTTCCGCCCGCCCCTCGGTCGCTCCTTCCCGGACCTGCCGGCCGAGCTGCAGGCGGAGCTGGGCAGATACGGACGCCAGAGGCGCCGTCAGGGTTCTCCTGGCTAGTCCGGGGACACCGGGCCGCTTCCACTTCTGGCTCCAGGTCCAGCGCTGCGTGCTCCGGCTTCCCGGTCTGTAGCCTAAGAGCCGGAGGACGCAGCGCTGGGCCGCTTCGCTGTCTGCACGCTGCCCGCAGGGCCGGCACTGGAACAACAACGCGGGGGTCAACTACACACTGCACCCCGCGTGCTACTTCTTTGATCCTTGTCTCTGGTGTGAAAGGGCCCAGATTTCCCATCCTGGGCGAAAGAAATGTTCTTTATAAATGTTTTGTAGAAGGTGTTCTGTCCCCTGCCAAAGTAAGATGTTTGGTGACTTGAATGGTCAGAGTCATCCGCTGGTGTTGGCCGTGAGGCTGAAGAACAGGTCACGGCCCCAACCCCCTTTGGGTGCACAGAAGCCACAACAGCTGCCAGACTCCGCTGGCCATTAGCCCTCAGAGAAGCTGGACTCTTAGCGGCTGGACTCCAAGCCACGGGTGGGGCTGGAAAGGCGGCTTTCTGTCCTTCTGGGAGCCACAGAAGTTAGTGGTGAATTGATGGATGAGGAACTGTGCCCAGCAAGTAACTATTGCTCAGAACTCTTTGGCCGCCTGCACGCGGCCGGACAGGGAGCACAGGGGCAGGACAGTCTCACTCAGTGCTGGTGGCTGGGGACGCCAACATGAGGGGTCCATACATGAGCCGAGGGGGGCACCCTGAGGGAGGAATTTGTCCCCTCACATCTTGGTCAGATTTTGGTAATTTGTTTTTTGTTTTGGTTTTAGGTTTCATATTTTCTGGCGCAGGGCTAATACAATCAATTCGTTTTGGAATGCTGGTCTCTAAGGAGCGATGTTTGCAGTGTAACTCCAGAGAACAGGCCATTGCCTCCTACATCCCATCGGACAAATTCCACACCCAGCTTGTGCTGGTAGGAACTGCAAGCGAAGAATGATTTTATATTTTTAAATGATTGAAAATCATTCATAAAAAGACTATTTGCAACACACGAAAATTATATAGCATTCAAATTTCCTTGTCTATAAATAATGTTTTATTGAAACACAGTTATACTCCTTTATTTACATTTTACTGTAGCTGCTTTTTGGCTACAATGACTGAGCTGAGTAGCAACAACAGACATCATATGGCGAATCTAAAATATTTACTCTCTGGTCCTTTACACAAGTTTGCCAACCTCTGTTCTAGAAAAGCGGGAAAATAAAATTTTTTGAAATACGTATGCTGGGATTTATACTTTTAAAACAGTTAAACTTTTAGCGAATTTTGTCCCTGGAAACAAACTTTAGGTGGAAGTAAATATGTTACATTACTCTCAGTAATCTCAGTTAGAACAAACACTAATTCACAATTATTCCTGCACTGAGGAAGGGAATCCACCTGCAGATTTTTTAATTTTCATCTAAAAAATAATCACAAATTACTGTAACTAAAACCTAGCACCCACCTGAATTAGCATCAACTGCAAAAACTGCTAGATATTTCTGAGCCTCAAAATAGGACATTGTAAGCCATAAAAGTATTTACTTTAAATTTTGGTTTGGCGACATCTCTTGACTTTGGCTGTGTTGTTTACCAAAGTTAATTGATCATGGAGCATTTCATCAAGAATCATTTTCTAATAGAAAACTATCAAGAGTTAATGCACTATAATTCACACTAGAGTAAAATAAACTAGAAAACAGTCACATTGACGAAGCAATGAATATGTAATTTACATAAGAATTTAAAAATATATAACAACAAAAAAATCACTTATTACCTTATTTTTTGTTATTAAATATAAAGACATATTATGCAACTTCCAGGTATTCTTGCATCTGGTAAGCCATTTCTTTCTTAAAAGGGCACTGTTGCATAATGAAACACATAGGTAAATGCATTTTTAGATTTTTATTTTGTATTTAGTAAAACATTTAAGTTCAAATTTACCAATGTGTATTTAATCGCATTGGGAATATATACACTACAGAACACACAGGGAAATTCTGGATTTTATGATAATAATGTGTTATTTTGGATTGTTTTGGATTATCAAAAAAAATAGAAAGGAATTAAGAGTCCAATATAAAGAGCAAGATGGCAATCCTCTTGTCTGTTATCCTTAAAATGGTAACCGGTTGAATTTTGAATAAAATGGATGGTGAAAGGAATTTTAAGAGGGATGTACAGCAGAATTTTGATCCTTATAAAAATCGTTACTGATTTTCAAACATATAATTTTGAATTCTAACAATTTTTAAAGTACTTATTTTGGAATAGAGAGAACAGCAAACCTGGATCTTAAGACAGGAAATCTAGCTTTGCTCTCCCCAATTCATGCAGACTAGCTTTTCCAAAACTGAGAATTTTGTAAAATATTTTTACTAACCAGTCTTTCTGAAGATATATAACCTTTCAAAGTTCCAGAATGGAGACTGTTTTAAATGTCAATTTTATATTATGAAGTGCCAAATTTTTATTGTAGACTAGTAGTGACATTTTGTAACTATAGAATGTATGAACATGTCTTTTTTAATGTTAGAAATTTTATTTTGCAATTTATTCTTATTACCTGCATTAGAATACAGAGTTCTATGAAGAGAAAGGTGTTGTGTGATTTACAGTTTAATCATCATAACAATCCAAGTTCTGAAATGTTGGAAGTTCTCATTAAATATTTAATAATTGAAAAGTTGATAAATGAAGGAACAAGGTGATTTAGCTTATTTCTCTCCTGCATGAATCCTTTATGCCAATAATTCCTGAGTCGCATTTTCCCTCTATGACCAAATAGTTGTTACAGTGTCCCTCCATTGCATGTGTGTGTGTGTGTGCACTCAGATGCACGTACACACAGTAATGTTGCAGCTAACATCCTGGGCTTTTTTTAAAAAAGTTTTTTAAAGATTTTTTTTTTTTTTGATGTGGGCCATTTTTAAAGTCTTTTATTGAATTTGTTACAATATTGTTACTGTTTTATATTTTGCTTTTTTGGCTGAGAGCCATGTGAGATCTTAGTTCCCAGACCAGGGATCGAACCCGCACTCCCTGCATTGGAAGGTGAAGTCTTAACCTCTGGAATGCTAAGAAAGTCCCCATGATGGGCTTTATAGGCCCTAGAATACCATTTCTCAACCCATTAGACTTCAATGGAACTCAGGGCTATAACGAATGTTTTGGTCAACAAAGAAAAAGAAACTGAACTAAAAAAGGGCCAGAACTCATCATGCAGCCTGTACGCTCTCCATAGCTAGCCTTCTTGAAGGTTTAATTGACAAAATAGACATTGTGTCTATTCTAATCTTTCTCCCGGAACTTTTTTTTAGTACCATTTTCCTATATCAAAGAGTAAAGCTTTAAAAGTAGACTTAACAATGGCTCTCTGAGGGATCTCCTTTGTGTTTACATGATTTAGTATGTGCACCCCTTATTGTTCTAATACATTCTTAAAGTACAACTCTTTTTATGTCTGCAAAGATCTTTCACCTTCTCAGTCCTGAAGATATCTATCTGTTCTTCTTGGACAAAAAGAACAAAGAAACCCTTGGCTACAAAATGCTAAGTAGGGATTAAACCACCGTCTGACTTTGAATTCTTGAGTTCTTCCTGTCCATGTACCCACAATTATTCACCTTTCTTTGAATATAATTAATATATAATTCTTTTTTAAAGTCATGTGGGAAATAGTAAATGAAAATTAAGTAATAAAATTAATTGAAGCAGCAGAGGTTAATCACAAAGTATGTGTATATTTATCCTTGAAGCCATTCATCCTGAACGTGTATACACATATTTGGATGCTAATGTAAGAGTTAACACACATCATATTATGTTTTACATTTTCAGTTAACATTCAACGTTGTTTCCTGATTGATCCCAGTCTTTGTAATTATGATTATAATTTTATAAAGACAGAAAGTGTCTAACTGATCAACAGTGACAGATTATTAACAGAAAACGGGCCCATTTTTACTCATGCCAATATTTCATGATTTTGAATGACACATACCCACTCAGTAGTGCTTACATATTTGCAAATACTGATCTACTGAAGCAGGTTTGCTTCATTTCTTCTTACTTGATACTGAATATTGCTTTCAGCACTTCTCAAAACCCTTCACCATCTACATCTTTATATGGTATATTTAATAAAAAGACAATTGCTGAAGGACTTAATTATTGTCTCAGTTGCATGCTAACACATTCTTTATAGACTATTTCCCCAGTATGAGTTTTCTGATGTGAATAGCAAGAGAAAGATTTTCCACATTGTCTTTAGAATTGGCATCTCCTCAGTGTGAGCACTTTCTTGTTCACTCAGGAATAAGGAATCACTGAAGAATGTCCTTCCTTCATTACACTGAGACTATTTTTTCAGTGTGAACCCTCTCATGTCCAATGACTCCATGACGAATGTGACTCTAGCATTCATTTCATCGGATTTCTTCTACAGCAGTGATTAGATGGTGTACCCCAAGAGGGCTCTCCTCGTAGTAAACCTTGGGCTGTCTTCTCTACTGTGTCAGGGATGCAGCCCACTCTGAGTTCTCTGTGTATTCTGAGGCTGGAGCTCCAACTGAAGGCTCTTCCACCACGATTCCAGGGTCAGGGTTTCTCTCCACATGACATTCCTGGTGGTTTAAAAGGGATAATTTCTGGCTGAAGGCTCCATATCATTGATTACAGACACAGGGTTTCTACTCTGTATGAATTCTCTGGTGTTTATAAAAGTGGGAGCTCTGGGTAAAGGCTGCGCCACATGGATTCCAGACATAGGGTGTCTCTCCTGTCAGTTCTCTAGTGCATATAAGCGTGAGAGCTGTGTTTAAAGGCTCTTCCACATTCATCGCATTTGTAGGGTTTCTCACCAGTGTGAATTCTCCCCGATGACCAAGGTCATGACTTTGACTAAATGCTTTCTCACATAAATGATATTCATTGTGGTTTCTCTCCTGTGTGAATGTGCTCATGACATCTAAGGGTTGGATGGTCACTGAAAGCTCTTCCACAGTCATTCCAAACATAGGGCTTCTCTCCCGTGTGAGTTTATTGGTGTGAATAAAAGTCAGCTCTCTGGCTGCATTACCTTTATAAGGTTCGTCTTCTCCAGTGTGAGCTGTTGGTGTATAAACGCGAGGCTTCAGCTGAATTATTTCCCACGTTCAGGACATTTTCAAGAGTCACTCCAGGGTGCACTCTCTCATGTTGTCTAAGGTTAGAGGGTGACTAAAAACCTTCGACATTCTGAGATCTGAATGGTTTTTCTCTACTATAATTAGCTTATGTTAATTCAGTGATGAATAACGGCTGAAGTCTCTCGCATTTGGGCTGAAAGTATAACACACGTGGAGTTAAGGTTGTTGTATGTGAAATGTCCTCATATTCTTTGCATTCAGTGGGCTCTTCTCCAGCATGAAATCCCTGCTATTGACAAGGAAAGGGAGGCTGTTAAAAATTACTCACATAATATTCATTCAGTCATTTCTCGACATGTGAATTCTAGGCGGCTCCCTCAGTGATGGTCTTCATTGAAAATCTCCCCATGTTAGTTACATTCACAGGTAGTGTTACTTTGCTGAATTCACACAGATTTTCTATCTGGTAAACCCTCACTGGTCATAGCTTTCTGATTAAGTTTTAGGTCTTCTTTATGTTTCAAACACTATATCCATGAGCTATGTTTAATCAATTACCTTTTCACTGAAGCCCAGGTTAGAGTTTGACATGTAATGTCAAATGACATGGGTCCTCAGATTGTTCCAGCCTTCATTAAATTGAGAGAAAATCTCCTGGCCACATGTCCAAGGCCATGGAGGGCAGAGCTATGGTTGAGGCTCTGATGTTGCTGATTCCCACATGGGGAGGAACCAAGGTGACTGAGGGCAAGGGCATCTGGTGGGGCGGGGTGCGCAGCAGGGAAGGTGGGGTGCTAAAGGCCTGGAATGGGTGTTGGAGAACAAATGTTGGTGCCTTTCACCAAGAATTATTAAGTGAGAATTTTGCGAGAGGTGTCCTTGCTGTGGAGGCAAGACTCTCCAGGAGACCATGGTAAGCGTTACCTGGGAATTAGTGTTAATCCTAGGAACTGAATATTAATAAAATAATAACTCTGAGGAGTAAGTCGAATCAAAGTATAACACCCCATAATTTGCATTGTTTTCTGCAAAATGGGGATATTATATCCCCCTTACATGCCGAGTAGCCAATGCAGCGTTTTTTTTGACCATGGGAGGAAAAAGCGTTCCTTCTGTCTGTGCATGCCTGTGGGTTAGGTGGGAGGGGTCACTCCCAGCTCAGTGGTTGGGGATTCATGCCTGGTGTATCTAACAATACTTTGAAAGGCTGGGTTCTCATGGCTGCTTTCTCTTTCCTCAGATTTATCTGCTTGATTTTCGGATTGTCCCTGCATAAGGATGCAGAGGAGGGCAGGTGGTGGCAGAGTTCCTGATAATGAAACAATAGGTGAGAAAAAAACTTACTTTGATTCCTGAATTGATCCATCTTTTGCCAAATGGTCAGGTTTCTAATTTGGGTCCGGATTTTCTAAGTGCACCCAGGAAATATTAACGCCAGTTATGTTCACCACCCTGTTACGGATATGGCAGGTCAGGGACCAATGTAGAAATACTCTCTTTCCCAACATTTACTTTCACTTGTTCCAGCCTCCATTAAGGCTGTGACCTCACAGAAGATGGGAGAGGCTTTTTCCTTCTCTTTTTTTAAAGGTCATCCCTTGGGCTCAGTGGCCTCCTTCATCATGTTACTGGCTGCAGTGGACTTAGGAATGCGGTGAACCCAGGGGATAGAGAATGACTCAGAGCAGAAATCTCTAGGCCAGTGGGAGCAGGCGTTTCATCAGGGGAGTCCTGTGTCAGAGGTGCTGGTGTGAGTGGGGGTTTGGTGAGAGATAGCAATAAAGAATCATTTATTTTTCCTAATTAAAAAAGATTAACTTTTTACAGACTACTCATCAACATTTTGATAGCTTCAAAAAGATAAACGTAAGTTCTTTAACTAAGTTGTTCACATAACTCTTTTCCTTTGTGTTCTTAACCTTCATTCAAATTAGAAAGTTGAATGCAATGTCTGCAGATTCTTATTTTCTTAATTATGACTGTGTATGGAGGAGAAGGGGCATAGTACACAGAACAAAATGTAGAGCACCGGACAGCAAACAACAGTCTGGGGAGCTCCAAGCCCTCACTCCGCCACAGTGACATCAATAAAACAACCAGGATCTGCCTGAATGAGCTGGGGTTCTAGCCCAGGGAAGCCCAGAAGTGACAACAATGGACTTTCTGATCCCACCATTGCCAGCCCTGGTACGTGTTCCTGTTAGACCCGGGGATGTGTGTGTGTGTGCTTGTCTGTGTGCGTGTGTGTGTGTCTTTCTTCTTCCTGGCACCCCTGGACTTGCCGAGCGTACATCAGTGTTTCATGAAAGCCATGGCCATGTGGTGCTAAAGTTATAAGACCGTCTCAGTCTTGTATCTTCCTGCGTTGGATACATAAAATTTCTCTAATAGGTCCAGATGCAAATGTTCAGTTGTCTCCTTGGCTCCTACCTGCAATGGCATGGGATGTCTCTTCCTTGGGAAAGCAGCTCTAGGCTCATGGAGAGAAGAGCTGCACAGGTGTAGGGTGGGCAGAGATAATTGGAGCAACCAAGTGAATTGCTAAGGTCTCCTGATAAGGAGGTAAGAGGCTGGGCACCAAGGGAACCCAGGTCTGCAGAGTCAGGGTTCCGACTGCAGAATTCTCCACATTAGCGTGAGGAGCGCGTCTCCTTCGCGGCAGCCTCCTGCCCAAATCTTCCCAGCCCTGTGCGCTGCTGGGGTCGCGTCGTGCCGTGCCGAGCCGAACCGGCAGGTAGCTCCGAGGCGGACGCCCCGAGACGAACTCGAGCGTTTGAGCAGTCGGAGCTGATCCCTCGCCCGCCAGCGATCAGAATCCATCCCGCTGACGTTCGAGCCCGTTGTCGGGAGCCACCTGGCGGCCGCTTTTGTATTGTCCCTTCCCTCCTGAGTTTTGGCGACCTTCGCGAGGGATATGACTCGCTCGCTAGGTGCGGGCAGCGTTCCGGGAGGCCGGCGACGCTGGCGGCGACCATCCCGGTGGTGCGGAGTGGTGGGCGCGTCCTGCTCTCACCGGAGATTGAATGTGGAGAGAAGTGTGTGGTGAGGCTGGCGCTGAGCTCCCTCGAAGCGTTGTGAGGTCTGCGACGGTCGACCAGCACTCCCTGGTGCCCCTTGGCCCGCGGAGACCTCCTGTCCTGCTAAGCCTGACCAGGAGAGCATGTCCGTGCCCGACGTCGTCCTCCGTGTGTCACGATCCGTCGGTGCGTCCTCGCCGTCTTGAGGGCCCGGGTCCATCCCAGTGCAGTCGAGGCAGTTGGGCTGCTCACCGTGGGCCACTTTAGTTTCTCCGGGTTCCACGCAAGGCGATCACGGGGGCGGATCTTGCCCCGAAGCAGGAGCACGGGATGCGTGTCAACAGACTGGATCCACCCGGCAGATTGAACCGGCGTCTACGTGGGGAGCTCACGCCCCCACTCCTTGGTCGCCTCGTCAGCGTGGCGCTTGCGTTTGTGCAGGTCTCCTAACCGCGGACTGTCGTGGTCAAGCGGGAAGGGTGCTCGTGGAGGGGCGGCAGTCCCTCCTAGGCTTCGGTGGTCGTAGGTCGTAGTCGTTTCTCTTTGGGAAACAGGGACCGCCCGGGGCATCCGGTGATGGTCGTGAGCAGACACGAGCTTGGCCACGGTCCTGGGTGGGCGCGGTTGTCGGTAGCTTCTCTGAAGAAGCTCTGCAGACAGGGAACGGCCTACAGACGCGCGGGCGGATGGGAGGATCCCCCAGGGCGAGAAATGGGACCGATGGTGGCCTGGGTCGAGGCCGGGTGTCAGGGGCGTGGCGGTGCGCCTTCGCCGGTCTGCGATCTGGATCCTTCCTGTTGAGGTTGACACCAGTTGCACTTCACTTGGCGTCTGCAGCGCAAGGTCGACCAGATGGCCGGATTTCGGTATTGGGGCAATAAAAAAATTTAATGAATTAACATTTTCTTTGTTGTGAGATTCACTACAATGTGAACATTAGTGAAATGAGAAATCCTAATGTTTATAGTAAATCGACATTACTGTAATAATTACTATCGTTTGCAGTTTTTTTTCACAAAATGTTGATTTAAGAAATTTAAAATATATTTAGTACAATTTTTGTGATACAAATCTGCTAATGAGAAAACTGGAATTCTTTTGCAAGGGGGATGCCATTTAGCTTATTACAGATTCCTATCATCAATATTTCAATTGTTAATACTGACTTATAAGGAGATTTTGCATAGTTTACATATTTCATATTTGAAAATTCTTTTCACACAGATATGTACTACCAAATACTGCAGTTCATGAGCGTATGATTTTAATTGAGCATATTCATTGCTGGAAGGAATTTATAAAATTCTGTTAGATTCTTCTATTGATATTTGCCTTTTAATATGTCATTATATTGTACATTAGTCATTTCCAATTCTGTTTGCAGTTAATTTTAAAAACATTGATTCAAGTTTATCTATCCACAGAGTATCTGATTGACTGAAGATGTTGAAGGAGGGTTTTGGGATGCAGAATTTTCTAAATCCACCTGGAAGTCTGGGAACCTCTCCCTCCAGCCACAAGGCCCTGCCCCACACCCTGCAGCAACCAATCTGGAAAGCCAGACTCCAACCTCTGCAACAATAGGCCCCAAGGGTCAGGACTTGGTCAGTGACTCACAGCTTCGTCATTTTCAGTCCTTTCCATGTAGAACCAAATGCGGGGAAAGCCAAATATGTTCCCCTAAGTAATCACTTAGGGTGCCCCTCTTCCTAACAGCTTGTTTCCAGCCTCCCACATCACAAGCTCTGAGCAGGACATGCCTTCCTTTTTTTGCCGCCAGAAAGTGTCCTCACTCTTATGTGTGCCCTGAGTCTCAGCCTGATGTGAGGGCTGTTGGCTGACTCCCGTGCTCTATAGATAAGTTGTGAGTAAATAGTGTCTGTTCTCATTTGGGGGGGTGTCTTTTTTCATATCTACAGGGCTTAGTATGGCAGGAAGCAAATAAAACTCATGATAATGTTTCCCATGTTATTTAAAAAATCACATTTATTAATCACCATTTTTTAACTTGAGACATAATTCAAATACCATAAAATTCACCCTTTGAAAAGTGTAGAATTTAGTGATTTATAATCTATTCACAAAATTGTGCAACTATCAGCACTAATATCAGAACATTTCATCACCTCAAAAAGAAACCCCATCCCCATTAGTCTCTTCTATTCCACCTATGCTCAGGCCGTGGCTACCACAAATCTGCTTCCTGTCTCTACGGATATGCCTATTCTCAATATTTCATGTGACTGGAATCATACAATATGTGCCCTTTATGTCTGGCTTCTTATACTAAATATCATGCTTTTGAGGCTCATGTTTTAGAATGTATCAGTAATGTACTCCTTCGTTTGGCCTAAGAATTTTTCTTTTTAAGCCGTAAGATTTTACGTACATTTACATGCCACCAGGGTTTTTTGTTTTTTGGGTTTTTTTTGTAAAAAACATATTTTCAATTTTAACCATATAAAGTCTACAGTTGACTAACATTAAGTACCACTTCCCTGCCTGACACCAACTTACCCCACTCAACTGGAGCTGCCAGTTGGCCCAGAGGAAACAAGCCCAGCCATGCCGCCCTTCCTTGGAACTCCCAACGTCATCCAAACTGACCATGACACCACTATTAGTGTCCCTCATTGTAGCAAAGAGAACTCCGGACACGGAGAGACTCTAGTGAAGAGGGCAGCTGCCCCCAGGCAAGTTGTTGTGCTTGGGACAAGGAAGCAGTGCCCTGGGACCTGCAGTCACCCAGCGGTCCCATGAGGTACAGTGCTGGTCTCCTGAGGGCGTATTCTGCTGAGGTCCCTGCCAGGCCCCTATGGAGGAGAACCAGTGATCACTTGGGGACATCTCTTGTCATTCTTTTCTCCCTTCCTTCCTTTCTTTCTCTTTTTCTCTTTCCACCCGGAAGAGGTAAAGCTTGACAAGAAAAAAATAAATGACTTTCTAGACCATCCACATTTCAGTGCTGCCCCATGGACCTGTCCTTATTTTCTCCATAAAAACCCTCTAAGGAACTAAGATGTGATACGTGTTCCATGCACACTCACCTGTGTGCCTGCCATGCACAGTCCTCCATCTTCCCTTCCCTCTTCCAACACTTCACTCCCCTGTGGGGGCTTACTCAAGGGCAAAGATTGCTGTGAGTTCCAGCATGATGTCTGCCTCACCCCCTTCATGACTATCTTGTTGACTCAATAGCTTGTGTCCTGGCTGTTCAGGAGCCCTCGTCTGTCCTCTGCTCAGGGACACTGCTCATCGTTAGCAACACCCACCTGTATTCCTCACAGTTCAGGCCTTGGGAAATCGGCTGTCCTGACCTGGGACAGCTTTAAATATAAGAAATTGCTACCTTCTACCGCTGGGGTCAGAAGGCTGAGTGTGTGGTCCAAGGCTCTCGGAGGTGTTTTGCATCCTCCCAGGATCTCTGCTCACCTCTCTAAGAAACTCTACTACCGGGACACCTCCAACCAACACCCTCCATTAGTTGCTGAGCTGTCAATATTTCCAGCCCAGAAAGACCACAGCCTGTGCTTTGCAACAGGGAAAACCCTCCCCTCTACCTCCAGTCCATCCAAGTCGGCCCCTGTTCCTCAGCTTGCACATCCCACAGACGGTTTCTGAGTCTGTTCAGCAGGTGAGGTCCCATAGGTGTCAGGCCCTGAGTCTCTTCCAGCCACCATGTTCCACCCAAACCTACATGACGAGTCCACGGTCCTCTGGGAGTGCAGGGCCCCCTCCCATGTGACTCTTCTGGCACTGTTGCTGGATCTCCTTCCTCCTTAAATCAGGGCAAGGAGCTTGGTTTCTCTGGGCCTGTGAGTGGGGAAGGGTAGGAGGGGACGAGTGGCCTAGAGAGTCCAGTCCATTCTGCATCCTGTGGGCCCATGACCCTGGTGGGTGGAAGCAGAGGGGATAATGGGACAGCGAAGCTCTTGGCCTGCTTAGTGGCTCAGGATTTACGGCACAT
Source organism: Eubalaena glacialis (assembly GCF_028564815.1). Taxonomy (NCBI): domain Eukaryota; kingdom Metazoa; phylum Chordata; class Mammalia; order Artiodactyla; family Balaenidae; genus Eubalaena; species Eubalaena glacialis. The sequence continues at coordinate 362,432 of NW_026871455.1, forward strand.
TCAAGTGGAGGCTGAACTTACTGGAGAACGTTGGTTAACAAACAGTTTCTGCATGTGTAGGAGCTGAACCAGTTCACCAAGCTCTCTCAAAACTAATATCCATTTATAAACACTCTTACTTCTGGTAACAGGGAAAGGGCAGAGTATGTTCTAAGAAACTCCTCCCTAACCTCCTGGGAACATTCTGACAGGGTCTTTGAATATGCAACAAATGTCTGCTTTGATTAAGAAGACATTGGATGATTTGAAGGTACATTTTGGTAATGTAGAAAACTACAGTACTTCAAAATTAAAATCTTATTTTATGATTTAGAATCTACTGTACTTAGATGACTGATAAATTGTTTAATGAAGGCATTGGTAAAAATAAAAGCTGAGAGCTAAACATTTTTAACATTACTTTCTATTTTCATTAATTTTACATTATAGTCTAAAACTGTGGCATGCTTACCTATTTGTCCATCTATCTATCCTTCTCTCTCTCTCTGTAGTTTTAAGATGTTTGTCATGATTTGGTAGGTGCCAATTCTTCTGCAACACGCACACTTCATTGTGTAGGAGAAGTGGTAACATTTGTTCACAGGAGTGTAAGTGAGGAGGTGATGCGCGGGCGGGCTGGGCCACTGCAATGTGGTGAAAGAAGGACAGGTATTGTCCAGGGGGGCTGGGCCCTGGCCCCTAGGCTCCTGCTTTTATCCAGACATCTGGGGCGCCCTGATTCACTCTTGACCCAGTAAACAGGGGGCCTAGAAAAGCTCTGTGAGCAGCCCTGGCCAGGAGCTCTTCATGTAATTCTCTCCATTTACATCGAGGGCATGGAGTTCTCTCAAAGATCTTCAGAGTTCTCAGTTCTTCTGATTTCTATAGTCTTCGCTTTTCTTCTTGCCAAGGATGTCACTAACTAAATCAGCCTATGTATGATTAATATGAACATATGTTATTGATATATTAATAAATATTATATTAAAATAATATTAGTATATCATATTTAACATTTTATTTACATTATATGTACATATATTTATGTAATACTCTTTTATTATAATAAATGAAATTAATAAATATAAATAAGCTATTAATATGAATATATATTACACCTGCGAGTCAGGATTTGCCTCCTGGGTGCTCAACTATGCCCACAGAACCACACTGTTTGCCTAAAAAAATGAAGACTTCAGGGCAAAGTGAAATGTGAGGGGGAGGCGGGCAGAGAAAACCCAACCTGCAATCTCAGTGAAGAATGAGGTGTGTTCTCGAGACCATCTTGAAGCACACAGTCTTAGTGAGGGGAGTGGATGCAAACACGGTCACCCGCGCCCTGCGCCCCGTCTGGAGTTGGGGGTGGAGGAAGGGTCCTCCAGGTATTTCTTCTCTGGCTCCTCCCACCGGACTCCCTCTCCTCCCCAGTCTCTGCTGTGACACTTGTGTTTTGCCACCCGGAGGTGAATTTACCCCTCCTCCACTGTTTCCTACCTCCTGTCTCTCTTTTCTTTCTCTTCCTTGAAGTTCTCAGGCCTGCTATCAGCCAGGCTGAGGCCCACAGCCAGTCATAAACAGCTTCCCTGCAACCAGCGAGCCGACCTTGCCCCATCTTCCTCCTTTCAGAGCTGGGATAACTGGGTACCTGCTGTCATTGGAGAATTTCCCTGCTGTTAGTCTCCCCCCGCCAGGTGGTCGGATGGAAAGGACAACTAAATGCGTCTCTGATTTTCCCCGAGTGTGCATGCTAGCACTGATTGGAGGTTGCTAAGGCTTGCCACCTAAGCACAGGTCGTGCGTTGGTTTAAGATATAGCCCAAAAATACAATAAGAAAAAAACTCCCCTGATAAGATTGGCATGACTAAATATATTCAGAACTTCATTGAGCCTATTCTCATACACTCAATTTACTACAGCTTTAGAGGTTTCTACCTTCTACTCAGGTTTGCAAAGATTGGTCACTGGGAAATTTATTAGCTGTCATTGTATTCCAGATGGCAGAGTAAACAGGGACTAAAGGTAGAAACACCTGCAAAATACCTAATATGGTCAAAATTGTCTGACTACTTCTAAAATGTTATTGTTTAACCATCCAGACAAATGAGAAATGCCAGAGAAAAGTCAAATATAGATGTGTTTCCGTTCAGCCAAAAAGATGACAGTGAGAGGTGAGGTGAGGAAGCTGGCCCAGTGTGGGTTGTGGGACCAGGCACTTGAGACATTATGCAGGCATCTGTGGCGGCAGCTCTACCACGTCCTCCACGGGGCTGGTCGCTCAGCCCCCCAGACAGGCAGCTTTTCTTGGTAAACTCAGTGTAAGGATATCAGCCATTCATCAGGCACTTTGGCTTCACACGTGAGCAGTATTCTTGTAGCTGCAAAGTTTACAAATTAGAGCCTCTGCAGTCACTAGTCTGTGCTCTGTGCTCTCCTCAACTGAGGCTTCTTCTGGTGTCTATCACAGCACCTATACCATGTCCTGAGTGTCCAGGCTTACAGCGCTGCTGCTTGAGACAAGGCTGCGGCATTTCCTTGTCTAGCATGTAGCAGGCAGTGCATGAACATTTATTGGGGACAAGGAGGCTAAACTGCACAAGTGTCTACTCCTAAGCTGATTCACACAGCTTGTGACTGCAGCTGAGCTCCAGAGACCTCACTGCCTGTGGTGGGCGCTAAAGCTCTCACAGCTTGTTTCATCTGCCTGTTCTTTTCCCCCTGATAATATGACCCTTTTAGCTTCTCCTCCTAGAGGTTTGCATAGACCAAGTAGGAAGGACCAAAGTTGTTCCAGTCTTGTGTCAGGCTGTTAAAGCTCAACTACACTGAAAGCTCATGAGAGGTACGGTATCACGTGGGGGTGACTTTAAACAAGAGTTGTCACAGTGCCACTGACCTCAACAAGCTTATTCACTTTTTGTGTAAAAGTTTTAGTCCAATACTCTGCTCAAAAAGTGCAGAATGCTCATTGTGTGATGTTTAAGCCCTTTGCTCTTGCTCTAGGGCAAGATTTCTCAACCTGGGGATGAAAGACATTCTGAGCTGGATAATTTTTTGCTGTGGGAGCTGTCCTGTGAGTTCTGGGATGTTGAGCAGCACCCCTGGCTTCTACCCACTAGCATCTCCTCCTGCGTTGCAACCCAAAATGTCTCCGGATGTAGCCACTTGTCCTCTGGGGATGGGGGATTGGGGAAAAATTGCCCCAGCTGAAAATTGTTTCTCAAGTGACACCAGTAGATTGCAAGGAGAACCAAAACAACAGCTACAAAAACAACAACAACAAATGACTCACCAAGACTTGCCCAGTGATGGAATTATGACAAACTAAAGAATAGGCTTTCATTGTGTAGTAGCTTCAGGCTATTTTTGGATCCTTCTGTGCAGATAAGAATCGAAGCCCTCCATCTCTTAGTGGTATTTGGCCCAAGGCCCCAAGATGCCTTTACCTAAAGTGTGTTTAATGTCAAGCTTGTTTAATATACTACCCCAGATCTGCCCCTCTGTGTGCCTGCATCAACAGCGTGTATCTACTTAGATTACACAATGTGAGAAAACAGAAACCTCATTATTTCAATAGCCTTCAGGGTAACAACTCACAATGAACCTAAACTAATTTTACTGATAATAGTGTGACTTTGTTACCAGATTATGTAGTAAATATTAGGAAACAATCTATTTTACAGTAATAATTCAAAATGAAGTTAAAGAAATTTAATCATCATGACTGTTTACCACCAGAATCAGGTAGTGTAGCATGTTAGGTGGTGCAGCAAGGGGAAGATGACAAGCCAAATATCTCTAACATGTTCCCCACTTACTCATCTCTAAAATATGGGGCACCACTCAGAGTGCACACGGATGTGCCACCCACACTCTGGCCCAGAAAACACACACTGCCCAGCTGCTGGAGTGCCATCAAGAGGCAACTTCCAGCCAAGATCCCCTCAGCAGCCTCACCCATGCATGGGTCCCTCTCAGGGCTGCCACACCCAATGGTCAAGTGCAGAGGGGCACTTTCAACACCTGTGATGGCCACGTATGCTTCAGATACCCCATGGGCTGAGCCAAGGCTTCCTCAGGGCTTGACACCTGCTCAACTATGCCATCTGGCCAATCCTGCTCCCTCTCTGCCCTGTCAGAGAGGGTGACACCTAATTTGCACCCTGCTTGCCAAAATCCATCTTAACATTCCCTTCCAGAGAAACTGACTTGTGACGGGGGGAAAGCAGTGATGTGAGGGATTTGGGAGCTAGACAGCTCCGCAGTTGGCAGTAACAAGGACCCCTCCACGGGCTAGGTGGGGCACCCATAGTGTCTGAAATAGGTGATGGTCCAGGTGTGCAAACTCTCACAGGTGACAGGGTAGTAATTGCTAGTCACCATCGAAACCAGCAGAGGAGCTTCCGGGTAGAAAGAAAGCAGAGAAAGCTGAACCCCCTACCCAGAACCAGGATTTTGATAAAAGATATTTTCTCATATTGAGGTATGGGGAAGTCGTCTGGCTTATACATGAGTTAACTTGAATGTTACGCATACTAACACAGCCTGCGTGTGACCTATCAAACATACATTGTGCTTCTGCTTTAATTATTAAAGAAAAGAGTGCATTGACTAGAAGTAAAGAATGTCCATGTTAAAAATAAAGATGAAACGCCTCCCTTCCTGGGACGCCAATGCTGAAGCTCCTTCAGTAATAAGCCTCACTTCCCAGGTGCCAAGGTCATGCTGACTTGCTGTGTATGGGATGATCTATTCTTTGTTTTTTTGTTTTGTTTTTGGTTTTGTTTTTTCCCTGAAACCTTAAAGGAATGTATCCCTGAATTGTTTAATGTTCTTTTTTTCTGACAATATATAAAACTGTACTGAAAACCATGCTTCCCGGGGACAGTTCCTCAGAGATATCTGAGGGGTTGTCTCCCAGGCTATAGTCCACAGTTTGGCTCAAATAAGATGCTTTTCTATTCCTATTATAGATTGTTTATTGATTATTTTCATCAACAATTTATTAGTTAAAGTAGCCAGGCTCCAAGTCCCAGATGAGGTTAGTCAGCCACCCACCAGAGGTCTGCTAGCCCGTGGGAGGTCAGGGCCGTGAGAGGGACCCTACCTTGGTAGTGGAATTCAGGAGGATGCCCCTGAGCGTTGACGTGCACACTCTTCTGACCCCTGTGAGCCTGCAGAAATGGCCAACCGTCCATCTGGAGACCAGGTGCCACCCCTCCATTCTGTTGTTGCAACGAGAATGAGTGCTTCGTCTCTTCTTCCAGCACAACTTCCGCCCTTTCAGCTACCAGCCCTGGGGAGAAATTGGTAACTCCAAACAGCCCCCAAATTGCCGCAGTGCTCACATGAATAGTTGGAGGAAGTAGTTGAAGGAGCAGACGGAATGAGATTTCCCTAGAGCCGGAAAAGTGCGGCCAGATGTGTCACTTGCGGGTAACGACCCCAGCTGCCACCCTCCCTTTGGCCTTCCAGGTGTAGGGGGTTTGCCGGATCCTTGCTAAGTCTATTTTTTCCCATTCCGAGCCCTTCCCTATCATCACCCTTTCACCTTGAATCATGTTCAAGAAATATGATTAAAAAGACAATGTGTTCAGCTACATCCAGTGGAAAACCTGCTATTAAGGGTACTAAGAACAAGTAGAACCTTTCCCAGACATTAAACCACGCCTTCATCCAGTCATGCCTAAGAAGGAACCAGTTAAAAGAGTGGGATGCCATGAATAGTTGGAAATCTTTACAATGACTGGAGAGTTACTCTATTTAGAAAAAGAGAAGAGTCGTTTTATCCAATCCCAAGGTTATTCCACACAAAAAGAGATAAAAAAGACCCTTTTTCCACACCAGCAGGTGGATAAAGGAGCCATCAAATTTGTACTCAGAGGAGTTGATATCACGTGTCTAGGCTTAGCTTCTCCAGGAGCTAAGCTTTGCTCCGCTGCAGCAGATAGGATTGTTGCAATTGAGGCAGAAGGAAAACAGCTTGCTCTGGGTGCTGCAGTCGTGAAGATGTCTGCAGATGATGCTGAGAAAGTCAACACAGCAACTGGCATTGAAACATGTATTATTGAAAAGATGGGCTGTGGCACGTAAAAGCATGTAAATAAGCCTCAGAAGGAATGCACTTGGGCTCCACATGGATGCGGTGCAATATCTGTGTTTGTGTGTGTGTGTGACAGCCTGACGACAACACCCCTGTGATTATGTTGAATAAATTCAACACATGCAGAAAAGAGAACCAAACAAAAAAACAAGTGTTGCCGCCTTGCTTGGAAACAGTGCAGACGAGCTGCCCCTGTGTCCTCTCCTGGCCATCAGTCTTTAACTCTCCCGAAAGAGCTTCATGACCCAGCCAGTGTGCTGGTGGGGCTGCGAGAAGACAGATGGGACTGAATTCTCAGTGTGTCAACTGAGGTGCCCTCATGTGAGCGTCTGGACACGACCGAGCGGGGAAGAGTCAGGTGTAGGGGCATTGAACTGGCTGGGGGGCTTCTCTCCCAGCATCCCTGCTGAGTCAGAGCCCCTCTCAGCCCTTCATGGTGGAGAAGAGAGACGAGGAGATGCCTCAGCCACTACACATGGACAGGCAGCTCCCAGCTCCTGCGGACTTCCAAAGCCTCATGCTATGAACTGTCTTGTAATAACTTTGTTTTTGTCATTAATGTGCTAGATATTTTTAGTAGGATTAATCTGAAAACCGGTTATTACCACCGATGTCAGTAATGGAATTAGCTGCGCTAGAGACAGCCTACAGTTTAACCTAAAGTTTACAACGAAGTTTTCGCCTCAAAGTTTTAAGGAATTCAAGACGAGATTAGAATAAGGCAAGACACCACAGAAACTGCTTGGTGAACGGGCTTTATATTCACTTTAAAGAAAATTATCTTTGAAAACATAGAAACGTTTAATTATGCATATTGTTATTAGCATGAAGGTGAGAGATCGAAATGAAATATGAACCTGGATATGCTTATAGAAGTATTATGTGGTTCTGTGGTAAGCTTTCTGCAGTGTTCTCAAATAGCAGTGGAAAACCCCAAAATAGGAAATGGTGACACCTCAAAGTCATGCTGTTAAATGACAAAAGCAAGCTTCGAGGCAATACAGAGTGTTTAAGACAAGTAAAAATGAAACTGTATTATCTGTGAGTAAATAAAAATATATTTGAAAATGTTTTTTTTAAGTTGGAAGAATATATACAAATGAACCATGGATACCTTGATACGGGTGAACGGGAAATTGTATTTTTACTCTGAATTATCCAGTTTTGTGTGTGTGTGTACTTGGAACTCAGGATGACCTTGAACAAGAGTGTACACTGTTTGTATTTAAAAACACGCGCACACACGCTCAACTTTACATGTGATTACATAGAAATGTCTTGTCATACAGCCTAGAGTCAAGTCAAATAGTAAATTACGTGGAAGAGAATGGGTCTTAATTTAAGGATTAAAGACAGAACACACTCGAAGCACAAATAATGAAACCCTCGCTGAACAGTAGTCACTAGAACATTCCTTGAGCACTCGCTGGGTTTAAGCCAGCCTGGAAATCAGTTATTTGTCTAAAGCAAGTGAGAATTTATGCCAGGTTCCTAGAAAACACATGTTTAATTAACTTGGCTGCCAGTATCTCTCCGGGGAAGAAAATGTACATTTTATTCTGAAAACCCGTTTGGGCCTGTTCTATCATGGATTGGTCCATTAAAAACAAAACTCCCAGATCAATATTTTAAAATACCAATTTTGCGTACCTGAAATCTTCCTCCTTCTTAGAGCTTTTTCTTTTTCTGTCATCTGTTCAACACAGTGTAAAGTAAATACAGTCGATCCGCAGCAAGAGCCGCTACTCAGGGGGCTCTGGGCTTCGGTCATCACTAGAGTTGAAATGGCAAAGAGCATGTTTGATGCAGAACTCTAAAGGCATTTTGCTACTGGATAATCTGGATCTACAGAAAGCACATGATAGCCTGATACTGCTTCCTACATCTGCCACAATTTAAAATAATTTTCTAATGTTTTATTTTCTGTAACCTGAGATTGGGGATGTTGGGGAGAGAGTATAAATATAACTATTTACATAACTCATTATTAATAGAGTATAATTAGAAAGTATAATTAGACGTGAGTCTAATTCACCTTCATATCCTAGTTCCTGTGGCTCTCAGTAGACAAGGCTCAGGTTACATTCCCGTCTCATTTCTACAGACTGGACAGTAGGTGGCACCTTCAGCCAGTTTAAAAATCAGTTCACTGGTTTGGTTTGTTGTTGTTTTTTAACCAGTTTACCACACTTGGGCAGGAACCTAAATAGTTTGGTGCATAAGTGCATTAAGTCCTGGCCATTGTCACGGGATAGTAATTTTAGAAGAGCACAAAGCCATTTAAATAGATCTGTATGAAGTATTTACAAATAACCACAGGAAGAGACTTTCCCTCTCTGTAGATCGAGATTATCCAATAATGAAATGCGTTTAGTGTTTTGTGTTATAAATACTCTTTGCCACTTTAATTTCCGGTAATGATAAAAGTCTGCCTGTGACCAGCCCTAAACTAGTTTGTCCTTTGACCATGGCCAGACACAGAGACTTTATATAGTTAGGTTTTCTTGTCTGGGAGAAAAAAAAACTTGACCTAGCTGCTCTCAAGTGGAAAATAAAGTAGTAGACCTTAAAATGTTCCAGTAGAGTGCAGGTCAAACACTCCTGATTCTAGAGACTTCATAGAATGTTTTTAAACCATTTCAGCCACCAGTCGCTCTTGATTCTGAAAGCTTACTTTACTAGGTACTGTTCACAATGGAAATGTGTTGAAATCACTGCAGCTATGTTCTGCTCCAAGGCACAAGGTCCTCTACAGACTAGGAACAGTGATAAAATATTCTGAAGGGTTAAATCCAGGGCATTTAATTTCATTTGAAAAAAAACCTGTGCACAAGCACATTTTATACATGACTTTAGGGAGACCACAGGCTCCCTGGGTTCCCTAAGCCCCTCAGATTAAGAGCTCCTGACCTGGGGGTGAAAGAAAACAAAGGCACCCCTACCACCCTCCCCATTCAGACCTCTGGTCCCATCTCAGCCACACCCATGGGAAGGCAGGTGGACGCTCAGCACACGTACTGTCCCAGCTGCACGGCGGTCAGACGTGTTATACGAAGCAGATCCTCCACACTGCACCTCTGCTTCCTACATCCTGCTGGCCCAGAAGGAGATTTAGAAAAAGCACAGAGGAGAACATCAACTCAGAAGAGCAGGCTCGAAGCACAAGGGAGTGGAGAAACAGGAAGCACAAATCAGAACAGGGAATGACTGACTTCTGATGGTTTTGTTGACAACAGATGTGGGTGAAGCCATCCTGCTCCCTGCTGATGGCATCTCTGTATCTGCAGGCACTTTCTGTTTGCCTCGCAATGAAATGCAACTGCTTGTCAGAAGGCCGATATCTTCTGTCATCCATAGATCGTCTTCTCCCGGTTGTCACCCCTGTAACCCAGGACTGTATGCTGATTGTTTCATTGGTTGTTAACACTTCTATAAACGGAGATCTAACTGCCAAGAGTTCAAAATCCCAGCGGTCTCTGAGGTCCCTCCACAAATTCAGTCCCCAGAGTCATCTCTGAATTAGGTAAAAATGCCACAAACTCAGGATTGAAGATACTATTGTGGGAACATGAAATAAATTTAGAACCTTAGAAAGTCTAATTGTAAAGGTATTTGTTTTCCTTTAAAGTCTGATAAGAAAATGACCCTCTTGCTTATCTTGTCTAAAGAATAAAGATGGACAGGTGCTTACTAAAGAAAAGCTACAAAATTTGAGACTGAAGAATGGAATTAAAAGAGAATGGTCTCATGCAGAATAACTACTCTGGGTTTGACAAGTTGAGAGGAAAAAGAAATTGATTCAAGAAAAGATCTTATTATTAGAGCTGAGACCATATGCCATTTAGTCAAGTTTCTTTTTCTGAAGGCCAGATGGTCTTGTACAGAGTTGTACAGACACAAGGTTGCAACTATCTTCTCTGCTGATCTACAGAGGGGTCCACAGCCACCACTCCAGACCACCGCATTGTGCAGCACTCGAGGTGCTCAGGACATTGTCCTATGTATGCCTGGGGAGTGACTCCCAAAGGGTCCATCCACTGGGCCTAGTTCTACATGTTTTTAAACACCCTTTATACCTCTGAAGAGAGCTCTCCTCTCTCCCACATGAAATATCCCCTCCCTCACGTGTCACATCTCTTCACTGTCAACATGGCTGCTGGTGTTACAATCAGTCTTAAGATACGGTCTCCTGACCAATATTTCTTATTATAATAATTTCAACGGTTTTATACAATATCTTACTGGCATTATTAATATGTCAGATGCAGAGAAAGAATTCAAGTATTAAGGCAAATAATTGTCCTCCAGCCATATGAATTATCTAAGTATTGTCTCAACTGATAATGAATCTACAGAGCCTTTTCATAGGGAAAAATGGGACAAAAGGGAAGAAAATTAGATCATGCTTAACCCATAAAATTAGCAGTGGTAGATGTTCTTTGAAAAGAAGAACACAAAGGATTATGAATCAGAAAACTGCTTCCAAAGTGAAAGAAAATAAGCAAAAGCAACCAGAAAATTCTCATGAGTAGACATTTTAGAGAAGCTGGATAATCTTTCTGGTAAAACAAATTTGACTTTCATTCAGTTGGTAGAAATCGTGCTATAACTTTTAATCTTTAGAGGTTTAAAAAAAATTTAATGTCCACATTTCTGAGAAGTTGATAATACGTGTACAAGGTTCAAGACCCTAAAAATATTAAATACTTTATATTGTATTCTGCCCCCTGCCCTTGCCTAGGACCCCCTGTCTTCAAAGTCAGCCACTGTGGTTGATTTCCCAGGTATCATTCCAGAGTGTCTTTTTATGTGAATACAAGCAAATGTGAATAGCTATTTTTCCTTCACTCCATATTTTCATACATAAATAGTGTATAATGTTTCATTATATCTTCCTTATATTCAGTTGACAATATCTGGGGAAAAAAGTTTCTATCAGGACGTGTTTCCTACAAAGCAGTCAACTGAGTCGATGATGTAGTATAATGCATGTTGCCAGTCAACATTGGGATAAACACTAATATTCAACCATCTTTTGACATTACAAACAATGCTGCAATGCATAACTTTGGCCTATGTTATTCTACTGCTAAAATACGTATAGGATAGTTTCTAAAGGATTTGTAGCCTCAAGTATTTGTAACTGAAATAGCATTTGATAAGATGTTACCAGTAAGATAGCAGGTACTGAGTTTTTCTGAGGAACCTAGAAATGGTCATTTCTCTTTATTTTATTATAAATTCAACTTCTCCTCTACCAGATTTCTCCTCAATCTGTGTTTAAAAACATTTACCAACCTCTTCTACCCTTGTGACTTCTCTATAATTTGTTCCTCTTCTTAGCAGTGTCATTCATTCTCATGCCCACGACAGCCTGACATGGTCTCTAACTGCTGTCTGCCCGTCTCTCTTTCTCCATCATTGTTCAACCCACTCCACTGGAGATAGACTCAACATGGTCAGACATCTTGTTGAGTATGAAAAAATGGATCATGGATGATTGTGACTCACTGAGTCTGGATGAGAGGAGACATCCAGAGGGGAGTTTAAAGTAGCTGGGGAAGGAGAAGAGGATTTAGGTTTCATCCATGGTCATCATTCAGGGGAAGATGCTACTGAGCCTTTACATAGGAACAGGAGATGACAGAATTGGAGGCAAGTACTTGTAATGGGCCAGAAATTACAGCTGAACTGAGAGGCAGGGACTCCAATGGGAAGAGCAAGGGAGAGAACACAGTGAGTTGGGAGGTCCAGGGGGCGATAATTTGTGGGGCAGGGCATCCAAAAGGAGGGAGCTACCAGGAGAGAAAACTCCACAACTGCCTGATGATGCCTCTGGGTCTCTGTCGAGTACCAATCTGAGCACACACAGGTGGAATTTCACAAGTCTGGGCAGGAACAGTTTCAGTGGAAAGAACAATTACTGGAGAACTGTACATTGAATAATTTCCAAAGTTCATGTATGGCTGAGAATCCTCACCAGCCAGAGTGAAGAAACCTCCTTGAATACATGGAGCATTCAATTAAGACACAAGAAATTGTGCATATTAGAAGTGGAACTAATCACAAGCCCTAGAATAAAGGATACCCTAAGACTGTACTAAAGGATACTCTAGAACTGTACTAACAAACCTTAAAAATAAGACTTGAAAGCGTCTAAGTGATATGCAAGTAATCGTTTCCTACCAGAAAAAAAAAATTTAAATTAACACTTTAAAAAACATAGGAAAAAACCCCACTTCTATAACCCAGGAAACTCCAAGATATTTAGGGACCTTGTGTGAGACCCCAGGTCAGATAGATATATATTTGTATATATACATTAGAATAGTACAAGAAATAGACTACTTTCTGGAAAAATATGAATTATCAAGACCAATATTTAAAACAACTAAAGCAAAAGAAAAATAATCAAGGAAGGATATAAAATAAAAATTTTCAACAATTACTTCTGAAAATCACGTGTGGGCTATGCAAGTAAAAAAAAAAAAACAGCTGACTACAAAATTAACAAAGAGTTTCAGAGAATCAAGAATAGAAGAATAGAGGAAATCTGTATTTTGTGAAAATAATTTAACCCTGATATCAGACATAAATGATACGAAACAAAACCACACACCAATTGTACCTGTTGGTGGGATTGGACATTGATACAGCCACTATGGAGAACAATATGGCCGTTCCTTAAAAATCTACAAATAGAACTAGCATATGATGCAGCAATCCCACTACTGGGCATATACCCTGAGAAAACCATAATTCAATACGACACATGCACCCCAATATTCATCACAGCACTATTTACAATAGCCAGGGCATGGATGCAACCTAAGTCTCCATCAACAGATGAATGGGTAAAAAAGATGTAGTACATATATAAATGGAATATTACTCAGCCAGTGAAAGGAATGAAATTGGGTCATTTGTAGAGACGTGGATGTACCTAGAGACTGTCATACAGAGTGAAGTAAGTCAGAAAGAGAAAAACAAATATCATATATTAACGCATATATGTGGAATCTAGAAAAATGGTACAGATGAACCTATTTCCAAAGCAGAAGTAGAGACACAGACATAGAGAACAGATGTATGGACACCAAGGGGGGAAAAGGGAGGTGGGATGTATTGGGAGATTGGGATTGACATACATACAGTACTGTGTATTAAATAGATAACTAATGAGAACCTGCTGTATAGTACAGGGAACTCTACTCAATGCTCTTTGGGACCTAAATGGAAAGGAAATCCAAAAAAGAGGGGATATATGCATACATATAGCTGATTCACTTTGCAGTACAGCAGAAACTAACACAACATTGTAAAGCAACTATACCCCAATTTTAAAAATCCTATTTTATTAAAATACTAATTAATAATATATGAATTGTTGAATGCTAACGGACTTTTTCAGAGATTATGAGATTTCTCAATAGTTAATGAAAAGACGCTGAAAATCCTTAAAAACATAACAGTTCAAAGGACAAGAATCATAAAAAAAATGCACAAAGCAACTGACTTTCTACTTTTAAGATATAAAAAGCATATGTATAAATCTCATCCTTAAAAAAGCAACTAAAATTTAAAATAAATATATTTTAAAAGAATATAGAGAATGAATAAGTAGAAAAAAATCAAATTTACAAAATACCATTTAAAAAGACCAAAAAAAAAAAAAAAAAGAGAAAATGCCATGATTCTGTACAACACCAAATATTATAGAGATATCTACCTTTCTCGATTTTAATTCTCATAAACTTCCAGTCAAAATCCTAGTGTGTTGTTAAGAAAGTGATTAAGATTTAGCTGAAAGTCAAGCTAGAAAATTTTTTGAAAAGAATGAGTGAAACGTGCCTTACTAATTATATATATAAAGCTAAATTAAGAATGTGGTTCCAATACAGAAAAAGATAAACTAGTGTCGACTGAAAAAAAAAGCACAACGTGAGAGTTGCAAGTTAAGTTTTATTTGGACAAAATGAGGACTATAACCCAGGAGACAGCATTTCAGAGAGCTCTGAGAAACTGCTCCAAAGAAGCAGGGGGAAGGTCCGTATATATGTGATTTCGATGAAGGGGGAGTACATGCAATCGAGCATATATATTTTTTGCAGAATGTTTCTGTTAGTCTCGTGAAGGTTACTGCTAGTCTCGAGGAGCAGACCTCACCATGAAAGATCTTAGTGTTTTTCTAGATATGAGGGGATACAAGAATTGGGCTCCTAAAATCTTCTCCTGAAAGTATCTAACTCTCTGAAGAACTTTCCTGCCAGTTTCCCCAGAGCACAGACGACCTCATTTTTGCTCTCCACCCTGAACTCCTTTCAGGGGGTGTTGAAGGTCAGTGGCTGAAGCAGCTGCACCAGCACATGATTTAATCCTTGTCGAGGTAGATGACAAGTGCCAATTTGTAGCTCAGACTAGCATTACCCTAAATGTAGATTCTACGATGAGAGCCTATATGATAAAGGTATTACAATCAATAGAAGCCATTATGGACCATACAATAAGTGGTGATGAAAAACTGGGTAGTTAGTTTTCTTTAAAAAGTATTTACATCTTCACTCAAAACCATACATAAAAATAAATTTGATATAAATTTAAACAGGGTTTTATTTAAATATATATATATGAGATTTCTAGATGGGAAAATCTGACACATAGAAAGGATAGAAGAAAAATTACATAAAAATGGGAAACTTCAAGAGGTTAATATTTATATAAGTTAATATTTTTAATATTAAAACATTAACACAAATTGATTTAAACACAAAGAATAAAACAGATGTGAAACACACACACGAACGATGTGCACAGAAAATTCCTTTGATTAAACAAAAATACAAACATAAAACATTGATCTCACAAGTGAAAAATAATACAATCCTTTCTACCTTTAGGAAAACTCTCAAAACATGGCACAATTAAATCAAAATGGTGAACAGCCACATACATAAATTGGTACATTTCTAGAAAGCAGTTTTTAAAGATGTGTTAATAAACCTCTTGTAATTCCATCTTTGGAATTCTACTACTAACAGGGGGGAAAATGATATGGGGACGTGTTTTTCCATAGACAAGGTATTCAAATACTTTACTTTTAAGATGGAAAAATTGTGAAGAGCCCTAAATCTACAATCTAAATAGCAAGGAAATGGTTAAACTATATTGCACATGTTCCTGACATAACATTATTCAGGCATTAGCATAATGTCTATGAAGATATTAAATACAGGTCAATAAATGCATCATAGCAGCTACTATTTACATTACATGTTACATACGTTGAACCCTTAACTTTGGGAATCTAATTTAATTCCTTAGAGCAGACCTGGAAGGTGGGTTGTGTCATCTGCAAATCAGATGCCCAAACCCGCATTCTTTCAATGCATTGCTCCCAAAATTATATATTACATTACATTATATATGCATGGAGAGAGAGAGAAATCAACAATATTTACATGTGAGTTTATTAGGAGTGTAAATATATAAAAATGTTACTAGCTCTTTCTTTGCGATAGAGATGTGCATGATTCTTATTTTCTTGGTACTTTATAAAGTTTGACAACACATTACTCACATAATCAGGGTAAAAACCCATTTAAAAACGATGAAGCATCCAAAATATAGATGAAAGTGTCTGGGATATTATTTTTAATTAGGTAAAAATTTATTGATATTTCTTGGAGTGCATTTATTTTAGAGTTGTTTAATCAAAGTAAGTTGAAGATGTTGTTAAGACAGTGTGGGGCTTCAGAACAAGAAATGTTCAAAAACTGGCTTTAACCATCTCAGATAGTCAGGGTCATTACTTTTTTAAATCTAAAGTTAGAGAGCAGGGACTATAGTGCCTATGGAACTACTAACCCTCCTTTATGGATTTTCATATTTCAAAATGTTGTTCTCCACACCTATTGGAGCTCATACTACCTTAGCATTATATTATAATATTCTATATTTAACCATACAAAAGCCTACAGTTTTTTTGATTACATAATCTGCGAACTGAATTCATTAAGAGAAAATGACTCAACGGAACATGGAAGCCAAGGTAGGCTTTACACCTTACTCCTCCTTTTTTCCATAATGTGTTATATTATTTATTTAGAAATAATTGTTAAAGACCCTTTGCTTCAATTCCTCCAACTGCAGTTCGTGATCCTTAGGGATCTCCAGATTTAAGGCCATATATGCTCTTTCATAGCCATGTTGGAGAAAGATAATACATTGTCAGAGTTGCAATAAGGTATTGCTCTAACGTACCTGACATACAGGGAACAATTTGAACATATTCTGAATCTCACTTGTGTTCACATGTAATTTTGTCCAGAGAAACAGTTGGTGAATGGATGCACAGCTGCACCCAGAGGAACCTAGCCAGGTGGAAAAACACAAAACACACACTTGCACACACCTCAAACAGCTACCCCACTCACATCAGACGTTACAGCTTTTTATGGGATTTCAAATCATCCTTCTCTCACTGCTTCACAATCATCCACAAGCTGCAACCCTTCTGCCACCCAGATTAACCAGCAAACTGCAGGCCCTTTTCAAGATAAAGTGCCATATTTGTTGTGGGTAAATATTTAACCATTTAGCACATATAATTACACTACTATTTTTAATAGGGTTTGTTTGGGCTGCTGTAACGAATATACCATAGACTGGGTGGTTTTGACAACAAACATTTATTTCTCACAGTTCTGGAGGCTGGGGAGTCCAAGATCAAGGTGGCAGCACTTGTCTGGTGAGTGCTGTTTCCTGGAGAGGTATTCTCTGGGTGAAGAGCAGAGAAAGCAAGCTCTCGGTTGTCTTTTTATATGGGCACTAATCCCATTGATGAGAGCTCCACCCTCCTGACTTAATTACTTCCTGAAGTAACATCACATAACTTCCAAATAACATCACATTGGGAATTGGTCTTCAAAATATTAATTTTCAGGGGACAGAAACATTCAGTCCCTAGCAGGGTCTTATTTTTTAATGTACCAATGACAGTTTTTGAGTTTTGGGCCCTAAACCCATTTCCCTACAAGCCCTGTGGTTTTGGTTTTTTTGTTCCTGCTTTTCATTTTAAAATAGATTTTTTTTCAGTTTTATTGTGGTATAATCATGAAACCTTCATACTGTTTTCCATAGTGGCTGCACCAATTTACATTCCCACCTACAAGTGCACAAGGATTTCCTTTTCTCCACATCTTAACTAAAACTCATTCTTTTGTGCTTTTGAGGGCAGCCAGCCTAACGGGTGTGAGGTGATATCTCACTGTGCCTTTGATTTTTATTTCCCTGATGATTACTGATGTTGAACATCTTTTCATGTATTGTTGCCCATTTGCATGTCTTCTTTGGAAAAATATCTATCCAGTTCTTCTGCTCATTTTTTAACTAAATTGTTTTTCTTTTTGTTATTATTGTTTTGCTATTGACTTGTGTAGGTTTTTATACAATCAGCATATTAACCCCTTATTAGATATTTGCAAATACTTTCTCCCATTACATAGTGTGCCTTTTCACTTTGTTGATGGTTTCCTTTGCAGTGTAGAAACCTTTTAATTTTATGTACTCCCACCTGTTTCTTTTGGCTTTTGCTGTCTTTGTTTCTGGTGTCAAATCAAAAAAAAAAAAAAAAAAAATTGCCAAGACCGCTGTGAAGGAGCCAGTCCCTTATACTTTCTTGTAGGAGTTTTATGGTTCCAGATCTTACATTTTTCTTCAATCCACTTTCAGTTGATTTTTATGAGGGGTATAAAATACAGATCCAGTATTATACATTTGCATGTGGCTGCCAGTTTTTCAAGCACAATTTATTGAAGAGACTATCCTTTCTCCATTGAGTATTCTTGGCACTGTTGTCAGACATTAGTTGACTGTACATGCAGGGGTTTATTTTAGATTTCTCCATTCTGTTCCATTGGTCTTTGTGTCTATGTTGATGCAAATATTATACTGTTTTGTTGACTATAGCTTTGTACTGTAATTTGAAAGCAAGAAGTGTGATTCTTCCAACTTTGTTCTTCTTTCTTGGGATTGCTTTAGCTATTCAGAGTCTTCTGTGGTTCCACAGAAATCTTAAGATTGTTTTTTCTATTTTCACGAGTAATACCATTGGAAATTTGATACATTACATTAATTATTTTAATTACATTAAATCTGTATGTAGATTGCCTTGGGGAGAAGGGAAATATTGCCAACATTAATTCTGCCAATCTATGAACATGGAATATCTTTCCATTTATTTTGTAAACACGTGTACCTAAATCTTTGCCAGCATTTCTGATTATTTTCTTTTCTTTTTTTTTTTTTTAAACATCTTTATTGGAGTATAATTGCTTTACAATGGTGTGTTAGTTTCTGCTTTATAACAAAATGAATCAGTTATACATATACATATGTTCCCATATCTCTTCCCTCTTACATCTCCCTCCCTCCCATCCTCCCTATCCCACCCCTCTAGGTGGTCACAAAGCACCGATCTGATCTCCCTGTGCTATGCGGTTGCTTCCCAATAGCTATCTATTTTACATTTGGTAGTGTATATATGTCTATGCCACTCTCTCTTTATATGTATTCTCAGAAGTAGAATTACTAGCTCAAATACCATAAATATTTTACAATTTTTAATGCATATTACCAAATGATGCTCCAGAAATAAATGGTACCATCTACATTTTTCCAATCCAGCATCTAAGAGTGCTGGTTTCACTGCATCCTCACCACCTTTACCTTTGCATTTTTTACTGACACCTTGCTAGTTAGATATACAAAAATAAATAAATAAATAAATAAAGTTACTTTCACATCTGGATGAAGTGCTTATGGAGATTCTGACTAATGGGAAATTCTAAGGAGGATAATTTTAAGTGTTTAGATATGATTTTAGTTAATTGTAGCTGTTTCTTCCCTACAAAATTATTTTGGGGGTTGAATACAGGAGCGTGCCTGTGTTTATTTTCTTCCTGGGGATTGAAGCCTCTGCCTGTCACCCTGTTGCTCCCACTTTGCACTTTACTATTGTTCTCCCACTACCCTGCCCTGTCGCCTCCCCTAGCCAGAGACACTGTTAGTAACGGAGTTCCACCAACAATTTGCCAGCGAGTGTAATGAAAAGCACCCACAGGCTGATGATTTTCATCTGGGTCCTGAAATATGAATTAATGTGATTTGTCTGGAAAAACTCTCATAAAACATGAACTCTGTTAGGGTGTGGGTGGGTGATGAGAGAAAACAGTGAAAACTGTGTGTAGGGGGCAGAGACATCCATTTGGCTCCCATCAGCCTGGCCCACTTCTCTCTTAGAGCAACTGAACACTCGATATTTAACGAGCGCAGGGCTGCCCGAGACTACAGACGTTCCCGGCCTCCTGTGCAGCTGGGTTACTTGTGTGACTAAGCTCTCCCTCCAAGATGGAAGGAAAGAAATTTGTGCAACTTGTAGGATATTCCCTACATGGGAGAGGCAGGCCTTACTTTCTCCTTTTCCCTCTGTCCTACCTCACGAAAGTAAACACTGAAACTGTAGCTCCATCCTGCCCCATGTCCACCCCGGAAGAGGCCAACTCCCTTAGGATGACAGAGCATCAGGGATGACAGAGAAGCTTCCTGAAGTAGGCTTGCGAGAGCAGCTCCGGACTGCCTGCCTCCAGATCAGAATGTGAGAGAGATGTAAACTTTTGTTTGGCATAATTACGTGGGGGGCGGGGGGATGGGGCGGTGTGTTGCAGCAACTGAACTCTAACCAACACAGGAATCCTGGAAGGGGCTCCTCTCTGCACTTCCCATGGGTCAGGCTGCTCCAAGGACCACAGCTGTCTGATACTTTCAGCTCTCCCTTTCATGGGTGGTGGGGGTCAGCCAAGCTCAGCAACAATCCAATATCCTCTCCAGGCGCTTCTCCGGAAATCTACTGGGTGAAGATGGATGCTCCCAACACAAGGAATCTGGAGCTAATATTTTCCGGGGATACGGTCTTGTTCTTTCCCACAGATCGTGCACCCCGGCGCTCTCCTAAACACATAGCTTGTTTTGAAACGTGCTGTGCTGTTTCCCTGCTGATACGTGCAGATTCTAAATAAATAACTCAGGGCACAGACCATCTTACGTCTGTTGTAACTTGAATGTTGCTGGAAAGATGAGTTTAGAACTAAGTCCTGTGCTAAACCAATACATTTAAGAGCTTAATTTGGAAAACCAAAAAATTCCAATTGCGTCATCCATCAACAAAGCAGGACTCAACTCAAGCCTTGGCCTGAGCTCCCCATTCAAGTGCAGGTGTATGGGACTTCCCAGGCGTCTGGTCTTGTCCATGTAACTTCTCATATACTCTCCAGCCTTACAGACCACAAAATTTTATGTTGAAAAGACAACCTAATATATAATAAAATATTAAAGTGATTGAGAACATTGTAAAATGTTTCATAGTTCATTTGTTCTTTATTTGTTCATGCTTAATTATCTACAGAGTGTCTTTTCTTTCGGGACTGGTTTAAAATATAGTTTATTAATAGGGAATATGAGGTAAAGTAAGGCTAACGGATCACTAGACGACTGTCACTGAAAAGATGGTTGGTTACTTGGAGCTCCCAAGAGGAGGCCACAGGCCACACATTGGTCAGCAGGCTGAGGGAGGAGGGGAATTTGGGACAAGTGCTTTTTCTGTGATTCGCCAGGAAGGAACAGTGAGGAGGGTGAGCAGATTCAGGACTGACTAGCCTGTAGGATGTCAGGGGCTGTCCCTGGTGTCTGGGTGATGAGGGAAGGGAGACAGTGGCCCTGAGCGTGAGAGCCACAGAGGAGGTGGATGGTGAGGACTCTGGATGGATTGCTTTGCATTTGAAAAGCAGGCCTTGGATTAGTCTGAATTCAGGGAGGCAGGAGAGGAGGGACCCAGAGGCTGAGGCAAGGGGACCCAGGCCTGGCAAAGGATTGTCTAGAACAAGGCGAGCCTGGCCTGTGCAAGTGAGGAGATGTTAAAGCGTCAGGTTTACAGAACCTAGGAACTTGGTCCACACGAGGGCGCAGCTTAAACGTCACCTCCTCAGAGACAGGTCCCCTGCCTGTGCATCTGCAGTGACAGCCACTTCCACCCTCGTGTCCCAACCATCACCCACCTCATTCCTACGCAGCACCCAGGGCCGGCTCTGTCAGCACCCAGTGTGGCTGCCCCACCCGGAGGAACTGTCTTCACGGGGTCCAGACCTGCGAGCTCCTCTGCCACCGCTGTCCCCTCTCTCTGCCACCCCAGCCCCTCCCCCGCCCCGCTCTCCTGCTTCCCCTGAGGCCTGCCCTTCCCTGCACAGCGCCGACCCTTCTACACGCTGTTCGGCTTACTGTCTGTCACCTTCCGCAGCGTCAGCTCCATGGGAGCAGCAGGGGTGTTTCTTTCAAAATTGTTCTTGTTTTTGTATGTTTTATTGTCTGCGTTGCCTACAGCCCAGGTCAGTGTGGAGCCCGAGGTAGAGACTCCATAAACACTGAATGAGCAGCTGCTATCACAGCCCGGAACGAGCCTTTTTGTGATTTCCTTGTTGGGTGAGTCTCTGTCTCCTCGGGACTGGGAATCCCTTCCCCCAGCACAGGCCTGGCACAAAGCAGATGCTGGATCAGCATTTTGAGTAATGAATATGCCACTCACTGTGCTTAACACAAGCACCCAACAATGATGAACCTTGTTGCTGCCCTCAGGGGACAGTTAAAATCAAGACAACAGCCCCAAAGGAGTGGCTTAGTAAGAACCATGTCATCAAAAGACGACTTAAATGCACTTTTGGCTCCTCCAGAAATGGAATCTTAATCCAGTGGATCAGGAATCCTCTGATCAACACTAGCTAAGTCATCTGCCTGGGAGACACCTGCCATCCCCTAATGCAAAGAAAGCTTGCAAAAACCCACAGGATTCTTTGCCCAGTACAGCTTCCTTGTTTCAGCTCCCTTCTGCCTATAAGCGTCTTTCATTTTGTGCAACTCCTCAGAGCTCTTTCTGTCTCCTAAATTGGATGCTGCCTGATTCATAAATCTTCAAATAAAGCCAGTGATTTTAAAATTTTACTCAGTCGAATTTTATTTTCCTTTTTTTTTTTTTAATGAAGCTTATAGTTTATTTTAAGGTTATATTTTGCTTTAAGAGATTGTCCTAGAATCAGTCGGGTTTATTACTGCTATGTAAGAAACTATTACAAAACGTTGTGGTTTGAAATACAATTTATTATTATCTCTGCTAGTTCTGTGGGCTGTCTGTGCTTAATTGCGTGCTTCTTTTTTTTTTTTTCCACACACACTGTATTTTATTTTTACAAGAGATAAATAGACTGACACCAAGCATTGTACATGGATGACCACAACAAAAGCAACAATGATTGCAAATACCAAACATGAAACACACTCATACTATGTCATAATATTGACATTCAGTGTCAGGGATGCAGCCCACTCTGAGTTCTCTGTGTATTCTGAGGCTGGAGCTCCAACTGAAGGCTCTTCCACCACGATTCCAGGGTCAGGGTTTCTCTCCACATGACATTCCTGGTGGTTTAAAAGGGATAATTTCTGGCTGAAGGCTCCATATCATTGATTACAGACACAGGGTTTCTACTCTGTATGAATTCTCTGGTGTTTATAAAAGTGGGAGCTCTGGGTAAAGGCTGCGCCACATGGATTCCAGACATAGGGTGTCTCTCCTGTCAGTTCTCTAGTGCATATAAGCGTGAGAGCTGTGTTTAAAGGCTCTTCCACATTCATCGCATTTGTAGGGTTTCTCACCAGTGTGAATTCTCCCCGATGACCAAGGTCATGACTTTGACTAAATGCTTTCTCACATAAATGATATTCATTGTGGTTTCTCTCCTGTGTGAATGTGCTCATGACATCTAAGGGTTGGATGGTCACTGAAAGCTCTTCCACAGTCATTCCAAACATAGGGCTTCTCTCCCGTGTGAGTTTATTGGTGTGAATAAAAGTCAGCTCTCTGGCTGCATTACCTTTATAAGGTTCGTCTTCTCCAGTGTGAGCTGTTGGTGTATAAACGCGAGGCTTCAGCTGAATTATTTCCCACGTTCAGGACATTTTCAAGAGTCACTCCAGGGTGCACTCTCTCATGTTGTCTAAGGTTAGAGGGTGACTAAAAACCTTCGACATTCTGAGATCTGAATGGTTTTTCTCTACTATAATTAGCTTATGTTAATTCAGTGATGAATAACGGCTGAAGTCTCTCGCATTTGGGCTGAAAGTATAACACACGTGGAGTTAAGGTTGTTGTATGTGAAATGTCCTCATATTCTTTGCATTCAGTGGGCTCTTCTCCAGCATGAAATCCCTGCTATTGACAAGGAAAGGGAGGCTGTTAAAAATTACTCACATAATATTCATTCAGTCATTTCTCGACATGTGAATTCTAGGCGGCTCCCTCAGTGATGGTCTTCATTGAAAATCTCCCCATGTTAGTTACATTCACAGGTAGTGTTACTTTGCTGAATTCACACAGATTTTCTATCTGGTAAACCCTCACTGGTCATAGCTTTCTGATTAAGTTTTAGGTCTTCTTTATGTTTCAAACACTATATCCATGAGCTATGTTTAATCAATTACCTTTTCACTGAAGCCCAGGTTAGAGTTTGACATGTAATGTCAAATGACATGGGTCCTCAGATTGTTCCAGCCTTCATTAAATTGAGAGAAAATCTCCTGGCCACATGTCCAAGGCCATGGAGGGCAGAGCTATGGTTGAGGCTCTGATGTTGCTGATTCCCACATGGGGAGGAACCAAGGTGACTGAGGGCAAGGGCATCTGGTGGGGCGGGGTGCGCAGCAGGGAAGGTGGGGTGCTAAAGGCCTGGAATGGGTGTTGGAGAACAAATGTTGGTGCCTTTCACCAAGAATTATTAAGTGAGAATTTTGCGAGAGGTGTCCTTGCTGTGGAGGCAAGACTCTCCAGGAGACCATGGTAAGCGTTACCTGGGAATTAGTGTTAATCCTAGGAACTGAATATTAATAAAATAATAACTCTGAGGAGTAAGTCGAATCAAAGTATAACACCCCATAATTTGCATTGTTTTCTGCAAAATGGGGATATTATATCCCCCTTACATGCCGAGTAGCCAATGCAGCGTTTTTTTTGACCATGGGAGGAAAAAGCGTTCCTTCTGTCTGTGCATGCCTGTGGGTTAGGTGGGAGGGGTCACTCCCAGCTCAGTGGTTGGGGATTCATGCCTGGTGTATCTAACAATACTTTGAAAGGCTGGGTTCTCATGGCTGCTTTCTCTTTCCTCAGATTTATCTGCTTGATTTTCGGATTGTCCCTGCATAAGGATGCAGAGGAGGGCAGGTGGTGGCAGAGTTCCTGATAATGAAACAATAGGTGAGAAAAAAACTTACTTTGATTCCTGAATTGATCCATCTTTTGCCAAATGGTCAGGTTTCTAATTTGGGTCCGGATTTTCTAAGTGCACCCAGGAAATATTAACGCCAGTTATGTTCACCACCCTGTTACGGATATGGCAGGTCAGGGACCAATGTAGAAATACTCTCTTTCCCAACATTTACTTTCACTTGTTCCAGCCTCCATTAAGGCTGTGACCTCACAGAAGATGGGAGAGGTTTTTTCCTTCTCTTTTTTTAAAGGTCATCCCTTGGGCTCAGTGGCCTCCTTCATCATGTTACTGGCTGCAGTGGACTTAGGAATGCGGTGAACCCAGGGGATAGAGAATGACTCAGAGCAGAAATCTCTAGGCCAGTGGGAGCAGGCGTTTCATCAGGGGAGTCCTGTGTCAGAGGTGCTGGTGTGAGTGGGGGTTTGGTGAGAGATAGCAATAAAGAATCATTTATTTTTCCTAATTAAAAAAGATTAACTTTTTACAGACTACTCATCAACATTTTGATAGCTTCAAAAAGATAAACGTAAGTTCTTTAACTAAGTTGTTCACATAACTCTTTTCCTTTGTGTTCTTAACCTTCATTCAAATTAGAAAGTTGAATGCAATGTCTGCAGATTCTTATTTTCTTAATTATGACTGTGTATGGAGGAGAAGGGGCATAGTACACAGAACAAAATGTAGAGCACCGGACAGCAAACAACAGTCTGGGGAGCTCCAAGCCCTCAGTCCGCCACAGTGACATCAATAAAACAACCAGGATCTGCCTGAATGAGCTGGGGTTCTAGCCCAGGGAAGCCCAGAAGTGACAACAATGGACTTTCTGATCCCACCATTGCCAGCCCTGGTACGTGTTCCTATTAGACCCGGGGATGTGTGTGTGTGTGCTTGTCTGTGTGCGTGTGTGTGTGTCTTTCTTCTTCCTGGCACCCCTGGACTTGCCGAGTGTACATCAGTGTTTCATGAAAGCCATGGCCATGTGGTGCTAAAGTTATAAGACCCTTTTAGTCTTGTATCTTCCTGCGTTGGATACATAAAATTTCTCTAATAGGTCCAGATGCAAATGTTCAGCTGTCTCCTTGGCTCCTACCTGCAATGGCATGGGATGTCTTTTTCTTGGGAAAGCAGCTCTAGGCTCATGGACAGAAGAGCTGCACAGGTGTAGGGTGGGCAGAGATAACTGGAGTAACCAAGTGAATTGCTAAGGTCTCCTGATAAGGAGGTAAGAGGCTGGGCACCAAGGGAACCCAGGTCTGCAGAGTCAGGGTTCCGACTGCAGAATTCTCCACATTAGCGTGAGGAGCGCGTCTCCTTCGCGGCAGCCTCCTGCCCAAATCTTCCCAGCCCTGTACGCTGCTGGGGTCGCGTCGTGCCGTGCCGAGCCGAACCGGCAGGTAGCTCCGAGGCGGACGCCCCGAGACGAACTCGAGGGTTTTGGGGGTCTGAGTTGATCCTTCGCCGTCCAGCGATCAGAATCCATCCCGCTGACGTTCGAGCCCGTTGTCGGGAGCCACCTGGCGGCCGCTTTTGTGTTGTCCCTTCCCTCCTGAGCTTTGGCGACCTTCGCGAGGGATATGACTTGCCCGCTAGGTGCGGGGCAGAGTTCCGGGAGGCCGGCGACGCTGGCGGCGACCATCCCGGTGGTGCGGAGTGGTGGGCGCGTCCTGCTCTCACCGGAGATTGAATGTGGAGAGCAGTGTGTTGTGGGGCTGGCGCTGAACTCCCTCGAAGCATTGTGGTGAGGTCTGCGATGGTCGACCAGCACTCCCTGGTGCCCCTTGCCCGCGGAGACCTCTCGTCCTGCTAAGCCTGACCAGGAGAGGATGTCCGTGTCCGACGTCGTCCTCCGTGTGTCACGATCCGTCGGTGCGTCCTCGCCGTCTTGGGGGCCCTGGTCTAACCCGGTGCAGGCGAAGCTGTGGGGCTGTTCACAGGGGGCCACTTCAGTTTCTCCGGGTTACACGCGAGGCGGTCACGGGGGCGAATCTTGCCCGGAGGCAGGGGCACGGGATGCGTGTCAACAGATGGTATCCACCCGGCAGATTGAACCGGCGTCTACGCGGGGTGCTCCCACTCCCACTACTTGGTCGCCTCGTCAGCGTGGCGCTTGAGTTTGTGCAGGTCCCCTCACCGGGGACTGTCGAGGGCAAGAGGGGAGGGCGCTCATGGAGCGCCCGCAGTCCCTCCTAGGCTTCGGTGGTCGTAGATCGTAGTCATTTCTCTTTGGGAAACAGGGACCTCCCGGGGCATCCGGTGATGGTGGCGAGGAGATCCGAGCCTGGCCGCGGTCCTGAGTGGGCGCGGTTGTCGGTAGCTTCTCTGAAGAAGCTCTGCAGACAGGGAACGGACTACAGACGCGCGGGCGGACGGGATGATCCCCCAGGGCGAGAAATGGGACCGACGGTGGCCTGGATCGGGGGCGGGTGTCAGTGGCGTGGCGGTGCGCCTCGCCGGTGTGCGATCTGGATCCTTCTTGTTGAGGGTCACACCAGTTGCAGGTCACTTGGCGTCTGCAGCGGCAAGGTCGACCAGATGGCCGGATTTCGTTATTGGGGCAAAAGAAAATTTAATGAATTAAAATTTTTTTTGGTTGTGAGATTGACTTCAATGTGAACATTAGTAAAATGAGAAATCCTAATGTTTACAGTAAATCGACATTACTGTAATAATTACTATCGTTTGCAGTTTTTTTCACAAAATGTTGATTTATGAACTTTAAAATATATTTAGTACAATTTTTTGTGATACAAGTCTGCTAATGAGAAAACTGGAATTCTTTTGCAAGGGGGATGCCATTTAGCTTATTACAGATTCCTATCATCAAAATTTAAGTTGTTAATCGTGACTTATAAGGAGATTTTGCATGGTTTACATATTTCATATTTGAAAATTCTTTTCACACAGATATGTACTACCAAATACTGCAGTTCATGAGCATATGATTTTAATTGAGCATATTCATTGTTTGGAAGGAATTTATAAATTTCTGTTAGATTCTTCTATTGATATTTGCCTTTTAATATGTCATTATATTGTACATTAGTCATTTCCAATTCTGTTTGCAGTTAATTTTAAAAACATTGATTCAAGTTTATCTATCCACAGAGGATCTGATTGACTGAAGATGTTGAAGGAGGGTTTTGGGATGCAGAATTTTCTAAATCCACCTGGAAGTCTGGGAACTTCTCCCTCTAGCCACAAGACCCTACCCCACACCCTGCAGCAAGCAATCTGGAAAACCAGACTCCAACCTCTGCAACAATAGGCCCCAAGGGTCAGGACTTGGTCAGTGACTCACAGCTTCGTCATTTTCAGTCTTTTCCATGTAGAACTAAATGCAGGGAAAGCCAAATATGTTCCCCTAAGTAATCACTTAGGACGCCCCTCTTCCTAACAGCTTGTCTCCAGCCTCCCACATCACAAGCTCTGGGCAGGACATGCCTTCCTTTTTTTGCCACCAGAAAGTGTCCCCACTCTTATGTGTGCCCTGAGTCTCAGCCTGATGTGAGTGGTGGTGGCTGACTCCCGTGCTCTATAGATAAGTTGTGAGTAAATAGTGCTTGTTCTCATTTGGGGGGGTGTCTTCTTTCATATCTACAGAGCTTAGTATGGCAAGAAGCAAATAAAACTCATGATAATGTTTCCCATGTTACTTAAAAATTCACATTTATTAATCACCATTTTTTAAGTTGAGACACAATTCACGTACCATAAAATTCACCCTTTGAAAAGTGTAGAATTTAGTGATTTATAATCTATTCACAAAATTGTGCAACCATCAGCACTAATACCAGAACATTTCATCACCCTCAAAAAGAAACCCCAACCCCATTAGTCTCTTCTATTACACCTATGCTCAGGCCGTGGCCACAACAAATCTGCTTTCTGTCTCTATGGTTATGCCTATTCTCAGTATTTCATGTGATTGGAATCATACAATATGTGTCCTTTATGTTTGGCTTCTTATACTGAATAATATGCTTTTGAGGCTCATGTTTTAGAATGTATCAGTAATGTACTCCTTCTTTTGGCCTAAGAATTTTCTTTTTAAGCCATAAGATTTTAACGTACATTCACATGCCACCAGGGTTTTTTGTTTTTTGGGTTTTTTTGGTAAAACATATATTTTCAATATTAACCATTTAAAGTCTACAGTTGACTAACACTAAGTACCGTTTCCCTGCCTGACCCCAACTTATCCCACTCACCTGGAGCTGCCAGTAGGCCCAGAGGACACAAGCCCAGCCATGCTGCCCTTCCTTGGAACTCCCAACGTCATCCAACCTGACCATGACACCACTATTAGTGCCCCACATTGTAGCAAAAAGAACTTGGGACACGGAGAGACTCTAGTGAAGAGGGCAGCTGCCCCCAGGCAAGTTGTGTACTTGGGACAAGGAAGCAGTGCCCTGGGACCTGCAGTCACCCAGGGGCCCCATGAGGTACAGTGCTGGTCTCCTGAGGGCTTATTCTGCTGAGGTCCCCACCAGGACCCTATGGAGGAGAACCAGTGATCACTTGGGGACATCTCTTGTCATTCTTTTCTTCCTTCCTTCCATTCTTTCTCTTTTTCTCTTTCCACCCGGAAGAGGTAAAGCTTGACAAGAAAAAAATAAATGACTTTCTAGACCGTCCATATTTCAGGGCTGCCTCATGGATCTGTCCTTAGTTTCTCAATAAAAACCCTCTAAGGAACTAAGATGTGCTACGTGTTCCATGCACGCTCACCTGTGTGCCTGCCCCGCAGTCCTCCATCTTCCCTTCCCTCTTCCAACACTTCACTCCCCTGTGGGGGCTTATTCAAGGGCAAAGATTGCTGTGAGTTCCAGCATGATGTCTGCCTCACCCCCTTCATGACTATCTTGTTGACTCAATAGCTTGTGTCCTGGCTGTTCAGGAGCCCTCGTCTGTCCTGTGCCCAGGGACACTGCTCATCGTTAGCAACACCCACCTGTATTCTTCACTGTTCAGGCCCTGAAAAATCGGTTATCCTGACCTGGGACAGCTTTAAATATAAGAAATTGCTACCTTCTACCGCTGGGGTCAGAAGGCTGGGTGTGTGGTCCAAGGCTCTCGGAGGTGTTTTGCATCCTCCCAGAATCTCCTCTCACCTCCCTAAGAAACTCTACTACCAGGACACCTCCAACCAACACCCTCCATTAGGTGCTGAGCTGTCAATATTTCCAGCCCAGAAAGACCACAGCCTGTGCTTTGCAACAGGGAAAACCCTCCCCTCTACCTCCAGTCCATCCAAGTCGCCCCCTGTTCCTCAACTCGCACAGCCCACAGACGGTTTCTGAGTCTGTTCAGCAGGCGAGGTCCCATAGGTGTCAGGTCCTGAGTCTCTTCCAGCCACCATGTTCTAACCAATCCTACATGATGAGTCCATGGTCCTGTGGGAGTGCAGGGGCCCCTCCCATGTGCCTCTGCTGTCACTGTTGCTGGATCTCCTTCCTCCTTAAATCAGGGCAAGGAGCTTGGTTTCTCTGGGCCTGTGAGTGGGGAAGGGTAAGAGGGGACGAGTGGCCTAGAGAGTCCAGTCCATTCTGCATTCTGTGGGCCCATAACCCTGGTGGGTGGAAGCAGAGGGGGTAATGGGACAGCGAGGCTCTTGGCCTGCTTGGTGGCTCGGGATTTAGGGCACATTCAAGTGGAAGCTGAACCTACTGGAGAATGTTGCTCAACAAACAGTTTCTGCGTGTGTAGGAGCTGAACCAGTTCACCAAGCTCTCTCAAAACTAACATCCATTTATAAACACTCTTCTGGTAACAGGGGAAGGGCAGACGATGTTCCAGGAAACTTCTCCCTAACCTCCTGGGAACATGCTGACAGGGTCTTTGAATATGCTACAAATGTCTGCTTTGGTTATGAAGACATTGGATGATTTGAAGGTACATTTTGGAAATGTAGAAAACTACAGTACTTCAAAATTAAAATCCTATTTTATGATTTAGAATCTACTGTACTTAGATGACTGATAAATTGTTTAATTAAAGCTTTGGTAAAAATAAAAGCTGAGAGCTAAACAGTTTTAACATTACTTTCTATTTTCATAATTTTTACATTATAATCTAAAACTGTGGCATGCTTAACTATTTGTCCATCTATCTCTCATTCTCCCTCTCTCCGTAGTTTTAAGATGTTTGTCACTATTTGGCAGGTGCCAATTCTTCTGCAACACGCACACTTCATTCTGTAGGAGAAGTGGTAATGTTTGTTCACAGGAGTGTAAGTGAGGAGGTGATGCTAGGGCGGGATGGGCCACTGCAATGTGGTGAAAGAAGGGCAGGCATTGTCCAGGGGGGCTGTGCCCTGGCCCCTAGGCTCATGCTTTTATCCAGACATCTGGGGCGCCCTGATTCACTCTTAACCCAGTAAACAGGGGGCCTAGAAAAGCTCTGTGAGCAGCCCTGGCCAGGAGCCCTTCACGTACTTCTCTCCATTTACATCGTGGGCATGGAGTTCTCTCATAGATCTTCAAAGTTCTCAGTTCTTCTGATTCCTATAATCTTCGATTTTCTTCTTGCCAAGGATGTCACTAATTAAATCAGCCTATATATGATCAATATGAACATATATTATTGATATATTAATAAATATTAGTATATTAAAATATTAGTATATCATATTTAACATTTTATTTACATTATATGTACATATATTTATGTAGTATTATTTTATTATAATAAATTAAATTAATAAATATAAGTAAGCTACTAATATGAATATATATTACACCTGTGAGTCAGGATTTGCCTTCTGGGTGCTCAACTCTGCCCACTGAGCCACACTGTTTGCCTGAAAAAACGAAGACTTCAGAGGAAAGTGAAAGGTCAGGGGGAGGCGGGCAGAGAAGACCTAACCTGCAATCACAGTGAAGAATGAGGTGTGTTCTCAAGACCAGCTTGAAGCG
The DNA here is from genome assembly GCF_028564815.1 of Eubalaena glacialis. NCBI lineage: Eukaryota > Metazoa > Chordata > Mammalia > Artiodactyla > Balaenidae > Eubalaena > Eubalaena glacialis. Next base: position 393,791 of record NW_026871455.1, read on the forward strand.
CACACTCTTAGTGAGGGGAGTGGATGCAAACACTGGCTCCCGCCTCATGCGCGCCGTCTGGAGTGGGGGGATGGGGGAGGAAGCGTCCTCCAGGCATTTCTTCTCCGGCTCCTCCCACCGGACCCCCTCTCTTCCCCAGTCTCTGCTGTGACACTTGTGTTTTGCCACCTGGAGGTGAATTTATCCCTCTCCCACTGTTTTCCTCCTTCCTGTCTCTCTTTTCTTTCCCTTCCTTGAGGCTCTCAGGCTTGCTATCAGCCAGGCTGGGGTCCACAGTCAGTCATAAGCACACACCTTGCAGCCAGCGTGCTGTCCTTGCCCCATCTTCCTCCTTTCAGAGCTGGGATAACTGGGTACCTGCTGTCCCTGGAGACTTTCCCTGCTGTTAGTCTCCCCCTGCCAGGTGCTCGGATGTGCAGGGCAACTAAAGGCGCCTCTGACTTTCCCCGGGTGTTCATGCTAGCACTGATTGGAGGTTGCTAAGGCTTGCCACCTAAGCACAGGCTGTGCGTTGGTTTAAGATATAGCCCAAAATTACAATAAGAAAAAAACTCCCCTGATAAGATTGGCATGACTAAATATATTCAGAACTTCATTGAGCCTATTCTCATAACTCAATTTACTACAGCTTTAGAGGTTTCTAACTTCTACTCAGATTTGCAAAGATTGGTCACTGGGAAATGTATTAGCTGTCATTGTTTTCCAGATGGCAGAGTAAACAGGGACTAAACGTAGAAACACCTGCAAAATACCTAATATGGTCAAAATTGTCCGACTCCTTTACAATGTTATTGTTTAACCAACCAGACAAATGAGAAATGCCAGAGAAAAGTCAAATATAGATGTATTTTCGTTCAGCCAAAAAGATGACAGTGAGAGGTGAGGTGAGGAAGCTGGCCCAGTGTGGGTGGCGGGACCAGGCTGTTGAGACCTTATGCAGGCAGCTGTGGCTGCAGCTCTACCACGTCCTCCACGGGGCTGGTCTCTCAGCCCCACAGATGGGCAGCTTTTCTTGGTAAACTCAGTGTAAGGATATCAGCCATTCATCAGGTACTTCTTTGGCTTCACACGTGAGCAGGACCGTTGTAGCTGCAAGGTTTACAAATTAGAGCCTCTGCAGTCACTAGTCTGTGCTCTGTGCTCTCCTCAACTGAGGCTTCTTCTGGTGTCTATCACAGCACCTATACCACGTCCTGAGTGTCCAGGCTTAGAGCGGTGCTGCTTGAGACTGGGCTGTGACATTTCCGTGTCTAGCATGTAGCAGGCATTGCATGAATATTTATTGGGGACAAGGAGGCTAAACTGCACAAGCGTCTACTCCTAAGCTGATTCACACAGCTTGTGACTGCAGCTGAGCTCCAGAGACCTCACTGCCTGTGGTGGGTGCTAAAGCTCTCACAGCTTGTTTCATCTGCGTGTTCTTTTCCCCCTGATAATATGACCCTGTTAGCTTCTCCTCCTAGAGGTTTGCATAGACCAAGTGGGAAGGACCAAAGTTGTTCCAGTCTTGTGTCAGGCTGTTAAACCTCAACTACACTGAAAGCTCATGAGAGGTACGGTATCACGTGGGGGTGACTTTAAACAAGAGTTGTCACAGTGCCACTGACCTCAACAAGCTTATTCACTTTTTGTGTAAAAGTTTTAGTCCAATACTCTGCTCAAAAAGTGCAGAATGCACATTGTGTGATGTTTCAGCCCTTTGCTCTTGCTCTAGGGCAAGATTTCTCAACCTGGGGATGAAAGACATTCTGAGGTGGATAACTTTTTGCTGTGGGAGCCGTCCTGTGAGTTCTGGGATGTTGAGCAGCACCCCTGGCCTCTACCCACTAGCATCTCCTCAGGCGTGACAACCCAAAATGTCTCCGGATGTAGCCACTTGTCCTCTGGGGATGGGGGATTGGGGAAAAATTGCCCCAGCTTAAAATTGTTTCTCAAGTGACACCAGTAGATTGCAAGGAGAACCAAAACAACAGCTACAAAAACAACAACAACAAATGACTCACCAAGACTTGCCCAGTGTGGAATTATGACAAACTAAAGAATAGGCTTTCATTGTGTAGTAGCTTCAGGCTATTTTTGGATCCTTCTGTGCAGATAAGAATCGAAGCCCTCCATCTCTTAGTGGTATTTGACCCAAGGCCCCAAGATGCCTTTACCTAAAGTGTGTTTAATGTCACGCTTGTTTAATATATTCTCCCAGATCTGCCCCTCTGTGTGCCTGCATCAACAGCGTGTATCTACTTAGATTATACAATGTGAGAAAACAGAATCCTCATTTTTCAATAGCCTTCAGGATAACAACTCACAATGAACCTAAACTAATTTTACTGATAATAGTGTGACTTTGCTGCCAGAATATATAGTAAATATTAGGAAACAATCTATTTTACAGTAATAATTCAAAATGAAGTTAAAGAAATTTAATCATCATGACTGTTTACCACCAGAATCAGGTAGTGTAGCATGTCAGGTGGTGCAGCAAGGTGAAGATGACAAGCCAAATATCTCTAACATGTTCCCCACTTACTCATCTCTAAAATATGGGGCACCACTCAGGGTGTACATGGATGTGCCACCCACACCTCTAATAATTAGTTATGTTGAACATCTTTTCATGTGCCTCTTTGCCATCTGTATGTCTTCTTTGGAGAAATGTCTATTTAGGTGTTCTGCCTATCTTTTCATTAGGTGGTTTGTTTTTTTGATATTGAGCCACATGAGCTGTTTATAAATTTTGGAGGCTAATCCCTAGTCAGTTGCATCATTTGCAAATATTTTCTCCCATTCTCTGGGTTGTCTTTTCATTTTGTTTATGGTTTCCTTTGCTGCGCAAAAGCTTTTCTGTTTAATTAGTTCCCTTTTGTTTATTTTTGTTTTTATTTCCATTACACTAGGAGATGGATAGTAAAAGATATTGCTTTAATTTATGTCAAAGAGTGTTCTGTCTATATTTTCCTCTAAGAGTTTTATAGTATCCAGTCTTACATTTAGGTCTTTAATCCATTTTTTGTTTATTTTTGTTTATGGTGTTAGAGAATGTTCTAATTTCATATTTTTTCACATGTAACTATCCAGTTTTCCCAGCACCAATTTATTGAAGAGACTGTCTTTCCTTCATCGTATAGTCTTGCCTCCTTTGTCATAGATTAATTGACCATAGGTGGGTGGGTTTATTTCTGGGCTTTCTATCCTGTTCCACTGATCTATATTTCTGTTTTTGTGCCAGTACCATACTGTTTTGATGACTGTAGCTTTTTAGCATAGAGTGAAGTCAGGGAGCCTGATTCCTCCAGCTCTGTTTTTCTTTCTCAAGATTGCTTTGGCTATTCAAGTTTTTTTCTATTTCCACACAAATTTTAAGATTTTTTGTTCTAGTTCTGTGAAAAATGCCACTGATAACTTGATACGGATTGTATTGAAGCTGTAGATTGTCTTCGGTAGTATAGTCATTTTAACAATGTTGATTCTTCCAATCCAAGAATATGGTATATCTTTCCATCTGTTTGTGTCACCTTCGATTTCTTTCATCAGTGTCTTATAGTTTTTGGAGTACAAGACTTTTGTCTCCTTAGGTAGGTTTATTCCTACAAAATCCTAAAGACGCTACAAGAAAACTACTAGAGCTCATCAATGAATTCTGTAAAGTTGCAGGATACAAAAATGAAACACGGAGATCTGTTGCATTTCTATACACTAACAATGAAAGGTCAGAAAGGGAAATGAAAGAAACAAATCCATTTACCATCACATAAAAACATATATATATAATTCTTGGCAATCAACTTACGTCATTTTGAGGTTTTTGCCATTATAAGCCTCCCCAATCTTGTAGTCTGGCTGAACACATTTCAGGTCCTTCTAGAATCTGTCTCTCCTGAGCTATAGACCTCAGCTTGGCACAAATAAAATTCTTTTCTATTCCTAGTATAGATTGATTTAGTGATTATTTATATTGACAAAACAGTTAAAGAGTTTCTTTGTAACAGTTCAGAATATAATGAACAGCTAAAATATGAGTTACAGATACTAAAGCCCACTTTCATTTAGTTCACGGAGGCTGCTACAAGGGCAGGGGACAGGGACGTGCTCTGGGCCCAGCAAGGAGGGACTCGACAGCTCTCTGCTCTTCCCAGCCTCTCCGAAGCCCACTGCGCTGCCCCTGGGGTGGGGGGTGGGGACAGCAGCTCAAGCATCATGGAGACCCTGGAGACATGACTATGAGTTGGAAGGTGCCCAGACCTGCACCCTTCAGAGACCATCTCCATTGATGACACTCCGAGCCCTGGAACTGCCAACCTGAGGTCCTCTTCTTATGGAGCAAGGGCTCATGTGACTGAGGTGCAGAAAGCCCAACTCTGACAGCAGGTGTTTTAATCAAAGTAAGGGTTTATTTACAGATCTCCAAGAAAGGGAGTGGGAGACAAGCCACAGATACACTCCAATTTGGCCTTTCACTTAGGGGCTTTTTTAAAGGGAAGAAAAAAGAGGCTGCCATTAATCATCATCATTTGACATTTCTGTGACTCTTTTTTTTCCTTTTTTAACAAATCGAAGTATAGTTGACTTATTGATACAATATTGTGTTACTTTCTGGTGTATAGCAAAGTGATTCAGTTTTATATATATATATATTTTTTTGATTATTTTCCATTATAGGTTATTACAAGATATTGAATATAGTTTCCTGTGCTATGCAGTAAATCCTGGTTAGTTACCTATTTTATGAACAGAATTGTGTAAATGTTAGTCCCATACTATATGTGACATTTGTTCATCATAGCTTCAGAAGTCAGGCTATCTCTGGTTTATGATTCTCAGGCCAGGTGGTCCCCGGCTCAGGGATCTTTGAACTCATCCTGCCCTAGAGAAACAACCTGAATTTGGAGTGAATGATGACATCTACAACAGCAACTGGTACATTGCTGGTGTTAACAACAGAAGTGTAGTCACCTGACCCTGCTTGATGAGTGTTCAGTTAGCACAGGATTGAGGTTAGAGGTGACAAAGAAAAGGAATAATGTTTTGGATAGAGAGATCATCGTAAACTCAGTGAGGGAACTCTGTTTTAGGGGGACTTGGATTCACCCTGCAGGACGTGGGAGGACAGCACCTCACTCCTGGTGCCCAGCCCCCATCAGCTCCTGGACGGACCCCTGCCCCTGAAGAGACCACTGTGGGGGAAGGAGGAGCTGCTGGGACAGCGGCCTCTGAACCCCTCTCTCCTCTGGCCCATCTCAGGGCTCCGAGTTCCTGCAGGAGTGGAAAAATTCTTAGGCCAAACGAAGGAGTAGATTACTGATACATTCTAAAACATGAGCCTCAAAAGCTTGATATTCAGTATAAGAAGCCAGCCATAAAGGGCACATATTGTATGATTCCAGTCACATGAAATATTCAGAATAGGCATATCCATAGAGACAGAAAGCAGATTTGTGGTAGCCACGGCCTGAGCATAGGTGGAATAGAAGGGACTAATTGGGATGGGGTTTCTTTGTGAGGTGATGAAATGTTCTGTTATTAGTGCCGATGGTTGCACAACTTTGTGAATAGATTATAAATCACTAAATTCTACACTTTTCAAAGGGTGAATTTTATGGTACATGAATTGTGTCTCAACTTAAAAAATAGTGATTAATAAATGTGATTTTTAAAATAACATGGGGAACATTATGAGTTTTATTTGCTTCCTGCCCTACTAAGCTAAGCTACTAAGCTACTATATTTTCTAATTCTTCCAGGTTCAGTCTTGGAAAATTGTACATTTCCAAGAATTTGTCGATTTCTTCATGGTTGTCCACGTTATTGGCATGTAGTTGTTTGTGGTAGTCTCTTATAATCCTTTGTATTTCTGCAGTGTCAGTTGTGATTTCTCCTTTTTCATTTCTAATTTTAGTGATTTGTGTCCTCTCCCTTTTTATCTTGATGAGTCTGGCTAAGGGTTTATCAATTTTGTTTATCTTCTCAAAGAACCAGCTATTAGTTTTATTGATCTTTGCTATTGTTTTCTTCATTTCTATTTCATTTATTTCTGCTCTGATATTTATGATTTCTTTCCTTCTACTGACTTTGGGTTTCCTTTGTTCTTTTTTCTCTAGTTATTTTAAGTGTACGTTTAGCTTGTTTATTTGAGATTTTTCTTGTTTATTGAGGTGAGATTAAATGGCTATAAATTTCCCTCTTAGAACGGATTTTGCTCTGTCCCATAGGTTTTGGGTCAGCTTGTTTTCACTGTCATTTGTTTCTCTGTATTTTTTAATTTCTTGTTTGATTTCTTCAGTGATCTCTTGGTTATTTAGTAGTGCACTGTTTAGCCTCCATGTATGTGTGTTTCTTCCAGTTTTTTTCTTGTAATTGAATTCCAATCTCATAGTGTTGTGGTCTGAAAAGGTGCTTGATATGATTTCAATTTTTGTAAATTTTCTGAGGCTGATTTATGACCCAAGATGTGATGTATCCTAGAGAATGTTCTGTGTGCACTTGAGACGAAAGTGTATTCTGCCACTTTTGGGTGGCATGTTCTATAAATATCAATTAGGTCTACCTGGTCTATTGTGTCATTTAAAGCTTGTGTTTCCTTATTTATCTTCTGTTTGGATGATCTGTCTATTGGTGTAAGTGGGGTGTTACAGTCCCCTACTACTATTGTGTTACTGTCAATTTCTCCTTTCATGGTTGTTACCATTTGCTTTATGTATTGAGGTGCTCCTATGTTGGGTGCATAAACATTTATAGTTGTTATAGCTTCTTTTTGGATTGATCCTTTGATCATTATATGGTGTCCCTCCTTATCTCTTGTAATAGTCTTTATTTTAAACTCTACTTTATCTGATACAAGTATTGCTACTCCAGGTTTCTTTTGATTTCCATTTGCATGGAATACCTTTTTCCATCCCTTCACTTTCAGTCTGTATGTGTCCCTAGGTCTGAAGTGGATCTCTTGTAGACAGCATATATATGGGTCTTGTTTTTGTAGCCATTCAGCCAGTCTGTGTCTTTTGGTTGGGGCATTTAATCCATTTACATTCAAGGCTATTATTGATATGTGTGTGCCTATTACCATTTTCTTAATCGTTTTGGGTTTGTTTTTGTGGGTCTTTTTCTTCTCTTGTGTTCCCCACTTAGAGAAGTTTCTTTAGCATCTGTTGTAAAGCTGGTTTGGTGGGGCTGAATTCCATTAGCTTTTATTTGTTTGAAACGTTTCTGACCTCTCCATCAAATCTGAATGAGATCCTTGTTGGGTAGAGTAATCTTGGTTGTAGGTTTTTCTCTTTCATCACTTTAAGTATAACCTGCCACTCCGTTCTGGCCTGCCAAGTTTCCACCGAAAAATCAGCTGATAACTTTATGGGGATTCCTTTGTATGTTACTTTTTTTTTCCCTTGCTGCTTTTAATAGATTTTCTATGAATTTAATTTTTGTTAGTTTGATTAATATGTGTCTTTGTGTGTTTTTCCTTGGGTTTATCCTATATGGAACTGTCTGTGCTTCCTGCACTTCGGTGACTATTTCCTTTGCCATGTTATGGAAGTTTTCCACTATAATCTCTTCAAATATTTTCTCAGATACTTTCTTTTTCTCTTCTTCTTCTGGGACCCCTATTATTCAAATGTTGGTGCATTAGTGATGTCCCAGATGTCTCTGAGATTGTCTTCAATTCTTTTCATTCTTTTTTCTTTATTCTGCTCCTCAGCAGTTATTTCCAACATTTTGCCTTCCACCTCACTTATTCTGTCTTCTGCCTCTGTTATTCAGTTATTGATTCCTTCTAGTGTATTTTTCATTTCAGTTACTGTGTTGCTCATCTCCGTTTGTTTGTTCTTTATTTCTTCTAGATCTTTGTTAAACATTTTTTTTTGTATTTTCTCAATCCGTGCTTTCATTCTATTTCCAAGATTCTGGATCATATTTACTATCATTACTCTGAATTATTTTTCCAGTAGCGTGCCTATTTCCTCTTCATTTATTTGGTCTTGTAGGTTTTTACCTTCCTCCTTCAACTCTGACATAGTTCTTTGCTGTGTCTTTATTTTTCGTTTTTATTATTGGGATTGTGTTCCTGTTATACTGGTGGTTTGGTCTGAGTCTTCCAACCCTGTAGTCTGTATTCTATTGGCTAGAGCTGGGTCTTGCTGCTTAGATGAGGAACTCTGTGAGATCTCACTCTGAAGAACATTCACTGGGGTCTGAGGTTCTCTGTTAGTCCAGTGGTTTGGACTTGGACCTCACATTGCAGGCGTTTCTGCCCAAACCCAGGCTCGAGAATCAAGATCCTGCAAGCCACATGGGGCAGCAAGAGAAAAAAAAAGAAAAAGAGAGAAAAAACTATAACAAACGCCCTCTACTCCTCTCCTGCTCTTCCCGGGGAGTCACTCCCACCTGCCTCTCCTGATCTCCACAGCCTCAGGGGCGCTGATCTTGTCGGGCTTCCACTTCTCCTCCCCATTCAGTCCCCGTATGTCCTACCAGTTTACTCTGGTGTTCCTCCCGTCTCCTTGGGGGTCAGAGTTCCCCACCAACGGCCATTGTCCATGTGGTTTTACATACATCCCTGCATCACTGAGAACTTGAATTTTTGGAGCTGTATCAAACTCAAGTACACCACTAGCCATTTTCCAAACAATGTCTGCTAGCAGCTGCCAGTTGCAACCCTGGAATTTCAAAATCACCCTCCTTCAAAACTATATATTTATTTTGAACCCAAACCAATCCTTGCTTAACAAGCCCCTTGCTTCTTGCCAACTTCAATCCTACTTCTTGACAAACAATATATGTAACCTTGCAGGTTTTTGGCTTTATAAACTTTCCCCATTTTGTAGTCTGCAGGAAAACAGTTCAAGTGCTTCTTGGATGTGTGTCTTCTGGGCTGCAGTCCTAACAAACCCCAAATAAAAGCCTCTTTTTTTCAAGCAGGACTGTGTTCTGGGAATTTGTGGTCAACACAGGATTGCTTTTCTCTCTGCTTCCTGTGTCTTTGTCATCATTCCCCACAAGGCCAAAGTTCACACTCCGTTTCTTCCCAGGACCTGTGCTGACCCTTCATGGATGAAAAAGTGCCTCAGTGGATTAATTTACACTTAACATGTAGAGCCTTTACAGATCTTTTTTTACACATATTGTTACTTATGTAAGTTGATGCTCTATATCTTGGCAAATCAGTTGACAATTTTTCAAAGTGTTAAAAAACAAAATTCAACTGAATAAATGTTAAACATCCTATTGGCTTTATTCAGTGATTCTTGAATCTGACACCATCCCGTCTAGCAGACAGAAAGGAGCTCCAAGAGCTAAAGAAGGCAAGAGGTTTTACAGGTGGAAGGGAGCAGAGACAAGAAAGTTACACTAGGCAGCAGGCTGGTTGCTAATTGCAAGGTTCCTTTCCTTTAGGGGATGGGAGGGGCATTGTGGGCAGATGACCCAACTAGTCCTGATCAGGAGATTCCTAACTGGATGGTTCAAGATTCCGTTTCTGGGAGATCAAAAATCTCTTCCTGGTTGACCTATAAGTCACATCATTGATACACATACTCTCTCTCTGTCTTCTCATTGCAGTGCAGTGTCCCTGCTTCCATCCCATAAGCTCTCTGAAATTGGTGACCTCCACCCATTCAGCAGCATGAGTGACATGCCTAGGTTGATCCCACCTCTTGCACAACAGCCAGACATTTGGAAGAGGTATCACATTCTCACCGGAGAGATCAGAAAAAAAAGCTCATCCACGTACTGATGGTGAATCCTTGGTAGTCTCAAACAAAGCCATCCTTGGCTAAAACTACTTTCTGTTGTTGATCTTGCACAATTGTGCTTCCTGGTTTAAAGTGTTTTCTTCTGTGATGGATTGATTATTAAGTGTTCCCTATACTTCACGGTGTGCAGGATTTTCACTTTGGTCTTGTCCTAATGATCAAGAGATGAGAAGATTAAACAAGGCTGCCTGATTTATTCAAGATTGATTCTATACAAATTTTCTCATTAAATCTCAGCCACATAACTAAAAGCAAACATGGCGAAATAAAACCACAGTTCTGGCATCACTGTTTTGTGTAGTCCTATACTATAAAAATAAATATTGTCACCAGAGCTTCCTTGCAGCCATAGTTGCTGTAATTGGAATGTTTATCACCATGGTGATCGGCTGCTTTGGCTGTTTATACCAGAAGGGTCATGGCTGGAGGCTAGTCTTTTTGAGCACAGGCTCGAAAGAAACCCATGTTATCCTACAAAAGTATATCCCATCTGTCCCTGGAAATACCTAATTTCCCTTGGTGACTAGTTTTATATACCAGTTGTATGGGTTTGGTTTAACATCACCCTTCTAACAATAAACAAATCCATTTTTGTGTGATGTCAAATTAGGTTGCTCTAAGTTGTGAAACTGATTAATCCCATCATCAATTCCCAAAACAATGCTTTCCACCCTGTAAGTCCTCTGGGGACATGACCTGATCCATTGTTGGTTGAGAGTGTTTTTACATAACATGGAAGATAACGCACAATTGGAGGGATGACCTTGAGGAAGCAACTTTGTATTTGCTTACATCCCTCAGATATTACAGCCATGAGAAGCCAAACTCATAGAAATAGAGAAAGGAATGGTGGTTTCCAAGTTGGGGTAAAGGGGGAGGGGTTAGCAAAAGAGAACAAGCATTCAAATATAAGATGGATAAGGTCTGAGGATCTAATGTAAACCACAGTGACTATAGTTGATAACGCTGTTTTTGTAACTGAAATTTGTTAAGAGGGTGAAACCTAAATGTTCTCTGACACACACACAAAGATAAATATGTGAGGAGACGGATGTGTTAATTCACTAGGCGGGGGGCATCTTTTCACATTTATACATATTTTAGATCAACATGAAGTACAGTTTGAATATCTTACAATTTTATGTCAATTCTACCTCAGTAAATCTGAAATTTCAAAACAGATATTGTTGCCGAACCAGGTTCACTTGCCTAATGCACAGCAAGCCAAACACTGAGACGCCAAGTTTGCCGCAGAGAAGGGTTTATTCATGAAGCAGTCAAGTGAGGAGATAGGAGAACAAATCTCATATCCACCTCCCCGAGGGTGAGGGCCTCAGGATATTTACAGGATAAAGAAACAGGGCGGCCTTAGGCCTGAGGAAAGGTGATTGGCGGTGGGGGAAAGGTGAGGTCACCAGTGTTCTTCCCAGGTGTATCTGGATCACAGGATTCTATGAGATGCATGTTCATAAATGGAGGCACTCAGCATTTTCTGAGATTGGAGGTTTAGGCCCTCTGACATCAAATGGTCCGTCATCAGACCCCTGGGCAGACCCAGTTTTAGGGGTGGTGGGTCCCAACCAGTCAAATTTGGATTGAACTGAACAAGAACCGACTCGAAGTTCCTGGAAAACAACTTAAACCTCCCTGTTACTATAGTGACCCATAGTCGGAGGCGTTATCTACAGGGGTGGTTAAAGTGTTCTGTTATATATTCCCTAGGTTACGTGAAGCTTGGAGTGTATGGAATTAAAGAAAGACAGGGAAAAATAACTAAAGTGAGTTCAATCAGCAGAGGCAGGTTTTCAATACACTATTCCCTTATCTGTTGCTCTGTAACACAAGCTCAAGGATTTCTGTTAGTCACTACTTTCTGTTAACCCAGAAAGGGACATGGTTTCAGTATTACATCCATGAAAAATGGAAGGTTGATAGTGTCTAGCTCGATAACACTTAGGATTATAGGAACTGAGTCAAACATCACAGGATCCAAAAATTCCCCCTGGCTGACAGTATCTGAGCAAGCTTTAGTTATTACTCATTTCTGAATTACCATGTTTACCTGCATTGTTGGCTTAATGCATGATTTACAAAGAGATGCATACTGGAAACTTTCTAAGGTGTTTGATCTTATTCTCTCAAAGTAAAATGCTGCATTTGGAGATTACCCTTTGTGGGGACTCCTTTGGTTTTTTACGTATTAGATTGTAAACAGACATAGGGAGATATCATGAAATAATTTTCTCTTTTTTTTTATTACTTTCTTCAATATGATCCTTTCTCTAGTTAGTAAGAGGGCATCTATGTTACCTCAAAGAGAATTAGTTTGTTATCACAAGATTGCAAAGAGGAAGAAGTGTCCGATGTTCTGCTTTTATATTTTCAAAATAAGCTATTTAAGTCCAGACTGGAAATAGTTGTTTTGAAAAGCAATCCCTTTCATTTGGAAGAGGTGAAATTCACTGAATGAAGACAAGGCCCTAGAAAACAAGAATGGGGACACTCTGATAGAAGAGCAGCACAGTGATAACCTGCCCAGCACTAGGAGCAAAGAGGCAGAGAATGACACAGACCACCCTGTCTCAGGAGAGGAAACAAGATTCATTCTGAGAGAGGAGAAGAGGGTGGACAGAGGGCTGATTTTGGAGGGTTTGTGGCTTCAGGGATGAGGGGGCCTGGGTGGGTTTACTGATGGGGGATGAGAATCATCGTGGAGAGAAATCATCCCTCATCAGCAGGGTGTGGGCATCAGGAAACCCCACTGACACCCGTAGACCCTCTGCTGCCAATGATTGAGCACCGGCCACCATTGCTCAGGGGCACATTGGCTGTCCTGGTCTTTGAGGTTTCCTGTGGTCCTGGGTAACTGCTGTGCTCGTGTCTCATGGACCATCCAGCAGAAGCCCTGACCATCCCTACCATCATCCTCTTTGAACCTTAACTGAAAATTCTCCCTTTTCAGCGACCTGGAGTGTTGTAAACATTCCAATGGTTTGCAAAGTCAGACACAAGATAGAGGAAGAAGGGGGAAAAAGGGAATAAAATGTCATTCCCAATTTTTTTGAACTCAAATTTTTTAAAAGAACTGAACCTGTTTTCTGAGGGGACGGGAAGTCCAGCTGTGGCAGGTGAGGCCCAATGGCGGCTGAGGACTCAGCAGAAGGATTCTCTGAAGGAGGGCCTGGGATCCATATGAAGGCTGGAACGAGAGCCCATGGTTGGCGGTGGGAAGTGACAGCGAGAACTGAGAGCTGCTGGGACAGGATGGGGCTCTGCTCCCCTCTGGGCACCTCTTCCCTTCCAGGCAGCTGCTGTGCACAGACGTCAGGATTCAGGATAATGACTCTCGGGGGAGCGAGGCTTGGCAGGAGGTGTAGCCGGGGAGGGAGCCCACGGGTTTCTCCCCACATTAGTAACACCTGCTCGTGTTCTGGGCCTCTCAGGTCACCTGAGGTGCTTCCGCTGGAGGGACGTTCTGCCTGGACTGATGGCTGAGGCCTGAGCTCTCTTACAGAGACACGGGAGAGGGCGGTTCTGTGCTGGGAAGAAGCAGACCCTTCTCAGAAACTAAGAAAACTGGGGCCGGGCGGGGGTGAAGAACTGATTGTATTCCACACTCTTTGGGAGCGGGAGAGGGTCACCTAAGGGACAGAATGCATCTGGATGGGCTCACAAGTTTACTCGGGAAGGATGTCATGAGAACAATTTTTATGTTTAGTCTTTAATCTAAACCAGGGCGTCTGGGTTATTGGGCCTGAGATGGAGCCCCAGATATGAGTCATGTGGGGTCCAGGTTTGTGCTTGAGATGTTGCAGAGCCGGTGGGGACAGCCCTGTGTGGACAATCCCTTATTAACCCGGCACAACACCTGCAATGTCCCTGCAAACAGGCGAGGGGACACTTGACACTCAGGAGGCATCAGGTTATTGAAGGAAGATCGCCCAGTGCCTGTCTTTGGCTGAGAGAGGACAGTGGTGACACTCATCCAAGTGCAAATACCTACATCCTGTGACACTGTACTTTGGTGTCGCTTCACTGTACTGTACTCTATCTTAACTTCTTTCTTTAGATTTCATTTCTTGTTAAAAGAAAATATGGATATTGAAGAAAAGTCAGGGATAAGTGGGGTAGGTACACTTGGCCCATGCTCCACTTTCTGAAAAAAGAAATCAAACTAGCCCAGTGCCTGAGATGACATTTGGAATACCTGTTATAACCATCATTAAATATCTAGCGTCCATGAACTGAAAAGGACCTCCATCCCACATGTGCACGTTAAGGCAGGTGGTCTGGCTCGTGTGGGACCCAAGTAACAACAACGGGAGGAGCAGGAATGGAATCATGAGAGTGGATGACCACGTGGGTCTTTTTGTTCCAACTCCATGAACCTCCGAGGACTTTGTGAATAAGTTCCACTTTAATTGTCATTGCTGGCCTGAGAGATAGTGTGAACTGTAGCTTATGGATGGGTGAGTGGACATGTGAAAGACAAGTTCAAGGCCAACTCTACCAGAAGTATCATTTATGTACAGATCCAGGAAAGAAATCAGATATTTTGGACTCTTTCAGAAGCCTGTATTAGCCACTTGGATGCCTGATATGTCACTGCTGCTCCCCTGACTTTAAACCCAGCCTCACCCACCCGCATATCTTGGCGTTTGTAAGTGAGGAGGTGGTGAGAGGCATGTGGGTGGTGACTTCAATTGTTATTTAGAGATCACCCTCTATGGCTGCCATGGTTACGTGCAGCTACGGAGTACAGATCCTTTTTCTTCCTGATATGTCTTCTGATTCCCTTTTACTATACTGGTTTCCACAAGCCTCATATTTCGCAGCATACTGTGTTTTACCGCAAGCCTCCAAAGATCACCTCCTTCAGAGGGACCGCCTGCTTCTACACCATTGCTGTTGCTCTGAGACTGTCCCCTGCCCCATGGCCCTTTCCAAGCGCTTTCCTTTTGGCGCTTTCACAGTTAATGCTCAGACCTGCAAATGTCACTTTTTCTCACTCTCTCATGGCTAATTCTCTGACCATCACATATGAGACCTCTTCTCACTATTTCCCACTCATGGCAGCCTACAGCTTCTGAGTGGGAATCCCTCTGACGGTGTCTGTCAATAACCACCACCAGGACCCAGAACACTGGCTTCCTTTCCTTCCGGTCTCTCCCTGACACTCAGATCTACTGGGTACTGGGGGCTCTGGGGCTGACTCTTACATGGATGTCAAGCAGGGGAGTGCACTGTTTGTGCATAGACTCTGGGAGGGTATATGTTTCACTTTTGGATTTAAAAAAATGTAATATGGAGAGATTCTAATTCAACTAGCCACTATACATCTTCATATACAGAATTTCAGACTTCTTCAATGTAAATCTACATCAGTGGCACAGCCTAATCCAAAAGAGAAGTTAAGAGCTACCTCTCTCCAATCCACTCCCAGATTAAAGATGTTTTGATCAAAATCACGACAAGAACACTGTTGTTCCTTTACCAAACAAAGTTTGTGCATCTGATGCACAGCAAACCAAACCCTGAGACACTGAGGTTTGCAGCAACGAAAGGGTTTGTTCACAAAGCAGCCAAGAGAGGCAACGGGAGAACAAGTCTTAGATCCCCCTCCTTGAAGTCCAGAGGCTTGAGATATTTGCGGGATAAAGAAGCTGGGTGGCCTTAGGCCTGGAGAAAGGTGACTGGAAGTAGGGAAAGGTGAGGTAATTAGTGTTCTGCAGAGATATATCTGAGCAACGTGCTTCTTCGTGGGATGTATGTTCAAAAGTGGAGGCAGGCCTGAGTCTTTCTCCGTGGGCATTCTCTCCCACCGTCTTACATCAAAACCAGCCTTCTCTGACCCCTAAAGGACTTGAAGACATATCTGCCCACTTTCTGTAAGACAAAACTGAAGTTCTTCTTGAGCTGATCTATTGAGAACACCAGAATCACAACTAGCTGCTGGACAATCATTGACAGGAAGACACTGGAACTCACCAAAAAGATACCTCACATCCAAAGACAAAGGAGAAGCCACAATGAGATAGTAGGAGGGGCGCAATCAGAGTAAAATCAAATCCCATAACTGGTGGGTGGGTGACTCACAGACTGGCGAACACTTATACCACAGAGTCCACCCACTGGAGTGAAGGTTCTGAGTCCCACGTCAGGCTTCCCAACCTGGGGGTCCAACAACGGGAGGAGGAATTCATAGAGAATCAGACTTTGAAGCCTAGTGGGAACTGATTGCAGGACTTCAACAGGACTGGGGGAAACAGAGACCCTACTCTTGTAGGATGCACACAAAATTGTGTGTGCATCGGGACCCAAGGGAAGGAGCAGTGACCCTGCGGGAGACTGAGCCAGACCTACCTGCTAGTGTTGGAAGGTCTTCTGCAGGTGGGGGGGTGGCTCTGTTTCACCATGGGGACAAGGACACTGGCAGCAGAAGTTCTGGGAAGTACTCCTTGGCGTGAGCCCTCCCAGAGTCTGTCATTGGCCCCACCAAAGAGCCCAGGTAGGCTCCAGTGTTGGGTTGCCTCAGGCAAAACAACCAACAGGGAGGGAACCCAGCTCCACCCATCAACAGTCAAGTGGATTAAAGTTTTACTGAGCTCTGACTGCCACAGCAACAGTCAGCTCTACCCACCACCAGAGCCCCCCATCAAGCCTCTTAGATAGCCTCAACCACCAGAGGGCAGACAGCAGAAGCAAGAAAAACTACAATCCTGCAGCCTGTGGAACAAAAACCACATTCACAGAAAGATAGACAAGATGAAAAGGCAGAGGACTATATACCAGATGAAGGAACAAGAAAAAAACCCAGAAAAACAACTAAATGAAGTGGAGATAGGCAACCTTCCAGAAAAAGAATTCAGAATAATGATAGTGAAGATGATCCAGGACCTCAGAATAAGAATGGAGGCAAAGATCGAGAAGATGCAAGAAATGATTAACAAAGACCTAGAAGAATTAAAGAACAAACAAACAGAGATGACCAGTACAATAACTGAAATGAAAACTGCACTAGAAGGAATCAATAGCAGAATAACTGAGGCAGAAGAACGGATAAGTGACCTGGAAGACAGAATGGTCTTACAGAATGGAATTCACTGCTGCGGAACAGACTAAAGAAAAAAGAATGAAAAGAAATGAAGACAGCCTAAGAGACCTCTGGGACAACATTAAATGCAACAACATTCGCATTATAGGAGTCCCAGAAGGAGAAGAGAGAGAGAAAGGACCAGAGAAATATTTGAAGAGATTATAGTCGAAAACTTCCCTAACATGGGAAAGGAAATAGCCACCCAAGTCCAGGAAGCGCAGAGAGTCCCATACAGGATAAACCCAAGGAGAAACACGCCGAGACACATAGTAATCAAATTGGCAAAAATTAAAGACAAAGAAAAATTATTAAAAGCAGCAAGGGAAAAACGACAAATAACATACAAGGGAACTCCCATAAGGTTAACAGCTGATTTCTCAGCAGAAACTCTACAAGCCAGAAGGGAGTGGCATGATATACTTAAATTGATGAAAGGGAAGAACCTACAACCAAGATTACTCTACCCAGAAAGGATCTCATTCAGATACGATGGAGAAATCAAAAGCTTTACAGACAAGCAAAAGCTAGGAGAATTCAGCACCACCAAACCAGCTCTACAACAAATGCTAAAGGAACTTCTCTAAGTGGGAAACACAAGAGAAGAAAAGGACCTACAAAAACAAACCCAAAACAATTAAGAAAATGGTCATAGGAACATACATATCGATAATTACCTTAAACGTGAATGGATTAATGCTCCAACCAAAAGACACAGGCTTGCTGAATGGATACAAAAACAAGACCCACCTATATGCTGTCTACAAAAGACCCACTTTAGACCTAGGGACACATGCAGACTGAAAGTGAGGGGATGGAAAAAGATATTCCATGCAAATGGAAATCAAAAGAAAGCTGGAGTAGCTCTACTCATATCAGATAAAATAGACTTTAAAATAAAGAATGTTACAAGAGACAAGGAAGGACACTACATAATGATCAAGGGATCAATCCAAGAAGAAGATATAAATATTATAAATATATATGCACCCAACATACGAGCACCTCAATACATAAGGCAACTGCTAACAGCTATAAAAGAGGAAATCGACAGTAACACAATAATAGTGGGGGACTTTAACACCTCACTTACACCAATGGACAGATCATCCAAAATGAAAATAAATAAGGAAACAGAAGCTTTAAATGACACAATAGACCAGATAGATTTAATTGATATTTATAGGACATTCCATCCAAAAACAGCAGATTACACTTTCTTCTCAAGTGCGCACAGAACATTCTCCAGGATAGATCACATCTTGGGTCACAAATCAAGCCTCAGTAAATTTAAGAAAATTGAAATCATATCAAGCATCTTTTCTGACCACAACGCTATGAGATTAGAAATCAATTACAGGGAAAAAAACGTGAAAAGCACAAACACATGGAGGCTAAACAATACACTACTAAATAACCAAGAGATCACTGAAGAAATCAAAGAGGAAATCAAAAAATACCTAGAGACAAATGACAATGAAAACACGATGATCCAAAACCTATGGGACACAGCAAAAGCAGTTCTAAGAGGGAAATTTATAGCTATACAAGCCTACCTCAAGAAACAAGAAACATCTCAAGTAAACAATCTAACCTTACACCTAAAGGAACTAGAGAAAGAAGAACAAACAAAACCCAAAGTTAGCAGAAGGAAAGAAATCATAAAGATCAGAGTGGAAATAAATGAAATAGAAACAAAGACAACAATAGCAAAGATCAATAAAACTAAAAGCTGGTTCTTTGAGAAGATAAACAAAATTGATAAGCTATTAGCCAGACTCATCAAGAAAAAGAGAGAGAGGACTCAAATCAATAAAATTCGAAATGAAAAAGGAGAAGTTACAACAGACACTGCAGAAATACAAAGCATCCTAAGAGACTACTACAAGCAACTCTATGCAAATAAAATGGACAACCTGGAAGAAATGGACAAATTCTTAGAAAAACAAAACCTTCCAAGACTGAACCAGGAAGAAACAGAAAATATGAACAGACCAATCACAAGTAATGAAATTGAAACTGTGATTAAAAATCTTCCAACAAACAAAAGTCCAGGACCAGATGGCTTCACAGGTGAATTCTATCAAACATTTAGAGAAGAGCTAACACCCATCCTTCTCAAACTCTTCCAAAAAATTACAGAGGAAGGAACACTCCCAAACTCATTCTATGAGGCCACCATCACCCTGATACCAAAACCAGACAAAGACGCTACAAAAAAAAGAAAATTACAGACCAATATCACTGATGAATATAGATGCAAAAATCCTCAACAAAATACTAGCAAACAGAATCCAACAACACATTAAAAGGATCATACACTACAATCAAGTGGGATTTATCCCAGGGATGCAAGGATTCTTTAATATATGCAAATCAATCAATGTGATACACCATATTAACAAATTGAAGAATAAAAACCATATGATCTTCTCAATAGATGCAGAAAAAGCTTTTGACAAAACTCAACACCCATTTATGATAAAAACTCTCCAGAAAGTGGGCATAGAGGGAACCTACCTCAACATAATAAAGGCCATATATGACAAACCCACAGCAAACATCATTCTCAATGGTGAAAAACTGAAAGCATTTCCTCTAAGATCAGGAACGAGACAAGGATGTCCACTCTCACCACTATTATTCAACATAGTTTTGGAAGTCCTAGCCACGGCAATCACAGAAGAAAAAGAAATAAAAGGAATACAAATTGGAAAAGAAAAGTAAAACTGTCACTGTTTGCAGATGACATGATACTATACATAGAGAATCCTAAAAATGCCACCAGAAAACTACTAGAGCTAATCAATGAATTTGGTAAAGTTGCAGGATACAAAATTAATGCACAGAAATCTCTTGCATTCCTATACACTAATGATGAAAAATCTGAAAGAGAAATTATGGAAACACTCCCATTTACCATTGCAACAAAAAGAATAAAATACCTAGGAATAAACTTACCTAGGGAGACAAAAGACCTGTATGCAGAAAACTATAAGACACTGATGAAAGAAATTAAAGGTGATACCAACAGATGGAGAGATATACCATGTTCTTGGATTGGAAGAATCAATATTGTGAAAATGACTATACTACCCAAAGCAATCTACAGATTCAATGCAATTCCTATCAAATTACCAATGCCATTTTTTACGGAACTAGAACAAATCATCTTAAAATTTGTATGGAGACACAAAAGACCCCGAATAGCCAAAGCAGTCTTGAGGGAAAAAAACGGAGCTGGAGGAATCAGACTCCCTGACTTCAGACTATACTACAAAGCTACAGTAATCAAGACAATATGGTACTGGCACAAAAACAGAAACATAGATCAATGGAACAAGATAGAAAGCCCAGAGATAAACCCAAGCACCTATGGTCAACTAATCTATGACAAAGGAGGGAAAGATATACAATGGAGAAAAGACAGTCTCTTCAATAAGTGGTGCTTGGAAAACTGGACAGCTACATGTAAAAGAATGAAATTAGAATACTCCCTAACACCATACACAAAAATAAACTCAAAATAGATTCAAGACCTAAATGTAAGACCGGACACTATAAAACTCTTAGAGGAAAACATAGGAAGAACACTCTTTGACATAAATCACAGCAAGATCTTTTTTGATCCACCTCCTAGAGTAATGGAAATAAAAACAAAAATAAACAAATGGGACCTAATGAAACTTCAAAGCTTTTACACAGCAAAGGAAACCATAAACGAGACGAAAAGACAACCCTCAGAATGGGAGAAAATATTTGCAAATGAATCAGTGGACAAAGGATTTATCTCCAAAATATATAAACAGCTCATTCAGCTCAATATTAAAGAAACAAACAACCCAATCCAAAAATGGGCAGAAGACCTAAATAGACACTTCTCCAAAGAAGACATACAAATGGCCAAGAAGCACATGCAAAGATGCTCAACGTCCCTAATTATTAGAGAAATGCAAATCAAAACTACAATGAAGTATCACGTCACACCAGTTAGAATGGGCATCACCAGAAAATCTGCAAACAACAAATGCTGGAGAGGGTGTGGAGAAAAGGGAACCCTCTTGCACTGTTGGTGGGAATGTAAATTGATACAGCCACTATGGAGAACAATATGGAGGTTCCTTGAAAAACTAAAAATAGAATTACCATATGATCCAGCAATACCACTACTGGGCATATACCCAGAGAAAACCGTAATTCAAAAAGACACATGCACCCCAATGTTCATTGCAGCACCATTTACAATAGCCAGGTCATGGAAGCAACCAAAATGCCCATCGACAGATGAATGGATAAAGAAGTTGTGGTACATATATACAATGGAATATTACTCAGCCATAAAAAGGAACGAAATTGAGTCATTTGTTGAGACGTGGATGGATCTAGAGACTGTCATACAGAGTGAAGTAAGTCAGAAAGAGAAAAACAAATATCGTATATTAATGCATGGATGTGGAACCTAGAAAAATGGTACAGATGAACAGGTGTGCAGGGCAGAAGTTGAGACACAGATGTAGAGAACAAACATATGGACACCAAGGGGGTAAAACCGCGGTAGGTTGGGGATGGTGGTGTGCTGAATTGGGCGATTGGGATTGACATGTATACACTGATGTGTATAAAATTGATGACTGATTTAAAAAAAAAAAGAATTTAAGTAACAGGATTAATTGAATTAATGCTGACTCTGAGTTCTCTGTGTGTGCTGAGGCTGGAGCTCCAACTGAGGACTCTTCCACCATGAGTACAGGTCTAGGGTTTCTCTTCATTTGAGTGTCTTGGTGGTTTAAGAAAGAGAAATTCTAGCTGAAGGCTCTACCTCATTGATTGCAGATATAAGGTGTCTCTTCCTGAGTTCTCTGGTGCATACAAATGTGAGAGCAGCATCTAAGGGTTCTTCCATATTTATTATATTTATAGGGTTTCTTCCCAATGTGACTTCTCACATGATGTCTAAGGTCATGACTTTGTCTTATGTTTTCCCACATAGATGACACTCACAAGGTTTCCTCTACAGTGTGAATGAGTCCACGACTTTGAAGTAACAAAGTTTCAACTGAAAGCTCTTCCATAGTTATTCCAGACATAGGACTTCTCTGCTATTTGAGCTCATATATGTGAATGAAAGTTGGCCTCTGATGAAGGGTCTCCCACATTCACTACGTTTTTACGTTTCTCTCCAGTGTGATTTTTCATGTGTATAAAGGCAAAGCTCCAGCTGAGCTATTTCCCACTTTCATAACATTTGTAGGGGTCCCTCCAGGGTGAGTTCTCTCATGCCATCTAAGTTTAGAGCATTGACTGAAGCTTTCCCACATTGGTGGGATCTCTATGGTTTCTCTACAGTATAATTCACCTTATGTTATTGATACTTAAAAAAGGAATATTGGCCAAAGGCTCTTCCAGATTAGTGACAAGGATAGGATTTTTCTCCTGTGTGAATTTTTGGTGTATGTAAAGGTGAGGGCTCTAGTTGAATTCTTTCTCACATTTATAGCATTTATAAGGATTCTCTCCTGTTTGAGTTAATACATGTGGAGTTCACGTTGTTGCATGTGAAATCTCCTCACATGCATTACATTCGATGGACTCTCCTCCAGAGTGAAGTCTACTATGTGCAAGGAAAGGAGAGGCTGTTACAGATGCCCATGCATGTCCATGTACTCATTGCTCTACGTGCTGACTCTAGTCTGCTCTCTCACTGGTGGACTTTTTTTTAAAAAAAAACTCCGCATGTTTGTTCTATTCACATGCAGTGTTACTTTGCTGAATTCACACTGATTTTCTATTTTGTAGCCTCTCACCTGCATAACTTTCTGATTAAATTTTAAGTCTTCTTTATTTTTCACACATTATATACATAAGCTACATTGAGGCAATTGTCCTTTTATTGAAACTGAAGTTCCAGTTTGTCTTCAGGGAAATGTTATTCCAAAATTTAAAGTATTGAAAATTTTCTACTGGGACAGAATTTATGCTCAGGCTTTTTTTCCATCAGAAGATTGTCATGAACTCCTAATTTATCCCATTACCAGGTCTCTAATGTGACGACTGAGTTCATCCCCAAGAAACATACCATTGACCTGCAGATAAATGGGTCCTTCTTGAACGTTTGTTGTGTGGGTATCATTTCATGCTTTTTAAGGTCACCTTCCATGTCTGAAAAAAAGAGAAAAGAAATAGCTACAGTGACTTAGGGGACAAAGAATTTTGCAAATGCTCACAAGGCTAATGTAAATATGTGTCAAGTATTGGCTTTAACACAGAGAAAAGATGTGAAATGGAGGAATATAGCAACAATTAGATACATGATATAGAACACTGATGATGTATACTATTTTTAAGAGTAAAATGACTGAAAAATGAAATGAAGGTGGGATGTTGGGGAGATTAAGACACAGTAAATCAACAAAAGGGAAGGACAAACAAATGTTGCTACATGAATAATAGTAACAGAAAGAGCACTTTCTCAGAAGCCAAGGAATGTACATAAAGTTAGATGAATAGAGATTAATATGCTCAAAGAATTAGGACACTATCGGAGCGATATTTCTGCATTGGCCTTACAAGATGTCAGAAGACTTCTTCCTCAAGGAAATCTGCAGTTGACATTACAGGTCCTGTTCTCTCACTGACCAGACTCCTCTCCACATAGAATCCCAGGAGCCTGGAGCCCACCTAGAGCTGGGACTCTGGGAATCCTCTTTCTTCCTCCACACCTCTTCTCCTGCTACAGCTGGGAAATCACATCTACTTGTAGAGGCAAAAACCATTTGTGGAAAAATGTATATGGATTTGGAGTCCTGCTTTGGGATCTGCGTGTGGTCTTCAGGTTCACGTCAGGAGGAGGAGCGAGGCGAAAGTAAAGAGCAGCACGGGGAAGGGCGTCCTGAGCACGGGCAGCACCACCGGCCCTTCCCCAGAGCAGAAGGATGCTGGCCTTTGCTTCAGATGTTAAGGAACTGTCTGTTGATGCTTAGGTCCCAGGACTTTGACAGACTGCAGAATCCTTTTTTTCCCCCCCCTTTCCTCTGACCAGTGTGAATCAATTGTTCTATAGTGGATTAAACTTTATTTTAAAAAAATCCAATAGTATAACTCAATGCCAACCCTATGACTTGTATTTTAAAGGGACAATATCTGTTCTGTGTAACTTTGTAGGGTTAAACTCCACCAGAGTTTGCACAGCAGAATGGTTTTTGGAAAATATTTAATGCATTTATTTATCCACTTAAGGCCTCCATGCAGTGAGTGCCCAGCACTGGTCTGAGTGTTAGATATGGAGCCGCAACAAAGACATACTACAGTTCTCCGAAAGTCTACTCTCTTTTGACATGACAAAGATGAAGTAAACAAATGAACAAGATCATTTCGTCCAGGTTTTAGTAAGTGCTGTATGAGTGTATATGTGTCAGGGTGGGGAGGGGAGTGAACTCTGGGGAAGCTGCTCTGGATGATTTTTTATTAAATAAATAAATGCTGACAGTGTCACCCGCAGAGAACAGATGACTGTTGTTCTCCAGCATCACATCCCTGTGCAGGTTCCTCTGAGTTGGTTCTGACAGGGCCTCCCTCTTTCGATGAAGTTTATAGCCACAACTTGAAGGTGGCTGATTCCTAAAAACATGCTGAACTTTCTGGTTCAGGCTTCTCCATCCCCAAGAGTATCCAGAGGTGATGGTTGAGGGTGACTGCACTGGGAAAAGGCAGCTGTGTGTATCAAAAGCTCAAACCCTTCTTGAGGTCAAGTCCAATATTCCTCTGGTCTGACTTGGCATATGTCTTTCAAATGCATCACAGAGATGTGCACACTCTGAATACACAATAGCTTTCATAATTAAGGAATATCACATAAGTGGTTTGAAATAACCAGCACATTCTAAGACAGAATGTAAGTTCTGAGTTCCGGATTAGCAATTATAATATTTGTACTTGGGAATTAATAAATAAACCCTCTGTTCCACCAATTTTTATTAAATCTACAGACAATACAAGGCAAGAAATATCTATGTTCTGCCACTAATCAGCTTTGATTGTGGGCAAATTATTTCCCATTTTGAACTTCACAATTTTCAGGTGTGAATAAGTTTCATAACCTCTTGAGAGAGTTGAGTGATTACATGATCTAATAGCTAAGTGCTTCTCACATAACAAAACCCAATAAATAAAAGCTATATATTATTATATGTTATTTATTATTAGTTCAGGAATATTATCATTAAAAAGTCAGAGAGCCTTGAGGCAATGTCCACCCCTTTGCATGACTGGACAAGTTTTATACTAAACTTGGGGTCAGGAGGTGCTGCCTGTATCATCTCCACTCTCATCAGGTGTTCATCACCAGATGTGAGGACAAAGTGTGTATGATGAGTCCAGGTGCAAAAGTTCAGTTGTCCCCTTGGTTCGCATCTGCTGTGCAAGGGGAATTCTTTCCCTTGGGAAAGCAACTCAAGGCTCATGGAGTGAAGGGCTGAAACCATGCAGAATCGAGCCAGCAGCCCATGGTGGGGATGATTGGGGCGCCTGAGTGAATATCTAGGGGCTCCCAGGATGAGGGAACAGGCTGAGGAGCCCAGGTGTGCAGAGTCAAGTTTACACAAGGTCCCCACTTGCATCTGGACCTGGGTGGAGCAGAGCCATTTAGGGGCTGGGATGCCAGCTCCTGCCTGGAAGCTGTAGTAGGATGGGGCAGAAAAGCAGGAGGTGCAGCCCATCTTTGTTTCTGAAAACACTCATCTTTCTGGCTCCAGACACCAGGCTATAGGGAAGAGTTGATTCTTGTTTTTCAGAATTGCTTTAGCTATTCTAATTCCTTAGCCTTTCCAACTCACATTCTTTAAAAGATAAATGCATATCCTGTTGTTGGTGCTGGCTTTTTTTTTTTTTTTTTAACATCCCTGGAATTTCTACAAATGACTATTTTCACTGAATAGTTCATTATCAACATCTAAGTCAGTACCTATAGATCTACTTCATGTAAAAAAAAATCAGTAACTCAAATACAAATTGATAATAATGCATTGTGGGGATGCACTAACTAGAATTTATTTACCTAATTCCACTTAATGGCTATGTTTTTGAAATACTCTGTTTTTATATTAAGTAATGCTGATATCAATATTCTTATTACACATGTAATTTGCACAAATGTTCCCCACACAGTCGTTTGTTATTTGACTTTGCTTGTGGAATATGTAAAGATCAATTTGTGGTCAAGTTTACCATTCATTTCTTTGATGGCTTCTGGACTTTTTAAAGAAATGCTTCACAAGGACTCCACTATGAAATCACCAATAAAAATTATTCATACATGTTTTACCGAGTACTCTCATGGTTTCAGTTTTTCACTCCGCACAACCCGAGTCCCCGCAAAACCCCTAAGTCCGCCACGGGATCAGGGACCCGCCCGTGTGCTCGGGGATCCTTCGCTGCAGCCTCGCGGCGACATCTTCCCAGCTCCCTCCCCCTTCCCCTCTGCTGCCGGGGTCGCACCGCGTCGTACCGAGCCGGGAGCTAGCTCCGAGGCGGACGGCCCGGGACGAGCTCGGGTGCTTGGGCGGCCCGCGCTGCACCCTCGCCGGCCGGCTATCGGGGCTCGTCCCGTGTACGTTCTAGCGGTTGCCGGGCGCTACACAGCGACCGCTTTGAGATCGTCCCTTCCCTCCGGAGCTTCAGCGACTTTGGCGAGGGCTGTGACTCGGCCGCCAGGCGCGAGGCAGAGTTCCGGGAGGCGGGATGCTGGCGGCGACTGTCCCGGTGGCACTGAGGCTTGGGCGCTTCCTGCTGTAGCTGGAGATTGGCCGAGCAGATTCATGTGGTGTGAGGCCGGCCTTGCGCTTCGGGGCTGTGGTTGCGATGGTCCTGGCAGGTCTACGAGCATGCCCTGGTGCCCCTCCGCCCGCAATACTGAGCGTGGTTATAGGACACGGTGTCCGTGCCCGACGTCGTCCTCCACGTCCTGGTGGTCGTACTTTCTCAATTTTTCCGAGTCATCGGGAGGTGGGGAAAGACACGGATGTACTCGGACGGCGCCTGACTTTCCCCAGCCTCCCCGCTGGATGCCGAACTTATTCACCAATTTTTTACGTCTCTCGCCGGAGTGGGGCCCGGGCCGGATGACGAAACGAGGAGGCACTGGGAGGGCGATGGCGGCCCTCCCCTTCCTCCTTCCCACGGGACCATGACGCCCCGACCCACAGGCCGTCCGGCAGTGCGTCCTCGCCGCCTTGGGGGCCCGGGTCCGTCCAGCTGCCTTCGCGGCAGTGGGGCTGCTCCTCGGCGGCCACTTTCGTTTCTCCAGGTTCCACGCGAAGCGGTCACTGGGTTCTGTAGATGGGATTCCCCTGCAGTTCAGCCTGCGTCTACACTGGCAGCGCCCGTCGTCCAGTCTCCGGTTCACCTCGGCGCAGCGCTTGTGTGTCGATAGCACACGCAGGTCCCCTCACCGCGGGAAACGACACGGAGTTTCGCGGGCAAGTGGGGAGGACGCTCCAGGCACGGCGGCCGTCTCACCTGTGTCTCAGTGGTCGGAACCCCTAGCAAACGTTTGGTAAACGGGGCGCGGCCTGGGCCGTCCGCTGGTGGTCGGGAGCAGCCCCGAGCCCGGGCGCAATCCTGGTTGGGAGCGGTTGTCTGAGGCTCCCCCAGGGAATAAGCTCTCTCTGGATCCTGGGAACGGTTTCTGGACCCGCGGGAGGACACACCGGACCGAGCAACGCGACGGATGGCGGTCTGGATTGACCCCAGGAGTTAGGGCGGCGGCTGTACGCCTGCGCCCTTGCACGCCCCGGATTCGTCCCGCTGAGCTTCGCACCAGTGGAGCTTCACCTGGTGGCTCCTGCAGCAAGGTCGACCAGATGGCTTGGCAGCGATATTGGGGAAGCGAAAAATATGCATTGGGTTAATGATTTTTTGTTTTTCTTTCACTTTAAGACTCACAGTAGACTCACCACAATGTAGGCATTAATGAAATAAGAAATCCTGAGATTTTGGTAATGAAAATTACCATTGTTTTTGTTACTCAACACTAGTGTAATTATTACCATTGTTTGCAGTTAATTTTAAAAACACTGACTAAAGTTTCTTTATCCACAGAATATTTGAAGATGTTGAAAGAGGGTTTCCAGAATACAGAATTTTCTATATACGACTGGGAGTCAGGGAACTCCTCCCTCTAATCACGAGGTCCTGTCCCACCCCCTGCAGCAAGCAACCTGGAAAGCCAGACCCAAATCTGTGCAGCAACAGATCCCAAGCGTCAGTGTTTGCTCAGTGACTGACAACTTCCTCATTTTTCATCCTTTGCATTCAGAACCGAATGTAGGAAAGCCAAATATGTTGCCCGAGGCAGTCATGTGGGCTGCCCTTCTTCCTGTCCTCCGCCTCCAGCTTCCTCACATCACAACCTTCTTTTTTGCCACCAGAAAGCACTTCTGCGTGTGCATGAGTCAGTGTAACGTGAGAGGCGGTGTCTGTGTCCCTCAATCTGTAGCGCCAGCTCTGAACAAATAGTGCTTGTCTCACTTGGGAGTCTTTCCTCATGTCTACAGAGCTTAGTAGAGTGAGAATGAGAACCAACCAATAAACAAACAACTCAGGATTATATGTGTTTTTGATGTTCTTTTATAAAAATCACATTTACTCATAACGATTTTTAAAGTGAGATAGATACACATATCATAAAATTCATCCTTTCATTAGTGTACAATTCAGTGATTTAGAGTCGACATAGAAAGTTGTACAACCGTCATCAGTACTAATCGAGAACATTCCATCACCTCAGAAAGAAATCCAGACCTCATTTTACAGCCACTTCCCCTTCCCCCTCCTCCCCACTAGCCCTCAGCAACCCCCTGTGTGCTTTTTGTCTATGGATTTGCCTGTTGTGTATATTTCAAGTAATTGGAATTGCACAATTCTGGACATCTCTCTCTGGCTTCTCACACTTAGTGTCATGTTGTCGAGGCTTATCCATGTTTTAGCCTGTGGTTGATTCCTCGGTTTCACTTAAGAATTTGCCATTCTAGGGCTTCCCTGGTGAAGCAGTTGTTAAGAATCGTCTGCCAATGCAGGGGACACATGTTCGAGCCTTGGTCCGGGAAGATCCCACATGGTGCTGAGCACCTAAGCCCATGCACCACAATTACGTAGCCGGCACTCTAGAACCAGCGAGCCACAACTACTGAAGCCCACAAGCCTAGAGCCCATGCTCTGCAGCAAGAGAAGCCACCGCAATGAGAAGCCCGTGCACCACAATGAAGAGTAACCCCTGCTCGCTGCTACTAGAGAAAGCCTGCACAGAGCAACGAAGACCCAACACAGTCAAAAATAAACAAACAAACAAACAAACAAATAAATAAGAATTTGCCATTCTAGATCATTAAGATATACACACGTACACAGATACTTTCTATCATTTTTTTAAATGTGAAAGATACAGAATATACACATTCCATCATAACCATTTTATGCACACAGGTCCATGGTATTACGTCATGTTTTCCTGCAGATCCTCAACTTGCACCAACGTCCTACAGCTGCTACCAAGCACAGCGACATGAGCGCAGTCCTGTTGTCTTTTCTCACAACACCACAAACCACCCACACCGACCAGGACTCCACCAATGGGTGCCTCGTGCTGGCGGCCAAAGAAGAGAGCAGGAGGTGGGGGCAGGGGTGACAAATAGAGAGAGAGACGGAAGGAGAGAGAGGTGGCAAAAGCCTGATCTCCCGGAACCCACAGTCTCCCAATCAAGTACAACGCACGTATCCTCAGAGTGGTGTGGCCGTCGATGATGGCATCCAGGGGGGCACACTGCCAGCCAGGCTCCACTCCCCAGTGTGCTCTGAGCCCTGGGCTCCCCAGGCTCCTGTGGGTGGGCTGCTTCTGTCACACCCTTCAGCCCTCTGTGGACCACACCCTCAGGCTGGGGCTTTGGAGTTCCCAGGAGACTGTGCACACTCAGGGGGTGTGGGCAGTTGCAAAAGGTCAGGACCAGCCAAGAGCAAAGTCCTGCCCCCTATATTTCAATGCCGCTCTGACACCACCTACCCTTCTCCTACTCACTCTTACATTCCTCTATCAACACATTCCACCACCATGTTGCAAGCTGGGGTTTCAGGGACAGCAGTGACAAGGGACAGCAAGAGCTGAGCATCTCACAGTGAGATGCCAGGAACTCAGCCAGGCACCACCTGAGCCGACATAACTGTCAGATTTACCTAGAGTTAGGAACAGAGGCTACAAAGGCAGTATTGACTTGATGTAGGCCATGAAGAAGGCTTAGAACTGAGATCTGTTGACTGGTAAATCTATCAAGGAGAAACATTGAACCCCAGGTAATCATAATCAGGTTGGTTAAGGGCAAAGAAGGAGGGATGTGTCCTGGTGGGGGAGGGGTGAAAACTTCCCCTGTTTCTGCTTCCCTACTTCCCGCTGCCCACGGGCCCAGACACCGGGTCACGTCCTCCTCAACACCCTGTGCTCCCATAATGTCTTCTCCTGTCTCAGGCACCACAGAAGGGCTCCTGCCTTTAAGGTTCTCAATACTGAGAGGTACAGCCATGAAATGTCTTCAAAGTGTAAACAAAATGAAATGAAAGACAACAGTCTTCCAGACTACTGAAGTGGCAGATGAGGTGAGGGTGAGATAACGCCCCTCGGGCTCCTGGTCCTGGAATGAGGGAGGAGGAGGAGGAGGAAACTGACCTTCGGTGAACTTGACTTACACATGGCCTGTGTTTAATCCTTTCACTATTCAGTCATTTAGCTATCATCACACATTTACGAGCTCCTCTCTGAGTCTGGTCCAGTGTCCTCACAGAGGTCACAGGCTGGAGAGGTAATCAAATCATGATCACAGCCCTAGGGTGTTCCACATGGGGCCAAAGGCAGCAAGAATGTGTGGCCATCAGCATGTCTTCATGGATGAGGCAACATCTGAGCTGGGTCTCCAAGGATGAGTTCTCCTCTAGCCAAAGTGGCACTGAGCAGGAAACACACAAGATGAATGAATAAGGAATGAAGGAATAAATGGGCATCCCCCTAACACTACACAAGGACGGCAGCCCACCAAGATGGTGGCTTGGGAACACAGGGTGCACTGGGAGAACAGTGGGGAGAGGCTGCAGCATGATGCCTGCCTCACTCCCTTTATGGGCTTTGCTGCCACAGTGGCCTGTGCTCTACCTGCTCAGGGAGACTTGTCTGTCCTCTGCTCTGGGATCCGGTTGCTCTTTACCAGCAATGACCACATGTGGTGACCCATGTGTATTTGTCTGCCACATGAGGGGCCTTTGCGAGGAGGGAAAGTTTGGTGTGCATCCCAGGATTGAAAAGAAAGAGAGGATGGTGGGGAGTCCTGCAGCAGTGGGATCATGGTGCGGGATGCTGGGGTGGGGTGGGGTGAGGCAAAAGCCATTCCTGGAGCCTGGGGGGCGCATTAGTGGCTTTCCTTACCACAGGGACTTCCAAAAAAAAAAAATGCAACTCAGTTTGGGCTGCACTGACTTTGAGAAGCTTGGCGGACCTTTGGGCAGAGACTTCTGGAAGGAGCTGAGCATAGAAGATGAAACTGTGAGAGAGTGTCAAGATCAGAACTCATGACCCAGATGAGATGGGAGGAGGTGGAGTGGAAGGAGACTGAGGACACAGAGGAAGTTCATGAACTGGGGTCATCAAGGTGGAGACCCCTCAAGTTCATTCCACAGCCTCCTAGCTCCTCACAGAGTGCTGGGTCCAGGGAGGTCACTCAATAAATATGCACTGAGTTGACCCAAAGTCACCAAAGTTTTCACTTTGAATCACTGGAATAGAATATGCTGAATTCAACAGATTGGTGGTGAGGTTTTTATGTCAATAAGCTAAGAAAGTGGAACGAAGAATACAAATAAAAGCAAAATGCTGACTCAAGAGAAATCTAAGAATCCACACTAGTAACTAAGACACTCAAATGCAGCCCACTGTGACCTCAGGGCCTTTGCACTTGCTGTTCTCTCAGCCTGGAACACTCTGCCCTCTCCATTGCTTGCTCACTAAACACACTCAGAAATTTGCTCAACTTTCCTTCCTGACTATTTTTCTCCAAGATACATATCACCATTGGACGTTGTGTCCATTTTATTTTTTTCTGTCTCCCCCACAAGTGTGTCGCCTGCATGAGAATGGGCACTCCCTCCTTTTTCATCACCCACTGCTGCACCTCAGTGTCTGGAACAGGCCTGGAACTCAGTGGGGCCTCCACGAATGTGCTCTGGGTGAGAGAGAAGTGAGTATGTAGTGGGGACACACAGCTGGGTATAAGCGAGCACTATGCTAGATCGAGAATGAAGGGGTTAGAGGACACTCTGCTGCAGGTCTTGGTCTCTTGTTCTGCATGTATCTCACTATTATAATAAAGAGTCAACATCAGGCCCAGGGAAAGCAGCTGCTCTGACTTGGGGAAAATCAATTATAACCCGCACCTCCCGTGCTGAGGTCAGATGGGTGAACATCAGGTCCCAGGCTCTCACTGGCATCTCCCCTCCTCCCACCATGTCCTCGCATTTCCCTGAGAAACCCCGGCTCAGGACATCCACCAATCCCTCCACTTGGTGGGGCCGGTGCTGAACCATCAACGTTTCCAGCTCAGAAAGGGTTTAGTCTGCGCTGTGGAACTTAGAAATCCCTCTCCTCCACTCTTGGCCCATCCGAGTCTCACCTTCCCCTCGACCACCCCCGCGCCCGGAGGGATGCTGAGTCTTTGTTCAGCACGTGAGAACCTGCACATGGCAGGCGCTGAGGCTCCTCCAGCCACCACGATGCACCCGAACCTCCATGGCGTGTCCACAGGCTGTGTGAGCAGATGGGGTCCCCCCTGCGGGCCTCCCCCAGGCTGGGCCTGGACCTCCTTCCTCCCCAAACCAGAACCAGAACCAGGAGACTGGCCGTGCCTGTGAGTGGGGAAGGGTAGGAGGGGACAAGAGACTCCAGTGCACTCTGATCCCGGTGAGGGGAATCAGCGGAGGAAGAGGGACAGCGGGGCGGCTTGGCCTGCTTTCTGGCCGGGATGTAAGGCTGCTTACAAGCTGCGGCTGCACCTGCCAAAGATGTTGATGGTGACAAAGTGCTCCTGCGTCTGTAGGTGCCAGAGCCACTCACAGAGCTCTCTCAGAACCAGCAGTTACAATAAACACCCGCGCTGATTGGCAACAGGGGAAGGGCTGACTGTGATCCAGGAAACTCCCCCTAACCTCCGGGGAACATTCTGACAGGGTCTCTGAAGATGCTAAAAAGGTCTGCTTTGGCTAAGAAGACACTGGAGGATTTGAACATTGTCTTCAAAGGTACATTTTTGGTAATGTAGAAAACTGTATTATTTCAAAATTAAAAGCCTACGTTATGATTTTAGAACCAGATTACTTAGATGACTACTAAATTGTATAGTGCAGGCATTGGTGAAAATAAAAGCTAAGTTGTTGGGACTTCCCTCCTGGCGCAGTGGTTAAGAATCTGCCTGCCAGTGCAGGGGACACGGGTTTGATCCCTGGTCCAGGAAGATCCCACATGCCACGGAGCAACTAAACCCGTGCACCACAACTACTGAGCCTGCGCTCTAGAGCCCACGAGCCACAACTACTGAGCCCACGTGCTGCAACTACTGAAGCTCGCGTGCCTAGAGCCCGTGCTCCGCAACAAGAGAAGCCACCGCAATGAGGAGCCCACGCTCCACAACAAGAGAAGACACTGCAATGAGAAGCCCGCGCACCGCAACGAAGAGTAGCCCCCGCTTACCACGACTAGAGAAAGCCCGCATGCAGCAACAAAGACACAATAAATAATAAATAAGTAAATAAATTTATTTAAAAAAAAGCTAAGTTGTTATAAACAGTTTTAACATCAATTTGTATTTTCCTATTTTTTTTTTTTCATGAAGAGAATATTAGGTTTTTTTTTTTTAATTATTTTTTTTTTTTAATTATTAGCACCTTTTAAATTATTTATTTATTTATTTATTTTTATTTATTTATTTGGGTCTTCGTTTCTGTGCGAGGGCTTCCTCTAGTTGCGGCAAGCGGGGGCCACTCTTCATTGCGGTGCGCGGGCCTCTCACTATTGTGGCCTCTCTTGTTGCGGAGCACAGGCTCCACACGCGCAGGCTCAGTAGTTGTGGCTCACGGGCCCAGTTGCTCCGCGGCATGTGGGATCCTCCCAGACCAGGGCTTGAACCCATGTCTCCTGCATTAGCAGGCAGATTCTCAACCACTGCGCCACCAGGGAAGCCCTGTATTTTCCTATATTTTATATTATAGTATAAAACTGGTGTTTCTCTCTCTCTCACTCTCTCTTTCTCTCTTTCTCCCTCTCCCTCTCTCCAGCTTTAAGATGTGTGTCACCATTTGGTAGGTGCCATTTCTCCTGCACCATGTACACTTCGTTCTGTAGGAGAAGTGATAACATTTGATCACAGGAGTGTAAATGAGGAGGTGAGGCGCAGTCGGACTCGGGCACTGCGATGTGGTGAAAGAAGGAAGGGACTTGGCCAGGGTGGCTGGGCCCTGGCCTCTGGGGTCCTGCTTTGCCCACACACTTGGGGTGCCCCTATTCACTCTTGACCCAGTAACAGAGGTCAAAAGGAGCAGTGCAGGCAGCCCCAGCCAACACCTTCCATATACTTCTCTCTATTTACATCATGGGCATGGAGTTCCCTCAAAGATCTTCAAAGTTCTGGGCTCTTCGGATTTCTTTAGTCTTCATTAGTCTTCTTGCCAGTGATGTCACTAACTAAATTAGCCTATACATTATCAATATTAACATACATTATTGGAATATAAATATTATTATATTAATATTGCTATATTATATATTATGTATATGTTATGTTATGTTAATATAGTTCTAATAAAGTAAATTAATAAATATAAATGAGTAATATAATAATATGAATATATATTACACCTGGGAGTCAAGCCTTTGCCTACTGCGTGCTCAGCTCTGCCCACTGAGCCACATTGTTTGCCTGAAAAAATGAAGACTTGAGGGCAAAGTGAAATGTGAGGGGGAGGCGGACAGAGAACACCCAATCTGCAATCACAGTGAAGGCACTACAACTGAATCCCTCAAGTGAAGCATGAAGTGTGTTCTCAAGACCAGCATGAGCCGCACAGTCTTAGTGAGGGGAGTGCATGCCAACCTGCTTTTCAACCCTGTGCGTCCAGTCTGGAGTGGGGGGTGAGGAAGCGTCCTCCCGGTATTTCTTCTCTTTCCCTGCTCTCAGTTTCCTCCCCTCCAGATGGTCGGATGTGCAGGACAGCTAAGGGTACATCTGACTTTCCCCGAGTGTGGGTGCTGGCACTGACTGCAGGTTGTTAATCGTTTGTCACTTAAGCACAGGCAGTGAGTTGGTTTAAGTCATAGCCCACAAAACAATCAATTAGCAGGACTAAATATGTACATAAGTTGAGTGCGCATATTCCCATACACTCAATCTTCTATATTTTTACAATGAGAAGTTACTAATTTTCACTCAGATTTTCAAACATTGGTCACCGGGAAATTTAGTAGTTGCCATTTGGTTTCAAGATGGCAGACTGAACAAGGACTAAATGTAGACAAACATGCAAAATAATATAATTTGGTCAAAGCTGTCCAAGTGCTTTAGAAATGTTACTGTATAACCTTCCAGACCAATGAGAAACGCCAGAAGAAATTCAAATAGAGACCTCATTTTGTTAAGCGCAAAGGTGAGAGTAAGAGGTGAGGTGAGGAAGCCGGCCCAGCGTGAGGGGTGGGACCAGGCAGTTCAGATGTTATGGAGGCGGCTGTGGCGGCAGCTCTGCCACGTCCTCCCCGGGCTGGTCTCTCAGCCCCCCAGACGGGCAGCTGGTGTCGGTAAACTCAGGGTAGGGTGATCAGCTGTTCACTGGCCACTTCTTTAGCATCACACATGAGCAGAACCCTGAGAGTTGGGAGGTGTACAAATTAGAGCCTGTGTCACTCAGACTGGAGGTTCGGGTGGATCGTGGTGGCTGGAGGAGCCCCAGCGCCTGCCATATGTGCGTTCTCACCTGCTGGTTCTCCACTGCACTCAGGCTGGCCAAGTGCAGTGCGGGTCCTGGAACAACTGTGAGGGTCACACATGCTTCAGAAGCCGCCACGCCCGGGGTCTGGGCAAGGCTTCGCCAGGGCTGCATCACAGCTCAAATTTGCCATCTGCCTGATCCTGCTTCCGCCCTGCCCTGCCACAAAGGCTGACACTTAATACACAGTCCTGCTTGTCCAGATCCATCCCAACATCTGCCTTCAGAGAAACTAACTTGTGATGGGGGAGTGGGAGAGATTTGGGATCCAGCAAGGACGCCCTCGTGGGCCAGGAGGAGAAACCATTGTGCCCAGCCTGGGTGGCCTTCCAGGTGCTGGAAGCTCACAGTGATGGGACAGCTCCAGCTACTGTTCTCAATGACGCCCTCCACACAGGGCCCCGCAAGGCTCAAGGTTTTCACGATGAAGATTAACTCATTTATATGAGTGAGTTGCACTAAGACTTTCTCAGTGAGGGAGCCGGAGGATTCTTAGAAAGACCACACTGGGGTTTAATGATACAGAGTCAGACACCTTCTAAACAGGCTCTTGAAATAAGAGGAGATGACCTCCATGAAGCTATTCAGTTCTGCCACGTTTCAAGGATCAGGGGTCAGTAACATATGATGAAAATATAATTTCTATGCTCAGTTACTGAACTCTTGAAAATATAACTTCTGAATTTTCTCCATGCTATAGAGGAGGTGTTTTCAAAAGATGTCTCCTCAGCATGCCCCCCAATGTTCATTGCAGCACTATTGACAATAGCCAGGTCATGGAAGCAACCTAAATGCCCATCGACAGATGAATGGATAAAGAAGGTGTGGTACATATATACAATGGAATATTACTCAGTCATATAAAGGAATCTAATTGGGTCATTTGTAGAGATGTGGATGGATCTAGAGACTGTCATACAGAGTCAAGTAAGTCAGAAAGAGAAAAAAAATCATATATTAAGGCATATATGTGGAATCTAGAAAAATGGTACAGATGAACCAGTTTGCAAGGCAGAAATAGAGACACAGATGTAAGAACAAATGTATGGACACCAAGCGGGGGAAAGCGGGATGGGGGGGGATGGTGGTGGAATGAACTGGGAGATTGGGATTGACATATATATACACTAATATGTATAAAATAGATAACTAAGAAGAACCTGCTGTATAAAATTTAAAAAAGTGTCTCCTCAGATAAGGGCTTAATGTGAACAGGTGCAAAGCAGAGATTGTTCCCATGCCCACAAAGTCTGGAGAGCAGGGGGAGTGGCCAAAATCAGTGACATAATAAAACAGTTCTACAGAGTAACAGTAAAAGAAAGCAACTCCATGTAGCAGTGTTCCACCCTCTCAGCTTATATGTTTGTATTCAAAAAAAAAAAATCTGCTTCTAGAATAAATATTGAAAATCAAACTTGGATTTTACCAGGCTGAAAGAAATTTTTGGAACCGGATTTTGTTTTCTAAAAAATTATTTTGCTTTCATTTTTGCCTGGAACAACTTCACCAGTGGCTATTTCTGGGAGGGTATGAATTAACCAGCACGTTCCGGAGTGAGGATCCTCTTCCTTCTCAGAGGACTTGAACTGGCCATTGTGATGTGTGAACCCAGAGGGGCCAAAACAAGGCCTCAGAGAAACATTTTGTTTAAAATAACAGCAACAGCAAGCCTTCATAGAAATACTGTTCTGTGTAGTAGAATTTTCCCCAGGCCACAGAGGCTGAGCCACATGGGCCGCAGCTCAAGGTATGATGCATCCAGGGATGGGGACTGGGACCTGCCTTCAGGCCTGGGCCCAACCTCTAAGGAACCCAGTGACCAAAGCCAATGTATTTTAAAACCTACAATGAAAACGCACAAGCCCCCAAATGTGCACAACGTAACTTTTTCGATGTCAACCTCAGATTCCTGTGAATTATTTGTGAACTGAGTTAAAAGCTGTGTTGGGGATGGCAGCAAAGGAAAGAGAGGATATTGGCCATAAAATTAGTTCTAAAAGACTTGTAATCAAACTAAATAAAAAATCTCTCCAATCTTTGGGAAAACATTTACTGATTTACAGGCATTGCCCTAAAGTTAGCCAATCCCTTACAGTTTGGGGATTGTTTGGGAAGATGAAGCAACAAGGGTCTGAAGCTTTAGGAGCCAGTTCAGGGCCCATCTCAGCTGAGGTCGCCCTGCGTGTGAGCGTCTGGAACAGGACGGAGTCGGGAAGGGGTCAGTTTCAGGGGCACGTTTACTGGCTGACTTGGTTCTCTCCCCTCATCCCTGCTGAGCCACAGCCCCTGTCACCCCTTCATGGTGTCAGTTGGAAGATGCCTCCTTCTGGGGGAAGGGGAGGCTCCTTGTTCTCAGACACAGAGCAGCAGCCACTGGTCCTACGTCTTCCAAAGCCCCATGTTATGAACTCATTTGTAATACTGTGTCTTATCATTAATGTGCTGGATATTTTTATTTAATTCATCTGAAAACTGGTTATCACCACAAAAATTTTATTTTTGGC
Organism: Eubalaena glacialis; assembly: GCF_028564815.1. NCBI lineage: Eukaryota > Metazoa > Chordata > Mammalia > Artiodactyla > Balaenidae > Eubalaena > Eubalaena glacialis. The sequence continues at coordinate 432,187 of NW_026871455.1, forward strand.
CATGCTGCATGGCTTGTGGGATACCAACCAGGGGTTGAACCCAGTCACCACAGTGAAAGCCCGGAACCCTAACCCCTAGACCACCAGGGAACTCCCATCAACACCAATTCTAATAACAGAATTAGGTGCACTAGATACAGCCTAAAGTTTAACCTAATTTTTGCCTGAAAGTTGTAAGGAATTTGAAACAAGACTAGACTGTGTAAAGGCACCACAAAAAATGCTTGGTGACTGGGCTTTATTCACTTTAAATAAAACTTATACACGAAAAATTAGACACAATTATTTACATAGTGATCAGCATAATAAGTGAGGGATAGAAATAAAATATGAACCTGGATATGCTTACAACAGAGTTACGTGGTTCTGGAAAGCTTTTTGCACTGTTATTATACAGCAATGGAAAAACCAAAAGAAAAAAAAAAGGAAATGGTGGTAATTCAAAGTCTTACTGTTACATGAGAAAAGCAAGTTGCAAAGCAACACGAATTATTTATTTAACAGAACTGAAAATGAATCTACACTACTTGTGTGTAAATGTAGATTTGAAAAAAAGCTTTCAAAGATTGGGGAAATTATATAAACAAACATCACACACCTTGACAGGGATGAAAGGGAAATGTGTTTGGTTTTTGGTTTGGGGTTTTCTGGGCCCTGCAACATGGCTATACGCTGGGGTCTTACTCCCCCAGCGCCCTTGACAGTGAAAGCACGAGTCCTAACCACGGGACCTCAAGGGAATTACTTCCCTGAAGTAACGTAAATTTGAAATAAAATGTGCACTGCTTGTATTAAAAAACAACAACGACAGTAACTGTGCATGTGGTGTTATAAAACTAGCTTGTTGTAAAGCCTAGCCAATGCATTTTGGAGTCAAGCAACAGGTACGTTTATTCTGTGGGAGAGAATGGATCTTTATGAAAGGATTAAAAACAGAACACACACGAAGCACAATTAATGAAACCCTGGCTGCACACTGTTTTCTACTCTAGTCACTAGAACATTTCTTGAGCACTCGCTGGGCTTAAGACAGCCTGGAACTCAGTTACGTGCCCAAGACAAGTCAGAATTTTTGTAGGCTCATAGAAAAGACGGACGAGTTTATTAGTTTGGCTACTGGGGTCTCTCAGTGGAAGAAAAGGTACATTTTAGTCTCAAAACTTGTTTGGGCCTGTTCTGTCAAGGATTGCTACATGAAAAACAAACAACCCAAACCAACATTAAAAAACACCGTTTTTGCATACCTGGTGGCTTCTGCCAATTTAGAGATTTCTCTTTTTCTGCCATGTGTCCAATGCCATATAAAATAAAGGAGGTCAAGTGGGCAGCAGGCAACGCCCCCGCGGTGCTGAGCAGCCGGGCCTCCGTGCTGGCAGCAGCAGCTCAGGGCACCCTGGGTTTCGGTCCTGACCAGGCGTGAGAGAGCCAAGGAGCATTTCCGCTCCGGGTCCCTAAAGGCATTTTATTCCTGGATAATCTGGATCTACAGAAAGCACGGGATGGCCTGATACTGTTTTCTACATCTCCCACAATTTAAAATAATTTGCAAATTTCTTATTTTCTGCAACCAGAGGTTGGGAATTCTGGAGACAGAGTATAAATATAACTACATAACTCATTGTAAATAGAGTATAATTAGAAAGACATGTGGGTCTAACTTACCTTGATATCTTAGTTACTGTGGCTCTCAGTAGGGGAGGCTCAGACTATATACATTGGGCATTTCTACAGATTGGACTGCAAGGGGCAATTTTAGTCCATTATTAAAAAAACAACAAAAAACCAAACAACCAAAAAAACAAACAAAAAATAACCTTCAGTTCCCTGGTGTTTGGTTTGTTTGGTTTTTAAGCAGCTTGCCACACTTGCCACGGAAGCATAAATATTTATATGCATTAGTGCACTAAGTAGAAGCACATTAGCCTGCAGGGGTAGTTGTAGAAGAGCACAAAGCCATCTGAAATGATGTCTATGAAACTTTTACAATTAACCACAGAAACAGGCTCTGCCATCTAAAAATGTACTTGGGACCAGCCCTGAATTTTTTGTCCTGTGATCCTGTTCAGACAGACAGACTTGATAAGTTAGGTTTTCTTAGGTAGAAAAACAAATTAACAGAGAAACAAACAAAAGACTTAACCTAGCACCTCACAAGTGGGAAACAAACTACTATTGATTAAAATATTTGGTAACACTCATAGTGCAGGCTCGAATGCTCTCAATTCGATGTATTCCACAGAATGTTTTTACACCTTTTCAACGACCAGTCTCCCCCAATCCTCGAAAGCTTACTTTTACTCGGTACAGTTAACAATTAATACGTGCTGAAATTACTGTAGCTGTGTGTTCTGCTACAATTCACAGGAATAACTAAAGACTAGAAATGTTGATAAAATATTCTGGAGAGGCTGGACCCAGAGCATTTAATCTGATATGAACAAAAGCCTGTGCACAAACACATTTTATACATGATTTCAGGGAGGCCCCAGGCTCCCTGGGCTCCCTAATCCCCGCAGATTAAGAGCTAGTTGGCTGGGAGTTAAAAGAGGACTAAGGCACCCCTACTTACCTCCCCATTCAGACCTCTGGGCCCATCAGAGCCACACTCGTGGGAAGGAAAGTGGAGGCTCGGGCACACAGTGTCCCAGCTGCATGGCGATCAAACACGTTGTAAGGAGTGTCATCATAGGGAAAAACGAATTTCACTCCACAGTGGATGTTTCTTTACTTTAACCTCTGTGTTCTATTGCCTTCCCTTTGAGTTAAGAATGTTGCCTCTAGCCTGAAATAGGCAAGATAGCCCATTCTCAAGGCTCTGACTTTTAAGGGGATAACACTTTTCATCCATATAGAGATAAAAGTTGTGGAACAGAGAACAACGTTTCTTTTGTTGGAGGTTACAGGAACACCGCGACCTGACCTTCGTGGACAAAGGATTTTCCTGCGCCAAGAAGTTTGCAACAACCAACATCGACCCCCTCACCTGGCCTTTCAAAATGTTTTGCTGAAAGCCTTTGGGGAGTTTGTGCTTTTGTTGGGCACAAGCCACCCATCTCCTTGCGTGGCCCTGCAATACACCTTTCTCTGCTCCAAACTCTGACATTCCACTTGCTTGGCGTCACTGTCCATCGAGCACAGGAACTGTGTTCGGTAACAGGAGCACACTTGTCACACTGCACCTCTGCTTCACACATTCTGCTGGGCTTTGTGCGATGGCCCAGAAGGAGATTTAGACAAAACACAAAGAAGAGCACCAGCTCACTTCACCAATCCACATGGGAATAAACACCAATATTTACTGATCTTTTGGTATTCCAAACAACGCTGCCATGCATAACCTTGGCCTATGGTTTTCCACTGCTAGAAAATTTATAGGATAAGTTTCCAAGGGATGTGTAATCTGGAGTTTCTCTAACTGAAAGAACACTTGATAAGATGTTACTATGTAAAGATAGTGAGTTGCTGAATCCTTCTGAGGAAACTAGCAATGAGACTTCCGCTTTCTTTAAACTGTAACCTCTCTATCAGACCTCTTCTCCACCTGTGTTTAAAAATATTCCCCAATCTGTTCTACCTTCAGAAACCGTCCATAATCCACTCTTCTTCTGAGCACTGCCCTTTATTCTCACCCAATCGCAGCCTGGCCTTGTACATACCTGCTGTCTCTACCTTGCCCTCTGCCCATCAATGCTCATCTCACTCCATTAGAGCTGGACCCAACATGGCCAGATAACCTCCCGTGTATAGAGAAATGGATCATGGATGATTCTGAACCATGGAGCCTGGGGGCCCAGGAGAGAGGGGGCATCCACAGGGGATGCAGCTGAGGAGAGGAAGAGGGAGAGGAATGAGGTTTCATGCATGGTAATTATTCAGGGGAACATGCTACAGAGCCCAGAGGCGGGCACGGGGAAGTCAGGTTGGAGATAAATTCTTGGGAGTCGGTGCCCAGTAATGACGGCTGAGGTGGGAGGCAGGGGCTCCAAAGGGAAGAGAGAGGGGGGAGGCTGCTGGGAGTGGCGGGCAGAGCACACACGGGTCCACGACGCAGCAGAGAAGCAGGAAGGCATAATAAGCATCCCAAACGAAGGACAGAATGTCAAGGCAATGCAGATGTGTCTGTAGTGACATGTGTCACAGAAGGGTGGAGAAGAATGGAAAAGAGGTAACACGAAGGGAGATTAGATGTCATTGATAAACTCAGAGGTTTCACGACAAGCTAAAGGCAGAAGCCAGAGCATAGGATACACTGAAGGATACATAAAAATCAATAAATACAAAACATACATGTTCAAATCGAGAATTTGTTGAAATGCTCTTTCAAAGAATATAGAAGTAAAATTGCAAGTGAGAGGACATTGATGCTGAGGTGATGGCTGACAAGAATGATTCCCCCCCCCCAAAAAGGGATCCCGTCAGGAACAATGCTGTGTAGAGTCAAGCAGGGAGGCCACGTGACACTGGTGAAATGATGGGACAGGGGACACATGTGTCAGGTGGAGACCCTACGCCTTCTCTGGAGGAGGGGGTTCCTGCAGACTCCACATGCCCGTGAGCTGAGAACGTCAAGTGGGAGCTAGCTGAGTCAGTAAGAGTTACTTCAGCTGAATTGCCTTTGTAAGTGGTGCAGATAAAGCACAATACGAATGATCCTGGCAACAGGGGAAGGAGTGTGCAGCACTGAGCGGCTGCCTACCACCAGACACAGCTTGCTCGTCTAGAATGAGCCCCTTCACCCCTGAACTCCTCTTATTTTTCCATCTTTTCTTTCTTTATTTTAAAGCTACACATTCCTTAAACTCTCCAAGCAATTTCCTCGTGACTTTCTTCCACAGAAGTAGGATTTGTAAAGTCTGGTTCCCTTGTAGCCTTTCTATGTGACCTTCAGAAAGATGAACTTTTTCTTTGGGACAATAGTTTTGCAAATTTATAAATGAATTCATTTTGGCTCATGCTGAGGAAGACTGCTGAACTTGGCCTTCAGTCTCCTGTGTTAGAAATTGGCTCACTGATGTCACGAAAGTGCCTGCTGATTTCAGACCCTGTGATCTTGGTGGTGCCTCGCCTACTGCATCCAGCCCAATATGACTGCTAGACCCTCTGTCTTCCCCCTGTGTGGGCACAAGACATCTAATGTGCACTAGGAACATAGAGCAGCGTGCACAGCAGGAGAAAATCTCGGATCACAGACTCCCAGCCTGAGCCAGGCCCTGACTCGCCCCTTCCCTCCCCTTCCCCCTCCACCCCATCATTCATGCCCCTCACTCAGGACAATGGAGCCACAGTGTTTTCTCACCATCTGGCTTTGGACCCATCTGCAACTTTCCGACCTTGCTCTTCCCTCTGCCTAGGATGCCCTTGCCCTAGACCTTCAAAGGGCTGGTGGCTTCTTCTCACCTGCATGGTGGCTCAGATGTTAGCTCCTCAGAACAGCCTCAGGGCCCCCCTCGTCTAACGCTGGCCCCTCCCTAGCCCATTGCACATTAGAGCTTTCTCTTTTCCCGTCACATCTCAAATGCCATCTGTAATGAAAGAGGCTGAGTCAGCAGCAGCGAATGCCACGCTCTGGTGAGACTGGCCGGCTGTCCCGGCAGCAGCGGCCCGGGCGCTCTGGGCTTCGGTCATCGCCAGCTTTGTTGTCTTGGTAGAGCTCTTCAAACTTATTTTTCTTAGACTTTCATTTACAGGAGTCTGTGTACTCCCCCCAGCAACGTGAGAGCAGGGTCCCTTGCGTCTCGTTCACTAATGTGTCCCCAGTGTGTACAATCCTCAGGAAATGGGCTGAAGAATGAACACAAGGGACCTTAAGGTCCCATTCGTCCAGGTCGCTCCGTGACGGAGGAGTTAAGTGAGCTGCTATAGTCACTCAGCTGGTCACCTCAGGCCAATCCAGAGATGTTCACTGCACACTTCAGAACAGAAACAACTGCTAATGACTACACAAAAACATGAGTGCTGAGATGCAGGAAAAAGTATTCTCTACTATATCAACTGTGGGAAAGTGTATTACAAATGGACAGCAGAAATGTGTAGATGGTGAAGTATCTTGAGAAATGTTGAATGCAAACTTTGGTAACAAGTAACAAGAAATAAAGCAACCCCACTTCAGTGGATCAGCGCTTGGACATATATAAGCACTACTGAGCGAGCATGTGTTTTTCAAAACAATGAAACCTTGTGCTCAGTAAGAATGGGCCAGTTTTCCTTCAATACAGTCATTATTGATCAGTTAGTGACTTTCTATTTTTATGAGGTTGTAATATACTTAGAAACACTAGGGTTAATCAGGAACTAACTTTGAATGGTAACTAAAAAGTAGAACACAAATGATGTTAACTGTTATATTAGTGTTCAAATATGTATGCACACGTCAAGGATGAATAGCCACGAGAATAAACACATGATTTGTGATTAAACTCTGGTGCTTCGATTAATTCTATTGCTTTTAAATTTTATTTAATACTTTCCTCATAACTGAAAAGCGAATTAATTTAACCTTAACAAGAGTGCCAGTCCTGAAAAACTGTTTGTACCTGGAGAGGAACATTCCAAGAATTCAGAGTCAGGCATAGGTTCATCACTTACCTTAGACTTTGTAGTCAAGGGTTTGTTTTGTTTTGTTTCGTTTTTCCACCAAAAACAGGTCGATATCTCCATGACTACGAAGGTGGAAGATGATTGCAGACATGGTAAGAGTCCCATTTTCAGAATATGTTCAAACACCAGGGGCGCGTAAACTCATTGACAGTGACACAACGCCCCGCCCCCCAGAGATCCATGTGTATGTCTACCCTCCAGAGGTTCCTGGCAAGTGTTCATATATTGTACAATTATTAGATGTTTGCATCTAGTCTACAATGATAAGTTGGCCCTTGATAAAATAAAATCCATGTTTAAAACATTGTCAATTATAGGACTCTGAAAGATTATACATTTTCAGAATGATTGGGTATTACAAATATTTTACAGAATTCTGAACACTTGGAAAGCTATTCTGCAAGATGCAAGAAGAGGAAAGCTAGATTTCCTTACCTAAGAGCAAGGTTTACTGTTCACTACATCATAAAATAAGTACTTTTAAATTTAATTGCTTGAATTCTAAATTATGTTTTTGAAAATCAGTATGCTTTATAAGAATAGAAAATTTTTTCTACAAGCCCCTTAAAATTCTATTTACCAATGATTTTATTTGAGATTTAATGAGTTTTCATTTTAAATGATATTAGACAAAATGATATCTATTTTGATTATTTTATTGGGGTCCTAATTTTATTCTAATTTAATTGTAGATAATTCAAAACAATCCAAAATAACACGTTATTAACAGATATATCAGCATTTCCCAGAATGTATTATAGGCTTTATACACTATTGATAAATTTCAACTAAAATGTACTTATAAACACAAAAGAAAAATACCAACTGTCTTTATCTATGTGTTCTCATTATGCAGGAATGCATTTTAAGAAAGAAACGGTGCACCAGATGCAAGAGTATACCAGGAAGTTGCATGAAAATGTTTTTTATTTAATGACAAAAAATAGTATGATTCTAATTAGTTATTTTGGCTTTTATAAAATATTCATAAGCATATGTAAATTATATAGTAATTGTGTCATCAATGTGACCATTGTTATAGCTTTCTTTCCTCTAAGTGTAAATAGAACGTATTAAATCCTGATAGTTTTCTGTCAATAAATTATTACTATTTTTTGATTTTCATGTTCAATAAACTTTGGCAAACACTGCTACAGTTAAAAGAGATGTCTCTAAACCAAAGGTCAAACTAGTTTTATGGTTTACTCTGCCCCATTCGTAGGATTGGAAATACTTGGCAGTTTCTGTAGTTGATGCTAATTCAGATAGGAGATGTATTCCAGTTATGTTCATTTGTGGTGATTTCTTGGCTGAAAGAAGTCAGCACATGAATTTCCTTCTCAGCCTAGTAATAATTGCCCATTTGGTGGCTAGGTTTATTATGAGATTCCTGAGAGTAATGTAATCAGTTTTACAGCTACCCAAGGTTTATTTCCAGGGGCAAAATTCACCAAAAGTTTACCTGCTTATTAAGTGGAACCCTCAGCATATAGTGGTAAGAAAATACTACTTTTCTAGGGAAGGAGCTGGCAGACTTTTCTAAAGGGCCAGAGAGTGAATATCTTAAACTTTGCCATATGACCTCTGCTTTATCCATCAACTCTGACATTGTAGCAGGAAAACAGCCACATAAAAGGTAAACAAAGGAGCTGTGATCCAATGAAACATTATTTATAGACACTAAAATGCGAATGTCATATAATTCTCAAATGTTGCAAAATATTTACACTTTTTTTCAGCATTTAAAAATACAAAAATCATTTTTAGCTTGCAGGTCCTACAGCACAGGCTGGGGGCAGAATTTGGCCCATGGGTTGTAGGATGCTATGGCCTGTAAGGCTCCAGCTTCTCTGACAGCTAACGACCCAGGGGAGTCTAACAGCCATGTTCTGCTCCCAGCGCCTAAAGGGTTTGGGGCTATGAGCTGCCCTTGCTGCTCACAGCAAATGCCTACAGATGACTCAGGTAATATTCATTCAACCGACATCTTATTTTGGCAGAGAACAGAACGCCTTCTGCAAAATATTTTTAAAGAATAATTTTTGCCCAGGATGGGAAATCTGGGCTCTTTCACACCAGAGATGAAGGATTAAAGAAGGGACCTGCCTGGGCATGTGTAGTTGGCTCCTGCCTTGTTGTCCAGTGCCAGCCCTGGGCTCAGGATAGACAACACAGGGGCCCAGCGCATCCCGCTCCAGTTCTTTGGCCTCAGTCTGGAAGTCTAAGCGCCCCTGCCCCCAAACGGCCCGGAGCGCAGGGCAGCACCTCTGGCTGCTCCAGCAGGCAAACAGCTAGACGTGAGCAGAGAAAGGGGGTAGGGCCAGATGCAGAAAACCATACATCTTGTAAACAACGGGGGTCTGTAGGCAGACAAAGAAAAGCAGCAACTTCTGGACGGACAGAAAACTATACATTTAGGGGTGACAAATGTCCTGGAGGCAAAGGAAGGTGGAAAACGGGAATCTAAAGCCTCTAAATGTAACCTTTTGCTCATTATGCCCTCATTACAATAAAATTAGCCTTGCAGATGAGAAGTTCCCATCATGCACCGGCGCCGGGACACTTCCCAGCAAGGCTAAATAAGGACGAAACTCCCACCTCCCCTCAGAAAGGTGGAGCTGGGGTGAAAATCAGGAAGTGCGACCCCAAGCCCCACCCTCCCCAATGAATACTCCGCCCCTTCATTTTCACGCCCCGTGTAAGCAGCCTGTCCAAGCAGCTCAGCGCCGCTGCTCACCCCCCTCGGCCCTCTGTGCCCCAGAGGCCCGCGCTGTGCCTTCTCCTTCTCCCTGTTGTCTCTGAATTCTTCCTGCGACAAGATGAGAACCTCCTCTCTGGTGAGGAGGCGGCTGAGGATCCAGCGGCTCTTCCTGCAGCTGCGCCGGCGGGTCTGGGAGGAGCCCCTCGGTGCGGGCGGAACTCAGGACCCCGGGCCGTGGCCTCTCTGCTCCGCGCCCCGGGCTTCCGGGCGGGGCAAGCGCTGCAGGTACAAGGAGCTCCGCTGCAGGGGCCCGGCCGGGAGCTGGAGGAGAGGCAGGAAAGGCGGGCCAACTCCCTGTCCAGAGCCGCCCAGAGGCCTCCGCCCACAGGGAAGGCGGCAGAGGTGGGGAGCCGGCGGGGGGCACCGCGCTCCTCGCAGAAGGCCTTCCGGCCCCAGGCTCGTCCCCCACGGGACCAGAACCGTCCCGGCTTCCTGCACTCGGGCCGCTGCTGGGCTGGGCGCCTCTTCCTCCCGCTGGCCACTCGCTCCCCCCTGGGCCTCCGCCTCCGCTCCTGCAGGAACTCGGAGCCCTGAGATGGGCCAGAGGAGAGAGGGGTTCAGAGGCCGCTGTCCCAGCAGCTCCTCCTTCCCCCAGAGTGGCCTCTTCAGGGGCAGGGGTCCGTCCAGGAGCTGATGGGGGCTGGGCACCAGGAGTGAGGTGCTGTCCTCCCACGTCCTGCAGGGTGAATCCAAGTCCCTCTAAAACAGAGTTCCCTCACTGAGTTTACGATGATCTCTCTATCCAAAACATTATTCCTTTTCTTTGTCACCTCTAACCTCAATCCTGTCTAACTGAACACTCATCAAGCAGGGTCAGGTGACTACACTTCTGTTGTTAACACCAGCAATGTACCAGTTGCTGTTGTAGATGTCATCGTTCACTCCAAATTCAGGTTGTTTCTCTAGGGCAGGATGAGTTCAAAGATCCCTGAGCCGGGGACCACCTGGCCTGAGAATCATAAACCAGAGATAGCCTGACTTCTGAAGCTATGATGAACAAATGTCACATATAGTATGGGACTAACATTTACACAATTCTGTTCATAAAATAGGTAACTAACCAGGATTTACTGCATAGCACAGGAAACTATATTCAATATCTTGTAATAACCTATAATGGAAAATAATCAAAAATATACATATATATAAAACTGAATCACTTTGCTATACACCAGAAAGTAACACAATATTGTATCAATAAGTCAACTATACTTCGATTTGTTAAAAAAGGAAAAAAAAGAGTCACAGAAATGTCAAATGATGATGATTAATGGCAGCCTCTTTTTTCTTCCCTTTAAAAAAGCTCCTAACTCAAAGGCCAAATTGGAGTGTATCTGTGGCTTGTCTCCCACTCCCTTTCTTGGAGATCTGTAAATAAACCCTTACTTTGATTAAAACACCTGCTGTCAGAGTTGGGCTTTCTGCACCTCAGTCACATGAGCCCTTGCTCCATAAGAAGAAGACCTCAGGTTGGCAGTTCCAGGGCTTGGAGTGTCATCGATGGAGATGGTCTCTGAAGGGTGCAGGTCTGGGCACCTTCCAACTCATAGTCATGTCTCCAGGGTCTCCATGATGCTTGAGCTGCTGTCCCCACCCCCCACCCCAGGGGCAGCGCAGTGGGCTTCGGAGAGGCTGGGAAGAGCAGAGAGCTGTCGAGTCCCTCCTTGCTGGGCCCAGAGCACGTCCCTGTCCCCTGCCCTTGTAGCAGCCTCCGTGAACTAAATGAAAGTGGGCTTTAGTATCTGTAACTCATATTTTAGCTGTTCATTATATTCTGAACTGTTACAAAGAAACTCTTTAACTGTTTTGTCAATATAAATAATCACTAAATCAATCTATACTAGGAATAGAAAAGAATTTTATTTGTGCCAAGCTGAGGTCTATAGCTCAGGAGAGACAGATTCTAGAAGGACCTGAAATGTGTTCAGCCAGACTACAAGATTGGGGAGGCTTATAATGGCAAAAACCTCAAAATGACGTAAGTTGATTGCCAAGAATTATATATATATGTTTTTATGTGATGGTAAATGGATTTGTTTCTTTCATTTCCCTTTCTGACCTTTCATTGTTAGTGTATAGAAATGCAACAGATCTCCGTGTTTCATTATTGTATCCTGCAACTTTACAGAATTCATTGATGAGCTCTAGTAGTTTTCTTGTAGCGTCTTTAGGATTTTGTAGGAATAAACCTACCTAAGGAGACAAAAGTCTTGTACTCCAAAAACTATAAGACACCGATGAAAGAAATCGAAGGTGACACAAACAGATGGAAAGATATACCATATTCTTGGATTGGAAGAATCAACTTTGTTAAAATGACTATACTACCCAAGGCAATCTACAGCTTCAATACAATCCGTATCAAGTTATCAGTGGCATTTTTCACAGAACTAGAACAAAAAATCTTAAAATTTGTGTGGAAATAGAAAAAAACTTGAATAGCCAAAGCAATCTTGAGAAAGAAAAACAGAGCTGGAGGAATCAGGCTCCCTGACTTCACTCTATGCTAAAAAGCTACAGTCATCAAAACAGTATGGTACTGGCACAAAAACAGAAATATAGATCAGTGGAACAGGATAGAAAGCCCAGAAATAAACCCACCCACCTATGGTCAATTAATCTATGACAAAGGAGGCAAGACTATACGATGAAGGAAAGACAGTCTCTTCAATAAATTGGTGCTGGGAAAACTGGATAGTTACATGTGAAAAAATATGAAATTAGAACATTCTCTAACACCATAAACAAAAATAAACAAAAAATGGATTAAAGACCTAAATGTAAGACTGGATACTATAAAACTCTTAGAGGAAAATATAGACAGAACACTCTTTGACATAAATTAAAGCAATATCTTTTACTATCCATCTCCTAGTGTAATGGAAATAAAAACAAAAATAAACAAAAGGGAACTAATTAAACAGAAAAGCTTTTGCGCAGCAAAGGAAACCATAAACAAAATGAAAAGACAACCCAGAGAATGGGAGAAAATATTTGCAAATGATGCAACTGACTAGGGATTAGCCTCCAAAATTTATAAACAGCTCATGTGGCTCAATATCAAAAAAACAAACCACCTAATGAAAAGATAGGCAGAACACCTAAATAGACATTTCTCCAAAGAAGACATACAGATGGCAAAGAGGCACATAAAAAGATGTTCAACATAACTAATTATTAGAGAAATGCAAATCAAAACTACAAAGAGGTATCACCTCACGCCAATCAGAATGGCCATTATCAAAAAAGCTAGAAACGATAAATTCTGGAAAGGGTGTGGTGAAAAGGGAACCCTCCCACACTGTTAGTGAGAATGTAAATTCATACAACCACTATGGAAAACTGTATGGAGGTTCCTTAAAAAATAAAAAGAGAACTACCATATGACCCAGCAATCCCACTACTGGACATATACTCTGAGAAAACCATAATTCAAAAAGAGACATGCACCACAATGTTCATTGCAGCACTATTTACAGTAGCCAGGACATGGAAGCAACCTAAATGTCCATCGACAGATGAATGGATAAGGAAGATGTGGCACATATATACAATGGAATATTACTCAGCCATAAAAAGAAACGAAATTGAGTTATTTGTAGTGAGGTGGATGGACATAGAGTCTGTCATAGAGAGTGAAGTAAGTCAGAAAGAGAAAAAAAAAAATACCGTATGCTAACGCATATATATGGAATCTAAAAAAACAAAAAAGGTACTGATGAACCTAGTTGCAGGGTAGGAATAAAGAGGTAGACATAAAGAATGGACTTGATGACACGGGGTGGGAGGATGAAGCTGGGGCAAAGTTAGCGTAGCATCGACGTATTTACACTACCGAATGTAAAATAGTTGGCTGATGGGAAGCATCAGCATAGCACAGGGAGATCAGCTCAATGCTTTGCGATGACCTAGAGGGGTGGGATAGGGAAGATGGGAGGGGGGCTTAAGAGGGAGGTGATATGGGGACATGTGTATGCATATGACTGATTCGCTTTGTTGTGCAACAGAAACTAACACAGTATTGTGAAGTAAGTATACTCTAATAAAGATGTATTTTTAAAAAAGATATGACTTTAAGAGTGATCACAGATTTAATTTTCCAGGTATACTGAAAAAAACCAGAGTAGTGAAATTGCACTAAGGATGACGATAGCAACAAACTTCATTTTTATTTTATCTGCACATTGCACAAGAACTCTTATCCTTGTGCAACATTGCTTTTTAAAAGAGAAGTTTCTTTCATTATAGGATCTTTTTTTTAAATAAATAAATTTATTTATTTTATTTATTTTAAAAACAAGAATAATTTATTGATGGAAAACTATCAGGAGTTAATGAGTTCTAATTTACACTTGGGAGTAAAGCAAATTCTAAAATGGTCACATTGATGAAATAATGAATACATGATTTTATATGCTTCTGAAAACTTAACAAAAATAACCAACATGTAGAACTACATAATTTTCGGTTATTAAATACAAAAGAATTTTCATGCAACTTCCAGAGATTCTTGCATCTGGTATAACCTTTCTTTCTTAAAAGTGCATTCTTGCATAATAATAACACAAACAAAATACGTTTTGTTCTTTTCTTATGTATTTATAAATACATATCATTTCAAATTTATCAATAATGTATATAGCTTATAGCACATTTCAGGAAATGTCTTATTGTGTTATTTGGGGTGTTTTGGATTATCTAAAATTAAGTTAAGAGAAAATTAGGGGTCCCAAGTAATGATTAAAATAGAGATCCTCTTGTACAGTATTCTTAAAAATGGTGCCCCATGGATGTTCAAATAAAATGGCAGATAGATGGAATTTTAAGGGGCATGTGCAGCAGATTTTCTATTCTAATAAACACCATTATTGATTTTCAAAAGTTTATTTTCGAATCCAAACAATGAATTTTAAAAATACTTATTTCATGATACAGTAAACAGGAAACCTGGCTCTTCGGAAAAGAAATCTAGCTTTACTCTTCCTAAATCTTGCAGAGCAACTTTACAAAAGTTCAGAATTTTAGACAGTATTTTTAATAACCCAGCCTTTTTGAAAATATACAGCCTAATCAAGGATCCAGAATTGACAATGTTTGAAATGTCAACTTTATTTTATAAAGTGCCAACTTTTCTTTGTAAACTAGTAGCAAAGTTTTGGAATTATACAATGTGTAAACCCTTATTTACATTTAACATCAGAAGTTTTATTTTGCAGGGTAATTTAATTTACTTATTAAGAAGTAGAAGTCTATGAAGGTAAGGACATAGTATTATTTACCTTTCAATCCTCATAACAGTTCAAATTCTGAAATATTGGAGGTTCCCAGAAAATAGTTGTTAAAAAATGAAAATTTGATTAAGGACTGAATAAGGTGATTTAGATGATCTTTCTCCTGAATGCCACATTTATGTGGTTGATTCCAGAGACACATTTTCCCGTAAGATCAGATGGACACTATAGTCTCTCCTGTGTGTTTGTGTGTGTATGTTTTAATTTTTATTTTTAGCACCAGTGGAAGTCCTACAACTTGCTATTTCCATTGAACAGTCCATCATCAACAGCTTTCCAAGTCAACATCTTTCCACCTATAGATTTACCTCATTTAAAAATATCAATAACTAAAACACAAATTGATAATATTGCATTGTGTAGACATACTAAAATTTCCTTACCTGGTCCCTCTTAACGGCTATGCTTTCTGAATGTTCTGTTTTTATATTAAATAATTCTGATATCAGTAATCTTATTACACATGTATTTGCACAAATGATCCTCACACACCGGTTTCTTATCATTGGACTTTGCTTGTGGAATATGTAAAGATGAATTTGTGGTCAAGTTTATCATTCATTTCTTTGATGGTTTCTGGACTTTTTAAAAACATGCTTGACAAGGACTCCATTTTGAAACTACAGAATAAAAATTATTCATACATGTTTTCTACGTGTACTTTCATGGTTTCAGTTTTACAGTCCACGCAGCCCAAGTCCCCACAAAATCCCTAAGTGCTCCCAGGAGCAGGGACCCGCCCGAGCGCTCTGGGCCGCTAGTGCGCCCGCCCCGCCGGGAATCGCGTGGGGAACGCTTCTCTGCCGCAGCCTCCCGGCGACCTCTTCCCAGTCCCACGCCCTCTTCTTCTGTTGCCGGTGTCGCTTCCCTTGGTGCCAATCCAGGAGCTACCTCCGAGGCGGACGCCCCGGGTTGAGCTCCGGCGTTCGGGCGGCTGGCGCTGCAATCTCGCAGGCCGGCAATCGGGATCCGTCCCTGGTACTTTCCCGCCGGCTGTCGGGCGCCAAGTGGCGGCCGCTTTGAGACCGTCCCTTCCATACGGAGCTTCAGTGACCTTCGTGAGGGCTGAGACTCAGCCGCGGTGCCCGAGGTAGAGTTCCGGGAAGCCGACGACGCTAGCGGCGACGGTCCCGGTGGCGCCGAGGCGTGGGCGCTTCATGTTATCGCCGGAGATTGGCCGAGCAGGTCTATAGCTTCTGAGGCTGGCGCTGAGCTCTGGAAGTGGTTGGGTATACCGGCCCGGTCGACCAGCACGCCGTGGTGCCCCTCGGGCCGCGGGGACAGCTCGGGCTGCTGTGTGTGATCAGGAGAGGGTGTCCGTGCCCGGCGTCGTCCTCCGTGTGTCCCGGTGGTCGTACTTTCTCAACTTTCCCAACTCGCCTGGAGGTTGGGAACAACACGGATGTACGCAGACATCGCCCAGTTTTCAACAGCCTCCCCCGTGGATCCCGACCACGCTAACACCCAAATGTTTACGTTTCTCCCTGTAGTGGGGATTGACCCGGTTGGCCGAAATGAGGAGGCTCAGGGAGGGCGACCCCAGGCCTCCCTGTCCTTTCCACGGAGCCGCGACGCCCCGTCCCAGAGGCCGCCCGGCGGTGCACCCTCGATGCTTTGGGCCTGTGTCGTTCCCAGGGCCGTCGCGGCGGTGGGGTTGCTCCCCGGCGGCCACTTTAATTTCTCCAGGTTCCACGGGAAGCGGCCACGGGGCTCCGCATACCAGATCTTCCGCAGGTCGGGCTCCACCTACGTGGGGAGCGCACGGCGTCCCCTCTTCTATTTGCCCTGGGTCGAGAAATGGGATGGATGGTGGACTGGGTCGAGCCTGGGTGTCAAGGTGGCGGTGGAGTGCTTTCGTCGGTGTGCGACACGGATCCGTCAGGTTGAAGTTCGCACCAGTGACGCTTCACCAGTTGGCTGCCGAGGCGAGGTCAACCAGATGGCCCGACGGCGATACTGGGAGTAGAAAAAAACAAAGTAATGATTTTTTTCTTTTACAAGCTAGATTCACTATAATGTGGGCATTAGTTAAATGAGAAATCTTTCGATTTATAATAATGAAAGTTACCATTGTCGATATTACTCAAAATTACAGTAATTATTACCATTGTTTGCAGTTAATTTTGAAAACAGTGATTCAAGTTTCGGTATGCACAGAGTATGTGATTGAAGATGATGAAAGAGGGGTTTGGAATGCAGAATTTTCTAAATCTTCCTGGAAGTCGGGGAACCTCTCCCACGAGCCACAAGGCCCTGCGCCACACCCTGCAGCAACCAACGTGGAAAACCAGACCTCAACCTCGGCAGCAATAGGCCTCAAGTGTCAGTGTTTGGTCAGTGACACACAGCTTCCTCATTTTTCATCCTTTCCATTTAGAACCAAATGGGGGAAAGTTGTACAAATATCAATATGTTCCCCTAAGCAATCACGTGGCATGCCCATCCTCCTGTCAGCCCACCTCCAGCTTCCCCACTGCACAAGCTGTGAGCAGGACATGCCTCCCTTGTTTTCCACCAGAAGGCTTCCCCACCCCTATGCCTGCCCTGAGTCTCAGCCGAATGTGACTGGTGGTGGCTGACTCCCGTGCTCTATAGACAAGTTCTGAGTAAATAGAGCTTGTTCTCATTTTGGGGGTGGCGGGTCTTTGTTCATGTGTACAGAGCTTAGAGTGGGAACCAAATCAAGCAATGAGGATAATATGTGTTTCCAATTATTTTTCAGAAACCTTTTATTTATTAATCACTGGTTTTTAAGTTGAGATAATAATCATATATCATAAAATTCTCTTTGAACACTCTACAGTTTAGTGATTTATTGTCTATTTACAGAGTTGTGCAAACATCATCACTATCTGATCCAGAATATTTTATCTCCCTACAAAGACACCTAGGACCCCTTAACCAGTCACTTCCTGTTCCCCTTCCCCATAGCTGTAGGCAACTAAATGTGTGCTTTTCATCCCTGTGGATTTGCTTTCTCTGTATATTTCAAGTACATGGATTTGTACAACTCTGGCCTTTATGTCTGGCTTCTTATACAGTGTCATGTTTTTGAGGATCATCCATGTTTTATTATGCGATTAATTCGTCTCTTTGGCCTCAGAACTTTCATTTGTAAGTCCTTTAGATACACACAAAGGGAATTCCCTGGTGGTCCAATGATTAGGACTCCACCACCCTCTATCTGTCAAGGGCCCGGGTTCAATCCCAGGTGGGGGAACTAAACTCCTACAAGCAGCGCAATGCGTCAAAAAGAAAAAAAATATATACAGACAGACACGTGCTACTATTGTTTTTAATGTGGAAAATAGAGTACCAAAATTGCTATCATAACCATTTTATGCAAACAGTTCCAGGGCCCCAAATTACCCCACTAACCCAGAGCTGCCAGCAAGCACAGAGGACACCAGCCAAGCCGTGCTGCCCTTTCTCAGAACTCTCCACACCACCCCCCCATTCCAAGACTCCACCAATTTGTGCCACCACCCAGTGGCCAAAGAGGTGACCACCTGTACAAGGGGAGGGCGGCCGCAGTAGCAGAGGGAGACAGGGATGAATGGAGAGACAAGTGACAAAGCCTACAGCACTGGGTATCCCAGTCTGTCTCACCACCAAGTACTAACCAGGCTCAACCCTGCTCAGCTCCTGAGCTCAGAAGCTGGCAGGTGACTTCATGGTGATGCGGACTTGGATGATGGCAGCCCAGACCAGGCACCCAATACCCCATGCTGTGCAGCTCTGCCATGCCAGCTCCACTCCCCAGCCCATGTCAGAGCCCTGTGGCCCCAGTATCCTGTGGGTAAAGTGCTCCTGACACACCCTCAGCCATCTGGTGGCCAGGCCACCAGGATGTGACTCTGACTTCCCAGGAGATGGTTTTCACTCAGGGTATGTGGCCAGTGGTAACAGGGCTGAGCAGCTGGAAGTGACTGGAGGAAAGCCCAGTCTTCTGTAATTCAACGCTGCCCTGACACCGACTGACAGTGTCTCTCTGATGCCTTCATGGCTCCGTCTGGATATTCCACACACAGCCATGCTGCAGGCTGGAATTCCAGGGGCAGCACTAACAGGGCGGCAGCATCTCTCAGTGACCAACGCCAGGCACCCGGCCTCCACCACCTCTGGACGTTCATGTACGCAGTCTCGTAATCACATTCCTTAAGATTAAAAACAGGGTATCCAAGGCACCGAAGACTTGTCCTAGGTCAGGCAGAGGGCTTCGAACTAAAGTCTAGCAAACTCTAATGTTGTCCCCTAAGGTCACGCCATCTGCCAGGAGACACGTCCACCTCCAGGTAATCACAATCAGGCTAGTTCAGTACAAAGAGGGACAGGTGTGTCACGGTGGGTACGGGGTGGAAACTTCCTCCCTCAGCTTCTGTTTCCCTACTTGCTGCTGCCCAGGGAGCCCAAGTCAATTCCTCCTCAATATTCTTTTTTCTTGTATGGTCCTGTTTTGACTCAGACACCACAGGAGAATGCCTGCCCCTCAAACTATAGTTTTCTCAATTTTGATTAGTACAGCCATGAAATGTTTTCAAAGTGTTAAAGTACACAAAAGATAAAAATCATCCAGGTCATTGAAGTTCTACATGAGGTGAGGGTGAAATAAGAACCGTTGGGCTCCTAGTACTGGAAGAAGGGAAGGAAGAGGAAGAAAGAATTAAACTTTGTTGAACTTACTCTACACATGGCCAGTGTTTAAACCTTTTATCCATTCAGTTATTTAGTCATCACAGTTTTTTAAGATCCTTTCTCTCTCTGTCCCATTGGCTTCACAGAGCTCACAGGCAGGAGAGTTACTCAAAGCATGATCATACCACTGGTGGGGGATGGGGGGTCCCAGATGAGGCCAGAGGCAGCCAGGAGAAGGGATGTTGATCAAGAAGGGCTTCGTGGAGAAGGTGACATCTGAAGAGGCTCTTCAAGGATGAGTTATCATCTAGCCAAAGACTGGCACTGAGCAGGACCCAAGTACAAGATCAATGAATGAGTGGATAGATACAGTAATGTATGCCATCCCCCTAACACAGACAAGGAGGCCTGGCCCACTGAGGGTTTGCAAACTTCGAAAGAGGGCACAATGGGGGATCGGTGGGGAGGGGCTACAGCGTGATGCCTGCCTCACTCCCTTTATGTGTCTTGACACATGTGGGTGTCTTGACACCACGATGTCCTGTGTTCTGCCTTTTTAGGGAGGTCTCATTTGTCCTCTGCTCCGAGATATTGCCTGTCATTCCCAGCAACACCTGCCTGTGTGGTCTCAGTGATCCCATGTGTAATTGTGCTCAGCTCAAGGGGACCTATTGACGAGGGAGAGGGTGGTGGGCAGCTCAGGATAGAAAGGTGGAAGGAGAGAATGACAGGGAGTGCTGCAACAATGGGATCATGGGGTGGGATGCAAGGGGGGAGGATGGGGCAGAGGTCTTGTCTTAGAGTTGAGGGTGGGGCCATCAAGGGGTTCCCTCACTGATAGGGATTCAACAAGAGGAGACAAGGGATGAACTCAGTTTGGGACCTAGGACTTTAAGAAGCCTGGGGGAATTTAAGGCAGAGATGACAGGTGAGCTATGCATAGTAAATGAAGGTGTGACAGAGGGGCAGGATCAGAGCTTGGACCCACATTAGATGGGGAGGAAGTGGAGCAGAGGGGGCCTGAGGACAGTGAGGAAGTTTATTAACTACAGTCATCATGGGGGTTCAGTCCACAGCCTGCTAGTTGCTAACAGAGTGCTGGGCCCAAATTCACATGTTTCCACTTTGAATCTCTGGAGTAGAATTTGCTGAAATAAATCACTGGAATTGAATTTACCAGATTGGTGTGATCAACCTCAAGCTAATGAGCTAGGAAAATGAAATAAAGGCTTACAAATAAAAGCAAAACAGACTGAGCACGAGACAACTATTCCAGCTAAAAACTAAGACTCTCAAACATGCAGCCCATGGTGACTTCAGGGCCTTTGCACTTGCTATTCTCTCAGCCTAGAACACTGTGTCTTCTACATATTAGCTCCTTAAACTTCTTCAGGAATTTTCAAAAGTTTACTTTACTTTTCTTTATGGTACATATCACCTCCTGATATTGTGTACCTCTATTTTTTAATCTGTTTTCCCCATGAGTCTGTCACCTGCATGTGAATTGAGATCTCCCTCCGCCTGTTTCACCCATTGCTGTCCTCTGGTGTTTGGACCAGGTCAGGCACACAGTAGGGCCTCAGTGAATGTGTGCCATGTGCTGGGTGAGTGAGCACTGAATGTGTAGGGGGGACAGCTGGGGGTCATAGAGCATTGCCTTAGATCAAGAAAGAAGGGGTCAGAAGGACAATCTCCTGAAGGTCTTCGTATATTGTTCTTCGGGAAATTTCTCACTGTTATTATAAAGATGCAAAATTAGACCCAGGGAAAGCAGCTGCTGTCCTGATTTGGGGACAGCCCTAAATACGCTATGCTGCTACTTCCCAGAGCTGAGGTCACATGGGTGGGTGTCAGGTCCAAGTGTCTCAGGGGCATTTCACATCCTCCCAATCTCTCTTCCCATTGATGTAAGAAACTCCATGTTTAGGACACCTCTGACAACTACCTTCCTCTTGATGGAGGCTGGGCAGAAGTAGCAACATTTCTAGCCTGAAAAGACCTCATTCCCCTCTCTAGAACGTAAAAAAATTTTTCCTCCACCCTCAGTCCAACCAAGCCCCACCCATTCCTCACATCCTGCATCTCCAAGAGAGTTTCTGCATCTTCTTTCAGCAAATGAGCCCCCACTAGGTGTTAGGCGCTGGGGCTCATCCAGGGACCCTAACCACATGTGACGAGTCCATGGTCCTCATGTGTGGATAGAGACCCTTCCTGTGGGTGGCTTCTGGGACCACTGGGAGCCTCCTATCTTTCTGTGGTCTCAGATTATGAACCCTGCAAAGCTGAGCCCTGATTGTGCTAACTCCTACCCACCCGTCCCCTCACTCTGAACATCACAGAGTTGCTCTTGTGTATTAGACAAAGCTCAGATCCTGCTTAGACTCGCAAGGCCCTTAGGAACACAGCGCCAATGAAACAGCAATCTTGTCCCTGGATGGTCCCTACCAGCCCCATTCTCCTCTGCTTCCTATTGTCCATTGACCATAAAAAGATGTTTTATATGTTCTGCCCAGTTTCTCAGTGTTTATATAGAGGACAAGTCCCACACCATTTCCTCCTTCATGGAAGGTTCTGGAATTGTCTTTTTTCATGTGCTTCACCTTCTGGACTCGTAGAGCTCATGTAGACTGTATTGGACCCTGTCATCTGTAGCCCAGTTGTAGCATTCATCACAGAATCTTCGTGGTGGTTTATCTGAAAAAGGCAGCCACCTTCAATTCCTTCCTTCCTTATACAAAACAAGGCACCGCACCCCGAGGAGACAAGTGGTCTGTTTCTCCAAACTCCTACATCTGGCCTGGCCTGTGACTGCTTTGACCCGTAGAGACTTGTAGAGGAGACTTTGGGCCAGTCCCGAAACGACCTTATAAGAGATCAGGTCACTGCCCCTTTCTTTACTCAGACTGCTGCTGATACACAGTGGTCCCTGGAAACAAAGGCTCTGCTGCGAAGAAACCAAGCCACGTGCGGAGGTCACGTGCACACTCTGGCCCACAGCACAGGTGACCCCCAGCCAGCCCTGTGAGTGGCCTGCTGGAGCCTCTCGGTGAAGCCGCCCCAGCTGCCCTCCAACTGCAGCAGCACGAGGAGCTCTAAGCAAGAAGCACGCAATTAAGCACAGACAGCCCACAGAACTAGCAGAGATAATAGTAAATTATATTTCAAACCATTACGTTTTGTAATAGTTTCTTACATAGCAGTAATAAACCCGACTGATTCTAGGACAATCTCTTAAAGCAAAATATAACCTTAAAATAAACTATAAGCTACATTTTTAAAAAAAAAGGAAAATAAAATTCGACTGAGTAAAATTTTAAAATCACTGGCTTTATTTGAAGATGTATGAATCAGGCAGCATCCAATTTAGGAGACAGAAAGAGCTCTGAGGAGTTGCACAAAATGAAAGACGCTTATAGGCAGAAGGGAGCTGAAACAAGGAAGCTGTACTGGGCAAAGAATCCTGTGGGTTTTTGCAAGGTTTCTTTGCATTGGGGGATGGCAGGGGTCTCCCAGGCAGATGACTTAGCTAGTGCTGATCAGAGGATTCCTGATTCACTGGATTAAGATTCCATTTCTGGAGGAGCTAAAACTGCATTTAAGTCCCAGTTTGATGACATTGTTCTTACTAAGCCACTCCTTTGGGGCTGTTGTCTTGATTTTAACTGTCCCCTGAGGGCAGCAACAAGGTTCATCATTGTTGGGTGCTTGTGTTAAGCACAGTGAGTGGCATATTCATTACTCAAATTGCTGATCCAGCATCTGCTGTGTGTCAGGCCTGTGCTGGGGGCAGGGATTCCCAGTCCCGAGGAGACAGAGACTCACCCAACAAGGAAATCACAAAAAGGCGCGTTCCGGGCTGTGATAGGAGCTGCTCATTCAGTGTTTGTGGAGTCTCTACCTCGGGCTCTACACTGACCTACCTGGGCTGTAGGCAGCGCAGAGAATAAAACATACAAAAACAAGAACAATTTTGAAAGAAACAACCCTGCTGCTCCCATGGAGCTGACGCTTTGGAGGGGGACAGACAGTAAGCAGAACAGCCTGTAGAAGGGTCGGCGCTGTGCAGGGAAGGGCAGGCCTCAGGGGAAGCAGGAGAGCGGGGTGGGGGAGGGGCTGCGGTGTCAGAGAGAGGGGACAGCGGTGGCAGAGGAGCTCGCAGGCCTGGGACCCCGTGAGAACAGTTCCTCCGGGTGGGGCAGCCACAGAGAGTGCTGACAGAGCCGACCCTGGGTGCTGCCCAGGAATGAGGTGGGTGATGGCTGAGACACGTGGGCGGCGTGGCTATCACTGCAGATGCACAGGCAGGGGACGTGTCTCTGAGGAGATGACATTTTAGGTGCACCCTAATGTGGAGCGAGTTTCTAGGTTCTGTAAACCTGACGGTTTAACATCTCCTCACGTGCACATGCCTGGCACGCCTTGTTCTAGACAACCCTGTGCCAGTCCCGGGTCCCCCTGCCTCGGCCTCTGGGTCTCTCCTCTCCCGCCTCCTTGGATTCAGACCTGCTCCCAGGCCTGCTTTTCAAATAAAAACCAATCCATCCAGAGCCCTCACCATCCACCTCCTCTGTGGCTCTCAGGCTGGGGGCCACTGTCTCCCTTCCCTCATCACCCAGACACCAGGGACAGCTCCTGACATCCTACAGGCTAGTCAGTCCTGAATCTGCTCACCCTCCTCACTGTTCCTTCCTGGGGAATCACAGAAAAAACACTTGTCCCAAATTCCCCTCGCTCCCTCTGCCTGCTGACCAATGTGCGGCCTTTCCCCTCCTCTTGGGAGCTGCAAGTAACCAACCATCTTTTCAGTGACAGTCGTCTAGTGATCCGTTAGCCTTACTTTACCTCAAATTCCCTATTAATAAACTATTTTTTTAAACCAGTCCCGAAAGAAAAGACACTCTGTAGATAATTAAGCATGAACAAATAAAGAACAAATGAACTATGAAACTTTTTACAATGTTCTCAATCACTTTCATATTTTATTATATATTAGGCTGTCTTTTCAACATAAAATTTTGGGGTCTGTAAGGCTGGAGAGTGTATGAGAAGTTACATGGACAAGACCAGACACCTGGGAAATCCCATACACCTGCACTTGAATGGGGAGCTCAGGCCAAGGCTTGAGTTGAGTCCCACTTTGTGGGTGGATGATGCAATTGGAATTTTTTGGTTTTCCAAAATAAGCTCTTAAATGTATTGGTTTAGCACAGGACTTAGTTCTAAACTCATCTTTCCAGCAACATTCAAGTTACAACAGACGTAAGATGAACTATGCCCTGAGTTATTTATTTAGAACCTGCACGTATCAGCAGGGAAACAGCACGGCACGTTTCAAAACAAGCTATGTGTTTAGGAGAGCGGCGGGGTACACGCTCTGGGGGAAAGAACAAGACCGTATCCCCGGAAAATATTAGCTCCAGATTCCTTGTGTTCGGAGCATCCATCTTCACCCAGTAGATTTCCGGAGAAGCGCCTGGAGAGGATATTGCATTGTTGCTGAGCTTGGCTGTCCACCCACCACCCATGAAAGGGAGAGCTGAAAGTATCAGACAGCTGTGGTCCTTGGAGCAGCCTGACCCATGGGAAGTGTAGAGAGGAGCCCCTTCCAGGATTCCTGTGTTGCTTAGAGTTCAGTAGCTGCAACACACCGCCCCCCTCCCCCCCGCCACGTAATTATACCAAACAGAGGTTTACATCTCTCTCACATTCTGATCTGGATGCAGGCAGTCCGGGGCTGCTCATTCAAGGCTACTTCAGGAAGCTTCTCTGTCATCCCTGATGCTCTGTCATCCTAGGGGAGTTGGCCTCCTCCGGGGTGGACATGGAGCAGGATGGAGCTACAGTTTCAGTGTTTACATTCGTGAAGTAGGACAGAGGGAAAAGGAGAAAGTAAGGCCTGCCTTTCCCATGTAGGAAATATCCTACAAGTTGCACAAATTTCTTTCCTTCCATCTTGGAGGGAGAGCTTAGTCACACAAATAACCCGGCTGCACAGGAGGCCGGGAACGTCTGTAGTCTCGGGCAGCCCTGCGCTCAGTTAAATATCGAGTGTTCAGTTGCTCTAGGAGGGAATTGGGCCAGGCCGTTGGGAGCCAAATGGATGTCTCTGCCCCCCACACACAGTTTTCACTGTTTTCTCTCATCACCCACCCACACCCCAACAGAGTTCATGCTTTATGAGAGTTTTTCCAGACAAATCAAATTAATTCATATTTCAGGACCCAGATGAAAATCATCAGCCTGTGGGTGCTTTTCATTACACTCGCTGGCAAATTGCTGGTGGAACTCCGTTACTAACAGTGTTTCTGGCTAGGGGAGGCGACAGGGCAGGGTAGTGGGAGAACAATGGTAACGTACAAAGTGAGAGCAACATGGTGACAGGCAGAGATTTCAATCCACAGGAAGAAAATAAACACAGTCACTCTCCTGTATTCAACCCCCAAAATAATTTTGTAGGGAAGAAACAGCTACAATTAACTAAAATCATATCTAAACACTTAAAATTATCCTCCTTAGAATTTCCCATTAGTCAGAATCTCCATAAGCACTTCATCCAGATGTGAAAGTAACTTTATTTATTTAATTTTGTATATCTAACTAGCAAGGTGTCAGTAAAAACTGCAAAGGTAAAGGTCGTGAGGATGCAGTGAGACCAGCACTCTTAGATGCTGGATTGGAAAAATGTATATGGTACCATTTATTTCTGGAGCATCATTTGGTAATATGCATTAAAAATTGTAAAATAGTTATGGTGTTTGAACTAGTAATTCTACTTCTGGGAATGCATATAAAGAAAATAATCAGAGATGCTGACAAAGATTTAGGTACAAGTGTTTACAAAATAAATGGAAAGATACTCCATGTTCATAGATTGGAAGAATTAATGTTGGCAACATTTCCATTCTCCTCAAGGCAATCTACATACAGATTTAATGTAATTAAAATAATTAATATAATGTATCAAATTTCCAATGGCATAATTCAGAAAAATAGAAAAAAAATCTTAAGATTTGTGTGGAACCACAGAGGACTCTTAATATCTAAAGTAATCCTGAGAAAGAAGAACAAAGTTGAAGGGATCACACCTCTTGCTTTCAAATTACAATGCAAAGGTAGAGTCATCAAAACAGTATAATACTTGCATCAAAATAGACACACAGACCAATGGAACAGAATGGAGAGCTCTAAAATAAACCTCTGCATGTACAGTCAATTAATGTCTGACAACAGGGCCAAGAATACTCAATGGAGAAAGGATAGTCTCTTCAATAAATTGTGTTTGAAAAAGTGGCAGCCACATGTAAATGTATAAAACTGGATCTGTATTTTATACCCCTCATAAAAATCAACTGAAAGTGGATTGAATAAAAATTTAAATCTGGAACCACAAAACTCCTACAAGAAAGTATAGGGGACTGGCTCCTTCACACCGGTCTTGGCAATGTTGTTTTTTTTGGGGGGATTTGACACCAGAAACAAAGACAGCAAAAGCCAAAAGAAACAGGTGGGAGTACATAAAATTAAAAGGTTTCTACACTACAAGGGAAACTATCAACATAGTGAAAAGGCACACTATGTAATGGGAGAAAGTCTTTGCAAATATCTAATAAGGGGTTAATATGCCGATTGTATAAAAACCTACACAAGACAATAGCAAAACAACAATAACAAAAAGAAACACAATTTAGTTAAAAAATGAGTAGAAGAACTGGATAGATATTTTTCCAAAAAAGACATGCAAATGGGCAACAATACATGAAAAGATGTTCAACATCAGTAATCAGCAGGGAAATAAAAATCAAAGCCACAGTGAGATATCACCTCACAGCCATTAGGTTGGCTGCCCTCAAAAGCACAAAAGAATGAGTGTTAGCTAAGATGTGGAGAAAAGGAAATCCTTGTGCACTTGTAGGTGGGAATGTAAATTGGTGCAGCCACTATGGAAAACAGTATGAAAGTTTCTTTATTATACCACGGTAAATCTGAAAAAAATCTATTTTAAAATGAAAAGCAAGAACAAAAAAACCAAAACCACAGGGCTTGTGGGGAAATGTGTTTAAGGCCCAATACTCAAAAACTCTCATTGGTACATTAAAAAATAAGACCCTGCTAGGAACTGAATGTTTCTGTCCCCTGAAAATTAATATTTTGAAGACCAATTCCCAATGTGATGTTATTTGGAAGTTATGTGATGTTACTTCAGGAAGTAATTAAGTCAGGAGGGTGGAGCTCTCATCAATGGTATTAGTGCCCTTATAAAAAGACACCCGAGAGCTTGCTTTCTCTGCTCTTCACCCAGAGAATATGTCTCCCGGAAACAGCTCTCACCAGACAAGTGCTGCCACCTTGATCTTGGACTCCCCAGCCTCCAGAACTGTGAGAAATAAATGTTTGTTGTCAAAACCACCCAGTCTATGGTATATTTGTTACAGCAGCCCAAACTAAGACAAACCCTAATAAAAATGGTAGTGTAATTATATGTGCTAAATGGTTAAATATTTACCCACAACAAATATGGCACTTTATCTTGAAAAGGGCCTGCAGTTTGCTGGTTAATCTGGGTGGCAGAAGGGTTTCAGCTTGTGGGTGATTATGAAGCAGTGAGAGAAGGGTGATTTGAAATCCCATAGAAAGCTGTAACATCTGATGTGAGTGGGGTAGCTGTTTGAGGTGTGTGCAAGTGTGTGTTTTGTGTTTTTCCACCTGGCTAGGTTCCTCTGGGTGCAGCTGTGCATTCATTCACCAACTGTTTCTCTGGACAAAATTACATGTGAACACAAGTAAGATTCAGAATATGTTCAAATTGTTCCCTGTATGTCAGGCATGTTAGAACAATACGTTATTGCAACTCTGACAATGTATGTATTTAAATATCTTCATAGACATTATGATAATGCCTGAATAATGTTATGTCAGGAACATGTGCAATATAGTTTAACCATTTCCTTGTTATTTAGATTGTAGATTTAGGGCTCTTCACAATTTTTCCATCTTAAAAGTAAAATATTTGAATACCTTTTCTATGTAAAAACACGTGCCCACATCATTTTACCCCCTGTTAGTAGTAGAATTCCAAAGATGGAATTACAAGAGGTTTATTAACAAATCTTTAAAAACTGCTTTCTAGAAATATATCAATTTATGTATGTGGCTGTTCACCACTTTTGATTTAATTGTGCCATGTTTTGAAAGTTTTCCTAAAGGTAGAAAGGATTGTATTATTTTTCACTTGTGAGATCAATGTTTTATGTTTGTATTTTTATTTAATCAAAGGAATTTTCTGTGCACATCATTCGTGTGTGAGTTTCAGATCTGTTTTATTCTTTGTGTTTAAATCAATTTGTATTAATGTTTTAATGTTAAAAATATTAACATACAAATATTAACTTCTTGAAGTTTCACATTTTTATGTAATTTTTCTTCTATCCTTTTTATGTTACAGATTTTCCCATCTAGAAATCATATATATATATACATATATATATAAATAAAACCCTGTTTAAATTTATTTCAAATTTATTTTTATGTATGGTTTTGAGTGAAGATGTAAATACTTTTTAAAGAAAACTATCTACCCAGTTTTTCATCACCACTTATTCTATGGTCCATAATGGCTTCTATTGATTGTAATACATTTATCATATAGGCTCTCATCCTAGAATCTACATTTAGGGTAACGCTAGTCTCAGCTACGAATTGGCACTTGTCATCTACCTCGACAAGGATTAAATCATGTGCTGGTGCAGCTGCTTCAGCCACTGACCTTCAACACCCCCTGAAAGGAGTTCTGGGTGGAGAGCAGAAATGAGGCCATCTGTGCTCTGGGGAAACTGGCAGGACAGCTCTTCAGAGAGTTAGATACTTTCAAGAGAAGTGTTTAGGAGCCCAATTCTTGTATCCCCTCATAACTAGAAAAACACTAAGATCTTTCATGGTGAGGTCTGCTCCTCGAGACTAGCAGTAACCTTCACGAGACTAACAGAAACATTCTGCAAAAAATATGTGTGCTCGATTGCATATACTCCCCCTTCATCAAAATCATATATATACGGACCTTCCCCCTGCCTCTTTGGAGCAGTTTCTCAGAGCTCTCTGAAATGCTGTCTCCCGGGCTACAATCCTCATTTTGCCCCAAATAAAATTTAACTTGCAGCTCTCACGTTGTGCATTTTTTTTAAGTCAACACTGGTTTATCTTTTTCTGTATTGGAATCACACTCTTAATTTAGCTTTATATATATAATTAGTAAGGCACGTTTCACTCATTCTTTTCAAATAAATTTCTAGCTTGACTTTCAACTAAATCTTAATCACATTCTTAACAACACACTAGGATTTTGATTGGAAGTTTATGAGAATTAAAATTGAGAAAGGGAGATATCTCTATAATATTTGGCGTTCTACAGAATCATGGCATTTTCTCTCTCTCTCTCTCTTTTTTTTTTTTTTTTGGTCTTTTTAAATGGTATTTTGTAAATTTGATTGTTTTCTACTTATTCATTCTCTATATTCCTTTAAAATATGTTTATTTTAAATTTTAGTTGCTTTTTTATGGGTGAGATTTATACATATACTTTCTATATCTTAAAAGTAGAAAGTCAGTTGTTTTGTGCATTTTTTTATGATTCTTGTCCTTTGAACTGTTATATTTTTAAGGATTTTCAGTGCTTTTTCATTAACTATTGAGAAATCTCATAATCTCTGAAAATGTCCTTTAACATTCAACAATTCATGTATTATTAATTAGTATTTTAATAAGATAGGATTTTTAAAATTGGGGTATAGTTGCTTTACAATGTTGTGTTAGTTTCCACTGTACCGCAAAGTGAATCAGCTATATGTATGCATATATCCCCTCTTTTTTGGATTTCCTTTCCATTTAGGTCTCCACAGAGCATTGAGTAGAGTTCCCTGTGCTATACAGCAGGTTCTCATTAGTTATCTATGTAATACAGAATAGTGTATATATGTCAATCCCAATCTCCCAATACATCCCACCTCCCTTTTCCCCCCTTGGTGTCCATACATCTGTTCTCTATGTCTGTGTCTCTACTTCTGCTTTGGAAATAGGTTTATTTGTACCATTTTTCTAGACTCCACATATATGCGCTAATATACGATATTTGTTTTTCTCTTTCTGACTTACTTTACTCTGTATGACAGTCTCTAGGTACATCCATGTCTCTACAAATGACCCAATTTCATTTCTTTCACTGGCTGAGCAATATTCCATTTATATATGTACTACATCTTCTTTATCCATTCATCTGTTGATGGAGACTTAGGTTGCTTCTATGCCCTGGCTATTGTAAATAGTGCTGCGATGAATATTGGGGTGCATGTGTCTTTTTGAATTATGGTTTTCTAGGTTATATGCCCAGTAGTGGGATTGCTGGGTCATATGGTAGTTCTATTTTTAGATTTTTAAGGAACGGCCATATCGTTCTCCATAGTAGATGTATCGATGTACATTCCCACCAACAGGTACAATTGGTGTGTGGTTTTGTTTCGTATCATTTATGTCTGATATCAGGGTTAAATTATTTTCACAAAACACAGACTTCCTCTATTCTTCTATTCTTGATTATCTGAAACTATTTGTTAATTTTGTAGTCAGCCGTTGTTTTTTTTTTTTTTTACTTGCATAGCCCACACGTGATTTTCAGAAGTAATTGTTGAAAATTTTTATTTTATATCCTTCCTTGCTTATTTTTCTTTTGTTTTAGTTGTTTTAAATATTGGTCTTGAGAATTCATAGTTTTCCAGAAAGTAGTCAATTTCTTGAATATTCTAATGTATATATACAAATATATATCTCTCTGACCCAGGGTCTCACACAAGGCCCCTAAATCTCTTGGAGTTTCCTGGGTTATAGAAGTGGGGTTTTTTCCTATGTTTTTTAAAGTGTTAATTTTTAAATTTTTTTTCTGGTACGAAACGATTACTTGCATATCACTTAGACCCTTTCAAGTCTTATTTTAAGGTTTGTTAGTACAGTTCTAGAGTTTCCTTTTGTACAGTCTTAGAGTATCCTTTATTCTAGGGCTTGTGATTAGTTCCACTTCTAATATGCACAATTTCTTGTGTCTTAATTGAATGCTCCATGTATTCAAGGAGGTTTCTTCACTCTGGCTGGTGAGGATTCTCAGCCATACATGAACTTTGGAAATTTTTCAATGTACATTTCTCCAGTAATTGTTCTTTCCACAGAAATTGTTCCTGCCCAGACTTGTGAAATTCCACCTGTGTGTGCTCAGATTGGTACTCGACAGAGACTCAGAGGGATCATCAGGCAGTTGTGGAGTTTTCTCTCCGGGTTGCTCCCTCCTTTTGGATGCCCTACCCCACAAATTATCGCCCCCTGGACCTCCCAACTCACTGTATTCTCTCCCTTGCTCTTCCCGTTTGAGTCCTTGCCTCTCAGTTCAGCTGTAATTTCTGGGCCATTGCAAGTACTTGCCTCCAATTCTGTCTTCTCCTGCTCCTATGTAAAGGCTCACTAGCATCTTCCCCTGAATGATGACCATGGATGAAACCTAAATCCTCTTCTCCTTCCCCAGCTACTTTAAATTCCCCTCTGGATGTCTCCTCTCATCCAGGCTCAGTGAGTCACAATCATCCATGATCCATTTTTTCTTACTCAACAAGATGTCTGGCCATGTTGACTCTATCTCCAGTGGAGTGGGTTGAGCAATGATGGACAAAGAGAGACGGGCAGACAGCAGTTAGAGACCACGTCAGGCTGTCGTGGGCATGAGAATGAATGACACTGCTAAGAAGAGGAACAGATTATAGAGAAGTCACAAGGGTAGAAGAGGTTGGAAAATGTTTTTAAACACAGATCGAGGAGAAATCTGGTAGTGGAGAAGTTGAATTTATAATAAAATAAAGAGAAATGACCATTTCTAGGTTCCTCAGAAAAACTCAGTACCTGCTATCTTACTGGTAACATCTTATCAAATGCTATTTCAGTTAGAAATACTTCAGGCTACAAATCATTTAGAAACTATCCTATGCATATTTTAGCAGTAGAATAACATAGGCCAAAGTTATGCATTGCAGCATTGTTTGTAATGTCAAAAGATGGCTGAATATTAGTGTTTATCCCCATGTGGACTGGCAACATGCATTATAGTAAATCATCCACTCAGTCGACTGCTTTGTAGGAAACAACGTCCTGATAGAAATTTTTTCCCCCAGATATTGTCAACTGAATATAAGGAAGATATAATGAAACATTGTACAACTATTTATGTATTAAAATGTGGAGTGAAGGCAAAATAACTATTCACATTTGCTTGTATACACATAAAAACACACTCTGGAATGATACTTGGGAAATCCACCACAGTGGCTGACTTTGAAGACGGGGGTCCTAGGCAAGGGCAGGGGGCACAATACAATATAAAGTATTTAATATTTTTAGGTTCTTGCACCTTGTACACATATTATCAACTTCTCAGAAATGTGGACATTAAATTTTTTTTAAACCTCTAAAGACTAAAAGTTATAGCACGATTTCTACCAACTGAATGAAAGTCAAATTTGTTTTACCAGAAAGATTATCCGGCTTCTCTAAAATGTCTACTCATGAGAATTTTCTTTTGGATTTTGCTTACTTTCTTTCACTTTGGAAGCAGTTTTCTGATTCATAATCCTTTGTGTTCTTCTTTTCAAAGAACATCTACCACTGCTAAATTTATGAGTTAAGCATGATCTAATTTTCTTCCCTTTTGTCCCATTTTTCCCTATGAAAAGGCTCTGTAAATTCGTTATCAGTTGAGACAACACTTAGATAATTCATATGGCTAGGAGGACAATTATTTGCCTTAATACTTGAATTCTTTCTCTGCATCTGACATATTAATAATGCCAGTAAGAAATTGTATAAAACCGTTGACTTTAATATAATAAGAAATATTAGTCAGGAGACCACATCTTAAGACTGATTGTAAAACCAGCAGCCATGTTGACAGTGAGGAGATGTGACACGGGAGGCGATATTTCATGTGGGAGAGAGGAGAGCTCTCTTCAGAGGTTTAAAGGGTGTTTAAAAACATGTAGAACTAGGCCCAGTGGATGGACCCTTTGGGAGTCACTCCCCAGGCATATACAGGACAGAGTCCTGAGCATCTCGAGTTCTGCACAATGCGGTGGTCTGGAGTGGTGGCTGAGGACCCCTCTGTAGATCAGCAGAGAAGATAGTTGCAACCTTGTGTCTGTACAACTCTGTAGAAGGCCATCTGGCCTTCAGAAAAAGAAATTTGACTAAATGGCATACGGTCTCAGCTCTAATAATAAGATCTTTTCTTGAATCAATTTCTTTTTCCTCCCAACTTGTCAAACCCAGAGTAGTTATTCTGCATGAGACCATTCTCTCTTTTTTTTTAATTTAATTTTATTTATTTATTTATGGCTGTGTTGGGTCTTTGTTTCCGTGCGAGGGCTTTCCCTAATTGCGGCAAGTGGGGGCCACTCTTCATCGCGCTGTGCGGGCTTCTCACCATTGCGGCCTCTATTGTTGCGGAGCACAGGCTCCAGACTCGCAGGCTCAGGAATTGTGTCTCAAGGGCCTAGTTGCTCCGCGACATGTGGGATCTTCCAAGACCAGGACTCGAACCCGTGTCCCCAGCATTGGTAGGCAGATTCTCAACCACTGCGCCACCAGGGAAGCCCGAGACCATTCTCTTTTAATTCCATTCTTCAGTCTCAAATTTTGTAGCTTGTCTTCAGTAAGTACCTGTCCATCTTTATTCTTTAGACAAGATAAGCAAGAGGGTCATTTTCTTATCAGACTTTAAAGGAAAACAAATACCTTTACAATTAGACATTCGAAGGTTCTAAATTTATTTCATGTTCCCACAGTAGTATCTTCAATCTTGAGTTTGTGGCATTTTTACCTACTTCAGAGATGATTCTGGGGAGTGAATTGGTGGTGGGACCACACAGACCACAGGGATTTTGAACTCTTGGCAGTTAGATCTCCGTTTATAGAAGTGTTAACAACCAATGAAACAATCAGCATAGGGTCCTGGGTTACGGGGGTGACAGCCGGGAGAAGAGGATCTATGGATGACAGAAGAGATCCGCCTTCTGACAAGCAGTTGCATTTCATTGCGAGGCAAATAGAAAGTACCTGCAGATACAGAGATGCCATCAGCAGGGAGCAGGATGGCTTCACCCACATCTGTTATCAACAAAACCATCAGAAGTCAGTCATTCCCTGGGCTGATTTGTGCTTCCTGTTTCTCCACTCCCTTGTGCTTCAAGTCTGCTCTGTTGAGTTGATGTTCTCCTCTGCGTTTTTTCTAAATCTCCTTCTGTGCCAGCAGGATGTAGGAAGCAGACGTGCAGTGCAGCGGATCTGCTTCGTATAACACGTCTGACCACCGTGCAGCTGGGACAGTATGTGTGCTGAGCGTCCACCTGCTTTCCCACGGGTGGGACTGAGATGGGAACAGAGGTCTGAATGGGGATGGTGGTAGGGGTGCCTTTGTTTTCTTTCACTCCCAGATCAGGAGCTCTTAATCTGAGGAGCTTAGGGAACCCAGGGAGCCTGTGGCCTCCCTGAAGTCATGTATAAAATGTGTTTGTGCACAGGTTTTTGTTCAAATAAAATTAAATGCCCTGGATTTACCCCTTCAGAATATTTTATCACTGTTCCTAGTCTGTAGAGATCCTTGTGCATTGGAGGAGAACATAGCTGCAGTGATTTCAACACATTTCCATTGTGAACAGTACCTAGTAACGTAAGCTTTCACAATCAAGAGCGACTGGTGGCTGAAAAGGTTTAAAAACATTCTATGAAGTCTCTAGAATCAGGAATGTTTGACCTGCACTCTACTGGAACATTTTAATGTCTAATACTTTGTTTTCCACTTGTGAGCAGCTAGGTCAAGGTTTTTTTTTCTCCCGGACAAGAAAACCTAACTATATAAAGTCTCTGTGTCTGGCCAGGGTCAAAGGACAAACTAGTTTAGGGCTGGTCACAGGCAGACTTTTGTCATTACCAGAAATTAAAGTGGCAATGAGTCTTTATGACACAAAACCCTAAACGCATTTCATTATTGGATAATCTCGATCGACAGAGAGGCAAAGTCTCTTCCTGTGGTTATTTGTAAATACTTCATACAGATCTATTTAAATGGCTTTGTGCTCTTCTAAAATTACTCTCCCGTGACAATGGCCAGGACTTAATGCACTTATGCACCAAACTGTTTAGGTTCCTGGCCAAGTGTGGTAAACTAGTTAAAAAACAACAACGAAAAACCAAACCAGCGAACTGTTTTTTAAACTGACTGAAGGTGCCACCTACTGTCCAGTCTGTAAAAATGATCCGGGAATGTAACCTGAGCCTTATCTACAGAAAGCCACGGGAACTAGGATATGAAGGTGAATTAAACTCAAGTCTAATTATACTTTCTAATTATACTCTATTAATAATGAGTTATGTAAATAATTATATTTATACTCTCTCCCCAACATTCCCAATCTCAGGTTACAGAAAATAAAACATTAGAAAACTATTTTAAATTGTGGCAGATGTAGGAAGCAGTATCAGCCTATCATGTGCTTTCTGTAGATCCAGATTATCCAGTAGCAAAATGCCTTTAGGGCTCTGCATCAAACATGCTCTTTGCCATTTCAACTCTAGTGATGACCGAAGCCCAGATCCCCCTGAGTAGTGGCTCCTGCTGCGGACTCGACTCTATTTACCTTACACTGTGTTGAACAGATGACAAAAAAAGAAAAAGCTCTAAAAAGGAGGAAGATTTCAGGTACGCAAAAATGGTATTTTTAAATATTGATTTGGGAGTTTTGTGTTTAATGGACCAATCCATGATAGAACAGGCCCAAACGAGTTTTGAGAATAAAATGTACATTTTCTTCCCCGGAGAGATACTGGCAGCCAAGTTAATTAAAACATGTGTTTTCTAGGAACCTGGCATAAATTCTCACTTGTTTTAGACAAATAACTGATTTCCAGGCTGGCTTAAACCCAGCAAGTACTCAAGGAATGTTCTAGTGACTACTGTGCAGCGAGGGTTTCATTATTTGTGCTTCGAGGGTGTTCTGTCTTTAATCCTTAAATTAAGACCCATTCTCTTCCACATAACTTACTATTTGACTTGACTCTAGGCTGTATGACAAGACATTTCTATGTAATCGCATGTAAAGTTGTGCGTGTGTGCACGTGTTTTTAAATACAAACAGTGTACACTCTTGTTCAAGTTCATCCTGATTTCCAAGTGCACACACACACACAAAACTAGATAATTCAGAGTAAAAGTACAATTTCTCGTTCACCCGTATCAAGGTATCCATGGTTCATTTGTATATATTCTTCCAACTGAAAAAAAAACATTTTCAAATATATTTTTATTTACTCACAGATAATATAGTTTCACTTTTACTTGTCTTAAATACTCTGTGTTGCCTTGCAGCTTGCTTTTGGCAGATAACAGCATGACTTTGAGGTATCACCATTTCCTGTTTTGGGGTTTTCCGCAGCTATTTGAGAACACTGCAGAAAGCGTTCCACAGAACCACATAATACTGCTATAAGCATATCCAGGTTCATATTTCATTTAGACTTCACACCTTCATGCTAATAACAATATGCATAATTAAACGTTTCTAAGTTTTCAAAGTTAATTTTCTTTAAAGTGAATATAAAACCCAGTCACCAAGCAGTTTTTGTGGTGTCTTGTATTATTCTAGTCTTTTCTTGAATTCCTTAAAACTTTGAGGCGAAAACTTCGTTGTAAACTTTAGGTTAAACTGTAGGCTGTCTCTAGCGCAGCTAATTCCATTATTGACATCGGTGGTAATAACCGGTTTTCAGATTAATCCTACTAAAAATATCTAGCACGTTAATGACAAAAACAAAGTTATTACAAGTAAGTTCATAGCATGAGGCTTTGGAAGTCTGCAGGAGCTGGGAGCTGCCTGTCCGTGTGTAGGGGCTGAGGCGTCTCCTCGTCTCCCTTCTCCACCATGAAGGGCTGAGAGGGGCTCTGACTCAGCAGGGATGTGGAGAAAGAAGCCCCCCAGCCAGTTCAGCGCCCCTACACCTGACTCTTCCCCGCTCGGTCGTGTCCAGACGCTCACATGAGGGCACCTCAGATGACACACTGAGAATTCAGTCCCATTTGTCTTCTCGCAGCCCCACCAGCACACTGGCTGGGTCATGAAGCTCTTTCGGGAGAGTTGTAGCCAGATGGCCAGGAGAGGACACAGGGGCAGCTCGTCTGCACTGTTTCCAAGCAAGGCGGCAACACCTGCTTGTTTGTTGGGTTCTCTTTTCTGTATGTGTTGAATTTATTCAGCATAATCACAGGGGTGTTGTCGTCATGCTGTCACACACACACACAAACACAGATATTGCACCGCATCCATGTGGAGCCCAAGTGCATTCCTTCTGAGGCTTCTTTACACACTTTTACGTGCCACAGCCCATCTTTTAAATAATACATGTTTCAAGGTAAGTTGCTGTATTGAGTTTCTCAGCATCATATGCAGATATCTTCACGACTGCAGCACCCAGAGCGAGCTGTTTTCCTTCTGCCTCAATTGCAACAATCCTATCTGCTGCAGCGGAGCAAAGCTTAGCTCCTGGAGAAGCTAAGCCTAGACACGTGATATCAACTCCTCTGAGTACAAATTTGATGGCTCCTTTATCCACCTGCAGGTGTGGAAAAAGGGCCTTTTTTATCTCTTTTTGTGTGGAATAACCTTGGGATTGGATAAAACGACCCTTCTCTTTTTCTAAATAGAGTAACTCTCCAGTGATTGTAAAGATTTCCATCTGTTCATGGCATCCCACGCTTTCAACTGGTTCCTTCTTAGGCACGACTGGATGAAGCCGTGTTTCAATGCCTGGGAAAGGTTCTACTTGTACTTAGTACCCTTAATAGCACGGTTTCCACTGGATGTCGCTGAACACATTTCGTTTTAATCAATTTCTTGAACATGATTCAAGGTGAAAGGGTGATGATAGGGAAGGGCCCGGAATGGGGGAAAATAGACTTAGCAAGGATCCGGCAGACCCCCTACACCTGGAAGGCCAAAGGGACGGTGGCAGCTGGGGTCGTTACCTGCAAGTGACGCATCTGGCCGCACTTTTCCGGCTCTAGGGAAATCTCATTCTGTCTGCTACTTCAGCTACTTCCTGCAACTATTCATGTGAGCACTGCGGCAATTTTGGGGGCTGTTTGGAGTTACCAATTTCTCCCCAGGGCTGGTAGCTGAAAGGGAGGAAGTTGAGCAGGAAGAAGAGATGAAGCACTCATTCTCGTTGAAAGAACTGAATGGAGGGGCGGCATCTGGTCTCCAAAGGGACGGTTGGCCATTTCTGCAGGCTCACAGGACTCAGAAGAGTGTGGGCTTCAACGCTCAGGGGCATCCTCCTGAATTCCACTACCAAGTTAGGGTCCCTCTCACGGCCCTGACCTCCCACGGGCTAGCAGACCTCTGGTGGGTGGCTGACTAACCTCGTCTGGCACTTGGAGCATGGCTATTTTACCTAATAAATTGTTGATGAAAGTAATCAATAAACAATCTATAATAGGAATAGAAAAGCATGTTATCTGAGTCAAACTGTGGACTACATCCTGGAAGAAAACCCCTCAGATAGCTCTGAGGAACTGTCCCAGGGAAGCATGGTTTTCAGTACAGTTTTATATATTGTCAGAAAAAAAGAACATTAAACAAGTCAGGGATACATTCCTTTAAGGTTTCAGGGAAAAAAACAAAAACAAAACCAAAACTAACAAACAAAGAACAGATCAACCCATACACAGCAGGTCAGCATGGCCTTGGCACCTGGGACGTGAGGCTTATTATTGAAGGAGCTTCAACATTGGCGTCCCAGGAAAGGAGGCATTTTATCTTTATTTTTAACATGGACATTCTTTACTTCTAGTCAATGCACTCTTTTCTTTAATAATTAAAGCAGAAGCACAATGTATGTTTAATAGGCCACACGCAGGCTGTTCTAGTATGCGTAACATTCAAGTTAACTCATGTATAAGCCAGACGACTTCACCATACCTCAATATGTGAAAATATCTTTTATCAAAATCCTGGGTCTGGGTAGGGGGTTCAGCTTTCTCTACCTTCTTTCTACCCGGAAGCTCCTCTGCTGGTTTCGATGGTTACTAGCAATTACTACCGTTTCACCTGTGAGAGTTTGCACACCTGGTCCATAACTTATTTCAGACACTATGGGTGCTCCACCTATCCCATGGAGGGGTCCTTGTTACTGCCAACTGTGGAGCAGTCTAGCTCCCAAATCCCTCTCATCACTGCTTTCCCCCCATCACAAGTCAGTTTCTCTGGAAGGGAATGTTAAGATGGATTTTGGCAAGCAGGGTGCAAATTAGGTGTCAACCTCTGTGACAGAGCAGAGAGGGGGCAGGATTCGCCAGATGGCATACTTGAGCAGGAGTCCAGCCCTGAGGAAGCCTTGGCTCAGCCCATGGGGGCTCTGAAGCATATGTGGCCATCACAGGTGTTGTAAGTGCCCCTCTGCACTTGACCATTGGATGTGGCAGCCCTGAGAGGGACCCATGCATGGGTGAGCCTGCCTGAGGGGATCTTGGCTGGAAGTTGCCTGTTGATGGCACTCCAGCAGCTGGGCAGTGTGTGTTTTCTGTGCCAGAGGTGTGGGTGGCACATCCGTGTGCACGCAGAGTGGTGCCCCATATTTTAGAGATGAGTAAGTGGGGAACATGTTAGAGATATTTGGCTTGTCATCTTCACCTTGATGCACCACCCAACATGCTACACTACCTGATTCTGGTGGTAAACAGTCATGATGATTAAATTTCTTTAACTTCATTTTGATTTATTACTGTAAAATAGATTGTTTCCTAATATTTACTATATATTCTGGCAGCAAAGTCACACTATTATCAGTAAAATTAGTTTAGGTTCATTGTGAGTTGTTACCCTGAAGGCTATTGAAATAATGAGGATTCTGTTTTCTCACATTTTATAATCTAAGTAGATACACGCTGTTGATGCAGGCACACAGAGGGGCACATCTGGGGGAATATATTAAACAAACGTGGCATTAAACACACTTTAGGTAAAGGCATCTTGGGGCCTTGGGCCAAATACCACTAAGAGATGGAAGGCTTCGATTCTTATCTGCCAGAAAGATCCCAAAATAGCCTGAAGCTAGTACACAATGAAAGCCTATTCTTTAGTTTTTCATAATTCCATCACTGGGCAAGTATTGGTGAGTCATTTGTTGTTGTTGTTTTTGTAGCTGTTGTTTTGGTTCTCCTTGCAATCTACTGGTGTC
This sequence comes from Eubalaena glacialis, assembly GCF_028564815.1. Classification (NCBI taxonomy): domain Eukaryota; kingdom Metazoa; phylum Chordata; class Mammalia; order Artiodactyla; family Balaenidae; genus Eubalaena; species Eubalaena glacialis. The sequence goes on from NW_026871455.1 coordinate 472,780, forward strand.
ACTTGAGAAACAATTTTCAGCTGGGGCAATTTTCCCCCAATCCCCCATTCCCAGAGGACAAGTGGCTACGTCCGGAGACATTTTGGGTTGTCACACCTGAGGAGATGCTAGTGGGTAGAGGCCAGGTGTGCTGCTCAACATCCCAGAACTCACAGGACAGCTCCCACAGCAAAAAATTATCCAGCTCAGAATGTCTTTAATCCCCAGGTTGAGAAATCTTGCCCTAGAGCAAGAGCAAAGGGCTTAAACCTCACACAATGTGCATTCTGCACTTTTTGAGCAGAGTGTTGGACTAAAACCTTTATACAAAAAGTGAATAAGCTTGTTGAGGTCAGTGGCACTGTGACAACTCTTGTTGAAAGTCACCCCCACGTGATACTGTACCTCACATGAGCTTTCAGTGTAGTTGAGCTTTAACAGCCTGACACAAGACTGGAACAACTTTGGTCCTTCCCACTTGGTCTATGCAAACCTCTTGGAGGAGAAGCTAAGAGGGTCATATTATCAGGGGGAAAAGAACACGCAGATGAAACAAGCTGTGAGAGCTTTAGCGCCCACCACAGGCAGTGAGGTCTCTGGAGCTCAGCTGCAGTCACAAGCTGTGTGAATCAGCTTAGGAGTAGATGCTTGTGCAGTTTAGCATGGAACTCTCCATGTCTGCAATGATTTATTTTATTTTATCTTACCTTATTTTATTTATTGGGGTATAGTTGCTTTACATTGTTGTGTTTCTGGAATGATCTTCCGACTTCTCGGTCCTGACATATCTATCTGTTCTTGGTGGAGAAAAAAATCCTTTTGGCTAAAAAATTCTGATGTAGGCATAAACCTTTGCCTGACTGAATTCTTGGGATTTTCATGGCCGGGTCCACAAATTCTCCAGGAGTAGGACTCTTGTGAAAAATTAAATTTACTTGTAATTCAATTTTAAGTTATGAGGGCCATATTAAGTGAAAATATAAAAGGAATAAAATAATTGAAACACCAGATTTTACAGTGTTTCGAGAGAGAGGGCTTCTCACCTTGTGAGTTCATCAGTGTGAACAAAAGTTAAGGATCTGATGAAGTGTGTCCCACATTTATCACATTAAGGTTTATCTCCAGTGTGAGCTTCTGGTGTATTTAAATGTGAGGCTCCAGCTAAACTACCTTCCACATTTATAACATACATAGGGGTTCACTTCAGGGTGAGTTTTCTCATGTCATCTAAGGTTACAGCATTGCCTGAACGCATTCCCACATTGATGAGACCGGCATGGTTTCACTCCAGTATAAATTAGCTTATGTTAATTCAATGATGAATAAAGGCTGAAGGCTCTTGCAAATTGATTGCAAGCATAGGGTTTCTGTCCTGTAAGATGTCACTCATGTGGCGTGAAAATTGAGTTCTGTGTGAAATCTCCTCCTATTTGTTATATTCAGTGGGCTCTTCTCCAGTGTGAAGTCTCTGCTATTGATAAGGAAAGGAAAGGCTGTTAAAAGTTTGCTCACATAAAATTCATTTCTTTAGTTCTCTACACATGAATTCTAGGATGCTCTCTCAGTGATGGTCTCCACTAACTACCCCCACACCATGGTACTTATATTCACATAGAGTCTCACTTTGCTGAATTCACATAGATTTTTCTATTTTGTGGTCTCTCACTGCCATCGTTTTCTGATTAAGTTTTAGGTCTTCTTTATTTTTCAAACACTATATACACGAGCTACATTTAAGCAACTGCCCTTTTGAAACTCAAGGTACAGTTTGTCTTTAAGGCAATATGGTTCCAAATGCAAACTATTCAAAAACCTCTGCTGAGCCAGTATTTAAGTCCACTTTCAGTCAGGTGGTTGTGCTGAATTCCTCTTACCCTAAGATCATGTCTCTAATGTGGACAGCGGGGTTCATCCCCATAAACTTACTGTTGATCTTCAGATAAATGGGTTCTTCCTGAAGCTACCATCTGTGAACATGTTTAAAATATTGATATTTAACACAGAGAAAAGGTATGAAATGGAGGAATATACCAGTAATTGGAAACATATTATAGGATATTGACAATTAGAATATATCTTTAAGGGTAAAACAAACGAAAAATAAAATGGGTGGGATGTTGGCGAGATCAAGATGAGGAAAAGCGCCGAAAGGGAGGGACTGAAACAATGGGCGGTGCGTTGAAGTTTAGCACCGGTAACAACAGAGCTATCCTTTCCTCTAAGGTCAAGGAATATGCATAAGGTTAGATTAATAAGATTGAAATGTTCACATAATTGTGGCACTATAGGAGGCATTTTTCTACATTGACTTCAACAAGATTCCAGAGACATTTCACCGAAAGAAACCTGCAATTAACATTAACCCAGTTCTGGATGAAGTTCACAGTTACATGTCTTGAAAGTCACTGATTCCTAAAAACATGCTGGACATTCTGGTTCAGGCTGCCTCATCTCCCCAAATAGCTGGAGGTGATGGTCGAGGGTGACAGTACTGAGAAAAGGCAGCTGCGTGTATCGAAAGCTCAAACCCTGTTTGACGTCAAGTCCAATGTTCCTCTGGGCTGACTTGGCGTGTGCCTTTCAGATGCATCACAGAAATGGGCACACTCTGAATACAGAGTGACTTTCATGATAAAGGAGTATCACATGTGGGGTGGTGTGAAATAACCTGCACAGTCCACAACAGAATGTTAATTCTGAGCTGACTGGCAATTAAAAAGTGTGTACTTGGGAATTCATAAATATCCCTGCTCCCCACTACTTTCAGTTAAATCTACAGACTTAGCACATGCAGGCAATATACATGTTCCGCCACTTATCAGCAGTGACTACAGGCAAAGTATTACCCTCCAAAAAACTTCCTGTTCTCATGTGGAAAATATTTTAATAACCTCTCAAGAGAGTTCAGTGATTAAATGAGCTGACATGACATGTCTGAACATAACAAAACCCAATAAATAAAAGCTACAGATGAATTAGTCATTCAAAAGTCAGAGAGCCTTGATGCAATATCCACCATTTTGTGTGAGTGAACAGACTATATACAACTTGGGGTCCGCAGTTGCTGTCTACCTAACCTCGACACATACCATGCATTCATCACCAGATATGAGGACAGACGGGCTCAACTTCACAAGCCAGTGGTCCTGGTGCTGCCAAACGGTAAGATGATCCCTGACTGACCTTTCCTGTGGGTTGAGGTTCCGCTTTCCCTCCTCGATTCCTGGGACCTCACCGCTTTGACTATCATTGTGTCTCCTGCAGCTTCCTCCTGTCTTCCCTGCTCACAGACTAATAGGAGACTCTCGATGGTTCAGGCTTCTCCAGGGCTTCAACTATGGCCACAGTTTGCTAAGTTTTCCTCTACCTACTATATCCTCCTCAATGCACCAATTAAGGAAAAAATGCTTTCTATAAAGTGCTTCCAGTTTCTGAACAAAAGTTACCTAAACAGGGGGAAAATGGCTGGCTTGGAACAAGAATGAAAGGGAGTATTTTGTTTTGACTTTTTAGAGTTTTCAAAATAATCAATTGTATTCTGAGAAAACAGATTAAACATTGGGAAAAAAAAAAAAAAAGCAAAATTGGCTCCACTCCTCCCTCTGGGCCGGTCCTGCTGAAGGGCTTCTTCTTCTTCTCCTGCCCCTTCAGCCCTGCACAGCCCTCTAGCCAGCACCTCTGGCCCTGGACTTATTGAACTCACCCGTCACCACACCTCCTCCCCTACCAGGCCTTGAACTTCTGCTCTTGCTCATCCCTCCACTTGTGTCCATCATATGACAGAGCTCACTGCATCGCAGACTTTCTTATGGAGTGAGCCACACCCCCGTCAAGACCATGCCTGAGGGGAGAGAAATACAACCTCTCATGTGCCTTCTTTACCATCACAGCCTTCATGGAGTCTGGAGCACGTCGGTGTAAATGTTGGAAAGGAGACGGTTGCTGTATTAGCACTTGCCCTACTCCACGATCCTCACAGAGATGCCAGATGACAGGACTAGTGCTCAGAGCCTTGACTCCCTCCTGGATACACTTAGAGCACTCAGTCCAAGTCTTGGAAACAGAGTTACCATTTCAGGAGAAAGAGCAAGTCCCCACTCACTTGGGGACACATTGCCAAGAACTCAGCTGCTAGTATTCTCTCTCAGTGACACTGTTTACTCTAAGCAGGCAAATCGAAGGAAAGAGAAGAAAGCCATGACACTTGAATCTTATCTAGAGTTATCAGACGTAACAGTCATGAATCCATAAACCTTTACTTGGGAGTGAACAACCACCCCACCTGCAAATGTGAAGTGGTCTATGAGAAATGAGGAGTAATCTTGTTTCCCAGGGTCAAACTAGGAAGACTTTGGCTACTGCTTCTCATAAGGGAAATATTAGTATCCCAAATTTACTTATTAGGAAATAAAAATCAAAGCGTTTTTAAAGGTAATTAACCCATGATATTCCAAGTTATTATTCAGTTTCCTCCCTGACCCCAAATGCTAGGAGAAGCTCCAGTGCACTGACCCCACTCTCCTAATATCTGTTCCAACTGCTCTTCATTTTTATTCCAAATTAATCAAATTAAGTAATTTCAACATATAGTTATGAAGACCAACAATTTCCATATTCTTTTCATATTCCTTCCAAATTCATCACATCTGCTGAACAAGATTCCAATCTTGGGGGGCTCCAACTACCTGCTTCTTCCATGACTGAATCTAACTAGGATATTAAATCTGGTGGGGTTCAGAAATCGCCCAACAACTTTCAAATATCTCTGGCCATTGTACTATATCTAGATAATTAAGTCTTATTCTATGCCTCAGAAATATTTCAGACTTTCTCCATATCTTTTGATTTTTAATCATTCTCAGTACTTTCCTCACAATCCAAAAAGGGACTCACCTTCTACTAGACAGATTAATCAGATAATTTGAGGAAATTCTTCATCTCACTGTCAAAAAATCTGCAAATATTCCTCATTGTTGACTCCCAAGGCCATAGGAAGAATTGAAGAATCATCTCTTCCTTGGCCAAGCCCAATTCTCCAATTGTATTCTTTTCTCTCCTGCATCCCTGGAAACTTCATGTAATTGATTATAATTTAAGTATTTTTTACCTTGGTATTAAAATACAAATGCTTTAAAACACTAAAAATATCTTCCTTGAATGTTTGATATCAACAAAAAACACCAGTCTTTAAACATGAGCCACACAAACCCCACAGCCTGATGGACTGTTTGTAGGTTAAACCCATTTATATAAAGACTGATCCTCTTGCTGTAAATTCTCTTCCCAGAACTGGCCACAATTCACAAAATAGTGAGACATCTGGCCCAAGGCATTAAGATTGCTTTTGGTGGCTTTTAGAATATTAACAAATTAAAGGAATCACTTATACTTTCCTTACATGTATCTAAGTGGTTAACCTGTTGAGAAGGAAAAGCTTGTGTTAGGGAAGTTATTCCTGGATTAGATTTATCCTGATTGGCATCCAGATTAAAGGAGTTCTTTCTTCATGATTATAAAATATATGAGGTTATCAGATCTATTACCAGGAGCCCACAGACAATTCTATGCCTGATTCTATAGAAAGAGACTAAAACTTTGAACTCAGGAGTGTGGTAGCTGCATACTTAAGTAAAGACACAAACACAGTTTTCCCACACATTTTGTTTCTGGTGATTACTAAAGAAAAATTTCCCCAGGAGGAAACAAAGTAATTTATTATTCAAGGAATTTTTAATCTAAAGATGGTTATTTAATTTGATTAAAGACCTTTAGTCACAGGCCATCTGAGACTAGATTAGGTTACTGTGTACATGGAAATTCTGTGGATTTACAATTCATATGTAATAGTCAAGAGAAACTTGCTTTATGACTCTACAGTTGACTTTTCTGCAATTAGTCCAGATAGGAAAACAGGAAAAAAAGAAAAGAAAAGAAAAAAAGATGAGTAGAGATATCGTGAAATATTAGATGTGTTGCCTGTAGGTTCTATTCAAGACAACAGGGAGAGTTACTTAGCTAGTAATTTAAAGAAGGAATCTCTGAGGCACTGACATTTAACCAGAAAGTGAAGCAGTATAAGTGTAGCTGGAACTATGTATATGAATATCAGGGAGGAGATGAACAGAGATGAGAGCGCTCATTGTAGAGATAAAATCGATGCTTGGTTCTGTTTGTGTGGTTCTGGGACGTTATGTCAACGACTGAGTCCCAAATAATTAGTGGAGCCGCTATCTGAGACTGCAGACGAGAGGAGAAGTAGTTTTAATTTGGGGAGGAAGTTCCTGGCTTCTGTCTGATATACATTTCATTGTAGGTGCCTGCTTCCCATGCAAGTATGGATGACACCTCAGAAATGAAATCTAGCATTCGTTTTTACGCATTATTATCATAGTGGTAACAGTCAAAGACTGAATAATTATAACAGTTTTCGAAGATGGTATATATAGTAAAAATAGAGAAGAGGGCTACAATGGAGTCTTCAGATGTTGAAATACTATTGTTTGAGGAGAACCGCGCACAGTACACTGGGAGGAACTGACTACTTTAAAGTCAGTGGGGAGTTTGCGATGTCAGAGGACCTTGGAAATATAAAGTTCGTGATGGAGGTCATAGTCCAATTCTGTTTGGGTCCAAGAAAAATACTGAGAAACATTCATTGGATTTAATTATGGAGAGATAACTATAATGTTATAAAGGTTTATGTATATGCAGGTCACTAGTAACAGGGAGATCACCTCTAGTAAATCAAACTGTGGGAGGGGCGCCCAGAGATTGTCACTAATCCTGCACTGCTCTTTCAGTTTACTTTGGAAGGAGGAAATACATTGGGCAGGAACTAGAGAAAAATTGGCTCAGAGATTTTCTTTCAAGAATGAAGAAACTGAAAAAGATGAAAGGGAATGGACTGGGAAGAGATGGGTGTTTGTTGGTAGAAGAGCTTCAGTTTACAATTAATAATAAAACATTCTCCAGAGAGCAGGAGAGAAGGGGATACATTTGAGAAAAAATGGGCTTATCCAGCTGTAGAACTGATTTTCAGTTTAAACAGGAGCAGCATCGCCAATGGGTGAAGATGCAGGAATAGGTGTTGACTTCATGACAGTGAGCTGAAACATTTCTTCAAATTATCTACTTCATCTGCATGGTAGGAGGTGAGCACACTGTTGAAAGTGAGGGAAGGTGAGAATTTCAGGGTTTCAAAAATACAAGGGGAACATTCGAAGTGTGTGCAAAGCATGGGAGAATGATTTTTGATCACGTCCTGGTAGGATGCCAGATATTTATAAAAATCATTGGGAGATACGTATGATAGATGCAGCCATAGGAAGGGGTGAATTTTTTGTCATCTCTGATTGGGGTCTTGATCATCAGCTGTGCTGAGAGGTCAGAGGGACCTGAGAATTGTTCCATAAAACTCAGGAGACATGGGACTGATAGGGAGGCTGGGTCAGTGCACTGGAGGATTCCTCTGTTGGGCGAACCTAAGCACGGTACTCATTGTGTGAACAGACTGGAGGGGAATTGTTGTGATAACAGGGAGGATTCCAACCACTGATTTGGTAGGTAACATATCCAGGTCAAACTTGAATCTGGGATCCACACCTCAACACCAGCATATGTAGGAATTTGAGATTCAGAAACAGCCTGAGCTACAATTAAATTCTAGCTCTGTCATTTTCTAACTGCATGATTTTCTCACATAACTCTGAAAAAGTAGCTCTAATAAAAGTACAACACCCAAGGATTTTCATTTTTTATGTATAAATGAAAATATTACTCTCTTGATTATGTGCAATAGCCTACACTGCCTTATTGTTGACCCTGGAGAGAGGAGGGTTCACCATATCTGCACATGCCTGTCGGTTAGGTGGTAGGGCTCATTCCCAGGTGAGTGGTTGGGCATTCATGCCTGGCGTACCTAACAATGCTTTAAATGCCTGGATTCTCTTGGTTGCTTTCTCTTTCCTCATCTTTACCTGCTCAGTTTTTCATCTGACCCTGCATGAGGATGCAGAAGAGGATAAGTGGTGGTTGAGTTCTTGACAATGAAACAACAGGTGAGAAGAGACTTATTTTTATTCTTGAATTGGTCCATCTTTTGCCAAATGGTCAGGTTTCTCCTTTTGGCCTGGATCTTCTAAGTGCATCCATGAAATACTAATGCCAGTTATGTTCAACACCTTGTTAGGGAGACTGATGTGGAAATAATCTCCTTCCGTCATTCACACCCAATTGTTCCAGACTCCATTAAGGCTGTGACTTCACAGAACAGATGGGAGAGATTTTCACTAAAAACAAATACAGCCCTTAGGCTCAGTAAAGAAAAATTCCCTAATTACCATGTGAATGACTACAAGGGCCTTAGGTGTGTGGTGAACACAGGTGATAGTGATGAGACAAACAAGTTTCCAGACTAGGGGGAGCAGATGTGTCATCAGGTGAGTCCAGTGTGAAAGGTGCTGGGGTGGAGGTGGGTGCTGGGCAATAAAGAGTCATGAGGAATTATTTATTATTTCTAATTTTTAAAATATTAAACTTTTTATAGAGTATAGTTGAACATTTTTATATCTACAAAAGAAGATAAAGAAAATTTCCTTCCTAAACTTCTTCACAATAACTCAGTTATCCTATGTGTACTTTTCTTTTTAAAGAGTTTCCAATTTATTTATTTATTTATTTATTTTTGGCTGTGTTGGGTCTTTGTTGCTGAGCACGGGCTTTCTCTACTTGCGGCGAGCGGGGGCTATTCTTCGTTGAGGTGCGCGGACTTCTCATTTCGGTGTCTTCTCTTATTGCTGAGCACGGGCTCCAGTCGCACAGGCTCAGTAGTTGTGGCTCACGGGCTTGGCCGCTCCGTGGCACGTGGGATCCTCCCAGACCAGGAATCAAACCAGTGTTTCCTGCACTGGCATGCGGACTCTCAACCACTGCGCCACCAGGGAAGTCCCTCCCTATGTGTTCTTCACCTTTGTTCAAACTTGAAAATTGAATGTAACATATGCAGATTATTATTTTCCTAATTGTAACTGTGTATTGAGGAGAAAGTTATGATAGACAGAATGAAATGTAGGACACTGGACAGCAAATGACAGATTAGGGAGTTCCAAGCCCTCACTCCCCGCCAGTGACATCAATACAGCAACCAGGATTTGTCAGCACAGGGGACCCAAGAAGTGGCAACAATGATCCCTTTTCTGCTCCCACCACTCTCAGACCTGGCAGGAGTACGGATTACCTGCCAATATGTGTGTGTGTGTGTGTGTGTGTGTGTGTGTGTGTTTCTTTTTTCTTCGTGCCACAGCTGTACTTGCTAATTGAGCCTACGTGTTTTAAGAAAGCAATGGCCATGTTGCGCTAACAATACAGTGGACCCTCTGTCGCTCTTTTGTCTTTGGGAGTTGAGTGCACACAGAGTTTTTATGATGGATCCAGGCGCGAAATTCCAGTTGTCCCCTTGGCTCATACCTGCTCTACAAGTGGAAAGTTCTTCCCTTGGGATATCAGCTCAAAGCTTTTGGAGAGAAAGGCTACACTGGTGTAGGTTGGGGCCAGCAACCCTCGGCATGGACGACTGGGCAAACCAAGTGAATTGCTAGGGGCTCCTGATATGAGGAAACAGGCTGAGGCCATAGGGAGCCCAGGCCTGCAGAGTGAAAGTTCTACTTGCCTGTAGGTGGCTCTGGGTGTCGGTGGAGGAGAGACATTGAGTGGCTGAAATGCCAGCTGCCTGTCCCAGGACTGCAGAAGGAGGGGGCAGAAAAGCAGGAAGTGTGGCTCATGTTTGTTTCTGACACACTCATCTTTCTGGCTCTTGACCATAGGCTATAAGGAGGAATTTATTCTTGTTTTTCAAAGTTGCTTTCCTATTCCAATCCTTTACTTTTCCATTTGCTTTTTTCAAAAGATATATATAAACTTGCTCTTTTCATTAAACAGTTTGTCATCAACATTTTTCCCAAGTCAATACCTATGGATCTAGCTCATTTAAAAAAATTCAATAAACCAAAGCACAAAGTGATAGTACTGCATTGTCTGAATGTACTTGAAATTTACTTACCTGCTCCCTCTTAATGGCTGTTTTCTAAATGTTCTGTTCTTAAGTAATACTGACATCAATATTTTATTACACATGTATTTGCACAAATGTTCCCACCCACCCACTTCTTGCCATTTGACTTTGCTTGTGGAATATGTAAAGATCAATTAGGTGGTCAAGTTATCAATCGTTTCCTTTATGGCTTCTGGGCCCTGGTTTTTATGTTTTAGTAACATCTCCACTCTGCAATTACAGAATAAAATGTCATCCGTGTTTGCTATTGGTACTTTCATGGTTTCAGCTTACAGTTCACGCAGTCCATCCCCCTGCAGAATTTTCCTTGTTTACCGCGGCCGGCGGCCCAGGAATAGCGTGAAGAGCGCGTCTCCCTCGCGGCAGCCTCCCGGCAACATCCTCCCAGCTCCTCGTCCCCCGTCTGCTGCCGGGGTCGCGCCGTGTCGTGCCGAGCCGCGAGCTAGCTCCGAGGCGGACGCCCCGAGACGAGCTCGGCCGTTTGGGCGGCACGCGCTGCACCCTCGCCTTTCGGTCTTCGTGATCCGTCCCGGGAACGTTCGAGCCGGTTGTCGGGCGCCACCTTGCGGTCGCTTTTATATCGCCCCTTGTCTCTGGAGCTTCAGCGATCTTCGCGAGGGCTGAGACTCGGCCGCCGCGCCCGGGGCAGAGTTCCGGGAGACCGGCGACTCTGGTGGCGACTGTCCCGGTGGCTCCGAGGCGTGGGCGTCTCCTGTTCTCGCTGGAGATTGGGCCTGCAGGCTTTTGACGGAGTGACCGTTGCCGTGCTCCCGAGGGACTTTTGGGGGTTGCTTTGCTTGGTCGACCAGCATCCGCCCGTGCCCCTCCAGCCGCGGGGACCGACCGGACTCGACCGACCTGGGTCGTCCTCCGCGTTGTGAAGGGAGAGGGTCTTCCGAACCCTCCGTAGCGCCTGAAGCTTGATGGTCCGTCCTTCTGAGTCACTTTAGGAGCGCTCGTTTTCTACCACCTCGGTTCCCCAGCGTCCCACTCCGGAGGTGGGGAACGGCCCGGGCACGTGCATTGAGGCCGTTGGAGGGGGCGACGTGCTTGTGGGCTGGGGCGCGTCGATCCCGGTCTCTGGGACATGGGCGCTTCCTGCTCTCGAGGGATTTGGACGTGCAGACCTGTGTAGTGTGAGGACGGCGCTGCGCTCCTAGAAGTCGTTGAGTGGTGGTCTTGGCGGTTCGACCAGCACTCCCTGGTGCCCTCTGGCCACGGGAACGCCCAGGTTGCTGCGCGTGGTCAAGAGAGTGTATCCGTGCCCGGCGTCGTCCTCTGTGTGTCCCGGTGGTCGTACTTTCGTTTTCTAAGTCTCGACTGGGGGTGGCTGAAAGTCTCCTACGGACATGGACGGCGCCAAGTTTCCGCCGGCCTTCCCTCTGGATCCCGTTTGCCCTAATTCCCAAATTTCTCTCCGCAGTGGGTTCGGCCCGGATGGCGAAACGAGGATGCACTTGGAGGGCGATCCCGGCCTCGCCGTGCTCCTTGTATTGGGACCACGACGCCCCGTCCGGTAGGTCGCCCGGTGTTGCGTCCCGGCGGCCCTGGGGATCCGGTGCGTCCCGTTCCCGTCGCTGTAGCTCCTCCCCGGCGGCCACTTACTCCGAGATCCGCGAGAAGCGGTCATGGTGCTGCGCAGACGGGATTCCCCCGCAGGCCGAGGTGCGTTTACGTGGGAGCGCCCGACGTCCCCTCTTCTGTTGTCCACGTCGGCGAAGCGCTTGTGTGTCGACCACACACAGGTTCCCTCACCGCAGGTGACGACACGGACAGTCGCGGGCGAGCGGGGAGGGCGCTCCAGCCGCGGCCACGGTTCCGCCTGCGTCTTGCTGGTCGGAGAAGCCTAACAAATGGGGAAATGGGGAGCTGCCTGGGGCTTCTGGTGATGATCGGAGGAGGCCCGAGGCCGGGCGCGGTCCTTGGTGGGCGCGGTTGACAGAGGCTCCTCGAGAGAATCTCGTCCCGGAATGGCCTCTGAACGCGCGTGTGGACGGGGAGACAACACGGAGAGAGAAATGGGACCTGTGGTGGACTCAGAGGGGACGAGTGCAGAGGGATGGAGGCGCACCTTCTCTGGCGTGCCATCCAGATCTATCCCGGTGATTTTCCCTCCATTTGGTTATTTGGCGTCTGCTGCTGCAAGGCCGATAAGACGGCCATACAGCGGTGTCGTGGCAAGAAAACATTTCAGTGACGAGAATTTGTTCTGAGATCCATTAGTGTAGACACTGGTGAAATGAGAAGTTCTGAGACCTACAGAACTGAAAATTACTACTGTCGTCGTTACTCAACATTATTGTAATTACCATTGTTTGTAATGAGCGATAAATCTGAGTAAAGTTGATTCACACAGTAGGTGATTAATTGAAGATGATCAAAGAGAGGTTTCAGTATTTCTAAATCCTCCTAAATGGGCAGAGAGCAAGGTGGAGACAACAGGTATGTGCCAGGTAAGGCTGTGATGGGTGTGAGAATAAAGGGAAGTGCTGTGAAGATTATGGAGGGTTTCTGAATGTAGAAGAGGTTGGAAAGCATTTTTAAACACATGTGGGGGATAGATCTGATAGGTTGCAGTTTAAAGAAAGAGAAAGGGTCATTGCTAGTCTCCGCAGAAGGATTCAGCAACAGAGTATCTTTAACATCTTATCAAATGCTCTCTCAATTAAAAACACTCCAGGTTATAAATCATTTAGAAACATATCCTACACATTTGCTAGCAGCAGAATAATGCACGCCAAGGTTATGCATTGCTGCATTGTTTGTAATATAGATTATTGAATATCAGCGTTCATGCCAACGTGGATTGGCAAAGTGCATTATAGTACATCATCCATTCAGTGCACTGTCGTGCAGGAAACTATGTCTTGATAGAGGATAATTTGCAAGATATTGTCAAATGAATAAAAGAAAGGTATAACAAAACACCAAGCTTAGTATTCTATTTGTGATTTTAATTAGGGTGCCAAGGAGAAATATATATTCATATTTGCTTGTATGCACATAAAGACACCCTGGAAGCATGCGTGGGAAACCAGATACATGGTTACCTGTGGAGGGCAGGGGCTCCTGGGCAAAGAGGGGGGGAGGTGGTGGGGAGCACAATGTAATGCAAAGTATTTTATATTTTCAGGACCTTCAACCATGTACATATGTATTATAACCTCTCTAGAAATTCAATAAATTGAATTTCTTAAACCTCCAAATATTAAAATGCATTTACTATTTCTACCAATTGTGAGTACATTTCAAGTTTGTTTTACCATGGAGATTTGCTTTCTCTAAAATGTCTACTCTAGGCTTCCATGGTGATTTTGACTATTTTCCTTTACTTTGGTAGGAGACAAAGAAAACCAGGGCAATCACTGCTGTGTAGTTCATCAGTCCCCCTGGTGGTTCCCCTGCTTTTTTGTCCTTTCAAATACTTTATACACTGTGTGTTTGTTGGTGCTATTTTCATAATTTTTATTTGCAAGAAAGAGGAATATAGGATAAATAAAGCTGTATTAGGGTTTTGCTAGGGTTGCCAGAACAAGATACTGCAGACGTGGAGGCTTAATTTTCTCACAGCTCTGGAGGCTTTGAGTCCAAATCAAGGTGTCCACAGGTTCAATTTCTTCTGAGGTCTCTCTCCCTTGTTTGCAGATGGCCACATTCTTGCTGCGTCCTCACATGACTTACGTCTATGAGCTGAGTGTGCATGGCTGTGTCCTAATCTTCTCCTCTTATAGGGGCACAGCTCTGGATTAGGGCTCACCCATATGACCCATTTTCACTTAATCACCTCTCCTAAGGCCCTATTCCCAAATACAGTCACATTATGAGGTACAAGGGTCTGGACTTCAACATATGAATTTATAGGGTTCCAGTTCAGACCTTAAGGGCAGCTGTTCCCCGTTGGTTGAAGCAGAAATCTCAGAGGAGAGAGGAGTCTTCCCACATGACCTAGAACTTGACCCAGCCAAGTCATGACCATAAGCCTGATTCCCTGTTATTTTACCACATGTCTCTGTGACTGAGAGTGTAGGTCAGGGAATGAATAAGAAATTATGTCCTCAGTACATTGTCACTAAATATTTCAGCCTTTTGGAGGCCAGGTGTTCACAAAAGTAAAGAAGTTATTTTTTGCTCAGCAAGTTCTTGGCCTTGGAAGGTACACAACGCACTGAGGAAGCAACCTAAGTGTCACCCATATGCTGAGCACTCCACAGACACAGGAGCAGGAGAAAGCCATTAGAGGCCACAGCCTCGCTGGGAAGCAGCTGCGTCACCAGTTTAGCTCAATCAGATCTGTGTTCTAGGTGCTGAGCTTGAGGAGGGCTTCAGTCCTGGGACACTGTGGACACGATGCAGAAAAATTACCTTAAACCCAGAGTCATACTTAAATAGAAAAAATGTGAGATATTAAATTTTATTGCCTCCACTGAGCTATAAACTTGGTGAAGGTGGTAATGTTATACATGTGACCTCTTAGTCTCCAGAAAATTTCACATGCTGGAATCCTGGAGACCCTCAATAAATATTTGTTACTTTAATGAGTGGTGTGTGAGAGAGCTACCTGATTTTTATTCGAGACTGTTGTCCTATGATAATTTATCTACGAAATCCAGAACACTTGGGAGATATGTTTTCCTTTAATTATCTGATGGATACTGTGGACCCTCCACCTAGTAATGCACATGCACAGACACAAACACATCACTGCACCGACCTCAAGTGTTCTATTTCCCTCTTGTCAAGCTCATAGACCAACCCATTAGCATTCTATATGTATGGTCTTTATAATGATTTTGTGTGTGTGTGTGTGCGTGCATCAAGAAAGAAAAAGTAATCGATTTGAAGGGAGAGAACACATCATGTAGCTCCTGCTCTTTCTCAAGCCAACCTGACAGCAGATAAACGTATGACATAGGCATTCTCCACGGGGGCCATCTCTTTTCCCCAGGTCTTTATTTATTTTTATTTATTTTTTTAACACCTTTATTGGAGTATAATTGCTTTACACTGGTGTGTTAGTTTCTGCTTTATAATAAAGTGAATCAGCTATACCCTGGTCTTTATTGATTAGCACCATTCTCATTGGAGGAAGAATGGAACTCGGAAGGGGGACCAAGTCCCTCTGACTTCCCTGGCTCTCAGTGCAGAGGGTGGGTGGAGCACCCCAGACTCTGCCCCTGGTTACTTCCTGCAAAGTAGGGGTCACAGCCTCAGCAGCAGAAGCAGCAGAGCCACTCCTCTCCTCTTTTGCTTACTGTTCTCATGGAATATCTTTTCCCATATTTTCACTTTCAGCATATGAGTGTCCTTACTTCTCAGTGAGTCTCTTGTAGACATCAAAAGTTGGACCCTTTTTATGTCTAGCTTGTCTTTGTTTTTTAACTGATGAGTTTAAGCTATATATATATATATATATAAATTACTGCTATGGAATGACTTTTAATTGCCAATTTTTCTCTAATGTCATATAGCTTTTCTGTCCCACATTTTCTCCCATACTGACGTCCTTTGTGCTTACTTTTTGTACTCATTTTTCAAATTTATTTATTTGGCTGTGCCAGGTCTTAGTTGTGGCATGGGGGACCTTTGATCTTCTTTGTTGCATGCGAACTCTTAGTTGTGACATGTGGGATCTAGTTCCCTGACCAAGGATTGAACCCAGGCCCCCTGAATTGGGAGTGTGGAGTCTTCGCCACTGGACCACCAGGGAAGTCCCCTGACTGACTTACTTTTAATTTCCTTCTGTGTATATTCTATAGATATTAAATTTGTGGATACCATGGAGATTACATATAAAATCCTATCAAACTAGCTTAAACTGATATCAACATAATTTTAATCATATGTAAAATCTCTATTACATCTCCTATAACATTACACATTAATTACATGTTATTAATGTCACAAATCACATATTTATACATTGTTTTCTGTTAATGTAGAGGTACGAATTAGTTATTTGGGGATGCTATAACAAAATGCTACAGCTTGGGTAGCTTATAAACAGAAGTTTCTTTCTCATGGTTCTGGAGGCTGAAGTGTGAGATCAAGGTGGTTAGGTAAAGGTCTTTTTCTGAGTCATAGACTTTTCATTATATCATCACCTGGAGGAAGGGGCTAGAGAGATCTCTGGGGTCTCTTTTAAAAGCACAGAAGAGACTTCCCTAGTAGGCCAGTGGTTAAGAATCCGCCTTCCAATGCAGGGGACACAGGTTCAATCCCAGTTCAGAGAACTAAGATCCCACATGCCACAGGGCAACTAAGCCCATGTGCTGCAACTACTTAGCGTGTCTGCCACAACTAGAGAGCCTGTGTGCTGCAACTACCGAGTCCCCGTGCCACAGCTAGATATGAAGCCTGTGTGTCACAACAAATATCCCACATGCTGCAACTAAGAGCCAATGCAGCCAAATAAGTAAGTAAATAAATACATATTTAAAAATAAATAAAAGCACACAAATCCTATTCATGGTGGCTCTGCCGTCATAACCTAAGCACCCCCCAAAGGCCCTACATCCTAATATCACCACATTTGGAGGTTATATTTTTAACATATGAATTTTAGGGGAAACAATCACACAATACCAATACATTTATAATTATTTTAATATTTTGGTTTTAAAAAATATCTTGAATAATAAAAAGTGTAGTTACAAGTCAAAATTATAGCTTTTTTTTCTATTTGTCCATTTATTTACCTTTATCAGATAAATTTATATTTTCATATAGCCTCAACTTACTGGTGTTCTTCCATTTGAACTTGAAGTACTCCCTTTAGCATTTCTTGAAGGGTAGGTATTATGGTTCTGAACTTCAGCTTTTGTCTGAGACTGTCTTTCATTTTCCTCATTTTTGAAGAATAATATTGTAAGATATAGAATTATTGTTAGGTAGTTTTCCCCAGTACTTTAAACATATCATTTCACTCTCTTCTGGCCTGCAAACTTTCTGACGAGAAAAAGCAACTGATAATCTTACTGACGATCACAATTAAGTGGATCTTAATAGTTGTCACATATAACTTTGTTTATATATATTTCTCAACACTAACCTATTAAAAAAAGTACTTATTTTTACAAAATTTTGTGTTTATCATTCAAAGATTACTTAACAAATCTACATTTTTATTCTACTTATTTATAAAATAATAGGTTATTAGCCAAAATTATGAATTCATAGCTGAAATGTATGGTAAAACATTCTTGATAAGAGCTTTTCCATGTCTGGGAATTTTGATATGAACTCTGGCTTTTCAGTTTGATTTTAACATTGATAGATCCAGTGTGAGAATTCAACGTTGACTAAGGAATTAAATATCTCTGAGGGCTTTCCTTCATTCATTACAGTAAAAGTCTTTCCTATGCTGTGAAAACTCATGTGTATGTAAGTCTATTCAATGATAGTCTCCAGTTAAAATTATCTCCATGTCAGTTACATACACATAGTATGGAAATCTTCTGCAGGGACATGCCCCTTTTGTAACATTTCTACTAGCTATCATCAAAATTCAGTCTAATTTAGTCCATAAAGTAAACACTTTATGCTGGGCTAGTGTTTACACTACACTGTAACTGAGTTATATGAGTCTGCTGAATTCCTAACTTACTTCATTCCCAGGTTTTACATGTGGATGACCGGGGTTCACACCTGAAGAAATTTACTATTTTCTTACAGCTACATTAGTCCACCAGGAAAATAATTGCCTGCATATCATTTCTTGCTTTTAATGGTCACAATTTTTGCTTGAAATAAGACAAAAATAAAAATTAAATTAAATAAATAAGAAATGACACATGTGACATTAGGGGGATTAAATTGTTGAAAAGTACATTACATAGGGAAACAACATGAATTTGAGGAATACACCAGTGAATAGTAACATGGTTTAGAGAAATGTTAATAAGATATTCAGTATTTAAGTAAAAGAAAAATAAAATAAATTCAGATGCTACAGGGAATATGAGAGGGAAAATTATTAAAGAGACCATGGCAAAGACAAAAACATGAAATTGTAACTCCCACGAGGACAGGAATTTTGCTTCTCTGAGGTGAAAAGTACAGGGGGAAACGTGAAGAGAAATTGATGTGTGATGCGTAATGACAGAATCTGGATAATTTGACTCAATGGCTTCACATACATTTCTTAAAAAATCCTTTAGTCGAGCGAACCTCCAGTAGACATTCCAAGTGTCCTGCTCCCTCCCTACACTGAGCACATGTGTCTGGAGCTGACTTGGACCCCAGCCTGGGGAAACCCTCCTCTTCCCTCCACACCTACTCTTCTTGCTCCAACCGGGGAATTACATCTGGTTTGCAGAGCTGATGCCCTGATACATGTGGGAAATGCTGGATGGATTTAAAGTTCTGTGCTGAGAACAGTGCATGCAATGCAAACGCAGGAAAAGATGCCAAAGCTCAAGTGTGAGGACTTCAATGGCAGTCCAGGTTCGAGCACCCTGAAGGGGGAAAACACTGAAGGTTGTCACCCGACATTTCACTCAAAGACAGTAAAAGTCTCTGGCTGCTGCTGTTCTTGCCCAAGAGGAAAGACAGGCTGCAGGCTGCCTAGACGTCTCAGCCAGGAAGGAAGCAACGTTTGCATAATGTAGTTAACACTGTTTTCTAACAAAATTCAATAAACATAAGACCCATGAGATTATTATGTGGTGTTCATGTAGAAAGGGGGATACAAGCTGTTATGTATTTTTGCTGTGTTCAAACCTCATAATAGTCCCCCGAGCAGAAGAATTACTTAGCAACACAAAGTCCCTTGTTTGTTAGATAAAATAGCCCTTATCTGTGTTCAGCATTATTCTGCGTGTTGGTGGCAGACTAGTAAGGAATACGTGCGATTGTGGTAATGGAGATTAGCCCTGATCTGCCACTTTGTCAATTGCCAGGCAGTGGGGGTAGAGATAGAGCTGAAGCTCCATGTACATTTTACGTGTTTTTTTCACATATTGAAGGTGTATCTGGAGTCCTGCCTTTCTTTCCCAGGTTAGAGCCGCAGACACCAGTCGTCAGAACTCATGAGATTTGCTGGCTCCATGTGTCAGGAAAGCCCTGGATCGACTTTTCTCTTCTACATAGTTCTCTCCTCTGGGGTTGGAATATGAGACTTAAGTCAGCCCATGCCCTCCCATGGATTTCTCTTACCTGCTGCTGTTTATTTTTGCTCTATTTATACCTTCATCATGCAAACCTACGACTGTGGCTCCAAAGCCTGTGCTGACGTAGGACTCTGATTCCAAAATACCCCAAGAAACTTGTCATTCAATTACGGAAGTCTGTAATTCCTCAGTCCTTTAGTTTATTAGTATTATTATTGGTAGTAGTACAATTAATATCTTTACGATTGTAATCACTATTGATATTATTATTTATCACTATTGTTGTTATTGCATTTCTTATTAAGTTTCTCTGCTCATGAATGTATCCAATTTACTGAAGAGTGTTGTGCAGGGTTTACAACAGACTTACATACACATGGTGTTTCCTGGTTCCTGCTGTACTTATGGGTACTCGTTGGTCAGAGAGTCTCCTGAGATATTCAGACTTAACCACTGGAGGAAGGGACAGTTGTTACTGGTAAGTGAGCCCCAGAGAGGACATTCTTGACTTTCTTGAGCCTCTAGAACAATGTTTAAGTCCTCTTAAGGGACTAGAAAGTGGTGCCAGTGCAAGAGCCCTGGAAAACACCCTTGTCCTGCCAGACTCAGCACAGGATTTTCCACCTCAACTCTGGGCCAGGAACCACTCTCACATCTCCTGGGAAGGCTGGAGAGGGTGTCCCTCCTGAAGTCCAGTCTTCCGAATTTTAGAAGTCAGCCCAGCAACTGACATTGTGACACGTGAGGAGTAAGGAGAGTATCCTTGGCATGCCTGAACCTGGGGACATGTTCTAAATTCACTCAGGTGTCCAGGAAAAGCTAGTGCAGCACTGGCAGACATAGAGATGGTGACGTGCCTGCTCAAGTAACCACTTATTTTTCTAAGTCCCCCAGGGAGCCCCTGCACTGTTTATGCCAACATATCATCTTCCCTGCTGACCCAGGATCACCTAGGATGACATCTTCCAAAAGCCGTGGTGTGACATATGCAAACCGAAGTGTCTGGACTTTATGGGACCGGGTAGGTACAAATGGCAGGAGCACAGGCAAGGTGCTGATGCTGAGACAGTGCTGGGGTTAAGCATGTATCACAGACAAGGTCTCTGCATGTAGGGTGTGCAGAAAGCTCCTGACTTCCCTGCCTGGAGCCCAGGTCCCCTAGCCAACTGTCCAGTCTTCTGAAATCTGGTAGTGGTTATGAGGTAGGCAGGACAAGGTCCATTTACTATGGACTGGGGTACTTATTCTATGTCCCTTAGGACGCCCCTTCCCTGGTTTGTATATAAGTTCCCAAGTTCGCCCACACCCTCGTCCTCTTTGGTATTCTATTCTCTCCTGCTTGTTTTCTCCTCTCAGAACAAATTTCTTTGTGCAAACCTAGGATTCTGACTCTAAAATACCTCAGAGAACGTCTGATATAGGTACCCTGAAATTCACTTAGGGGAGTCTGTACGCGAATCTGCCATATTTCTAAGTTTATTTTTCTCTTTAACAGTAGTAATGGTAATATCATCATAATTCTCACTATTATTGTTTTTAGTCCATTTTATTACCTTTATTAACATGCATTATCTTTGTGGTTGTTTTTACATAACATTGAGTAGATCTGCTCTATGCTAAATATTGTCTGATTTACTGAAGATCACTATGGAGTGTTTACCAACATACAAAATACATACACCTAGTTACTCCTGAGCTCCCACGGCACTTAGCTGGGTGCCCTCGACTCATGGTCTCTATGAAGTTGGGGCTGAGGTCTCAGCTGTCGCTCCACAGGGGTGGATTTGCTCCCAGACACCCTGAGATGGGTACTAGCAGGATGCAGTCTGAACTGAGAGCCTAGTGCCTCTGTCTGGAGGCCTGGGACCTCCCTGTATTCTCTCCTATGTGGGCCTCTCCATATGGCAGCTACTAACACCCTTCTAGGTTTCCACAGGTCCAGGGTTAGGAGAGAGAGACAGACAGAAACAGAGAGAGAACACAGGATGCAACAAGTGAGAGAGAAGTGACAGATGTTTTGTCAATGAATCTTAACAGTGACCTCCCCTGACTTGCTATATTCTGTTGGTCAGAAGCCAGTCACTAGCTACTTAGTAGTTGCACAAAGAGTGGAGTTTCCTCGCTGGATGTGGATCACAGTCTGGGGCTGGGAACACCCACGAAGGCATGTTCAGTGCTCTCCCCCAGAACTGGGAAAAGTGGCTGCATTCTGGAAATAACTGAAAGTGATGAAAGTCCAACCTCAATCATCAGAAGAGAAGTGAAAAGAAGATAATGGGTTACGTGTCATTTCTCATCCACTAAAGCAGCAAAACAAAAGTTCCTCAAACTCCTGAACCTGGAACCCTTGGTGGCAATGAGGCACAGGGCCACTCATTCCTTAGTGGTAGGAGGGGCACTGACTCTTCCTGGAGGGTGATGGCTGCCGCATCCCCAGATGCCACCCACTTGATTAAGCAGGTTACTTCTAGAAAGCAAAGGCAGTGGTCAGAGGTGTGTACGAAGAGTCCACGTGGGTGGTGTTGTCTGTCTTATTTCTAAGAGTCCTGCATGGACACCTGCTTCCAGAGGGAAGCTGATTCCACTGACAGTGAGAACAGGCTGCAGTTGTTTAAAATGACAGTGTCCATACTACCCAAAGCAGTCTACAGGTTTAATGTGATTACTATCAAATTACACATGACATTTTTTCACAGAACTAGAACAAATAACCCTAAAATGTATATGGAACCATAAAAGACCCAGAATTCCCAAAGCAAACCTGAGGAAGAAGAACAAAGCAGTAGGCATAACCCTCCCAGATGTCAGACAATGCTACAATGCTAATCAAAACAGCCTGGTATTGGAACAAAAGCAGATATATGGATCAAGGTAACAGAATAGAAAGCCCAGAAATAAACCCACAGACCCATGGTCAATTCATCTCTGATGAAGGAGGCAAGAATAGACAATGGGGGAAAAGACAATCTCTTCAGCAAGAGGTGTTGTAAAAGTTGATTCATGCAAATCAATAAAGTTAGAACACACTCTCCCACCATACACAAAAATAAACTCAAAATGGCTTAATGACTTAAATATAACACATAACACTATAAAACTCCTAAAAGGGAACATAGGCAAAACGTTCTCTGACATAAATTGTACCAGTGTTTTCTTAGGTCAGTCTCCCAAGGCAATAGAAATAAAAGGCAAAAATAAACAAATGGGAGCCACTCAAACTTATAAGTTTTCTCACAGCAAAAGAAACCATAAACAAAATGAAAAGACAACATACAGACTAGGAGAAAATATTTCCAAATGATGCGACCAACAAGGGCTTAATTTCCAAAATATACAAACAGCTCATACAAGTCAATAACAAAAACCCAAACAAACCAATCAAAAAATGGACAGAAGACTTAAACAGACATTTCTCCAAAGAAGACATACAGATGGCCAATAGGCACATGAAAGGATGCACTTCATCACTAATTATTAGAGAGATACAAATTAAAACTACAATGAGGTACCACCTCACACCAGTCAGCATGGCCATCATCAAAAAGTCTGCAAATAACAAACGCAGGAGGGGGTGTGGAGAAAAGGGAACCCTCCTACACTGTTGGTGGGAATGTAAATTGACACAGCCACTATGGAGAACAGTATGGAAGTTCCTCAAAAAAACTAAAAATAGAGTTGCCATATGATCCTGCAATCCCACTCCTGGGCATATATCTGGAGAAAACCATAATTCAAAAAGATATATGCACCCCAATGTTCATAGAAGCACTATTTACAATAGCTAAGACATGGAAGCAACTTAAATGTCCATCAACAGATGAATGGATACAGAAGATGTGGTACATATATAGAATGGAATATTACTCAGCCATAAAAAGAATGAAATAATGCCATTTGCAGCAACATGGATGCAACTAGAGATTAATATACTAATGAAGTAAGCAATAAAGAGAAAGACAAATACTATATGGTATTACTTATATGTGAAATCTAAAATATGGCACAAATGAACCTATCTATGAAACAAAACAGACTCACAGACATAGAGAACAGACTTGTGGTTATGAAGGGAGAGGGTGTTGGGAAGGATGGACTGAGAGTTTGGGGTTAGTAGTTGCAAACTATTACATATAGAATGGATAAAAAACAATATCCTACTGTATAGCACAGGGAACAGGATATTCAATATCCTGAGATAAACCATAATGGAAAAGAATATAAAACAGATGTATATATGTGTATAACTGAGACACGTTGCTATACGGCAAAAATTATTACAACATTGTAACTCAACTATATGTCAATTAAAAAAAAAAAGAATCAGTTGATGTGAACAACACTAAAGGCCAAATGATCCTAAGAGTCATATACAGAACATTTTATCCAACATACGCTGAATACACAGTCTTCTCAAGTGCAGAAAAAATATTTTCTAGAAAAGACCACATGATACACCACATATCAAATCTTAGTAAACTTACGAAGACTTAAATTATACCAAGTATATTGTCTGACCATATTATTAACCTAGAAATTAATAACAGGAGGAAAACTGGAGCACTAATGACTACAAAAATATTGATCAACACTCTCCTGACCAACTAATTTATCAAAGAATAAATTTAAGAAGAAATAAGACAGTATTTTGAGACAAACTGAAATGGAAACACAGTATACTAAAAGCTATGGGATGCAGCAAAAGGAGTGTTAGGAGGGAGGTTTATTGCAACAAATGCCTACCTTATGAATTAAGAATGATCTCAAATAAAAAACTTAACTCTTCTCTTCAAGGACCTGGAACAAGACCAAACTGAGCCCCAAATTAGCAGAAGGAAGAGAATTATAAAGATTACAGCAGAAATCAATGTGATAGAGAAGAGGAAAACTACAGAAAAGATTAGCAATACTAAGAGTTGGTTCATTAAAAGATAAAATTGTAAAACCTTTAGGTAGACTAACCAAGGAAAAAGAGAGAAGACCCAAATCAACAAAATTATAATTAAAAGAGAAGACATTACAACTCTACTACAGAGCTAAGAAGGATAACATGTTACTTTGAACAACTACATGCTAACAAACTGGGCAACCTAGATAAATGGAAACATTCTTAGAAACATACAACCTACCAAAAGTGAATTAGGAAGAAAGAGAAAATCTAAATGAAGCAATTAGTAGTATGGAAATTAAATCAGTAATCAAAACTCTTCAAATGAAGAAAAACTCAAGATCAAATGGCTTCATTGGTAAATTTTCCCAAATATTTAATGCATTAATGCCAATACTCAAAGTCTTCAAAAAAGAAAGAGGAAAAATGGATGAGGAGGGAAAACTCCCAAACTCATTTTACAAGGTCAGCATTACTTTGATATTATGATCTGAAATGGACACTGCCAATTACAGGCCAATAACACTGGTGAATATAGGTTTTAAAATTCTTAATAAATACTAGCAAATCAAATAAATGTGATGCATCATATCAACAGAACAAAGGAAAAATATAATATCAATAGGCACAGAAAAAGCATTTAATAAGTTAGGTATAAAATGAATGTAACTCAACATAATAAAGGCCAAATATCGGGGCTTCCCTGGTGGCGCAGTGGTTAAGAATCCACCAGCCAATGCAGGGGACATGGGTTCAAGCCCTGGTCCGGGAAGATCCCACATGCCAAGGAGCAACTAAGCCCGTGCACCACAGCTACTGAGCCTGTGTTCTAGAGCCCGTGAGCCACAACTACTGAAGCCCACATGCCTAGAGCCCATGCTCCGCAACAAGAGAAGCCACTGCAATGAGAAGCCCAAGCACCACAACGAAGAGTAGACCCCACTCACCACAACTAGAGAAAGCCTACATGCAGCAACAAGACCCAATGCCGCCAAAAATAAATAAATTTTTTTAAAAAAGGCCAAATATGACAAGGTCACAGTTCACAGCACACTCAAGAGTGAAAGTCTGAAACTTTTTCTCTAATATCAGAAACAAGACAAGGGAGTCCACTCTCACCACTCATTCAGCATAGTAATGGAAGTCCTAGCCAGGGCAATCAGTCAAGGAAGAGAAATAAAAGGCATCAAAATTGGAAATTAAGAAGTAAAAATGTGTCTATTTTAAGATAACATGATTTTATATATAGAAACTCCAAAAAACTGCACCAAAAACCTGTTAAAACTAATCAACATACTCAGTAAAGTTGCAGAATAAAAACTTAAAATGCAAAAATCAGTCATAGTTCTATATACTAACAATGATCTGAAAAAAGAAAACCATTCTATTTATAACAGCATCAAAACTAATAAAATAATAAGGAATAAATTTATCTAAGGAGATGAAAGATAGCTACAATACAAGCTACAATACACTGATGAACAAAATTGGAAAAGACAGAAATAAACGTAAAGTTATCCCTTGTTCACGATTGGAAGAATTAATATTTTTAAAATGTCCATACTACACAAAGCCATCTATGGATTGAATGCAATTCCTATCAAAATCCAATGGCATTTTTTAAAGTAGAAAAAAACAACACAGAAATGTATGAGGAACCACAAAAGAACCTGTATATGCAATGCGATCATGAGAAAGAACAACAAACATGGAGGTATCACATTCCATGATATCAAACTGTATTATAAAGCTATAGTGATGTAAATAGTATGGTACTGTCATGTAAAAAGGCATACACAACAATGGAATAGAACTGAGAGTCAAGATATAAACGCATGCATATAAGGTCAACTAATATTTGATAAGTCAGTCAGGAACACTCGGTGGAGAGACAGTCTCTTCATTAAACAGTGCTTGGAAAACTGCATAGTTCCATGCAAAAGAATAAAACTAGACTCATGTCTAACACCACTCATGACAATTAAATAGAAATAAGATAAGGTAAAGACAACTGTAAGATGGGAGGCAATAAAACTCCTAGAAGAAAACAGTAAAAATCTTTTTAACACAGGTCTTAAATATTATTTTTGATGATACCTTAAGCACAAGCAACAATTTTAAAAGCAAGTGGAACTATATAAAACTGAAAATCTACTACAAAGCAAAATAAATAATCAACAAGATGAAAAGAGCCTATGTAATCAAAAATAATATTTGCAAACCTTATAACTAATAAGGGGTTGATATCCAAAATACATCATAGAACTCAATAGCACAAAAAAGTTAAGCCAGTTAAAAACTGTGCCAAAGACCCCAATAGACATTTTTCCAAAGAAGATATGTGAATGTACAACAAATACATGAAAATGTGGTCAACATCACTACACATCAGGGAAATTAAATCAAAACCACAATGAGAGTTCACCTCAGGACTGTTAGAATGGAACTCATGAAAGAGACAAGAGATTTGCTAGCAAATGCTAGCAAAGATGTGGAGAAAAGGGATGATTTGTGTGCTTTTGGTTGTCTTATAAATTGGTTCAACGTCTATGGAAAACGCTAGAGAAGGCCCACAAAATTTAATAGGGCTACCATATGGTCCAGCATTTTCATCTATGGGAATATATTGAAAGAATTAAAAACACTATGTTGAAGAGATATCTGCACCTCCATGTTCATAGCAGCAGTATTGACAATAGCCAAGACATGGAAAAAACGTGTGCCTATCAACAAATGATTGGATATAAACCTTGTGGTATATTTAGAAAATGGAGTATTATTCAGCCATAAGAAAGAAGAAATCCTGCCATTGGTGACAATATGGATGGACATTGAGGGCGTTATGCTAAGTGAGAGAAGTTAGACCAAACTTATATGTGAAAAAAACAACTCACAAAAAACCCATAGAAAAAATCAGATTTTTGGTTACCAGAGGAGGGAGGTGGGAAAAGGGAGAATTTGATGAAGTCCAAAAGTAACAACTTGCAGTTCTAGGATAAATAAGTTTTGAGAATGTTATGCACAACATGATGAATAGAGTTAACACGGCCATATGGTATATTTGAAAGCTGTTAAGCAAGTAGGTCTTAAGAGTTCTCATCACAGGAAACTATATTTTCTTTTTCTTTTTTTTTCTTTTCTTGCATCTATATAAGATGATGATGTATGTTAACTAATCTTACTGCAATAACACTTTCACAATAAATGGAAGTCAAACCATTATAATGTGCATTTTAAACTTAAATAGTACTGTGTTCAATTATATCTCAATAAAACTGGGGGGAAAATTACAACAGCTTTGCAATAATGTCTTTGAAATTTAAAAAAATCTTAAAAGGATATGGAAACACAACATGCTAAAACTTATGGGCTGCAAGAAAACAGTTATAAGAGTTTATTGCAACAAATGCCTACAATAAGAAAAAAGAAAGATCACAAATAAACAACCTTACTTCTCAAGGGACTAGAAAAAAAACGAACAAACCACAAAGCTCACAAGTAACAAAGCAATGAAATAAGAAATATGAGAACAGAAAAAAAACAGTGACCATGCAAACAATAGAAAACATCAATGCAAGAGGTGGATTTTGAAATGAAAACAAAATTAACCTTTTAGCTATACTAATGAAGAATAAAAGAGAATACTCAAATAAAATCAGAAATGAAAACAGAGACATTACAACTGATGCAACAGAAATACAACATCTCATGAGAGGTGACCATCAACAAATATATACCATCAAATTTGATACTCTAGAAGAAATGAATTCCTAGCAACATAAAAACTACCAAAACTGAATCATGAGGAAATACACAAACCGTACAGACCAACGATGAGTGAAAAGATTGTATCAGTAATAAAAAATTTACAAAAAAAAAAAAAAAAAAGACTAGGACCAGATAGTTTCACTGGGAAATTCAACCAAACATTTAAATCAAATTAAAACAAATCCATGTCAAACTTTTCTAAAAAACTTTGAGGTACATTCCCAAACTCATTTGATGAGTCCAGCATTATCCTGATACCAAAGCTAGATAAGAACACTACAAGAAAAAAAAAATTGTCAAGTATTACTGATATAGTTGCAAAAATTCTCAGTGAAATACTAGCCAAAAAACTCAACAGTATATTGAAAGGATCATACACCATGATCAAGTGGAATTTATCCCTAGAATGCAAGGGTAATTCAACTTATGTAAATCAAACATGTGGTGCACCACATTAAGAGAATGAAATATGAAAATCATATGGTTATCTCAATAGATACAGAAAGAGCATGTGAAATAATTAAAGAACCTTCCATGATAAATATACTAAAAAAATTGCTATACATAGAATATACCTCAACACAGGAAAGGTCATATTGAACAAATTCACAGCAGACATCATACTCAATGGTGAAAGTTTGAAAGTTTTTCTGCTAAAAATATAAACAAAAAATATTTGTGCACTCTCACCACTCCTTTTCAGAATAATACTGGAAGTCATAGCCAGAGCAATTAGGCAAGAAAAATAAATAGAAGAAATCCAAATTGAAAAGGAAGATGTAAAGCTATTTCTGTTTGCATTTAATATAATCTTATATAGAGAAAGTCCCAAAGATTCCGCAAAAAATGTATTACAAGTTATAGACAAATTCAGTCAAGTTGCAAGATACAAAATCAACATGTGAAGAGCAATTGTACTTCTATATACTAACAATTTGAAAAAGAAAAGTAAAAAGCAACCATATTTAAAATGGCATCAGAAATAAATAAAACATTTAGAAATAAATTAAACCAAGCAGGTAAAATATCCACACACTGAAAATGACAAAACACTGATGAAAAAACTGAAGATACAAATAAATGAAAAAAGTTTCCATGGTTATGAACCAGAAAAATATTGTAAAAATATCTATACTACCCGAAGCTGTCTATAAATTCAGTGCAATCCCTATCAATATTCCAATGATTTTTACACAGAAAGAGAAAACAACCCTAAAATTTGTATGGAACCCCAAAAAACCACTAATAGCCAAATCAACCTGGTCAAAGAAGAACAAATCCAGGGGCATCACAATTCCTAAATTCAAACTTTATTACAAAGCTATAGTATTCAAAACACTAGATTCTGGCAAAAAATAGAGACCTAGTCCAATGAAACAGAATCAAGAGCACAGAAATAAAACTAGTCATTTACTGTTAACAAATATTTGACAAGGGAGCCAAGGAGATGCAGTCGGGGAAATACAGTCTCTTCAATAAATGGTGCTGGAAAAAAAACTGGATGACAACCTACAGAAGAATACAATTGGACCCCTTTCTTGTACCACTCACAAAAATTAACTCAAAGTGGACTGAAGGCTTAAATATAAGACCTAAAGCTGTAAAACTACTTGAAGAAAGCATAAAGAACAAGTTCCTCAATATAGTTTTGGCAACTATTTTTCAGATATAACACCAAAGGTGGAAGCCACAAAAGCAAACAAAACAAAACAAAAGAAAAAGTGGAACTACAGCAAACAAACAAAGGAAAAACTTTGCATACAAAATGAACAATCAGCAAACTAAAAAGCAACTATAGAACAGGAGAACATATGTGCAAACCATTGTTTTTTTTTGATAAGGGTTTAATATTCAAAATATATAAGTAACAAAATAATAGCAGTCAAAAATTAAATAAAAAATGGGCTAAAGGACTTGAAAAGACATTTTCCCCCCCAAAAGACATACAGATGGCCAACAGGTACATAAACAGATGCTCAACATCACTAATCATCAGAGAAATGCAAATCAAAACCACAATAATACATCAGCTCACACTGGTTAGAATAGCTATTATAAAAATGAGAAGAAAAAACAAATGTTTGTGAGAATGTGAAGAAAAGGCAACTCGTGTATTTTTGGTGGAAATGTAAACTGGTACAGCCTAATGAATGTAAAAGAATTAAATTGGACCCCTATCTCACACTACTCACAAAAATTAACTCAAAAGAGATTAAAGACACTAATGTATGGCTTGAAACCATAAAACTCCTAAAAAAATCCTGGGGGAAAATCTCCTTGACCTTGGTCTTGGGAATAGTGATTTTTTGGTTATGACCCCAAAGAACAGGCAACAAAGCAAAAGCAAAAATAAACAAGTGGGACTAAGTCAACCAAAAAACCTTCTGCACAGAAAAAAACCACACACAAAAAAACCACACACAGAAGCAAAACAAAACAAAAAACAACTAATTAAAAATGGATAAAGGATCTGAATAGATATTTTTTCCAAAGAAGACATACAAATGTCCAACAGATATATGAAAAAAATGTTCAACGTCTTTAATCATCAGGGAAATGAAAATCAAAACCACGAGATCATGTCACTCCTGTTAGAATGGCTACAGCCAAATGACAAGAGATTACAAGTGTTTGAAAGAACATGGAGAAAAGAAAATCCTTGTGCATTGTTGGTAAAGATGTAAATTACTACAAGCACTATGAAAAACAGTATGGAGGTTCCCCCCAAAATTATACGTAGTATCCAGTTGTCCCAGTACCATTTGTTGAAGAGACTATCCTGCCCACTGAGTGTGCTTTACTCCCATCTCAAATATTAGTTGCTTATACACAGGGGTTTACTTCTGGGCTCTCTATTCTGTTCCTTTAGTCTATGTGTGTATTTTAGTGCCAGTATCAGAGTGTCACATAACTACAGCATTGTAATATAGTTATTTTGTTGTTTAAAATAAATTTATTTATTTATTTACATATTTTTGGCTGTGCTCGGTCTTCGTTGTTGCTCGCGGGCTTTCTCTAGTTTCGGCGAGCGGAGGCTACTCTTTGTTGTGGTGTACGGGCTTCTCATTGTGGTGGCTTCTCTTGTTGTAGAGCATGGGCTCTAGGCACGCGGGCTTCAGTAGTTGTGGCACGTGGGTTCAGTAGTTTTGGTTCACGGTGTCTAGAGCACAGTCTCAGTAGTTGTGGTGCACTGGCTTAGTTGCTCTGTGGCATGTGGGATCCTCCCAGACAAGAGCTTGAACTCGTGTCCCCTGCATTGGAAGGCGGATTCCTAACCACTGCACCACCAGGGAAGCTCCTGTAATATAGCTTTAAATCAGGAAGTGTGATGACTCCCAATTTGTTCTTTCTCAGGATTGCTTTTGCTATTGGGGGTCTCCTGTGGTCACGTACAAAATTTTTAAATTGATTTCTCTATATCTGTAAAAGATGCTGTTGGAATTTTGATAGAGATTGCATTGAACCTATAGATGCCTTTGGGTAGTATGGACATTTTAACAACAATAATTCTTCTGATCCATGAACACAGTACTGTATATCTTTGCACTTGTTTTGTCTTCTTCAATTTTTTTGATCAAAGTCTTGTAGTTTTCAAAGTACAAATTTTTCACTTCCTTCGTTAAGTTTATTCCTAAATATTTATTGGTTTTAATGCAATTTTGAATGGGGAAAGGATAGTGTCTTCAACAAATGTTGTTGGGAAAATTGGAAAACCACATGCAGAAAAATGAAACTGGACACCTATGTTATACCACTCACAAATATTAATTTGAAGTGGATTGAAGACTGAAACATAAGACCAGATACTATAAAACTCTTAGAAGAAAACATAAAGAAGAATCTACTTAACACTGGTTTGGGCAATAATTTGTGGATATGATCCCAAAAGCATAAGCCAGAAAAGTAAAAACCAACAGATGGGATTACATCAAACTAAAAAGCTTTTTATATATATAATAAATATAAAGTCTACATACAGAGTAGGAGAGAATATCTGCAAATCATATGTTGCATCAAAGAGTATAAACTTTCAGTTTTAAGATGAGTAAGTTCTGGGAACTTTAATGTACAGCATGGTGACTATAGCTAACAATGCTGTATTATATATTTGAAAGTTGCTAAGAGAGCAGATCTCAAAAATTTTACCACAAAAAAAAGTTAATGATGTGAGTTTATGGAAGAATCCTTATTGTGGTAATCATTTCACATTATATATCTGTATCAAACCACCACACTGTACATCTTAAACTTACACAATGCTGTAATCAGTTGTGTCTCAAGACGTCTGGAGGAGAAAAAAAAATGAATTTCAAGATGGATACAAGAGCATGAAACCAAACATGGGCATTTCTGAGTGAAGAACCTTGTGTCATATCCATGTAGTCATATCCCCAGTTCTACCTGCAAAACCACAACGAAAATCTGACCACTGGTCCCCATCACCAGGGCTAACAACCTGCCTGAGAGCCCACCTTGGTTACTGCAGCAGTCTCCTAATTGGTGCCCCAATTCTGCTTTTGCCCCCTCAGTCAGTTGGTAGGACAGCAGCCAGAGGAAGTCAGATGATAGCCCTCCTCTGCTTAAAACCATTCACCCAGAGTAAAAGCCAATGTCCTTTAAATGGCCGACAATCTGTTGACACCCCCAAGGGCTCTATCCCTTGCTCACTTAACTTCAACCACCCAGCATTCCCAACTTTCCTCAAACAAGCCAGCCATGTTCCTTCTTTACAGCATTTTACCTTGCTCTCCCCTCTGCCTGGAATCTGTTTTTGCCACCTATGCACACTCTGTATGCCTTCCCTCATATCTTTTAAGTCTTATTCACAGGTATTTACTGAGCAAGACTATGTGCCAGACACTATTCAAGGCACAGATGTTTGGACCCAGCATCTCTCTGATCTTACTGAGGTGGAGCCTCATTTCATAAACTTACTGCCTATTTTTTCTGGAAAAAACAGATACATAAATATGGGAGTTTAGGAATCGCTCAGGCATAATCCCAAATAATAGATACAGATGTTTAACTCTCAGAAAGGTGGAATATAACTTCCCAACTCCTTAATTGTGTCCTGCACACAGTGACATCCTTCCACAAGGTACACACTGAATGGACGGGGGAAAAGATGGATGTTACAGTGAGGAACTTGACAAACCCCACCTCAGCAAGGTGATCAAGGGCAACATCAACAGTAATAAGTCACCTGCAGAGCATGTGCCCTTGATATGAAATGTGAAGTCCATTTGTCCTTCTCCAGAAACACATAACCCCAGGCTAATCACGAGGGAAACAACAGGTAAATCCCAATTGGAGACTGTCAAGGTCATCAAAAACAAGAAATGTCTCAGAAACTCTAACAACTAACAGTGTCCTAAAGAGAAATGGCAGCTAAATGGAATGAGGGTGAGATATCCTGAATGCAATCCTAGAAGAGAAAAAGGGAAGTCTAAGAAAATTTGAAAACAGAGTGGGTGGTAGTTAAGAATCAGGTGTCAACACTAGTTCATTAACTGTAAAAATGTACCCTAATGACATGAAACTGTAATAAGATAGGAAACTGAGTCTGGGCTACTTGTGAGATTCTGCACTATTCTTGCAAATTTTCTATAAATCTAAAACAATTTTAAAATGAAAATGCATTAAACAAAATTTTAATTTTTTTTCTAACACATATTATTCTTAAATTGTCCTACCAGTAATTACTATTTATTTCCCCTGTCACCTAGTTGTACTGTTTCATTTTGTTAAATAGGATTTATAACAGAGAGAAGTAAATAACCCATGCTGGTAGAAAATTTCCAATAACACCAATTTTACATATTTTATGTTAAATTATTAATGCACATGTGTACAATTATTTATTATATGTTATGTTATTTTGGACTTTTTTTTCTTTCTTTCTTTTGGCTGTTGTCATTTTACAGGTATGGCTGTGTCCTGGGTCACTTTCTAAGAAGTCACTCACCAGAGATGTCTGTTAGGACTCAGAAGTCAGTCTACATGTCACTTCATGGCTGAACATATTCAAACAGCCCATTTATAAAATAAAAATAAAATAACTAATAGTTCATTGTGACTGGCTCATTTATTCCAAGAATGCTTTTTAAAATTTTTGTTTCCATGTTTACATTTCATACTAATGGAACAAAATCAAATTATCTGCCAACTCAAATATCACATTAGAATAATGAGAATACAGTTGTGACCACAAAAATTCAATGTTTCATCCTGATATTTTCTAATCAGAAGTGTTCTTAAAAATATTCAAACTCAGTTCCTAAGGGATAGCTGGAAGTGACAAAATCAGAAACCCCAAATGGCAGACAAACTTGCAAGTGATTTTAGATGTTGCCATATAATGTGCCAGAAATAAATTACCTCTTAGAAGAGTACATAAAATTACTTGAGGGCTTCCCTGGTGGCGCAGTGGTTGAGAATCTGCCTGCCAATGCAGGGGGCACGGGTTCGAGCCCTGGTCTGGGAAGATCCCACATGCCGTGGCGCAAATAGGCCCGTGAGTCACAATTACTGAGCCTGCGCGTCTGGAGCCTGTGCTCCGCAACAGGAGAGGCAGCCATAGTGAGAGGTCGGCGCACCGCGATGAAGAGTGGCCCCCGCTCACCACAACTAGAGAAAGCCCTCGCACAGAAAGGAAAACCCAACACAGCCAAAATAAATAAATAAATAAAAATTACTTGAAGCTCAAACCCTGGAATGCTTCCCAATTTTGTCAGACTTACATGTTATTATAATGTCTATATCCATTTAGCTAGTGAGGTAGGTAAAGATAAAAAGTGATCTGTTCTTCTGTGTTTAATACAGTTTAAAAAAGTATATAATGCTCCTAAGAAATCAGGTTAGATCTGGAATACAGATGAAAATATGAAATGAAAGTACTTTTCCTTGCTTTGTACAAGAGCAGTAGCCCATCATGTAGAAATATGTCAGATGACAAGGTACCTTCATGTTAAAAACAATGCCATCACTGCAAAAGAAAGCTTTAGTGATTGTACTGAAGTAAAAGGAAAAAATAGATATGATATACCTCAGGTAATTATGAGTATATTGGAAAAAGATAATGTTGACATAAAAATGCTCATGGTCACAGATATTATACAGGTGCAACTGTGGCAGATGTACGAAGACGTAGAAGCCATGTTCCTCCACTGAACATGACGATGCCAAATTTGTGACCTGATTCATTTCTTCACCTTCATGGACAAAATTTCTGCTCCCACAATTTAAAATATGACCTTTAAAACACTGTATAATGAGAGGATGTGATATTTTAATGTCTGTTCTAAGTACTACTTTAAACACACATAAGACTATCCAATTGTCAGTCAGAAAGATCACATGCAATCAGCTATCATTCCATGCAAATTAATGGCATATAGCAAATATTCATATATATGTGCACCTATATAAAACATGTTAGCATATATGAATAAAATCAACTCTATTATATTAATATTTAATGTAAAATCATATTAGCAAATGCACTGTGGTGAAATCAGAAGCATCTAGGTATAAATAGATTACAAATTTTTATGCAGTTGACACAATGGGATAATATTGTGACCAAAGTGGAAATTGTAAAGAAAGTTGTCCAAGAAAAAAATCTTGACTATAGGAAAAAACGCATGCTTATTACAAGGCCTCTCCCCTTGTTTACAACCAATGTCAGAAAGTAACCTTGAACTAGGTTAGGAGAATAAAAATTTTAACAAGACATAGGAATACTCTCTCTGCTGTAGAAAATAAATCAAAGGAAAAAGTAAATAAATAAACTATGAAGATTCTACAGATAGAAATATCAATTCTTATGGGAAAGAGGCTTAAAATAAATAATAAGTAGATTATAGATATCCTAATTTCACCTTTTGAATGGAGATATACAAAATTAAGCTAAAAACCTTCATATTCTGTATTAGGAGAAAATTTACTTGCTATGAATGTATTTAATTTACAAAAAGCAGCCCCTGTCTTACCTTTTAAGTATTCTGTTGAAGTTTTAAGTTTTAATATATTTCATCTTAAATGGTCTTATGAAGTATGCAATGGTTGGTATTTTAAAAATCGTCACTGTGCCTGGAACTTCTAAAAGTGATTCACAATTTTTAAAATTACATTCTTATAACAATTTGGTATTGACCTGAATATTATGATTTTTAATAATACTAGTCACTTTGGAATATTGCAGAAGATTTTTCAATGAGCTTATGTGCATAAACATTTAAGACTGTCACTGTATTATGAGAAAATTTCAAACACAGCAATATTTTGACTTGAAAATGAGAAAAATCTAAGAAGCACATTTTAAATATTGCTGACTGTGGGGCTTCCCTGGTGGTGCAGTGGTTAAGAATCCACCCGCCAATGCAGAGGACACGGGTTCGAGCCCTGGTCCAGGAAGATCCCAGATGCCGCGGAACAACTAAGCCCGTGAGCCACAACTACTGAGGCTGAGCTCTAGCGCCTGCGAGCCACAACTACTGAACCCCAGGCACCTAGAGCCCGTGCTCTGCAACAAGAGAAGCCACCGCAATGAGAAGCCCGCGCACCACAACAAAGAGTAGCCTCCGCTCGCCACAACTAGAGAAAGCCCATGCAACAACGAAGACACAAGGCAGCCAAAAATAAAATAAATAAAATTAATTAATTAAAAAAAGAATGATTTGTAAAAAAAAATAATATTGCTGACGTAAAAAATATGCACAACATGAGAGTTGTGAGTTAAGTTTTATTTGGGGCAAAATAAAGACTATATCCTGGGAGACAGAATCTGAGATAGCTCCAAGAAAGTGCTCCAAAGAGGCAGGGGGACGGTCAGTATATATGTGATTTTGGTGAAGGGGGAGTACACGCAATCGAGCACATATACTTTTTGCAGAAGGTTTCTGCTCCTCTCATGCAGGCTACGGCTAGTCACGAGGCGCAGACGTCACCATGAAGGATTGCAGTGCTTCTCTAGACACGAGGAGATACAACAACTGGGCTCATAAAATCAGCTCCTGCAAGTATCTAACTCTCTGAAGAGCTGTCCTGCCAGCTTCCCCGGAGCACAGAGCGCCTCATTTCTGCTCTCCACCATGAACTCCTTTCAGGGGGTGTTGAAGGTCAGCGGCTGCAGCAGCTGCGCCAGCACCTGATTTAATCCTTGTCGAGGTAGATGGCAAGTGCTGATCCATAGCTGACAATACGCTCCAAATAATTTTATTCCTTTAAGACAAGAAAGTAAAAGTACAATAAATTCTGATTCTGACATGTTTAAACTATAAAACTTAACATAGTGTGCTTTACTACACTTTTTTTTTACTTTTTCAATATTTTTTCAACTACATCCACGTTACCTGCACATCATCCGTGTATAGTCTGTTAGTTAAGGTCTTTGAACAAAGGAATAAGTGGATAATTCCGTGCGGTTGAGGACAAGCGGCGGAAACAGTTCTCTTGGCCACTAAGGAAAAGGGACATTTTTACAACCTTCCGGGGGCGTCTGAGGAAACGCAGCAGAGTCTGTCCGCGACAGTTCCCTTGGGAACTGAAAGGTGCGTGAGCTCCAGGGTTCTGCCTGTCCTTGCCCAGCGCAGCCTCCACACTCCCAGTCTGTGCTGAGGCCTAGCACAGTGGTATTTGGGTCGACAGAGGAGGCTGTGGACCCAAGACCACTCAGAGTTTTAGTTGGTCCTGTGGTTCATATTTGTGTTCTAATATGGGAGGAGCACCCACATCCAGAGGCAGCCATGAAGGCATCACTTCTAGTGCACTGTGGACATGACTACTTAAGACGTCTAGAGAGATGATCTGAAACTCAGTTTATAATTGAGCCCCAGGGATTGTGTCTGTTTTATTCTTTAAATTTACTGTCTAGGAAAATGCCTGCATGTATTGGGTACTTAATCTATATTGTTGAATGAGTGAATGCCAACCAGAACCATCCCAGTTATCTGAGTGGGCTTGGCGCTCCTCTGCCTGCTCTCAGAAATTCCTAATCTGGCCACGCCAAGGACTAGGTCCAGAACCAGATGGATGCAACCACAAAGCTTCTTTGCAAATAGGAAATCAGGGTGATTTTCATGTGCTTTTCCAAACTCAGAAAGACCACAGGCTGGTGCAGGATGAGGCAGAGAGCTTCTTCACTGGGGAGAGAGAAATATAAATGTGAAGACACACAGCATGGCCAGCAGCCTTCTCTGCAGAGCCAGCCACCAGGCAAGCATCTACCGTGACTTGCTACAGTAACCCTACGAGGTTCATACTTTTATGCCCGTACCTGTGACAAGAGCAAAGTGAAGCTCAGAGAGGTGCGGTGACATTCCAAAGACACACAGATAAAGGTGGGACACTGCCCACCATGCTGTGGCTGGGGCAGCCCTCGCCTATGAAACTGCTCATGCAGGACCTGCTGGGCAGTAGTGAAGGCGTGATAGGAGCACAGGAACGGCGTGGTGTAGGCGATGTTTCTACCTGGGAAAGCTGGTACCAGGGACTCTCCCTGATTCTTCCTTGTGCCTGTTTTGAGGGGTAACATTATTCAGGCGTCATCCGGGGACAGGGTTGTCTCTTTTCACACCGTGTGGACAAGGAAGGACATATACAAAATGGCATCACCATAAATCACCAGTAGGATCAGTATCTATAGCTCAGACCAGAAACTCCTAGCATCTCAGGAACTGGTGCAAGAGGAGGACCTGAGTGCCAACCCCGAAAATGGTTCTAGGTTTAAAAGTACAATTTAAATGGAAGGGGGGTGATAAACAGTTGACCCCTTCAAGGCATTCTGTTATCTGAGGAACACTAGCACCTCCCTGTTTTAAGTGCATTATCCCAGTTAGTCATCAGTAAGCA
This sequence comes from Eubalaena glacialis, assembly GCF_028564815.1. Taxonomy (NCBI): domain Eukaryota; kingdom Metazoa; phylum Chordata; class Mammalia; order Artiodactyla; family Balaenidae; genus Eubalaena; species Eubalaena glacialis. The sequence goes on from NW_026871455.1 coordinate 511,439, forward strand.
TCACTATAGACATGAGAAAATAGACGGTTAGGAATTACAAACAAGTACCAAGATCATGCAGGTCAAACCGGGAACTGCCCAAAGCATGGGCTGCATGACATTCCCTCTAAGCTGCCTGAGGCTTGGTCTGCTCCTGATGTGGAGCAGAGGCCCGGGAAAACCACATTCCTCAGAGGACCCCAGGGACTTGCCAGATTCATGTTTGTGTTCTAGGCCAACCCTGATCACCTGTGAGTCTTGGGATTTGAGGCTCCTTTGCACCTGTTCTCACTCCAGACCAGAATTTGATGTTGTTGGCGGCCTGCCCCTTGCCTAGAAAGGTGGAAGAGTTGAACCCATTGACGAGCTCCTCAAAGACCTCCGGGTGGAGCTCTGCAAAGACAGTGTCTGGTACCTGGGTCACGAGTGATCAGGAGCCTGCCTGAACATTGCCACAGGGAGAGTCCCCATGAGAACTTCTGTTCCTCAGTTCAGGTACAGAGAGGCATCCGTCAAGTCCCCCAGCCAGGGGGGAAAGCAGATGAAAGCTCTAGGGCTCAGGCACAACAGGAGAATAGATTGTTCTCTTGAGAGTCTCCAGTCGAGTGAGCTGTTGGGGGGCTCTCCCTATAATGTGGGTGCCTCGTTACCACTGTTTAAGTTCTGTTGGGGCCTCTCACCAAAGAAGTGAGGTCACTTATTCAAGATCTTATTACCTGGGATCCTCCCTTCAATCAAATCTACCCAAATCCGCTTCTAGGCTGTTAACTGCTCCTCTCTCCCCCACCCCATGTAATCCTCTTTTTTGTACACGATGAGGTGACACAGCCCTGGCCACAGCTGTCTGGAAATGTAACTAGGGTCCTAACTTTCAGGAGACAGAGCTGAAATCAGTCCCTTTTCTCACCAGTTCTGTGTCCTGGAAAACACCCTGCTCCTCTCAGCTGTTCCTCAGTCTTTCCACCTGCACAAGGGAGACTGGGCTAGAATGTCCTTTCTGGGAGCATCACCATGTGCACTGAGATAATATCTATAACAGCTGTGGCTGGTGTCACGTGTGTCTAAGGCACAAAGGAGAGACTGAAAAATTACAAGGGGTGGGACACAGCATAAAATAACTCAAAAGAGGTCTGAGCTTCAGTAAGATGATATTGGAACTATCACTTCCCCTCTTGGCCTCATTTTTAGGTCAGCAGCATGAGGCGGTTGAAATTAATGGAAATTCACACATTGTCACCCTTTGGAGTAAAACTGTTCAATTGTTTCCTGTTATCATTTGAATGAGACCCAAGTGACTCAAATTGGCCTGTGTGGTGGGCAGCTTCCACATGCTACCCAGTGACCCCACCTTTGCTATACATATCTCTGTGTAATTACTAAGGGGTTAGCAAACACCCCAATCAGTAGATTTTAGCCAAAGTGATGGAATGTCATGTGTACGCTTTAATTTCAAAAATCTCTCACCTACCTCTTATTCCCTCTCTAAATTTCCACTTCTCTCTCCCTTATCCTTGAGTTGAGGAATCAAGCACAGATATTTTGAGCTCTCATATAAAGAGCCCCACAAAGGAGAGACTGCAGGTATTGCCCAAGTCAACACACAGAAAGGAACTCAAACCACAAATCCAAAGTGCATCCTGAACCCTGTGAGTAAAGTTGGGACCAAATCCTCTGTCACTTGAGTCTCAGTTGAGGCTGCAGCCCCAGCCTGTGAGACACCTTGATGCAGAGGAATCCATTAAGCTGTGCCCGTATTTCTTACCCACAAAAATTGCGAGCTATTAAATGTAAGTAATTTTAAGATGCAAGGTTAGGGGTAAATGTTGTTAGAAAGAAACAGACACCTAACAGTCTACCAGACCCCAGGATACGGCCCGGACATCGTGATTCCCCCTAACCCCCGCAGGTATTTTTCCAGTCCTACTCATCACTTTCCAGCTTCTCTGGCCCACTCACTTCTGCCCACAGGTGTCTGCAGCAGTGGTGACTTCTCCCTGACATGCTGCTCCCAGATGTGTGTAGGGCTGGTTCGCTGTTGTCATTCTGGTCCCAGTAACTGTCACTCCAGTGAGGCCTCTGAGACCCTCCTACCCAGGGACTCCCCAGACCTCCCTCAGAGCACAGTCTTTATTTCCAGTCTAGCACTTGCTCTTTTCTTTCATATGTCTTGCTCTTGTACTTTTGGCCATCTCTGCTCCAGGCTGTGAGCTCCTGGAAACTAGGGAACTCTAGGTCATTTTGGGCCCCACACATGGGCACCTGGCAGAGAGGGAGTGCGTGGTGCATAGTTGCTGAAGGGATATATGTGACTATCTTGGCGCCCTCCTCCCTTTTAACCAGCTGGACTGTGGAGGTGAAAGCTACTAACAAGAGTTTAAAGTTGTATGTGAAGCAGGGGGGACCACAAAGTCCTCTGTGTGACCTTCAGTGGGCATCAGTGATGCAAAAGCCTGTCTGCTCCTAGGTGACCAGCACTACAACTGTGGCCCCGGGCCTGCACACCCCCCAAAAACTGGTACCTTTATTTGGGTGTCCTCAACACAGAGGCTCTTCAGAGTCACAGGGGCATAGAGTAGAACATACAGGCTCCAGGGCAGTGCAGTGAAAGGGGCCTCAGAAGCTTCCTTTTCCCCACCTTTTTGTCCATCACTGTGGTGTCTCTTTACTCGTGAGGGATGACTCAGCCAGAACAATGATATCCCCACATTCAAATGAGGACCACGAGGCCCCAACTAGGACTGGTCTTCTTTCTAGAACCCTGGCTCTGGGGCTGAGGCTCTGCCCCCTTGTGCTCACAAGGCCTCGTTTCCCCAGCTCATCCCTCCTCTGAGGGACCTCCGTGAAGTGGAAAGCATTTTGCCAAACTCTCAGAACACAGTGGTCAGTGGTGGAGAACCAAGGTTCTCAACAGACTTTCCAAGCATTCAGAACACTTGCAATCTGCCACGGCAAGCACACAATTTGTAGAGAAGGAAAGCCTTTCTCCCCTGCAGTACTGTCTACACTGGAAAATGGGGTGTGTGCTCAGCCGGGTACTAGAAATTCAGAATGGTGGATTGTAAGATCCCAGGCCCTGTCCCCTGGAGAACACTAGGGAGATGGCCCACGCCCAGGCAGGACTCTGGGAACTTGGAGAATCCCCCTCATGCTTTGGACCTCTGGACACACTGCCAGGGTGGTGGACGCCCCTGCTCCATGGCAGAGCTGTCTCCAACCTTTTCCTGCTATCCTCAGCACTTACATTGTGTTTTCTCTTCCTTAAACACCCTCACATCATCCCCAGCTGTGAATCCTATTTCTATTGTACATACTTGTGTCTGCATGGAGATGCGGAGAGAGTAATGGCCCAAACTGCGCCGGGTTGGCAGGAGTTCACCAGGCTCTTAGGGGCTCTTATTTCAAAACCAAACATGATGGGAGGGACTGAGCACTGGCTTAGGGAGCTGGATTCCTGACTTTTCTTCTGACCTCTGCTCACATATGGTGTCCTAGACAAGTCCCTACCTCTTTCTGGGCTTCAATTTTCAAATTATATAAAGAGGGCTTCGATGCAGAGATGCATAGGCACATGCACAGCCAGACTGGTTCTCAGGCTCCAGGAACAGTAGATGGGTTGTTGGCGTGAGTGAGCTCAGGCAGGCACAGGTGCACAGGCCTTCTAACATGGGCAGATGCAGGCGGACATGTAGCAGGAGTGGCCAGGACACCTGTCGATGTCCTAGCACAAGCAAGAGACAGTTAGGGCACCTGTACCCCACCTCCCTGCACCAGCATGAACACAGGAAGAAGGGTTCTGCTCAAAGGTGAGCTCTTTCTGATGACCCCACATGCAGCCTCTAAAAGGCTCACATCCTCTGGAGCCCTAAGGGTGAAGATCATTCACAGTGAAGTGGTTCCCAGCAAGTAAATTGGGGGTGGAAGTGATATTTGCTGTGTATAGGCTCAGGCCCTGAAAACACGCTCCATGATGTGCCATACAGTTCCCCTTTACAACTGAGTGGAATAAACCGAAGGAACATACCCGTAGTTGAAAGCACATGTTGATGATGGAAAATCCACAAATCGAAGGTTGCTGGGTCCCTGAATCTCTTATTGGAAGAAAATCAACAAGCAGAATCATTTGCTATTTCAAAGCCTTTGTTAAGCTGTTATATGATGTGAGTGTAAGTTTATGAAAGGTTCAAACAACTGATATTTTCATGTATATCTGTTAAGCAGCTAACTTTAAAAGGCTGTAACAAAAGTATGTTCTGAAGAAATTTTTTCAAGAAAAATTACATTCCAAAGTCTGAAAACAGCAAATCCCACGTGAAGTTCTGAAAGGTTAAGTTTTAAAACGTAATTCATGAGTTTGTTTATTTAAGAAACTGAGTTTGAATTTTGTAAATAATTTTGGATATTAGAAATGTGTATCTTAAGTACATTATCATTTTGTTTTCTGATATTTTATATTTAACGTATTTTACATTACTTTCTTGTGCATAAAAATATAATTGAATAAAGATGGTCATAAGCAGAATGTTTTTTCTTGTTTCCTTATTTTTTGAGAGGATTTGCTAAATGAGGGAAAACACAGTTTGATTCCCTCCCTGACAAGCTCCAAGGTATGCCAGCTGTATTCCACTGCTTCAGATAGCTAATGATTTCTTGGAATTAACTGTGGACTCCTATCCTCAAATGAGGAAAAGTCCATAGATTTTCCACTCTCATCTTCTGTTTCAGTTACTTGTGATTGTGATCAAGTCTGTATATTACTTTAGAGAATTTTATTCCAAGCAGAGCAGCTGTCCTCTGTGTCTAACAGGTTGAAGATCCAGTGGAGAATCTGATGGTGGAAATTGGTTGCTCTTTTCTAGGGACCTGAAATGGATACTGTCATTGTGGCATAGAATAGAGGTTATTATCATTTATTTTGGATGACCTAAAAACCAGATGACATGGCTTCAAAGAGTGGGGCACATCCCAGGCAAGAGAGCAGGCATGGCTGGATCAGAGCATCACCAGTGCCATCAGCAGAGAGGCTGGGGCACTGCGATTTTGAGTAACTTAGCATCCTGGCTGGGAGGGGGCACATGTTCTCCAGTGAGTTCTGAGCATCCTGCACTGCCCCCAAGGGCCTGCAGGGGGGCACGAAGCCACTATGTCACAGGAGATGCGGCGCATGCGCAACTGCTCCCGGACTTGATGGGTGGTCTTCCCTGAGGACGGAGGAGAGGCGCCATGGCGGCTGCGGGCCCGCGCGTGGGGCTGGCTGGTCTGCGGGAGGAAGACGTTCCCCGCCCGCGCCCCGGCCGCTGAAAAGGGGCTGTGCCCCCTCCTCGCGGCTCCGCGCCTTCCTTTCCCGCCGCCCCGCGTGGTGTATCTCCACCTTCTCAGGTAACTTTCGATGTCGCTTGTTGTCCCTCGTATCCGGTGTCCGAGGGGCCGGGGGCGTGGAGGCTGTTCCCGGCGGGGCGTCTGTTCCGGACGCGGGGCGGTTGGCGGGAGGAGCCCCGCCCGGGGCGGAGCGCGGGAAGCGCGTGTCCTCGCGGGCGACGGGGAGAGTTCACCGTCGCGGACAGACTCTGCTGCGTTTCCTCAGACGCCCCCTGAAGGTTGTAAAAATGTCCCTTTTCCTTAGTGGCCAAGAGAAATGTTTCCGCTCCTTGTCCTCAACCGCACGGAATTATCCACTTACTCCTTTGTTCAAAGACCTTAACTAACAGACTATACACGGATGATGTGCAGGTAACGTGGGTGTAGTTGAAAAAATATTGAAAAAGTAAAAAAAATGTGTAGTAAAACACACTATGTTAAGATTTATAGTTTAAACATGTCAGAATCAGAATTTATTGTACTTTTACTTTCCTGTCTTAAGGGAATAAAATTATTTGGAGCGTATTGTCAGCTATGGATGGGCACTTGCCATCTAGCTCGACATGGAATAACTCAGGTGCTGGCGCAGCTGCTGCAGCCGCTGACCTTCAACACCCCCTGAAAGGAGTTCAGGGTGGAGAGCAGAAATGAGGCGCTCTGTGCTCCGGGGAAGCTGGCAGGACAGCTCTTCAGAGAGTTAGATACTTGCAGGAGCTGATTTTATGAGCCCAGTTCTTGTATCTCCTCGTGTCTAGACAAGCACTGAAATCTTTCATTGTGACGTCTGCACCTCGTGACTAGCCGTAGCCTGCATGAGAGGAGCAGAAACCTTCTGCAAAAAATATATGTGCTCCATTGCGTGTACTCCCCCTTCACCAAAATCACATATATACTGACCGTCCCCCTGCCTCTTTGGAGCACTTTCTTGGAGCTATCTCAGATTCTGTCTCCCAGGATACAGTCTTTATTTTGCCCCAAATAAAACTTAACTCACAACTCTCATGTTGTGCTTTTTTTTTTTACCTCAGCACTATTTATTATTTATTTATTTTTACAAATCATTCTTTTTTAAATTTATTTTATTTTTGGCTGCCTTGTGTCTTCGTTGTTGCATGGGCTTTCTCTAGTTGTGGCGAGCGGAGGCTACTCTTTGTTATGGTGCGCGGGCTTCTCATTGCGGTGGCTTCTCTTGTTGCAGAGCACGGGCTGTAGGTGCCTGGGCTTCAGTAGTTGTGGGTCGCAGGCTCTAGAGATCAGGCTCAGTAGTTGTGGCTCATGGGCTTAGTTGTCCCGCGGCATCTGGGATCTTCCCGGACCAGGGCTCGAACCCGTGTCCTCTGCATTGGCGGGTGGATTCTTAACCACTGCACCACCAGGGAAGCCCCACAGTCAGCAATATTTAAAATGTACTTCTTAGATTTTTCTCATTTTCAAGTCAAAATATTGCTGTGTTTGAAATTTTCTCATAATACAGTGACAGTCTTAAATATTTATACACATAAGCTCATTGAAAAATCTCCTGCAATATTCCAATGTGACTAGTGTTATTAAAAATCATAATATTCAGGTCAATACCAAAATTTTTATAAGAATGTAACTTAAAAAATTGTGAATCACTTTTAGAAGTTCCAGGCACAGTGACGATTTTTAAAATACCAACCATTGCATACTTCATAAGACCATTTAAGATGAAATATATTAAAACTTAAAACTTCAACAGAATACTTAAAAGGTAAGACAGGGGCTCCTTTTTGTAAATTAAATGCATTCTTTTTTTTTTTCCTCCAGACTTATTGAGACACAATTGATATACAGCATTGTGTAAGTTTAAGATGTACAGCGTGGTGATTTGATACAGATATATAGTGTGAAATGATTACCACAATAAGGATTCTTCCATAAACTCACATGATTAACTTTTTTTTGTGGTAAAATTTTTGAGATCTGCTCTCTTAGCAACTTTCAAACATATAATACAGCATTGTTAGCTATAGTCACCATGCTGTACATTAAAGTTCCCAGAACTTACTCATCTTAAAACTGAAAGTTTATACTCTTTGATGCAACATATGATTTGCAGATATTCTCTCCTACTCTGTATGTAGACTTTATATTTTTTATATATATAAATAGCTTTTTAGTTTGACATAATCCCATCTGTTCGTTTTTACTTTTCTGGCTTATGCATTTGGGATCATATCCACAAATTATTGCCCAAACCAGTGTTAAGTAGATTCTTCTTTCTGTTTTCTTCTAGGAGTTTTATAGTATCTGGTCTTATGTTTCAGTCTTCAATCCACTTCAAATTAATATTTGTGAGTGGTATAAGATAGGTGTCCAGTTTCATTTTTCTGCATGTGGTTTTCCAGTTTTCCCAACAACATTTGTTGAAGACACTATCCTTTCCCCATTCAAAATTGCATTAAAACCAATGAATATTTAGGAATAAACTTAATGAAGGAAGTGAAAAATTTGTACTTTGAGAACTACAAGACTTTGATCAAAAAAATTGAAGAAGACAAAACAAGTGGAAAGATATACATTACTGTGTTCATGGATCAGAAGAATTATTGTTGTTAAAATGTCCATGCTACCCAAATGCATCTATAGGTTCAATGCATTCTCTATCAAAATTCCAACAGCATCTTTTACAAATATAGGGAAATCAATTTTAAAATGTTGTACGTGACCACAGGAGACCCCAAATAGCCAAAGCAATCCTGAGAAAGAACAAATTGGGAGTCATCACACTTCCTGATTTAAAACTATATAACAGGGGCTTCCCTGGTGGTGCAATGGTTAAGAATCTGCCTGCCAATGCAGGGGACATGAGTTCAAGCCCTGGTCTGGGAGGATCCCACTTGCCACAGAGCAACTAAGTCAGTGCACCACAACTACTGAGACTGTGCTCTAGACACCGTGAACCACAACTACTGAACCCACGTGTCACAACTACTGAAGCCCGCGTGCCTAGAGCCCGTGCTCTGCAACAAGAGAATCCACCGCAATGAGAAGCCTGTACACTGCAACGAAGAGTAGCCCCCGCACGAAGAAACTAGAGAAAGCCCGCGAGCAACAACGAAGACCGAGCACAGCCAAAAATAAGTAAATAAATAAATAAATTTATTTTAAACAACAAAATAACTATATTACAATGCTGGAGTTATGCGACATTCTGATACTGGCACTAAAATACACACGTAGACTAAAGGAACAGAATAGAGAGCCCAGAAGTAAACCCCTGTGTATAAGCAACAAATATTTCAGATGGGAGTAAAGCACACTCAGTGGGCAGGATAGTCTCTTCAACAAATGGTACTGGGACAACTGGATGCTACTTATAATTTTGGGGGGAACCTCCATACTGTTTTTCATAGTGCTTGTAGTAATTTACATCTTTACCAACAATGCACAAGGATTTTCTTTTCTCCATGTTCTTTCAAACACTTGTAATCTTTTGTCTTTTGGCTGTAGCCATTCTAACAGGAATGACATGATCTCGTGGTTTTGATTTTCATTTCCCTGATGATTAAAGACGTTGAACATTTTTTTCATATATCTGTTGGACATTTGTATGTCTTCTTTGGAAAAAATATCTATTCAGATCCTTTATCCATTTTAATTAGTTGTTTTTTGGGTTTTTTTTGTGTGTGTGTGTGGTTTTTTTCTGTGCGGAAGGTTTTTTAGGTTGACTTAGTCCCACTTGTTTATTTTCACTTTTGCTTTGTTGCCTGTCCTTTGGGGTCATAACCAAAAAATCACTATTCCCAAGACCAAGGTCAAGAAGATTTTCCCCCAAGAGTTTTTAAGGAGTTTTATGGTTTCAATTCATACATTTGTGTCTTTAATCTCTTTAGAGTTAATTTTTGTGAGTAGTGTGAGATAGGGGTCCAATTTAATTCTTTTACATTCATTAGACTCTACCAGTTTACATTTCCACCAAAAATGCACACGAGTTGCCTTTTCTTCACATTCTCACAAACATTTGTTTTTTCTTGTCATTTTTATAATAGCCATTCTAACAGGTGTGAGCTGATGTATCATTGTGGTTTTGATTTGCATTTCTGTGATGATTAGTGATGTTGAGCATCTGTTTATGTACCTGTTGGCCATCTGTATGTCTTTTGGGGGGAAAATGTCTTTTCAAGTCCTTTAGCCCATTTTTTATTTAATTTTTGACTGCTATTATTTTATGTTACTTATATATTTTGAATATTAAACCCTTATCAAAAAAAAAAGTTTGCACATATGTTCTCCTTTTCTATAGTTGCTTTTTAGTTTGCTGATTGTTCATTTTACTATGCAAAGTTCTTTCTTTGTTTGTTTGCTGTAGTTCCACTTTTTTTCTTTTGTTTTGTTTTGTTTTGTTTGCTTTTGTGGCTTCCACATTTGGTGTTATATCTGAAAAATATTTACCAAAACTATATTGAGGAACTTGTTCTTTATGCTTTCTTCAAGTAGTTTTACAGCTTTAGGTCTTATATTTAAGCCTTCAGTCCACTTTGAGTTAATTTTGGTGAGTGGTACAAGAAAGGGGTCCAATTGTATTCTTCTGTAGTTTGTGATCCAGTTTTTTTCCAGCACCATTTATTGAAGAGACTGTATTTCCCCTACTGCATCTCCTTGGCTGCCTTGTCAAATATTTGTTAACAGTAAATGACTGGTTTTATTTCTGTGCTCTTGATTCTGTTTCATTGGACTAGGTCTCTATTTTTTGACAGAATCTAGTGTTTTGAATACTATAGCTTTGTAATAAAGTTTGAAGTTAGGAATTGTGATGTTCCTAGATTTGTTCTTCTTTGACCAGGTGGATTTGGCTATTAGTGGTGTTTTGTGGTTCCATACAAATTTTAGGGTTGTTTTCTCTTTCTGTGTAAAAATCATTGGAATATTGATAGGGATTGCACTGAATTTACAGACAGCTTTGGGTAGTATAGATATTTTTACAATATTCTTCTGGTTCATAACCATGGAAACTTTTTTCATTTATTTGTATCTTCAGTTTTTTCATCAGTGTTTTGTCATTTTCAGTGTGTGGATATTTTACCTGCTTGGTTTAATTTATTCCTAAATGTTTTATTTATTTCTTATGCCATTTTAAATATGATTGCTTTTTACATTTATTTTTCAAATTGTTAGTATATAGAAGTACAATTGCTCTTCACATGTTGATTTTGTATCTTGCAACTTGACTGAATTTGTCCATAACTTGTAACACATTTTTTTGTGGAATCTTTGGGATTTTCTCTATATAAGATTATATTAAATGCAAACAGAAATAGCTTTACGTCATCCTTTTCAATTTGGATTTCTTCTATTTATTTTTCTTGCCTAATTGCTCTGGCTATGACTTCCAGTATTATGCTGAAAAGGAGTGGTGAGAGTGCACAAACTTATTTTGTTTATATTTTTAGCAGAAAAACTTTCAAACTTTCACCACTGAGTATGATGTCTGCTGTGAATTTGTTCAATATGACCTTTACTGTGTTGAGGTACATTCTACGTATAGCAATTTTTCTAGTATATTTATCATGGAAGGTTCTTCAATTATTTCACATGCTCTTTCTGTATCTATTGAGATAACCATATGATTTTCATATTTCATTCTCTTAATGTGGTGCACCACATGTTTGATTTACATAAGTTGAATTACCCTTGCATTCTAGGAATAAATTCCACTTGATCATGGTGTATGATCCTTTCAATATACTGTTGAATTTTGTTTGCTAGTATTTCACTGAGCATTTTTGCATCTATATCAGTAATACTTGACAATTGTTTTTTCTTGTAGTGTTCTTATCTAGCTTTGGTATCAGGATAATGCTGGACTCATCAAATGAGTTTGGGAATGTACCTCAAAGTTTTTTAGAAAAGTTTGACATGGATTTGTTTTAATTCGATTTAAATGTTTGGTTGAATTTCCCAGTGAAACTATCTGGTCCTAGCCATTTTTCTTTCTTTTTTTTTGTAAATTTTTTATTACTGATACAATCTTTTCACTCATCGTTGGTCTGTTCGGTTTGTGTATTTCCTCATGATTCAGTTTTGGTAGTTTTTATGTTGCTAGGAATTCATTTCTTCTAGGGTATCAAATTTTATGGTATACATTTGTTGATGGTCACCTCTCATGAGCTGTTGTATTTTTGTTGTATCAGTTGTAATGTTTCCTTTTTCATTTCTGATTTTATTTGAGTATTCTCTTTTATTCTTCATTAGTATAGCTAAAAGGTTAATTTTGTTTTCATTTCGAAAACCACCTCTTGCATTGATGTTTTCTATTGTTTGCATGGTCTCTGTTTTATTTCTGTTCTCATATTTCTTTTTTCATTGCTTTGCTACTTGTGAGCTTAGTGGTTTGTTCGTTTGTTTGCTAGTCCCTTGAGAAGTAAGGGTGACTATCTGTGATTTTTTTTTTCTTATGGTAGGCATTTGTTGCAATAAACTCTCTTATAACTGTTTTTCTTGTAGCCCATAAGTTTTAGCAAGTTGTGTTTCCATTTCCTTTTAAGATTTTTTTAAATTTCAAAGACATTATTGTAAAGCTGTTGTAATTTTCCCCCCAGTTTTAATGAGATATAATTCAACACAGTACTATTTAAGTTTAAAATGCACATTATAATGATTTGACTTCCGTATACTGTGAAAGTGTTATTGCAGTAAGACTAGTTAATATACATCATCTTATATAGATACAAGAAAAGAAAAAAAAAGAAAAAGAAAGTATAGTTTCCTGTGATGAGAACTCTTAAGATCTACTTGCTTAACAGCTTTCAAATATACCATATGGCTGTGTTAACTCTATTCATCATGTTGTGCATAACATTCTGAATACTTATTTATCCTAGAACTGCAAGTTGGTACTTTTGGACTTCATCAAATTCTCCCTTTTCCCACCTCCCTCCTCTGTTAAACAAAAATCTGATCCTTTTCTATGAGTTTTTTGTGAGGTTTTTTTTTTTTTTTTTTGACATATAAGCTTGGTCTGACTTCTCTCACTTAGCATAACACCCTCAAGGTCCATCCATATTGTCACCAATGGCAGGATTTCCTTCTTTCTTATGGCTGAATAATACTCCATTTTCTAGATATACCACAAGGTTTATATCCAATCATCTGTTGATAGACACACGTTTTTTCCATGTCTTGGCTATTGTAAATACTGTTGCTATGAACATGGAGGTGCAGCTATCTCTTCAACATAGTGTTTTTAATTCTTTCAATATATTCCCATAGATGAAACTGCTGGACCATATGGTAGCTCTATTAAATTTTGAGGGCCTTCTCTAGCATTTTCCACAGATGTTGAACCAATTTATAAGACAACCAAAAGCACACAAATCATCCCTTTTCTCCACATCTTTGCTAGCATTTGCTAGCAAATCTCCTGTCTCTTTGATGAGTTCCGTTCTAACAGTCCTGAGGTGATCTCTCATTGTGGTTTTGATTTAATTTCCCTGATGTGTAGTTACGTTGAACACATTTTCATGTGTTTGTTGTACATTCACATATCTTCTTTGGAAATATGTCTATTGGGGTCTTTGGCACAGTTTTTAATTGGCTTAACTTTTTTGTGCTATTGAGTTCTATGATGTATTTTGGATATCAACCCCTTATTAGTTATAAGGTTTGCAAATAGTATTTTTGATTGCATAGGCTCTTTTCATCTTGTTGATTATTTATTTTGCTGTGTAGCTGATTTTTAGTTTGATATAGTTCCACTTGTTAATTTATTAAATTGCTGCTTGTGCTTAAGGTATCATCAAAAATAATATTTAAGACCTGTGTTAAAAAGATTTTTACTGTTTTCTTCTAGGAGTTTTATGGCCTCCTGTCTTACAGTTGTCTTTACCTTATCTTATTTCTCTTTAATTGTCATGAGTGGTGTTAGACAGGAGTCTAGTTTTATTCTTTTGCATGGAACTATGCAGTTTTCCAAGCACTGTTTAATGAAGAGACTGTCTCTCCACCGAGTGATCCTGACTGCCTTATCAAATATTAGCTGACCTAATATGCATGGGTTTATATCTTGATTCTCAGTTCTTTTCCATTGTTGTGTATGCCTTTTTACATGACAGTACCATACTATTTACATTACTATAGCTTTATAATACAGTTTGATATCATGGAATGTGATACCTCCAGGTTTGTTGTTCTTTCTCATGATCGCATTGCATATACAAGTTCTTTTGTGGTTCCTCATACATTTCTGTGTTGTTTTTATCTACTTTAAAAAATGCCATTGGATTTTGATAGGAATTGCATTAAATCCATAGATGGCTTTGGGTAGTATGGACATTTTTTAAAAATATTAATTCTTCCAATCATGAACAACGGATAACTTTACATTTATTTCTGTCTTTTCCAATTTTTTTCATCAGTGTATTGTAGCTTGTATTGTAGCTATCTTTCATCTCCTCAGATAAATTTATTTCTTATTATTTTATTAGTTTTCATGCTGTTATAAATAGAATGGTTTTCTTTTTTCAGATCATTGTTAGTACATAGAAATATGACTGATTTTTGCATTTTAAGTTTTTATTCTGCAGCTTTACTGAGTATGTTGATTAGTTTTAACAGGTTTTTGGTGAAGTTTTTCAGAGTTTCTATGTATAAAATCATGTTATCTTAAAATAGACACATTTTTATTTCTTAATTTCCAATTTTGATGCCTTTTATTTCTCTTCCTTGACTGATTGCCCTGGCTAGGACTTCATTACTATGCTGAATGAGTGGTGAGAGTGGACTCCCTTGTCTTGTTTCTGATATTAGAGAAAAAGTTTCAGACTTTCACTCTTGAGTGTGCTTTGAACTGTGATCTTGTCATATTTGGCCTTTTTAAAAAAAATTTACTTATTTTTGGCGGCATTGGGTCTTTGTTGCTGCACGTGGGCTTTCTCTAGTTGCGGTGAGCGGGGGCTACTCTTTGTTGTGGTGCATGGGCTTCTCATTGCAGTGGCTTCTCTTGTTGTGGGGCATGGGCACTAGGCATGTGGGTTTCAGTAGTTGTGGCACACAGGCTCAGTAGTTGTGGCAGACGGGCTTAGTTGCTCCTTGGCATGTGGAATCTTCCTGTACCAGAGCTTGAACCCATGTCCCTGTATTGGCTGGTGGATTCTTAAACCACTGTGTCACCAGGGAAACCCCAATATTTGGCCTTTATTATGTTGAGTTACATTCATTTTATACCTAACTTATTAAATGATTTTTCTGTGCCTATTGATATTATATTTTTCTTTTGTTCTATTAATATGATGCATCACATTTATTTGATTTGCTAGTATTTATTCAGAATTTTTAAACCTATATTCGTCAGTGTTATTGGCCTGTAATTGGCAGTGTCCATTTCAGATTATAATATCAAAGTAATGCTGACCTTGTAGAATGAGTATGGGAGATTTCCCTCCTCATCCATTTTTTCTCTTTCTTTTTGAAGACTTTGAGGATTGGCATTAATGCATTAAATATTTGGTAAAATTTACCAGTGAAGCCACTTGATCTTGAGTTTTTATTCATTTGAAGAGTTTTGATTACTGATTTAATTTCCATACTACTAATTGGTTCATTTAGAGTTTCTCTTTCTTCCTAATTCACTTTTGGTAGGTTGTATGTTTCTAAGAATTTTTCCATTTATCTAGGTTGCCCAGTTTGATAGCATGTAGTTGTTCAAAGTAGCATGTTATCCTTCTTATCTCTGTAGTAGAGTTGTAATGTCTTCTCTTTTAATTATAATTTTGTTGATTTGGGTCTTCTATCATTTTCCTAGCTAAAGGTTTGAAATTTTGTCTTTTAATGAACCAACTCTTAGTATTGCTAATCTTTTCTGTTGTTTTCCTCTTCTCTTTCACATTGATTTCTGCTGTAATCTTTATAATTTTCTTCCTTCTGCTAATTTTGGGCTCAGTTTGGTCTTTTACCAGGTCCTTGAAGAGAAGAGTTACGTTTTTTATTTGAGATCTTTCTTAATTTGTAAGGTAGGCATTTGTTACAATAAACCTCCCTCTCAACACTCTTTTTGCTGCATCCCATAGCTTTTAGTATACTGTGTTTCCATTTCAGTTTGTCTCAAAATACTGTCTTATTTCTTAAATTTATTCTTTGATAAATTAGTTGGTCAGGAGAGAGTTGATCAACTTTTTTGTATTCATTAGTGCTCCAGTTTTCCTCCTGTTATTGATTTCTAGGTTAATAATATGGTCAGACAATATACTTGGTATAATTTAAGTCTTCCTGAGTTTACTAAGATTTGATATGTGGTCTATCGTGTGGTCTTTTCTAGAAAATATTTTTTCTGCACTTGAGAAGACTGTGTATTCAGTGTATATTGGATAGAATGTTCTGTATATGACTCTTAGGATCATTTGGCCTTTAGTGTTGTTCACATCAACTGATTCCTTTTTTTTTAATTGAAATATAGTTGAGTTACAATGTTGTATTAATTTTTGCCGTATAGCAAAGTGTCTCAGTTATACACACATATACATCTGTTTTATATTCCTTTCCATTATGGTTTATCTCAGGATATTGAATATCCTGTTCCCTGTGCTATACAGTAGGACCTTGTTTTTTATCCATTCTATATGTAATAGTTTGCAACTACTAACCCCAAACTCTCAGTCCATCCTTTCCCAACCCCCTCCCCCTTGGTAACCACAAGTCTGTTCTCTATGTCTGTGAGTCTGTTTTGTTTCGTAGATAGGTTCATTTGTGCCATATTTTAGATTTCACATATAAGTAATATCATATAGTATTTGTCTTTCTCTTTATCGCTTACTTCACTTAGTATATTAATCTCTAGTTGCATCCATGTTGCTGCAAATGGCATTATTTCATTCTTTTTATGGATGAGTAATATTCCATTGTGTATATGTACCACATCTTCTGTATCCATTCATCTGTTGATGGACATTTAAGTTGCTTCCATGTCTTAGCTATTGTAAATAGTGCTTCTATGAATATTGGGGTGCATATATGTTTTCGAATTATGGTTTTCTCTGGATATATGCCCAGGAGTGGGATTGCAGGATCATATGGCAACTCTATTTTTAGTTTTTTTGAGGAACCTCCATACTGTTCTCCATAGTGGCTGTGTCAATTTACATTCCCACAAGAAGTGTAGGAGGGTTCCCTTTTCTCCACACTCCCTCCTGCGTTTGTTATTTTCTGGTTTTTTGATGATGGCCATTCTGACTGGTGTGAGGTGATACCTCATTGTAGTTTTAATTTGCATTTCTCTAATAATTAGGGATGATGGGCATCGTTTCATGTGCCTCTTGGCCATCTGTATGTCTTCTTTGGAAAAATGTCTGTTTAAGTCTTCTGCCCATTTTTTGAGTGCTTTGTTTGGTTTTTTGTTATTGGCTTGTATGAGCTGTTTGTATATTTTGGAAATTAAGCCCTTGTTGGTCACATCATTTGGAAATATTTTCTCCTAGTCTGTATGTTCTCTTTTCATTTTGTTTATGGTTTCTTTTGCTGTGAGAAAACTTATAAGTTTGAGTGGGTCCCGTTTGTTTATTTTTGCTTTTATTTCTATTGCCTTGGGAGACTGACCTAAGAAAATATTGGTACAATTTATGTCAGAGAACGTTTTGCCTATGTTTCCTTTTAGGAGTTTTATGGTGTTATGTGTTATATTTAAGTCTTTAAGCCATTTTGAGTTTATTTTTGTGTATGGTGTGAGAGTGTTTTCTAACTTTATTGATTTGCATGAACCAACTTTTACAACACCTCTTGCTTAAGAGATTATCTTTTCCCCCATTGTCTATTCTTGCCTCCTTCATCAGAGATGAATTGACCATGGGTCTGTTAGTTTATTTCTGGGCTCTGTATTCTGTTACCTTGATCCATATGTCTGTTTTTGTTCCAATACGAGGCTGTTTTGATTAGCATTGTAGCATTGTCTGACGTCTGGGAGGGTTATGCCTCCTGCTTTGTTCTTTTTCCGCAGGATTGCTTTGGCAATTCTGGTTCTTTTATGGTTCCATATACATTTTAGGGTTATTCTAGTTCTGTGGGAAAAATGTCATGTGTAATTTGATAGTGATCACATTAATCCTGTAGACTGCTTTGGGTAGTATGGACACTGTCATTTTAAATAGCTGCAGCCTGTTCTTACTGTCAGTGGAACCAGCTCCCCTCTGGAAGCAGGTGTCCATGCAGGGCTGTTAGAAATAAGACAGACAACACCACCCACGTGGACTCTTCACAGACACCTCTGACCACTGCCTTTGCTTTCTAGAAGTAACATCTTTAATCAAGTGGGTGGCATCTGTGGATGCGGCAGCCATCACCCTCCAGGAAGAGTCAGTGCCCCTCCAACCACTGAGGAATGAGTGGCCCTGTTCCTCATTCCCATGAAGGGTTCCAGTTTCAGGAGTTTGGGGAGCTTTTGTTTTGCTGCTTTAGTGGATGAGAAATGACACGTAACACATTGTCTTCTTTTCACTTCTCTTCTGATGATTGAGGTTGGACTTTCATCACTTTCAGTTATTTCTAGAATGCAGCCACTTTTCCCAGGTCTGGGGGAGACCAGTGCACATGCCTTCCTGGGTGTTCCCAGCCACAGACTGTGATCCACATCCAGCGAGAAAACTCCACTCTTTGTGCAACTACTAAGTAGCTAGTGACTGGCTTCTGACCAACAGAATAAAACAAGTCATGGGAGGTCAGTGTTAAGATTCATTGACAGAACCTCTGTCACTTCTCTCTCACTTGCTGCATCCTGTGTTCTCTCTTTGTTTCTGTCTGTCTCTCCTATCCCTGGACCTTGGGAAGCCTGCAAGGGTGTTAGTAGCTGCCACATGGAGAGGCCCACATAGGAGAGAACACAGGGAGGTACCAGGCCTCCAGACAGAGGCACTAGGCTCTCAGCTCAGACTGCATCCTGCCAGTACCCATCTCAGTGAGTCTGGGAGCAAATCCTCCTCTGTGGAGCGACAGCTGAGACCTCAGCCCCAGCTTCATAGAGACCTTGAGTCGAGGGCACCCAGCTAAGTACCGTGGGAGCTCAGGAGTAACTAGGTGTATGTATTTTGTATGTTGGGAAACTCTCCATAATGATCTTCAGTAAATGAGACAATATTTAGCATAGAGCAGATCTACTCAGTGTTATGTAAAAACAACCACAAAGATAATGCATATTAATAAAGGTAATAAAATGGACTAAAAACAATAATAGTGAGAATTATGATGATATTATCATTGCTACTGATAAAGAGAAAAATAAACTTAGAAAGATGGCAGATTTGCATACAGACTCCTCTAAGTAAATTTCAGGGTACCTATATCAGACTTCTCTGGGGTATTTTAGAGTCAGAATCCAAGTTTTGCACAAAGATATTTGTTCTGAGAGGAGAAAACAAGCAGGAGGGAGTAGAATACCAAAGAGGACGAGGGTGTGGGTGAACTTGGGAACTTATATGCAAACCAGGGAAGGGGAGTCCTAAGGGACATAGAATAAGTACCCTGGTCCATAGTAAGTAGACCTTGTCCTGCCTACCTCATAACTACAACCAGATTTCAGAACACTGGCCAGTTGGCTAGGAGGCCTAGGCTCCAGGCAGGGAAGTCAGGAGCTTTCTGCACACCCTACATGCAGAGGCCTCATCTGTGATACATGCTTACCCCCAGCACTGTCTCAGCATCAACACCTTGCCTGTGCTCCTGCCATTTGTACCTACCCAGTCTCATAATGTCCAGACACTTCGGTTTGCATATGTCACACCAAGGCTATTGGAAGATGTCATCCTAGGTGATCCTGGGTGAGCAAGGAGGATGATATGTTGGCTCAAACAGTGCAGGGGCTCCAGGGGGGACTTAGAAAAATAAGTGGTTACTTGAGCAGGCACGTCACCATCTCTATGTCTGCCAGTGCCGCACCAGCTTTTCCTGGACACCTGAGTGAATTTAGAACGTGTCCCCAGGTTCAGGCATGCCAAGGATACTCTCCTTACTCCTCACGTGTCACAATGTCAGTTCCTGGGCTGAGTTTTAAAATTCAGAGACTGGACTCTAGGAGGGACACCCTCTCCAGCCTTCCCAGGAGATGTGACAGTGGTTCCTGGCCCAGAGTTGAGGTGGAAAATCCTGTGCTGAGTCTGGCAGGACAAGGGTGTCTTCCAGGGCTCTTGCACTGGCACCACTTTCTGGTCCCTTAAGAGGACTTAAACATTGTTCTAGAGGCTCAAGAGAGTCAAGAGTGTCCTCCCTGGTGCTCACTTACCAGTAGCAACTGTCCCTTCCTCCAGTGGTTAAGTCTGAATATCTCAGGAGGCTCTCTGACCAACGAGTACCCATAAGTACAGCAGGAACCAGGAATCACCATGTGTATGTAAGTCTGTTGAAAACCCTCCACAATACACTTCATTACATTGGATACATTCATGAGCAGAGAAACTTAATAAGAAATGCAATAACAACAATAGTGACAAGTAATAATATCAATAGTGATTACAATCATAAAGGTATTAATTGTACTACTACCAATAATACTAATAAACTTAAGGGCTGAGTGATGTCAGACTTTCCTAATTGAATGACAAGTTTCTTGGGGTATTTTGGAATCAGAGTCCTAGGTCAGCACAGGCTTTGGAGCCACAGTCGTAGGTTTGCATAGTGAAGGTATAAATAGAGCAAAAATAAACAGCAGCAGGTAAGAGAAATCCATGGGAGGGCATGGGCTGACTTAAGTCTCATATTCCAACCCCAGAGGAGAGAACTATGTAGAAGAGAAAAGGTGATCCAGGGCTTTCCTGACACATGGAGCCAGCAAATCTCATGAGTTCTGATGACTGGTGTCTGTGGCTCTAACCCGGGAAAGAAAAGCAGGACTCCAGATACACCTTCAATACGTGAGAAAAACACGTAAAATGTACATGGAGCTTCAGCTCTATCTCTACCCACACTGCCTGGCAATTGACAAAGTGGCAGATCAGGGCTAATCTCCATTACCACAATCGCACGTATTCCTTACTAGTCTGCCACCAACACGCAGAATAATGCTGAACACAGATAAGGGCTATTTTATCTAACAAACAAGGGACTTTGTGTTGCTAAGTAATTCTTCTGCTCCGGGGACTATTATGAGGTTTGAACACAGCAAAAATACATAACAGCTTGTATCCTCCTTTCTACATGAACTTCAGGTAATAATCTCATGGGTCTTATGTTTATTGAATTCTGTTAGAAAACAATGTTAACCACATTATGAAAATGTTGCTTCCTTCCTGGCTGAGACGTCTAGGCAACCTGCAGTCTGTCTTTCCTCTTGGGAAAGAACAGCAGCAGCCAGAGACTTTTACTGTCTTTGAGTGAAATGTCGGGTGACAACCTTCAGTGTTTTCCCCCTTCAGGGTGCTCGGACCTGGCCTGCCATTGATGCCCTCACACTTGAGACTTGGTGTCTTTTCCTGCACTTGCATTGAATGCACTGTTCTCAGCACAGAA
This sequence comes from Eubalaena glacialis, assembly GCF_028564815.1. Taxonomy (NCBI): domain Eukaryota; kingdom Metazoa; phylum Chordata; class Mammalia; order Artiodactyla; family Balaenidae; genus Eubalaena; species Eubalaena glacialis. The sequence goes on from NW_026871455.1 coordinate 532,217, forward strand.
CTTTAAATCCATCTAGCATTTCCCACATGTATCAGGGCATCAGCTCTACAAACCAGATGTAATTTCCCAGTTGGAGCAAGAAGAGTAGGTGTGGAGGGAAGAGGAGGGTTTCCCCAGGCTGGGGTCCAAGTCAGCTCCAGACACATGTGCTCAGTGTGGGGAGGGAGCAGGACACTTGGAATGTCAACTGGAGGCTTGCTCGACTAAAGGATATTTTTAGAAATGTATGTGAAGCCATTGAGTCAAATTATCCAGATTCTGTCATTACGCATCACACATCAATTTCTCTTCACGTTTACCCCTGTACTTTTCACTTCAGAGAAGCAAAATTCCTGTCGTGGGAGTTAAAATTTCATGTTTTTGTCTTTGCCATGGTCTCTTTAATAATTTTTCCTTTCATATACCCTGTAGCGTCTGAATTTATTTTATTTTTCTTTTACCTAAACACTGAACATTTTATTAACATTTTTCTAAACCATGTTTCTATCACTGGTGTATTCCTCAAATTCATGTTCTTTCCCCATGTAATGTACTTTTCAACAATTTAATCCCCCTAAAGTCACATGTGTCATTTATTTATTTAACTTAATTTTTATTTTTGTCTTATTTCAAGCAAAAGTTGTGACCATTAAAAGCAATAAATGATATCCAGGCAAGTTATTTTCCTGGTGGACTAATGTATCTGTAAGAAAACAGTAAATTTCTTCAGGTATGAACCCCGGTCATCCACATGTTAAACCTGGGAATGAAGTAAGTTAGGAATTCAGCAGACTCATATAACTCAGTTACAGTGTAGTGTAAACACTAGTCCAGCATAAAGTGTTCACTTTATGGACTAAATTAAACTGAATTTTGATGATAGCTAGTAGAAATGCTACAAAGGGGGGATGTCCCTGCAGAAGATTTCCATACTATGTGTATGTAACTGACATGGAGATAATTTTAACTGGAGACTATCATTGAATAGACTTACATACACATGAGTTTTCACAGCATAGAACACACTTTTACTGTAATGAATGAAGGAAAGCCCTCAGGGATTTTTAATTCCTTAGTCAACGTTGAATTCTCACACTGGATCTATCAATGCTAAAATCAAACTGAAAAGCCAGAGTTCATTTCAAAATTCTGAGACATGGGAAACCTCTTATCAAGAATGTTTTAGCACACATTTCAGCTATGAATTCATAATTTTGGCTAATAATCTATTATTTTTAAAATAAGTAGAATAAAAATATAGGTTTGTTAAGTAATCTTGGAATGATAAATACAAAATTTTGTAAAAATAAGTACTTTTTTAAATAGGTTAGTGTTAAGAAATATATATAAACAAAGTTATATGTGACAATTATTATGATCCACTTAATTGTGATCATCAGTAAGATCATCAGTTGCTTTTTCTCATCAGAAATTTTGCAGGCCAGAAGAGAGTGAAATGATATGTTTAAAGTACTGGGGAAAACTACCTAACTATTCTATATCTTACAATATTATTCTTCAAAAATGACGAAAATGAAAGTCTCAGACAAAAGCTGAAGGCGTTCAGTACCATAATTCCTACCCTTTAAGAAATGCTAAAGGGAGTACTTCAAGTTTAAATGGCAAGACACCAGTAACTTGAGGCCATATGAAAACAAATTTATCTGATAAAGGTAAATAAATGGACAAATAGAAAAAAAAGCTATAATTTTGACTTGTAACTACACTTTTTATTATTCTAGGATATTTTCTAAAACCAAAATATTAAAATAATTATAAATGTATTGGTATTGTGTGATTGTTTCCCCTAATATTCATATGTTTAAAAATATAACCCCCAAATTTGGTGATATTAGGATGTAGGGCCTTTAGGAGGTGCTTAGGTTATGACGGCAGAGCCACCATGAATAGGATTTGTGTGCTTTTATTTTTAAATATGTATTTATTTACTTACTTATTTGGCTGCATTGGCTCTTAGTTGCAGCACGTGGGATATTTGTTTTGACGCCCAGGCTTCATATCTAGCTGTGGCACAGGGACTCGGTAGTTGCAGCACAGAGGCTCTCTAGTTGTGGCAGACAGGCTCAGTAGTTGCAGCACATGGGCTTAGTTGTCCCGTGGCATGTGGGATCTTAGTTCTCTGACCTGGGATTGAACCCGTGTCCCCTGCATTGGAAGGCGGATTCTTAACCACTGGCCTACTAGGGAAGTCTCTTCTGTGCTTTTAAAAGAGATCCTAGAGCGCTCTCTAACCCCTTCCTCCAGGTGATGATATAATGAAAAGTCTATGACTCAGAAAAAGACCTTTACCTAATCCCCTTGATCTCACACTTCAGCCTCCAGACCATGAGAAATAATCTTCTGTTTATAAGCTAACCAAGCTGTGGCATTTTGTCATAGCATCCCCAAATAACTAATTCGTACATCTACATTAACAGAAAACAATGTATAAATATGTGATTTGTGACATTAATAACATGTAATTAATGTGTAATGTAATAGGAGCTGTAATAGAGATTTTGCATGTGATTAAAATTATGTTGATATCGGTTTAAGCTAGTTTGATAGGATTTTATATGTAATCTCAATGGTATCCACAAATTTAATATCTATAGAATATACACAGAAGGAAATTAAAAGTCAGTCAGGGGACTTCCCTGGTGGTCCAGTGGCGAAGACTCCACACTCCCAATACAGGGGGCCTGGGTTCAATCCCTGGTCAGGGAACTAGATCCCACATGCCACAACTAAGAGTTCACGTGGCACAAAGAAGATCAAAAGTCCCCCATGCCACAACTAAGACCTGGAACAGCCAAATAAATAAATTTTAAAAGTGAGTACAAAAAGTAAGCACAAAGGACGTCAGTATGGGAGAAAATGTGGGACAGAAAAGGTATATGACATTACAGAAAAATTGGCAATTAAAAGTCATTCCATATCAGTTTATATATATATATATATAGCTTAAACTCATCAGTTAAAAAACAAAGATGGACAAGCTAGACATAAAAAGGGTCCAACTTATGTTGTCTACAAGAGACTCAGAAGGACACTCATATGCTGAAAGTGAAAATATGGGGAAAGATATTCCATGAGAACAGTAAGCAAAAGAGGAGAGGAGTGGCTCTGCTGCTGAGGCTGTGGCCCCTACTTTGCAGGGAGTAACCAGGGGCGGGTGCAGGGGCTGGGGTGCCCCTCCCACCCTCTGCACCGTGAGCCAGGGAAGTCAGAGGGACTTGGTCCCCCCCTCCCGAGTTCCATTCTTCCTCCTATGAGAATGGTGCTAATCAATAAAGACCAGGGTATAGCTGATTCACTTTGTTATAAAGCAGAAACTAACACACCAGTGTAAAGCAATTATACTCCAATAAAGATGTTAAAAATAAATACGTAAATAAAGACCTGGGGAAAAGAGATGGCCCCCGTGGAGAATGCCTATGTCGTAAGGTTATCTGCTGTCAGGTGGGCTTGAGAGAGAGCAGGAGCTACATGATGTGTTCTCTCCCTTCAAGTCGATTATTTTTTCTTTCTTGATGCACGCACACACCCACACACACAAAACCATTGTAAAGCCCATATATATAGAATGCTAATGGGTTGGTCTATGAGCTTGAAAAGCTCATATTCAATAATCTATATTACAAACAAGCAGCAATGCATAACCTCGACATGCATTATTCTGCTGCTAGCAAATGTGTAGGGTATGTTTCTAAAGGATTTATAACGTGGAGTGTTTTTAACTGAGCGAGCATTTGATAAGATGTTAAAGATGCTCTGTTGCTGAATCCTTCTGCGGAGACTAGCAATGAGCCTTTCTCTTTCTTTAAACTGCAACCTATCAGATCTATCCCCCCACATGTGTTTAAAAATTCTTTCCAACCTCTTCTACCTTCAGAAACCCTCCATAATCTTTCTTCTTAGCACTGCCCTTTATTCTCACACCCATCACAGCCTTACCTGGCAGATAACCTGTTGTCTCCACCTTGCTCTCTGCCCATTTAAGAGGATTTAGAAATACTGAAACCCCTCTTTGATCATCTTCAATCAGCTACTGTGTGGATCAACTTTACTCAGTTTTATCGTTAATTACAAACTGGTAATAATTACAATAATGTTGAGTAACGACAATAGTAGTACTTTTCAGTTCTGTGGGTCTCAGTACTTCTCATTTCACCAATGTCTACACTAATGGCTCTGAAATTCTCAAGTCACTGAAATTTTTTCTTGCCACGACACCTCTGTGTGGCCATCTAGTCGGCCTTGCAGCAGTGGACGCCAGGTCACAACCAAATGGAGGGAAAACCACCGGGATAGATATGGATGGCACGCCAGAGAAGGTGCGCCTCCATCCCTCTGCACTCGTCCCCTCTGAGTCCACCACAGGTCCCATTTCTCTCTCCGGGTTGTCTCCCCGTCCACACGCGCGTTCAGAGGCCATTCCGGGACGAGATTCTCTCGTGGAGCCTCTGACAACCGCGCCCACCAAGGACCGCGCCCGGCCTCGGGCCTCCGACGACCATCACCAGACGCCACAGGCAGCTCCCCATTTCCCCATTTGTTAGGCTTCTCCGACCACCAAGCCCCAGGCGGGACCGTGGCCACGCCTGGAGCGCCCCCCCTCTCGCCCGCGACTGTCCGTGTCGTCACCTGCGGTGAGGGCACCTGTGTGTGTTTGACACAAGCGCTTCGCCGACTAGGCCAACAGAAGAGGGGACGCCGGGCGCTCCCCCGTAGACGCACTTAGGCCTGCAGGGGAATCCCGTCTGCCCAGCCCCGTGATCGCTTCTCGCGGATCTCGGAGTAAGTGGCCGCCGGGGAGGAACTACGGCGAAGGGAACGGGACGCACCGGATGCCCAAGGCGGCCTGGACGCAGCACCGGGCGCCCTACTGGCCGGGGCGTCGCCGTCCCGTGGGAAGGAGGACGGGGAGGCCGGGGTCGCCCTCCCAGTGCCTCCTCGTTTCGCCATTCGGGCCGTACGCACTGCGGAGAGAAACATATTTGGGAATTAGGGCGAACGGGATCCAGAGGGAAGGCCGGCGGGAACTTGGCGCCGTCCACGTCCGTAGGAGACTTACAGACACCCCCAGGCGAGACTTGGAAAACGAAAGTACGACCACCGGGACACACGGAGGACGACGCCGGGCACGGATACCCTCTCCTGACCACGTGCAGCAACCTGGGCGTTCCCGCGGGCAGAGGGCACCAGGGCGTGCCGGTCGAACCTCCCAGACCACCACTCAACGACTTCTAGGGAGCGCAGCAACGGTCTCACACTACACAGGTCTGCCCGTCCAAATCCCGCGAGAGCAGGAAGCGCCCATGCCCCGGAGACCGGGACCGAAGCGCCCCAGCCCACAAGCACGTCGCGCCCTCCACCGGCCCCAACGCACGGGCCCGGGCCGTTCCCCACCTCCGGAGTGGGACGCTGGGGAACCGAGGTGGTAGAAAATGAACGCTCCTAAAGTGACTCAGAAGGACGGACCATCAAGCTTCAGGCGCTCCGGAGGGCTCGGAAGACCCTCTCCCTTCACAACGCGGCGGGCGGCCCAGGTCGGGTCGAGTCCGGTCGGTCCCCGTGGCTGGAGGGGCACGGGTAGATGCTGGTCGACCAAGCCAGGCAACCACCAAACTTCACTCGGGAGCGCGGCAACGGTCACACCCTAATAAACCTGCAAGCCCAATCTCCAGCGACAGCAGGAGACTCCCACGCCTCGGAGCCACCGGGACAGTCGCCACCAGCGTCGGCGGCCTCTCGGAACTCTGCCTCGGCCCCGGCGGCCGAGTATCAGCCCTCGCGAAGATCGTCGAAGCTCCGGAGACAAGGGACGATATAAAAGCGGCCGCCAGGTGGCGCCCGACAACCGGCTCGAACGTCCCCGGGACGGATCCCGAAGGCCGAAGGGCGAGGGTGCAGCGCGGGCCGCCCAAACGGCCGAGCTCGTCTCGGGGCCTCCGCCTCGGAGCTAGCTCGCTGCTCGGCACGACACGGCGCGACCCCAGCAGCAGACGGGAGACGAGGAGCTGGGAGGATGTTGCCGGGAGGTTGCCGCGAGGGAGACGCGCTCTTCACGCTATTCCTGGGCCGCCGGCCGCGGTAAACAAGGAAAATTCTGCAGGGATGGACTGCGTGAACTGTAAGCTGAAGCCATGAACGTACCAATAGCAAACACGGATGACATTTTATTCTGTAATTGCAGAGTGGAGATGTTACTAAAACATAAAAACCAGGGCCCAGAAGCCATAAAAGAAACGATTGATAACTTGACCACCTAATTGATCTTCACATATTCCACAGGCAAAGTCAAATGACAAGAAGTAGGTAGGTGGGAACATTTGTGCAAATACATGTGTAATAAGAATATTGATATCAGTATTACTTAAGAACAGAACATTTAGAAAACAGCCATTAAGAGGGAGCAGGTAAGTAAATTTCAAGTACATTCAGACAATACAGTACTATCACTTTGTGCTTTGGTTTATTGATATATTTTTAAATGAGCTAGATCTATAGGTATTGACTTGGAAAAAATGTTGATGACAAACTGTTTAATGAAAATAGCAAGTTTATATATATCTTTTGAAAAAAGCAAATGGAAAAGTAAAGGATTGGAATAGGTAAAGCAACTTTGAAAAACAAGAATAAATTCCTCCTTATAGCCTGTGGTCAAGAGCCAGAAAGATGAGTGTGTCAGAAACAAACATGAGCCACACTTCCTGCTTTTCTGCCCCCTCCTTGTGCAGTCCTGGGACAGGCAGCTGGCATCTCAGCCCCTCAATGTCTCTCTTCCACCCACACCCAGAGCCACCTACAGGCAAGTAGAACTTTCACTCTGCAGGCCTGGGCTCCCTATGGCCTCAGCCTGTTTCCTCATATCAGGAGCCCCTAGCAATTCACTTGGTTTGCCCAGTCATCCATGCTGAGGGTTGCTGGTCCCAACCTACACCTGTGCAGCCTTTCTCTCCAAAAGCTTTGAGCCGATATCCCAAGGGAAGAATATTCCCCTTGTATAGCAGGTATGAGCCAAGGGGACAACTGGAAGTTCGCGTCTGGATCCATCCTACAAACTTTGTGTGCACTCAACTCCCAAAGACACAAGAGCGACAGAGGGTCCACTGTATTGTTAGCGCAACATGGCCATTGCTTTCTTAAAACACACAGGCTCAATCAGCAACTCCAGATGTGGCACAAAGAAAAAAGAAACACACACACACACACACACACACACACACACACACATATTGGCAGGTAATCCGTACTCCTGCCAGGTCTGAGAGTGGTGGGAGCAGAAAAGAATCATTGTTGACACTTCTTCGGTCCCCTGCTCTGACAAATCCTGGTTGCTGTATTGATGTCACTGGCGGGGAGTGAGGGTTTGGAGCTCCCTAATCTGTCATTTGCTGTCCAGTCCCCTACATTTCATTCTGTTTATCATACACTTTCTCCTCAATACACAGTTACAATTAAGAAAATAATAATCTGCATATGTTACATTCAATTTTCAAGATTGAACAAAGGTTAAGAACACATAGGGAGGGACTTCTCTGGTGTCACAGTGGTTGAGTCCGCATGCCAATGCAGGAAACACGGGTTTGATCCCTGGTCTGGGAGGATCCCACGTGCCGCGGAGCGGCCATGCCCGTGAGCCACAACTACTGAGCCTGCGCGCCTGGAGCCCGTGCTCAGCAATAAAAGAAGACACCACAATGAGAAATCCGCATCCTTCAACGAAGACTAGCCCCCGCTCGCCGCAAGTAGAGAAAGCCCGTGCTCAGCAACAAAGACCCAACACAGCCAAAAATAAATAATAAATAAATAAATATATTGGAAACTCTTTAAAAAGAAAAGTACACATAGGATAACTGAGTTATTGTGAAGAAGTTTAGGAAGAAAATTTTATTTATCTTCTTTTGTAGATATAAAAATGTTCAAATATACTCTATAAAAAGTTTAATATTTAAAAAATTAGAAATAGTAAATAATTCCTCATGACTCTTTATTGCCCAGCACCCACCTACACCCCAGCACCTTTCACACTGGACTCACCTGATGACACATCTGCTCCCCCCGGTCTGGAAACTTGTTTCTCTCATCACTATCACCTGTGTTCACCACACACCTAAGGCCCTTGTAGTCATTCACATGGTAATTAGGGAATTTTTCTTTACTGAGCCTAAGGGCTGTATTTATTGTTTTTAGTGAAAATCTCTCCCATCTGTTCTGTGAAGTCACAGCCTTAATGGAGTCTGGAACAATTGGGTGTGAATGATGGAAGGAGATTATTTCCACATCAGTCTCCCTAACAGGGAGGTGAACATAAATGGCATTAGTATTTCATGGGTGCACTTAGAAGATCCAGGCCAAAAGGAGAAACCTGACCATTTGGCAAAAGATGGACCAATTCAAGAATAAAAATAAGTCTCTTCTCACCTGTTGTTTCATTGTCAAGAACTCAGCCACCACTTATCCTCTTCTGCATCCTCATGCAGGGTCAGATGAAAAACTGAGCAGGTAAAGATGAGGAAAGAGAAAGCAACCAAGAGAATCCAGGCATTTAAAGCATTGTTAGGTACGCCAGGCATGAATCCCCAACCACTCACCTGGGAATGAGCCCTATCACCTAACCCACAAGCATGTGCAGATATGGTGAACCCCCCTCTGTCCAGGGTCAACAATAAGGCAGTGTAGGCTATTGCACATAATCAAGAGAGTAATATTTTCATTTATACATAAAAAATGAAAACCCTTGGATGTTGTACTTTTATTAGAGCTACTTTTTCAGAGTTATTTCATTAATGTTCCGTTCCTAGGATTTACACCAGACTCAAGGAAACCCACACAATGATCAGTTGGGGAATGTTGACTCCACAGAAAGAACACCACTCTCAAATGTTTCCTGAAATAATTCTTGATCAAATGCACCAGGAGTTTTTCTCCAACACCCACCCCACTGCTTCAGAGCCCCCACCCTCCCTGCTGTGCCCTGCCCCCACCCCCCGGATGCCCTTGCCCTCAGCCACCTTGGTTCCTCCCCATGTGGGAATCAGGCAACATGAGAGCCTCAACCTTATTGCTGCCCTCCATGGCCTTTGACATGTGGCCAGGCCACTTTGGATCTACTTAATGGTGGGGAAAACAATCCAGGGACTCATGTCTTGTTGGAAGGTCTTGTCACACAAATCAGGACTAAAAACCCCTTGCACAGGAAAGCAGCAAGAGTACGTAAATCTTAAGCCCAATGTTGGGTAGCACAATCCACACAGGGAAGACGTGCTCAACAAATATAGAGTGAAGTTTAATTGGGGGTGAAATTTAGTCGACACCTTCAGATACATTAGTGAAATAGTAGGTGGAGTTCTGTCCTACTAAATGTCATGGGGAGAAATATTCTTCATTTCATAATTTTTGTATAGGAAAGTATGTGTAAACTGTCAAGTGCTACCTAAGTCAATGTTAATCATTAACTACTACATAGACAAATAGTGATAACGTGTCAGGAACAGGGGTGGATCACAACCCTTTGATCCTGAGATCCTGAAAAGAGAAAATATTCCTTTTGAGTCCCTGTGATTGAGATTTACCTACGTTTGCTCATTTATCTTTAGTACAACCCTGTTACTTATAGATTAGTTACCTTTTAACAAGTAACATAAGTTAGGTTCTGAAATTTTGCTTATTTGAGAAAATCATACAGCTACAAAATGACAGAGCTAGAATTCAAACGTAGCTCAGGCTGTTTCTGAGTCTCAAATTCCTAAATATGCTGGTGTTGAGGTGTGGATCCCAGATTCAAGTTTGACCTGGATATGTCACCTACCAAATCAGTGGTTGGAATCCTCCCTGTTATCACAACACTTCCCCTCCATTCTGTTCACACAATGACTACCGTGCTTAGGTTCTCCCAACACAGGAATCCTCCAGTGCACTGTCCCAGCCTCCCGATCAGTCCCATGTCTCCTGAGTTTTATGGAACAATTCTTAGGTCTCTCTGACCTCTCAGCACAGCTGATGATCAAGACCCCAATCAGAGATGACAAAAAAAACTGCCCTTCCTATGCCTGCATCTATCATACGTATCACCCAATGAGTTCTATAAATATCTGGCATCCAACCAGGACGTGATCATAAATCATTCTCCCATGCTTTGCGCACCCTTCGAATGTTCCCCTTTTTTTTGAATCCCTGAAAATCTCACCTTCTCTCACTTTCAACAGTGTGCTCACCTCCTACCATGCAGATGAAGTAGATAATTTGAAGAAATGTTTCAGCTCACTGTCATGAAGTCAACACCTATTCCTGCATCTTCACCCATTGGCGGTGCCGCTCCTGTTTAAACTGAAAGTCGTTTCTACGCCTGGATAAGCCCATTTTTCTCAAATATATCCCCTTCTCTCCTGCTCTCTGGAGAATGTTTTATTATTAATTGTAAACTGAAGCTCTTCTACCAACAAACACCCATCTCTTCCCAGTCCATTCCCTTTCATGTTTTCCAGTTTCTTCATTCTTGAAACAAAATCTCTGAACCTCTTTTTCTCTAGTTCCTGCCCAATATATTTCCTCCTTCCAAAGTAAACTGAAAGAGCAGTGCAGGAATAGTGACAATCTCTGGGCGCCCCCCCCCCACAGTTTGATTTACTAGGGGTGATCTCCCTGTTACTATTGACCTGCGTATACATAAACCTTTATAACATTATAGTTACCTCTCCGTAATTAAATCCAATGAATGTTTCTCAGTATTTTACCTGGACCCAAGCAGAATTGGACTATGACCTCCGTCAGGAACTTTATATTTCCAAGGGCCTCTGATATCGCAAACTCCCCACTGCCTTTAAACTAGTCAGTTCCTCCTAGTGTACTGTGCGCAGTTCTCCTCAAACAACACTATTTCAACATCTCAAGACTCCATTGTAGCCCTCTTCTCTCTTTTTACTATATACACTATCTTCAAAAACTGTGATAATTATTCAGTCTTTGACTGTTACCACTATGATAATAATGCATAAAAACGAATGCTAGGTTTCATTTCTGAGGTGTCATTCATACTTGCATGAGAAGCAGGCACCTACAATGAAATGTATATCAGACAGAAGCCAGGAACTTCCTCCCCCAATAAAAACTACTTCTCCTCTCGTCTGCAGTCTCAGATAGCGGCTCCATTAATTATTTGGGGCTCAGTCATTGACATAACGTCCCAGAACCACACAAACAGAACCAAGCATCGATTTTATCTCTACAATGTGCGCTCTTGTCTCTGTTCATCTCCTCCCTGATATCCACATACATAGTTCCAGCTACACTTATACTGCTTCACTTTCTGGTTAAATGTCAGTGCCTCAGATATTCCTTATTTAAATTAGTAGCTAAGTAACTCTCTTCATCCTGTTGTCTTGAATAGAACCTACAGGCAACACATCTAATATTTCACGATATCTCTACTCATCTTTTTTTTTTTTTCTTTTTTCCTATTTTCCTATCTGGACTAATTGCAGAAAAGTCAACTGTAGAGTCATAAAGCAAGTTTCTCTTGACTATTACATATGAATTATAAATCCACAGAAACTCCATGTACACAGTAACCTAATCTACTCTCAGATGGCCTGTGACCAAAGGTCTTTAATCAAATTAAATAACCATCTTTAGATTAAAAATTCCTTGAATAATAAATGACTTTGATTCCTCCTGGGGAAATTTTTCTTTAGTAATCACCAGAAACAAAATGAGGGGGAAAACTGTGTTTGTGTCTTTACTTAAGTATGCAGCTACCACACTCCTGAGTTCAAAGTTTTAGTCTCTTTCTATAGAATCAGGCATAGAATTGTCTGTGGACTCCTGTTAATACATCTGATAACCTCATATATTTTATAATCATAAAGAAAGAACTCCTTTAATCTGGATGCCAATCAGGATAAATCTAATCCAGGAATAACTTCCCTAACACAAGCTTTTCCTTCTCAACAGGTTAACCACTTAGATACATGTAAGGAAAGTATAAGTGATTCCTTTAATTTGCTAATATTCTAATAGCCTCCAAAAGCAATCTTGATGCCTTGGGCCAGATGTCTCACTGTTTTGTGAATTGTGGCCAATTCTGGGAAGAGAATTTGCAGCAAGAGGATCAGTCTTTATATAAATGGGTTTAACCTACAAACAGTCCCTCAGGCTGAGTTTTGTGTGGTTTTACATAAAGACTGGTGTTTTTTGATGATATCAAACATTCAGGGAAGATATTTTTAGTGTTTTAAAGCATTTGTATTTTAATACCATGGTAAATAATACTTAAATTATAATCAATTACATGAAGTTTCCAAGGATGTAAGGGAGAAAAGAATACAATTGGAGAAATTGGGCTTGGCCAAGGAAGAGATGGTTCTTCAATTCTTCCTATGGGCTTGGGAGTCAACAATGAGGAATATTTGCAGATTTTGTGACAGTGAGCTGAAGAATTTCCTCATATTATCTGATTAATCTGTCTAGTAGAAGGTTATTCCCCTTGTGGAAAGTGAGGAAAGTACTGAGAATGATTAAAAATCAAAAGATATGGAGAAAGTCTGAAATATTTGTGAGGCATAGAATAAGACTTAATTATCTAGATATAGTACAATGGCCAGAGATATTTGAAAGATGTTGGGCGATTTCTGAACCCCACCAGATTTAATATCCTAGTTAGATTCAGTCATGGAAGAAGCAGGTAGTTGGAGCCCTCCACGATTGGAATATTGATAAGCAGATGTAATGAATTTGGAAGGAATATGAAAAGAGGAATATGGAAATTGTTGGTCTTCATAACTATATGTTGAAATTAAGTAATTTCATTAATTTGGAATAAACATGAAGACAAGTTGGCACAGATGTTAGGAGAGTGGGGTCAGTGTACTGGAGGTTCTCTTAGCATTTGGTGTCAGGGAGGAAACTGAATAATAACTTGGAATATCATGCGTTAATTACCTTTAAAAACTCTTTGCTTTTTGTTCCTAATAAGTAAATTTGGGATACTGATATTTCCCTTATGAGAAGCAGTAGCCAAAGCCTTCCTAGTTTGGCCTTGGGAAACAAGATTACTCCTCATTTCTCATAGACCACTTCACATTTGCAGGTGGGGTGGTTGTTCACTCCCAGATAAAGATTTATGGATTCATGACTGTTACGTCTGAAAACTCTAGATAAGATTCAAGTCTCATGGCTTTCTTCTCTTTCCTTCGATTTGCCTGCTTAGAGTAAAGTGTCTCTGAGAGAGAATACTAGCAGCTGAGTTCTTGGCAATGTGTCCCCAAGTGAGTGGGGACTTGCTCTTTCTCCTCAAATGGTAACTCTGTTTCCAAGACTTGGACTGAGTGTTCTAAGTGTATCCAGGAGGGAGTCAAGGCTCCGAGCACTAGTCCTGTCATCTGGCATCTCTGTGAGGATCGTGGCATAGGGCAAGCACTAATACAGCAACCGTTTCCTTTCCAACATTTACACCGACGTTTTCCAGACTCCATGAAAGCTGTGATGGTAAAGAGGGCACATGAGAGGTTGTATTTCTCTCCCCTCAGCCATGGTCTTGAGGAGAGTGTGACTCACTCCATAAGCGAGTCTGCGATGCCGTGAGCTCTGTCATGTGATGGACACAAGTGGAAGGATGAGCAAGAGCAGATGTTCAAGGCCTGGTAGGGGAGGAGGTGTGGGGACGGGTAAGTTCAATACGTCCAGGGTCAGAGGTGCTGGCTAGAGGTCTGTGCAGGGCTGAAGGGGTAGGAGAAGAAGAAGAAGCCTTTCAGCAGGACCGGCCCAGAGGGCAGAGTGGAGTCAATTTTGCTTTTTTTTTTTTTTTTCCAATTTTTAATCTCTTTTCTCAGAATACAATTGACTATTTTGAAAACTCTAAAAAGTCAAAACAAAATACTCCCTTTCATTCTTGTTCCAAGCCAGCCATTTTCCCCCTGTTTAGGTAACCTTTGTTCAGAAACTGGAACCACTTTACAGAAAGCATTTTCTCCTTAATTGGTGCATTGAAGAGGATATAGTAGGTAGAGGAAGACTTAGAAAACTGTGGCCATAGTTGAAACCCTGGAGAGGCCTGAACCATCGAGAGTCTCCTATTAGTCTGTGAACAAGGAAGACAGGAGGAAGCTGCAGGAGACACAATGATAGTCATAGCGGTGAGGTCCCAGGAAATGAGGAGGGAAAGAGGAACCTCAACCCACAGGAAAGTTCAGTCGGGGATCATCTTACAGTTTGGCAGCCCCGGGACCACTGGCTTGTGAAGTTGAACCCGTCTGTCCTCATATCTGGTGATGAATGCATGGTATGTGTCGAGGTTAGGTAGGCAGCACCTGCGGACCCCAAGTTGTATATACAGTCTATTCACTCACACAAAATGGTGGACATTGCATCAAGGCTCTCTGACTTTTGAATGACTAATTCATCTGTAGCTTTTATTTATTGGGTTTTGTTATGTTCAAACATGTCATGTCAGCTCATTTAATCACTGAACTCTCTTGAGAGGTTATTAAAGTAATTTCCACATGAGAACAGGGAGTTTTTTATTGGGGAATGCTTTGCCTGTAGTCACTGCTGATAAGTGGCAGAACATGTATATTGCCTGCATGTGCTAAGTCTGTAGATTTAACTGAAAGTTGTGGGGAGCAGGGATATTTATGAATTCCCAAGTACATATTTTTAAATAGACAGCTCAGAATTAACATTCTGTTGTGGACTGTGCAGGTTATTTCACACCACCCCACATGTGATGCTCCTTTATCATGAAAGTCACTCTGTATTCAGAGTGTGCCCATTTCTGTGATGCATCTGAAAGGCATACGCCAAGTCAGCCCAGAGGAACATTGGACTTGACGTCAAACAGGGTTTGAGCTTTCGATACACACAGCTGCCTTTTCTCAGTACTGTCACCCTCGACCATCACCTCCGGACATTTGGGGAGATGAGGCAGCCTGAACCAGAATGTCCAGCATGTTTTTAGGAATCAGTGACTTTCAAGACATGTGACTGTGAACTTCGTCCAGAACTGGGGTAATGTCAATTGCAGGTTTCTTTGAGTGAAATGTCTCTGGAATCTTGTTGAAGTCAATGTAGAAAAATGCCTCCAATAGTGCCACAATTCTGTGAACGTATCAATCTAATTAATCTAACCTTCTGCATATTCCTTGGCCTTAGAGGAAAGGATAGCTCTGTTGTTACAGGTGCTAAATTTCAACGCAGCGCCCATTGTTTCAGTCCCTGCCTTTCGGCGCTTTTCCTCATCTTGATCTCGCCAACATCCCACCCATTTTATTTTTCGTTTGTTTTACCCTTAAAGATATATTCTAATTGTCAATATCCTATAATATGTTTCCAATTACTGGTATATTCCTCCATTTCATATCTTTTCTCTGTGTTAAAGACCAATATTTTAAACATGTTCACAGACGCTGGCTTCAGGAAGAACCCATTTATCTGAAGGTCAACAGTAAGTTTATGGGGATGAACCCCGCTGTCCACATAGAGACATGATCTTAGGGTAAGAGGAATTCAGCACAACCACCTGACTGAAAGTGGACTTAAACCCTGGCTCAGCAGAGGTTTTTGAATAGTTTGCATTTGGAACCATATTGTCTCAAAGACAAACTGTACCTTGAGTTTCAAAAGGGCAGTTGCTTAAATGTAGCTCATGTATATAGTGTTTGAAAAATAAAGAAGACCTAAAACTTAATCAGAAAACGATGGCAGTGAGAGGCTACGAAATAGAAAAATCTATGTGAATTCAGCAAAGTGAGACTCTATGTGAATATAAGTACCATGGTGGGGGGGTAGTTAGTGGAGACCATCACTGAGGGAGCAGCCTAGAATTCATGTGTAGAGAACTAAAGAAATGAATTTTATGTGAGCAAACTTTTAACAGTCTTTCCTTTCCTTATCAATAGCAGAGACTTCACACTGGAGAAGAGCCCACTGAATGAAACAAATATGAGGAGATTTCACACAGAACTCAATTTTCTCGCCACATGAGTGACCTCTTACAGGACAGAAACCCTATGCTTGCAATCAATTTGGAAGAGCCTTCAGCCTTTATTCATCATTTAATTAACATAAGCTAATTTATACTGGAGTGAAACCATGAAGCTCTCATCAATGTGGGAAGGCGTTCAGGCAATGCTGTAACCTTAGATGACATGAGAAAACTCACCCTGAAGTGAACCCCTATATATGTTATAAATGTGGAAGATAGTTGAGCTGGAGCCTCACATTTAAATACACCAGAAGCTCACACTGGAGAGAAACCTTAATGTGATAAATGTGGGACACACTTCTGCTGAACCTTAACTTTTATTCACACTGATGAACTCACAAGGTGAGAAGCCCTCTCTCTCGAAACACTGTAAAATCTGGTGTTTCAATGATTTGATTCCTTTTATATTTTCACTTAATGTGCCCCTCATAACTTAAAATTGAATTACAAGTAAATTTAACTTTTCACAAGAGTCCTAGTCCTGGAGAATTTGTGGACCCGCCCATGAAAATCCCAAGAATTCAGTCAGGCAGGGGTTTATTTGTACATCAGAATTTTTTAGCCAAAAGCTTTTTTTCCCCACCAAGAACAGATAGATATGTCAGGACCGAGAAGTTGGAAGATCATTCCAGAAACACAACAATGTAAAGCAACTATACCACAATAAATAAAATAAGGTAAGATAAAATAAAATAAATCATTGCAGACATGGAGAGTTTCTTTTTCAGATTTGGAAAGGGTAGGGGCTGCATGATAAGGTCTGGCTCCTCTTCAGATAAATTGCTTTTACTTTGTTGGCCTAAAAACATTCATTATAACCCTAAAGTCCACTGACGTCTAATGGGTGAAAGCATGGTATTGTAGGGGTCTATAAAGCATGGGATGTTGCCTGCAACCTTTGTGTGTCTGTGCTCCTGTCTGTGTACATGCACACGCACACGCACACACACAGACATGCAAGCAAGGGAGAGAGCATATAGCATCCATCTGATCCTAAAGAGAAAATGTGAGTCTGGAATCAATGGCATAAATGTGTCATCAAGAGAAAGAGCATCTAAGTTACCTTATTCATTAATGTATCAAATTTTCAATTACTAACAAATATTTACTGAAAGCTTCCAGGATTTCAGAACTTGGCTTCTTATGAGAACTAAATTGTAAATAATACAATGTTCCTATCTTCATAGAATTCTACATAATAAGGAAGTCAATTCAAATACACTGTAAAATAAAATTTCTGATATTAAAAATCAAACATACATAAGGGTTTACAAATCACGTAACTACAATATGTTTGCTACTAATTTACAAAGAAAAGTTTCCACTTCATAAAATAATATTGAGATTTATAACAGTGTCATTATAGAACTTTGGAAGGCCAAAAATTCTCAAAAAGACTGGGTTATTAAAAAATATTTTACAAAATTCTGAACCTTTGAAAAGCTATTCTGCAAGATTTGGGAAGAATAAAGATAGATTTCCATTTCTAACAGCCAAGATAATTGTTCAAAATGTTATGAAATGAGTATTTTTAAATTAATTGTTCAATTACAAAATACACTTTTGAAAATCAATAATGTTTTTTATTAGAATACAAAAACTGCACAGGCCTATTAAAATACATTTAGCATCCATTTTATTCGAGATTCAGTGGAACACCATTTTATTTATTCATTTATCTTCTTCCAGTTTTACTGAGATATAACTGACATAGAGCACAGTGTAACTTTACAGTGTATAATGATTTGACTTACATATGTTATGAAATGATTATCACACTAAATTTAGTGAACATTCAGCATCTCATATAGACACAAAATTAGAGAAATAGAAAAATGTGTTTTTCTTGTGAGGGAACCCTTAGACTTTATTCTCTTAACCACTTTTATGTATAGGAGACAGCAGTGTTAATCATCTTTATCATGTGCTACGTTGCATCCCTGGTACTTCATCTCTCTTATGGCTGGACGCTTGCAGTTTGGGCCACCTTCATCCAGTCCCACCCCTTCCCACGCCCTGACTCTGGCGACCACAAATCAGACTGTTATTGGATGAGTTTGTTTGCTTGTTGGTTGGCTGTTGAAATATAACTGATCTACAACACTATATTACTTCTTGTTACACAACAGAGTAATTTGGAATTTCTATACATTTCAAAAGGAGCACCGGGTCCTCTGCATGGGGAGGGGCCAGGGCACTGGCGAGTCTGAGGCCCTGGGCCCCGCCGCCAAGCTCAGGGACAGGCCCCTGTCTGCGGAGGACGAGGCAGCCTCCAGGGGCCAGAGGAGATGCTGGGATCGCGCCCCTTCTCTCTGACCTCCGACCCCAAGTTCCCGCGGTGGCGGCGGCAGAGACCCCGGGCCGGGGTGTGCGCCGAGGGAGGGCAGCGGGTGCGGTTCCGGCCCCGCGGGGCTGAGCCCGGCCGGCGGGAAGCCCTCTGCCGGGCCGAGGAGCCGCTGTACCGCCCGTGGTGCTCCCATGACTGCCGCTTCCCCTGAGCGCGGAGGAGCGGGACCGTCTCTTGGGCCTGTAGGCCGCCCCGCTCCTCTCCTCGCCGCCTCCAGGGCTCCCGCCACGCATCCAGCACCTGCGACCTCAGCGAGTGGGGAAGGAGGTCGTGCGGGGATGGGCCCAGCCGCTATCGCCGCCCCAGCCCGGAGCCCTGCCCTGTGCTCCGCCCGCCCCGCGGTCGCTCCTTCCCAGACCTGCCGGCCGAGCTGCAGGCGGAGCCGGGGAGACACGGAAGCCAGAGGCGCCGTCGGGGATCTCCTGGCCGGTCCGGGGACACCAGGCCGCTTTCACTTCTGGCTCCACCGGCTTCCCGGTGTGTAGCCTAAGAGCCGGAGGACGCAGCGCTGGGCCGCTTTGCTGTCTGCACGCTGCGCGCAGGGCCGGCACTGGAACAACAACGCGGGGGTCAACTACACACTGCACCCCGCGTGCTACCTGTTTGATCCTTGTCTCTGGTGTGAAAGGGCCCAGATTGCCCATCCTGCGCGAAAGTAATGTTCTTTATAAATGTTTTGTAGAAGGTGTTCTGTCCCCTCCCAAAATAAGATGTTTGGTGACTTGAACGGTCAGAGTCATCCGCTGGTGCTGGCCGTGAGGCTGAAGAACAGGTCACGGCCCGAACCCCCTTTGGGTGCACAGAAGCCACAACAGCTGCCAGACTCCGCTGGCCATTAGCCCTCAGAGAAGCTGGACTCTTAGCGGCTGGACTCCAAGCCACGGGTGGGGCTGGAAAGGCGGCTTTCTGTCCTTCTGGGAGCCACAGAAGTTAATGGTGAATTGATGGATGAGGAACTGTGCCCAGCAAGTAACTATTGCTCAGAACTCTTTGGGCCCGTGCTCGCTGCCGGACAGGGAGCACAGGGGCAGGACAGTCTCACTCACTGCTGGTGGCTGGGTACGCCAACACGAGGGGACCATACATGAGCAGAGGCTGGCACCCTGGGGGAGGAATTTATCCCCTCACACCTTGGGAAGATTTTGGTAATTTGTTTTTTGTTTTGATTTTAGTTTTCATATTTTCTGGCGCAGGGCTAGTACAATCAATTCGTTTTGGAATGCTGGTATCTAAGGAGGGATGTTTGCACTGTAACTCGAGAGAACAGGCCATTGCCTCCTACATCCCATCGGACTAATTCCACACCCAGCTTGTGCTGATAGGAACTGCAAACGAAGAATGGTTTTTATATTTTTAAATGGTTGAAAATCATTCATGAATAGACTATTTGCAACACACGAAAATTATATAGCATTCAAATTTCCTTGTCTATAAATAATGTTTTACTGAAACACAGTTATACTCCTTTATTTACATTTTACTGCAGCTGCTTTTTGGCTACAATGACTGAGCTGAGTGGAAAGAACAGACATCATATGGCGAATTTAAAATATTTACTCTCCGGTCCTTTACACAAGTTTGCCAATCCCTGCTCTAGAAAAGCGGGGAAAAAATTTTTTTTGAAACACATATGCTGGGATTTATACTTTTAAAAGAGTTAAACTTTTAGAGAATTTTGTCCTTGGAAACAAACTTTAGGTAGAAGTAAATATGTTACATTACTCTCAGTAATCTCAGTTAGAATAAACACTAATTCACAATTATTTCTGCACTAAGGAAGGGAATCCACCTGCAGATTTTTTTATTTTCATCTAAGAAATAATCACAAAGTAGTGTAACTAAAACCTAGCACCCACCTGAATTAGCATCAACTGCCAAAACTGATAGATATTTCTGAGCCTCAGAATAGGACATTGTAAGCCATAAAAATATTTACTTTAAATTTTGGTTTGGCGACATATCTTGACGGTGGCAGTGTTTACCAAAGTTAATTGATCATTGAGAATTTCATCAAGAATCATTTTCTAATAGAAAACTCTCAAGAGTTAATGCACTATAATTCACACTAGAGTAAAATAAACTAGAAAACAATCACATTGATGAAGCCATGAATATGTAATTTAATAAGAATATAAAAATATATAACAACAAAAAAATCACTTATTACCTTATTTTCTGTTATTAAATATAAAAACATATTATGCAACTTCCAGATATTCTTGCATCTGGTAAGCCATTTCTTTCTTAAAAGGGCATTATTGCATAATGAAACATATAGGTAAATGCATTTTTAGATTTTTATTTTGTATTTAGGAACACATTTAAGTTCAACTTTACCAATAGTGTATATAATCGCATTGGGCCTATATACACTACAGAACACACTGGGAAATTCTGGATTTTATGAAAATAATGTGTTATTTTGGATTGTTTTGGATTATCAAAAAAATTAGAAAGAAAGTAAGAGTCCAATATAAAGAGCAAGATAGCAATCCTCTTGTCTGTTATCCTTTAAAATGGTAACCGGTTGAATTTTGAATAAAATCGATGATGAAAGGAATTTTAAGAGGCACGTACAGCAGAATTTTGAACCTTATAAAAATCGTTACTGATTTTCAAACATATAATTTTGAATTCTAACAATTTTAAAAGTACTCATTTTGGAATGTAGAGAACAGCAAACCTGGATCTTAAGACAGGAAATCAACTTTGCTCTCCCCAATTCATGCAAGCTAGCTTTTCCAAAATTGAGAATTTTTATAAAATATTTTTACTAACCAGTCTTTCTAAAAACATATAACTTTTCAAAGTTCCAGAATTGAGACTGTTTTAAATGTCAATTTTATTTTATGAAGTGCCAACTTTTTATTGTAGACTAGTAGTGATATTTTGTAACTATACAATGTATGAACACGTCTTTTTTTTAATGTCAGAAATTTTATTTTGCAATTTATTCTTATTACCTGCATTAGAATACAGAGTTCTAGGAAGAGAAAGGCGTTGTGTTATTTACAGTTTAATCATCATAACAATCCAAGTTCTGAAATGTTGGAAGTTCTCATTAAATATTTAATAATTGAAAAGTTGATAAATGAATGAACAAGGTGATTTAGCTTATTTCTCTCCTTCATGAATCCTTTATGCCAATAATTCCTGAGTCGCATTTTCCCTTTATGATCAGATAGTTGTTACAGTGTCCCTCCCTTGCATGTGTGTGTGTGTGTGTGCACTCAGATGCACGTACACACAGTAATGTTGCAGCTAACATCTAGGGTTTTTTTTAATTTTTTTTTTTAAAGATTTTTTTTTTTGATGTGATGTGGACCATTATTAACGTCTTTTATTGAATTTGTTACAATATTGTTACTGTTTTATATTTTGGTTTTTTGGCTGCGAACCATGTGAGATCTTAGCTCCCCAACCAGGGATCGAACCCGAACTCCCTGCATTGGAAGGTGAAGTCTTAACCTCTGGAACGCTAAGAAAGTCCCCATGATGGGCTTTATAGGCCCTAGAATACCATTTCTCAACCCATTAGACTTCAATGGACCTCAGTGCTATAACGAATGTTTTGGCCAACAAAGAAAAAGAAATTGAACTGAAAAAGGACCAGAACTCATCATGCAGCCTGTATGCTCTCCCTAGCTAGCCTTCTTGAAGGTTTAATTGACAAAATAGACATTGTCTTTATGCTGATCTTTCTCCCGGAACATTTTTTTTAATATAAATTTATTTATTTTATGTATTTATTTTTGTCTGCATTGGGTCTACGTTGCTGTGCACGGGCTTTCTCTAGTTGCGGCGAGTGGGGGCTACTCTTCGTTGCAGTGCGCAGGCTTCTCATTGCAGTGGCTTCTCTTGTTGCCGAGCACGGGCTCTAGGCGCGTGGGCTTCAGTAGTTGCAGCACATGGGCTTAGTAGTTGTAGCTCGCAGGATCTAGAGCACAGGCTCAGTAGCTATGGTGCATGGGCTTAGCTGCTCTGCGGCATGTGGGATCTTCCCGGACCAGGGATTGAACCCATGTCCCCTGCATTAGCAGGCGGATTCTTAACCACTTCGCCACCAGGGGAGTCCCTCCCGGAACTTTTGCTAGTACCATTTTTCTAGATCAAAGAGTAAAGCTTTAAGGGTAGACTTACCAATGTCTCTCTGAGGGATCTCCTTTGTGTTTATATGATTTAGTATATGCACCCGTTATTGTTCTAATACATTCTTAAAGTAGAACTGTTTTTATGTCTGCAAAGATCTTTCACCTTCTCAGTGCTGAAGATATCTATCTGTTCTTCTTGGACAAAACAAACAAAGAAACCCTTGGCTACAAAATGCTAAGTAAGGATTAAACCACCGTCTGACTCTGAATTCTTGAGTTCTTCCTGTCCATGTACCCACAATTATTCACCTTTCTTTAAATATAATTAATGTACAATTCTTTTTTAAAATCATATGGGAAATAGAAAATGAAAGTTAAGTAATAGAATTAATTGAAGCAGCAGAGGTTAATCACAAAGTATGTGTGTATTTATCCTTGAAGGCATTCATCCTGAACGTGTATACACATATTTGGACACTAATGTAAGCGTTAACACACATCATACTATGTTTTACATTTTCAGTTAACATTCATCATTGTTTCCTGATTGATCCCAGTCTTTGTTATTACGATTATAATTTTATAAAGACAGAAAGTGTCTAACTGATCAACAGTGACAGAATATTAACAAAAAATGGGCCCATTCTTACTCATCTCAATATTTCATGATTTAGAATGACACATACCCACTCAGTAGTGCTTACATATTTGCAAATACTGACCTACTGAAGCAGGTTTGCTTCGTTTCTTCTTACTTGATACTGAATATTGCTTTCAGCACTTCTCAAAACCCTTCACCACCTACATCTTTATATTGTATACTTAATAAAAAGACAATTGCTGAAGGACTTAATTATTGTCTCAGTTGCATGCTAACACATTCTGTATAGACTATTTCCCCAGTATGAGTTTTCTGATGTGAATAGCAAGTGAAAGATTTTCCACATTGTCTTTAGAATTGGCATCTCCTCAGTGTGAGCACTTTCTTGTTCACTCAGGAATAAGGAATCCCTGAAGAATGTCCTTCCTTCATTACACTGAGACTATTTTTTCAGTGTGAACTCTCTCATGTCCAGTGACTCCATGACTAATGGTACTCTAGCATTCATTTCATCAGATTTCTTCTACAGCAGTGATTAGATGGTGTACCCCAAGAGGGCTCTCCTTGTAGTCAACCTTGGGCTGTCTTCTCTACTGTGTCAGGGATGCAGCCCACTCTGAGTTCTCTGTGTATTCTGAAGCTGGAGTTCCAACTGAAGACTTCCACGATTACTGGGTCAGGGTTTCTCTCCATATGACTTTCCTGGTGGTTTAGAAGGGATAATTTCTGGCTGAAGGCTCCATATCATTGATTACAGACACAGGGTTTCTACTCTGGTGTTTATAAAAGTGCGAGCTCTGGGTAAAGGCTGCACCACATGGATTCCAGACATAGGGTGTCTCTCCTGTCAGTTTTCTAGTGCGTATAAGCATGGGAGCTGCGTTTAAAGGCTTTTCCACATTCATCGCATTTGTAGGGTTTCTCATCAGTGTGAATTCTCCCCCATGAATAAGGTCATGACTTTGACTAAATGCTTTCTCACATAAATGATATTCATTGTGGTTCCTCTCCTGTGTGAATGTGCTCATGACATCGAAGGGTTGGATGGTCACTGAAAGCTCTTCCACAGTCATTCCAAACATAGGGCTTCTCTCCCGTGTGAGTTTATTGGTGTGAATAGAAATCAGCTCTCTGGCTGCATTACCTTTATAAGGTTCGTCTTCTCCAGTGTGAGCTGTTGGTGTATAAATGCGAGGCTTCAGCTGAATTATTTCCCACGTTCAGGACATTTGCAAGAGTCACTCCAGGGTACACTCTCTCATGTTGTCTAAGGTTGGAGGGTGACTAAAAATCTTCCACATTCTGAGATCTGCATGATTTCTCTCTAGTATAATTAACTTATGTTAATTCAGTGATGAATCACGGCTGAAGTCTCTCCCATTTGGGCTGAAAGTATAACACACGTGGAGTTAAAGTTGTTGTATGTGAAATGTCCTCATATTCATTGCATTCAGTGGGCTCTTCTCCAGCATGAAATCCCTGCTATTGACAAGGAAAGAGAGCCTGTTAAAAATTACTCACATAATATTCATTCAGTCATTTCTCTACATGTGAATTCTAGGTGGCTCCCTCAGTGATGGTCTTCATTGAAAATCTCCCCATGTTAGTTACATTCACAGGTAGTGTTACTTTGCTGAATTTAAACAGATTTCCTATCTGGTAAACCCTCACTGGTCATAGCTTTCTGAGTAAGTTTTAGGTCTTCTTTATGTTTCAAACACTATATCCATGGGCTATGTTTAATCAATTACCTTTTCATTGAAGCCCAGGTTAGAGTTTGACATGTAATATCAAATGACATGGGTCCTCAGATTGTTCCATCCTCCATTAAATTGAGAGAAAATCTCCTGGCCACATGTCCAAGGCCATGGAGGGCAGAGCTAGGGTTGAGGCTCTGATGTTGCTGGTTCCCACATGGGGAGGAACCAAGGTGACTGAGGGCAAGGGCATCTGTTGGGGTGGGGGGCGCAACAGGGAAGGTGGGGGTGCTAAAGGCCTGGAATGGGTGTTGGAGAACAAATGTTGGTGCCTTTCACCAAGAATTATTAAGTGAGAATTTTGTGAGAGGTGTCCTTGCTGTGGAGACAAGACTCTCCAGGAGACCATGGTAAGGGTTACCTGGGAATTAGTGTTAATCCTAGGAACTGAATATTAATAAAATAATAACTCTGAACAGTAAGTCGAATCAAAGTATAACACCCCATAATTTGCATTGTTTTCTGCAAAATGGGGTTATTATATCTCCCTTACATGCCGAGTAGCCAATGCAGCCTTGTTTTTGACCATGGGAGGAAAAAGCGTTCCTTCTGTCTGCGCATGCCTGTGGGTTAGGTGGGAGGGGTCACTCCTAGCTGAGTGGGTGGGGATTCATGCCTGGTGTATCTAACAATACTTTGAAAGGCTGGGTTCTCATGGCTGCTTTCTCTTTCCTCAGATTTATCTGCTTCATTTTCGGATTGTCCCTGCCTAAGGATGCAGAGGAGGGCAGGTGGTGGCAGAGTTCCTGATAATGAAACAACAGTTGAGAAAAAAATCTTACTTTGATTCCTGAATTGATCCATCTTTTGCCAAATGGTCAGGTTTCTACTTTGGGTCCGGATTTTCTAAGTGCACCCAGGAAATATTAATGCCAGTTATGTTCACCACCCTGTTAGGGATATGGCAGGTCAGGGACCAATGTAGAAATACTCTCTTTCCCAACATTTACTTTCACTTGCTCCAGCCTCCATTAAGCTGTGACCTCACAGAAGACGGGAGAGGTTTTTTCCTTCTCTTTTTTTAAAGGTCATCCCTTGAGCTCAGTGGCCTCCTTCATCATGTTACTGGCTGCAGTGGACTTAGGAATGCGGTGAACACAGGGGATAGAGAAGGACTCAGAGCAGAAATCTCTAGGCCAGTGGGGAGCAGGCGTTTCGTCAGGTGAGTCCTGTGTCATAGGTGCTGGGGTGAGTGGGGGTTTGGTGAGATAGCAATAAAGAATCATTTATTTTTCCTAATTTTAAAAAGATTAACTTTTTACAGACTACTCATAAACATTTTGATAGCTTCAAAAAGATAAACGTAAGTTCCTTAACAAAGTTGTTCACATAACTCTTTTCCTTTGTGTTCTTAACCTTCATTCAAATTAGAAAGTTGAATGCAATGTCTGCAGATTCTTATTTTCTTAATTATGACTGTGTATGGAGGAGAAGGGGCATAGTACACAGAACAAAATGTAGAGCACCAGACAGCAAACGACAGTTTGGGGAGCTCCAAGACCTCACTTCGCCACAGTGACATCAATAAAACAACCAGGATCTGCCTGAATGAGCTGGGGTTCTAGCCCAGGGAACCCCAGAAGTGACAACAATGGGCTTTATGATCCCACCATCGCCATCCTTGGTAAGTGTTCCTATTAAACCCAGGGATGTGTGTGTGTGTGTGTGCTTGTCTGTGTGCGTGTGTGTGTGTCTTTCTTCTTCCTGGCACCCCTGGACTTGCCGAGTGTACATCAGTGTTTCATGAAAGCCATGGCCATGTGGTGCTAAAGTTATAAGACCCTTTTAGTCTTGTATCTTCCTGCGTTGGATACATAAAATTTCTCTAATAGGTCCAGATGCAAATGTTCAGTTGTCTCCTTGGCTCCTACCTGCAATGGCATGGGATGTCTTTTCCTTGGGAAAGCAGCTCTAGGCTCATGGAGAGAAGAGCTGCACAGGTGTAGGGTGGGCAGAGATAACTGGAGTAACCAAGTGAATTGCTAAGGTCTCCTGATAAGGAGGTAAGAGGCTGGGCACCAAAGGAACCCAGGTCTGCAGAGTCAGGGTTCCGACTGCAGAATTCTCCACATTAGCGTGAGGAGCGCGTCTCCTTCGCGGCAGCCTCCTGCTCAAATCTTCCCAGCCCTGTCCGCTGCTGGGGTCGCGTCGTGCCGTGCCGAGCCGAACCGGCAGGTAGCTCCGAGGCGGACGCCCCGAGACGAACTCGAGCGTTTGAGCAGTCGGAGCTGATCCCTCGCCCGCCAGCGATCAGAATCCATCCCGCTGACGTTCGAGCCCGTTGTCGGGAGCCACCTGGCGGCCGCTTTTATATTGTCCCTTCCCTCCTGATCTTTGACGACCTTCGCGAGGGATGTGACTCGCCCGCTAGGCAAGGGGCAGAGTTCCGGGAGGCCGCTGACGTTGGCGGCGACCATCCCGCTGATGCGGAGTGGTGGGCGCATCCTGCTCTCACCGGAGATTGAATGTGGAGAAACGTGTGTTGTGGGGCCGGCGCTGAGCTCCCTTGGACGGTTGTGGGGAGGTCTGCGCTGGTCGACCAGCACTCCCTGGTGCCCCTTGGCCCGCGGAGACCTCCCGTCCTACTACGTGTGACCAGGAGAGGATGTCCGTGCCCGACGTCGTCCTCCGTGTGTCAGGATCCTTCGGTGCGTCCTCGCCGGCATGGGGACCCGGGTCCATCCCGGTGCAGTCGAGGCGGTGGGACTGCTCACCGGGGGGCACTTCAATTTCTCCGAGTTCCACGTGTGGCCGTCACGGGGGCGAATCTTGCCCCGAGGCAGGGGCACGGGATGCGTGTCAAGAGACGTGATCCACCCGGCAGATTGAACCGGCGTCTACGCGGGGAGCTCCCGCCCCCATTCCTTGGTCGCCTCGTCAGCGTGGGCTTGCGTTTGTGCAGGGCCCCTCACCGCGGACTGTCGAGGGCAAGCGGGAAGGGCGCTAGTGGAGATGTGGCAGTCCCTCCTAGGCTTCGGTGGTCGTAGGTCGTAGTCGTTTCTCTTTGGGAAACAGGGACCGCCCGGGGCATCCGGTGATGGTCGTGAGCAGACACGAGCCTGGCCGCGATCCTGGGTTGGCGCGGTTGTCAGTAGCTTCACTGAAGAAGCTCTGCAGACAGGGAATGTCCTACAGACGCGCGGGCGGACGGGAGGACCCCCCAGGGCGAGAAATGGGACCGATGTTGGACTGGGTCAAGGCCGAGTGTCTGCGGCGTGGCAGTGCGCCTTCACCGGTGTGAGATCTGGATCCTTCCTGTTGAGGTTCACACCAGTTGCACGTCACTTGGCATCTGCAGCGGAAAGGTCGACCAGATGGCCGGATTTCGGTATTGGGGCAAGAAGAAAATTTAATGAATTAAATTTTTTTTGTTGTGAGATTCACTACAGTGTGAACATTAGTGAAATGAGAAACCCTAATGTTTACAGTAAATCGACATTACTCTAATAATTACTATATTTGCAGTTTTTTCACAAAATGTTGATTTATGAAATTTAAAATATATTTAGTACAATTTGTTGGTGATTCAAGTCTGCTAATGAGAAAACTGGAATTCTTTTGCAAGGGGGATGCCATTTAGCTTATTACAGATTCCTGTCATCAAAATTTCAGTTGTTAATCCTGACTTATAAGGAGATTTTGCATAGTTTACATATTTCATATTTGAAAATTCTTTTCACACAGATATGTACTACCAAATACTGCAGTTCATGAGCGTATGATTTTAATTGAGCATATTCATTGCTTGGAAGGAATTTATAAAATTCTGTTAGATTCTTCTATTGATATTTGCCTTTTAATATGTCATTATATTGTACATTAGTCATTTCCAATTCTGTTTGCAGTTAATTTTGAAAACATTGATTCAAGTTTATCTATCCACAGAGTATCTGATTGATTGAAGATGATGAAGGACGGTTTTGGGATGCAGAATTTTCTAAATCCTCCTGATAGTCTGGCAACGTCTCCCTCCAGCCACAAGGCCCTGTCCCACACCTTGCAGCAACCAATCTGGAAAACCAGATTCCAACCTCTGCAACAATAGGCCCCAAGGGTCAGGACTTGGTCAGTGACTCACAGCTTCATCATTTTCAGTCTTTTCCATGTAGAACCAAATGCAGGGAAAGCCAAATATATTCCCCTAAGTAATCATTTAGGACGCCCCTCTTCCTATCAGCTTGTCTCCAGCCTCCCACATGACAAGCTCTGGGCAGGACATGCCTTCCTTTTTTGCCACCAGAAAGTGTCCCCACTCTTATGTGTGCCCTGAGTCTCAGCCTGATGTGAGTGGTGGTGGCTGACTCCCATGCTCTATAGACAAGTTCTGAGTGAATAGTGCTTCTTCTCATTTGAGGGGGTGTCTTTTTTCATATCTACAGAGCTTAGTATGGCAGGAAGCAAATAAAACTCATGATATTGTTTCCCATGTTATTTAAAAAATCACATTTATTAATCACCATTTTTTAAGTTGAGACATAATTCACATACCATAAAATTCACCCTTTGAAAAGTGTAGAATTTAGTGATATATAACCTATTCACAAAATTGTGCAACCATCGGCACTAATACCAGAACATTTCATCACCTCAAAAAGAAACCCCATCCCCATTAGTCTCTTCTATTCCACCTATGCTCAGGCCGCGGCCACCACAAATCTGCTTTCTGTCTCTACGCATATGCCTATTCTCAATATTTCTTGTGACTGGAATCATACAACATGTGCCCTTTATGTCTTTCTTCTTATACCTAATATCATGCTTTTGAGGCTCATGTTTTAGAATGTATCAGTAACGTACTCCTTCGTTTGGCCTAAGAATTTTTCTTTTTAAGCCATAAGATTTTACGTACATTCACATGCCACCTGGGGTTTTTTTTGTAAAAAATATATTTTCCATTTTAACCATTTAAAGTCTAGAGTTGACTAACATTAAGTACCACTTCCCTGCCTGACCCCAACTTACCCCACTCACCTGGAGCTGTCAGTAGGCCCAGAGGACACAAGCCCAGCCATGCTGCCCTTCCTTGGAACTCCCAACGTCATCCAACCTGACCATGACCCCACTATTAGTGCCCCTCATTGTAGCAAAGAGAACTCCGGACACGGAGAGACTCTAGTGAAGAGGGCAGCTGCCCCCAGGCAAGTTGTTGTGCTTGGGACAAGGAAGCAGTGCCCTGGGACCTGCAGTCACCCAGGGGCCCCATGAGGTACAGTGCTGGTCTCCTGAGGGCGTATTCTGCTGAGGTCCCCGCCAGGCCCCTATGGAGGAGAACCAGTGAACACTTGGGGACATCTCTTGTCATTCTTTTCTCCCTTCCTTCCTTTCTTTCTCTTTTTCTCTTTCCACCCGGAAGAGGTAAAGCTTGACAAGAAAAAACTAAATGACTTTCTAGACCATCCATATTTCAGGGCTGCCTCATGGACCTGTCCTTATTTTCTCCATAAAAACCCTCTAAGGAACTAAGATGTGCTACGTGTTCCATGCACGCTCACTTGTGTACCTGCCGTGCACAGTCCTCCATCTTCCCTTCCCTCTTCCAACACTTCAGTCCCCTGTGGGGGCTTATTCAAGGGCAAAGATTGCTGTGAGTTCCAGTATGATGTCTGCCTCACCCCCTTCATGACTGTCTTGCTGACTCAATAGCCTGTGTCCTGGCTGTTCAGGAGCCCTCGTCTGTCCTCTGCTCAGGGACACTGCTCATCGTTAGCAACACCCACCTGTATTCCTCACTGTTCAAGCCCTGGGAAATCAGCTGTCCTGACCTGGGACAGCTTTAAATATAAGAAATTGCTACCTTCTACCGCTGGGGTCAAAAGGCTGGGTGTGTGGTCCAAGGCTCTCGGAGGTGTTTTGCATCCTCCCAGAATCTCCTCTCACCTCCCTAAGAAACTCTACTACCAGGACACCTCCAACCATCACCCTCCATTAGGTGCTGAGCTGTCAATATTTCCAGCCCAGAAAGACCACAGCCTGTGCTTTGCAACAGGGAAAACCCTCCCCTCTACCTCCAGTCCATCCAAGTCGCCCCCTGTTGCTCAGCTTGCACATCCCACAGACGGTTTCTGAGTCTGTTCAGCAGGCGAGGTCCCATAGGTGTCAGGCCCTGAGTCTCTTCCAGCCACCATGTTCCACCCAAACCTACATGACGAGTCCACGGTCCTCTGGGAGTGCAGGGCCCCTTCCCATGTGACTCTTCTGGCACTGTTGCTGGATCTCCTTCCTCCTTAAATCAGGGCAAGGAGCTTGGTTTCTCTGGGCCTGTGGGTGGGGAAGGGTAGGAGGGGACGAGTGGCCTAGAGAGTCCAGTCCATTCTGTATCCTGTGGGCCCATGACCCTGGTGGGTGGAAGCAGAGGGGATAATGGGACAGCGAGGATCTTGGCCTGCTTAGTGGCTCGGGATTTAGGGCACATTCAAGTGGAGGCTGAACCTACTGGAGAACGTTGGTTAACAAACAGTTTCTGCATGTGTAGGAGCTGAACCAGTTCACCAAGCTCTCTCAAAACTAACATCCATTTATAAACACTCTTACTTCTGGTAACAGGGAAAGGGCAGAGTATGTTCTCAGAAACTCCTCCCTAACCTCCTGGGAACATTCTGACAGGGTCTTTGAATATGCAACAAATGTCTGCTTTGATTAAGAAGACATTGGATGATTTGAAGGTACATTTTGGTAATGTAGAAAACTACGGTACTTCAAAATTAAAATCCTATTTTATGATTTAGAATCTACTGTACTTAGATGACTGATAAATTGTTTAATGAAGGCATTGGTAAAAATAAAAGCTGAGAGCTAAACATTTTTAACATTACTTTCTATTTTCATTAATTTTACATTATAGTCTAAAACTGTGGCATGCTTACCTATTTGTCCATCTATCTATCCTTCTCTCTCTCTCTGTAGTTTTAAGATGTTTGTCATGATTTGGTAGGTGCCAATTCTTTTGCAACACGCACACTTCATTGTGTAGGAGAAGTGGTAACATTTGTTCACAGGAGTGTAAGTGAGGAGGTGATGCGCGGGCGGGCTGGGCCACTGCAATGTGGTGAAAGAAGGACAGGTATTGTCCAGGGGGGCTGGGCCCTGGCCCCTAGGCTCCTGCTTTTATCCAGACATCTGGGGCACCCTGATTCACTCTTGACCCAGTAAACAGGGGGCCTAGAAAAGCTCTGTGAGCAGCCTTGGCCAGGAGCTCTTCATGTAATTCTCTCCATTTACATCGAGGGCATGGAATTCTCTCAAAGATCTTCAAAGTTCTCAGTTCTTCTGATTTCTATAGTCTTCGCTTTTCTTCTTGCCAAGGATGTCACTAACTAAATTAGCCTATGTATGATTAATATGAACATATGTTATTGATATATTAATAAATATTATATTAAAATAATATTAGTATATCATATTTAACATTTTATTTACATTATATGTACATATACTTATGTAATACTCTTTTATTATAATAAATGAAATTAATAAATATAAATAAGCTATTAATATGAATATATATTACACCTGCGAGTCAGGATTTGCCTCCTGGGTGCTCAACTATGCCCACAGAGCCACACTGTTTGCCTGAAAAAATGAAGACTTCAGGGCAAAGTGAAATGTGAGGGGGAGGCGGGCAGAGAAAACCCAACCTGCAATCTCAGTGAAGAATGAGGTGTGTTCTCGAGACCATCTTGAAGCACACAGTCTTAGTGAGGGGAGTGGATGCAAACACGGTCACCCGCGCCGTGCGCCCTGTCTGGAGTTGGGGGTGGAGGAAGCGTCCTCCAGGTATTTCTTCTCTGGCTCCTCCCACCGGACTCCCTCTCCTCCCCAGTCTCTGCTGCGACACTTGTGTTTTGCCACCTGGAGGTGAATTTACCCCTCCTCCACTGTTTCCTACCTCCTGTCTCTCTTTTCTTTCCCTTCCTTGAAGCTCTCAGGCCTGCTATCAGCCAGGCTGAGGCCCACAGCCAGTCATAAACACCTTCCCTGCAGCCAGCGAGCCGTCCTTGCCCCATCTTCCTCCTTTCAGAGCTGGGATAACTGGGTACCTGCTGTCATTGGAGACTTTCCCTGCTGTTAGTCTACCCCTGCCAGGTGGTCGGATGGAAAGGACAACTAAATGTGTCTCTGATTTTCCCCGAGTGTGCATGCTAGCACCGATTGGAGGTTGCTAAGGCTTGCCACCTAAGCACAGGTCGTGCGTTGGTTTAAGATATAGCCCAAAAATACAATAAGAAAAAAACTCCCCTGATAAGATTGGCATGACTAATTATATTCAGAACTTCATTGAGCCTATTCTCATACACTCAATTTACTACAGCTTTAGAGGTTTCTAACTTCTACTCAGATTTGTAAAGATTGGTCACTGGGAAATTTACTAGCTGTCATTGTATTCCAGATGGCAGAGTAAACAGGGACTAAAGGTAGAAACACCTGCAAAATACCTAATATGGTCAAAATTGTCGGACTACTTCTAAAATGTTATTGTTTAACCATCCAGACAAATGAGAAATGCCAGAGAAAAGTCAAATATAGATGTGTTTTCGTTCAGCCAAAAAGATGACAGTGAGAGGTGAGGTGAGGAAGCTGGCCCAGTGTGGGTTGTGGGACCAGGCACTTGAGACATTATGCAGGCAGCTGTGGCGGCAGCTCTACCACGTCCTCCACGGGGCTGGTCTCTCAGCCCCCCAGACGGGCAGCTTTTCTTGGTAAACTCAGTGTAAGGATATCAGCCATTCATCAGGTACTTCTTTGGTTTCACACGTGAGCAGTATCCTTGTAGCTGCAAAGTTTACAAATGAGAGCCTCTGCCATCACTAGTCTGTGCTCTGTACTCTCCTCAACTGAGGCTTCTTCTGGTGTCTATCACAGCACCTATACCACGTCCTGAGTGTCCAGGCTTACAGCGGTGCTGCTTGAGACAGGGCTGTGACATTTCCTTGTCTAGCATGTAGCAGGCAGTGCATGAACATTTATTGGGGACAAGGAGGCTAAACTGCACAAGCGTCTACTCCTAAGCTGATTCACACAGCTTGTGACTGCAGCTGAGCTCCAGAGACCTCACTGCCTGTGGTGGGCACTAAAGCTCTCACAGCTTGTTTCATCTGCCTGTTCTTTTCCCCCTGATAATATGACCCTTTTAGCTTCTCCTCCTAGAGGTTTGCATAGACCAAGTGGGAAGGACCAAAGTTGTTCCAGTCTTGTGTCAGGCTGTTAAAGCTCAACTACACTGAAAGCTCATGAGAGGTACAGTATCACGTGGGGGTGACTTTCAACAAGAGTTGTCACAGTGCCACTGACCTCAACAAGCTTATTCACTTTTTGTGTAAAAGTTTTAGTCCAATACTCTGCTCAAAAAGTGCAGAATGCACATTGTGTGAGGTTTAAGCCCTTTGCTCTTGCTCTAGGGCAAGATTTCTCAACCTGGGGATGAAAGACATTCTGAGCTGGATAATATTTTGCTGTGGGAGCCGTCCTGTGAGTTCTGGGATGTTGAGCAGCACCCCTGGCTTCTACCCACTAGCATCTCCTCCTGCGTTGCAACCCAAAATGTCTCCGGATGTAGCCACTTGTCCTCTGGGGATGGGGGATTGGGGAAAAATTGCCCCAGCTTAAAATTGTTTCTCAAGTGACACCAGTAGATTGCAAGGAAAACCAAAACAACAGCTACAAAAACAACAACAACAAATGACTCACCAAGACTTGCCAAGTGATGGAATTATGACAAACTAAAGAATAGGCTTTCATTGTGTAGTAGCTTCAGGCTATTTTTGGATTCTTCTGTGCAGATAAGACTCGAAGCCCTCCATCTCTTAGTGGTATTTGGTCCAAGGCCCCAAGATGCTTTTACCTAAAGTGTGTTTAATGTCACGCTTGTTTAATATACTACCCCAGATCTGTTCCTCTGTGTGCCTGCATCAACAGCGTGTATCTACTTAGATTATACAATGTGAGAAAACAGAATCCTCATTATTTCAATAGCCTTCAGGGTAACAACTCACAATGAACCTAAACTAATTTTACTGATAATAGTGTGACTTTGTTACCAGAATATGTAGTAAATATTAGGAAACAATGTATTTTACAGTAATAATTCCAAATGAAGTTAAAGAAATTTAATCATCATGACTGTTTACCACCAGAATCAGGTAGTGTAGCATGTTAGGTGGTGCAGCAAGGGGAAGATGACAAGCCAAATATCTCTAACATGTTCCCAACTTACTCATCTCTAAAATATGGGGCACCACTCAGGGTGCACACGGATGTGCCACCCACACTCTGGCCCAGAAAACACACACTGCCCAGCTGCTGGAGTGCCATCAACAGGCAACTTCCAGCCAAGATCCCCTCAGCAGCCTCACCCATGCATGGGTCCCTCTCAGGGCTGCCACACCCAATGGTCAAGTGCAGAGGGGCACTTTCAACACCTGTGATGGCCACATATGCTTCAGAGTCCCCATGGGCTGAGCCAAGGCTTCCTCAGGGCTTGACACCTGCTCAACTATGCCATCTGGCCAATCCTGCTCCCTCTCTGCCCTGTCAGAGAGGGTGACACCTAATTTGCACCCTGCTTGCCAAAATCCATCTTAACATTCCCTTCCAGAGAAACTGACTTGTGACGGGGGGAAAGCAGTGATGTGAGGGATTTGGGAGCTAGACAGCTCCGCAGTTGGCAGTAAAAAGGACCCCTCCACGGGCTAGGTGGGGCACCCATAGTGTCTGAAATAGGTGATGGTCCAGGTGTGCAAACTCTCACAGGTGACAGGGTAGTAATTGCTAGTCACCATCGAAACCAGCAGAGGAGCTTCCGGGTAGAAAGAAAGCAGAGAAAGCTGAACCCCCTAGCCAGACCCAGGATTTTGATAAAAGATATTTTCCCATATTGAGGTATGGGGAAGTCGTCTGGCTTATATATGAGTTAACTTGAATGTTACGCATACTAACACAGCCTGCGTGTGACGTATTCAAACATTCATTGTGCTTCTGCTTTAATTATTAAAGAAAAGAGTGCATTGACTAGAAGTAAAGAATGTCCATGTTAAAAATAAAGATGAAACACCTCCCTTCCTGGGACGCCAATGCTGAAGCTCCTTCAGTAATAAGCCTCCCTTCCCAGGTGCCAAGGCCATGCTGACTTGCTGTGTATGGGATGATCTATTCTTTGTTTGTTTGTTTTGGTTTTGTTTTTGTTTTTTTCCCTGAAACCTTAAAGGAATGTATCCCTGAATTGTTTAATGTTCTTTTTTTCTGACAATATATAAAACTGTACTGAAAACCATGCTTCCCTGGGACAGTTCCTCAGAGCTATCTGAGGGGTTGTCTTCCAGGCTATAGTCCACAGTTTGGCTCAAATAAGATGCTTTTCTATTCCTATTATAGATTGTTTATTGATTATTTTCATCAACAATTTATTAGTTAAAGTAGCCAGGCTCCAAGTCCCAGACGAGGTTAGTCAGCCACCCACCAGAGGTCTGCTAGCCCGTGGGAGGTTAGGGCCGTGAGAGGGACCCTAACTTGGTAGTGGAATTCAGGAGGATGCCCCTGAGTGTTGATGACCACACTCTTCTGACCCCTGTGAGCCTGCAGAAATGGCCAACCGTCCCTCTGGAGACCAGGTGCCGCCCCTCCATTCTGTTCTTGCAATGAGAATGAGTGCTTCGTCTCTTCTTCCTGCACAACTTCCGCCCTTTCTACTACCAGCCCTGGGGAGAAATTGGTAACCCCAAACACCCCCCCCCCAAATTGCCACAGTGCTCACATGAATAGTTGGAGGAAGTAGCTGAAGGAGCAGACGGAATGAGATTTCCCTAGAGCCGGAAAAGTGCGGCCAGATGTGTCACTTGCGGGTAACGACCCCAGCTGCCACCCTCCCTTTGGCCTTCCAGGTGTAGGGGGTCTGCCGGATCCTTGCTAAGTCTATTTTTCCCCCTTCCCGGCCCTTCCCTATCATCACCCCTTCACCTTGAATCATGTTCAAGAAATTTGATTAAAAAGAAAATGTGTTCAGCTACATCCAGTGGAAACAGTGCTATTAAGGGTACTAAGAACAAGTAGAACCTTTCCCAGGCATTGAACCACGGCTTCATCCAGTCATGCCTAAGAAGGAACCAGTTAAAAGAGTGGGATGCCATGAACAGATGGAAATCTTTACAATGACTGGAGAGTTACTCTATTTAGAAAAAGAGAAGAGTCGTTTTATCCAATCCCAAGGTCATTCCACACAAAAAGAGATAAAAAAGACCCTTTTTCCACACCAGCAGGTGGATAAAGGAGCCATCAAATTTGTACTCAGAGGAGTTGATATCACGTGTCTAGGCTTAGCTTCTCCAGGAGCTAAGCTTTGCTCCGCTGCAGCAGATAGGATTGTTGCAATTGAGGCAGAAGGAAAACAG
The DNA here is from genome assembly GCF_028564815.1 of Eubalaena glacialis. NCBI lineage: Eukaryota > Metazoa > Chordata > Mammalia > Artiodactyla > Balaenidae > Eubalaena > Eubalaena glacialis. Next base: position 569,357 of record NW_026871455.1, read on the forward strand.
CTTGCTCTGGGTGCTGCAGTCGTGAAGATGTCTGCAGATGATGCTGAGAAAGTCAACACAGCAACTGGCATTGAAACATGTATTATTGAAAAGATTGGCTGTGGCACGTAAAAGCATTTAAATAAGCCTCAGAAGGAATGCACTTGGGCTCCACATGGATGCGGTGCAATATCTGTGTTTGTGTGTGTGTGTGACAGCATGACGACAACACCCCTGTGATTATGCTGAATAAATTCAACACATGCAGAAAAGAGAACCAAACAAAAAAACAAGTGTTGCCGCCTTGCTTGGAAACAGTGCAGACGAGCTGCCCCTGTGTCCTCTCCTGGCCATCAGGCTATAACTCTCCCGAAAGAGCTTCAGGACCCAGCCAGTGTGCTGGTGGGTCTGCGAGAAGACAGATGGGACTGAATTCTCAGTGTGTCAGCTGAGGTGCCCCCATGTGAGCGTCTGGACATGAACGAGCAGGGAAGAGTCAGGTGTAGGGGCGCTGAACTGGCTGGGGGGCTTCTCTCCCAGCATCCCGGCTGAGTCAGAGCCCCTCTCAGCCCTTCAAAGGGGAGAAGAGAGACGAGGAGACGCCTCAGCCACTACACATGGACAGGCAGCTCCCAGCTCCTGCGGACTTCCAAAGCTTCATGCTATGAACTGTCTTGTAATAACTTTGTTTTTGTCATTAATGTGCTAGATATTTTTTGTAGGATTAATCTGAAAACCGGTTATTACCACCGATATCAGTATTGGAATTAGCTGCGCTAGAGACAGCCTACAGTTTAACCTAAAGTTTACAACGAAGTTTTCGCCTCAAAGTTTTAAGGAAATCAAGACGAGACGAGAATAAGACAAGACACCACAGAAACTGCTTGGTGAATGGGCTTTATATTCACTTTAAAGAAAATTATCTTTGAAAACTTAGAAACGTTTAATTATGCATATTGTTATTAGCATGAAGGTGAGAGATCAAAATGAAATATGAACCTGGATATGCTTATAGCAGTATTATGTGGTTCTGTGGTAAGCTTTCTGCAGTGTTCTCAAATAGCAGTGGAAAACCCCAAAACAGGAAATGGTGACACCTCAAAGTCATGCTGTTAAATGACAAAAGCAAGCTTCGAGGCAATACAGAGTATTTAAGACAAGTAAAAATGAAACTATATTATCTGTGAGTAAATAAAAATATATTTGAAAATGTTTTTTTTTTAAGTTGGAAGAATATATACAAAAGAACCATGGATACCTTGATACGGGTGAACAAGAAATTGTACTTTTACTCTGAATTATCCAGTTTTTTTTGTGTGTGTGTACTTGGAACTCAGGATGAACTTGAACAAGAGTGTACACTGTTTGTATTTAAAAACACGCGCACACATGCACAACTTTACATGTGATTACATAGAAATGTCTTGTCATACAGCCTAGAGTCAAGTCAAATAGTAAGTTACATGGAAGAGAATGGGTCTTTATTTAAGGATTAAAGACAGAACACACTCGAAGCACAAATAATGAAACCCTCGCTGCACAGTAGTCACTAGAACATTCCTTGAGCACTCGCTGGGTTTAAGCCAGGCTGGAAATCAGTTATTTGTCTAAAACAAGTGAGAATTTATGCCAGGTTCCTAGAACACACATGTTTAATTAACTTGGCTGCCAGTATCTCTCCGGGGAAGAAAATGTACATTTTATTCTGAAAACCCGTTTGGGCCTGTTCTATCATGGATTGGTCCATTAAAAACAAAACTCCCAGATCAATATTTAAAAATACCAATTTTGCGTACCTGAAATCTTCCTCCTTCTTAGAGCTTTTTCTTTTTCTGTCATCTGTTCAACACAGTGTAAAGTAAATACAGTCGATCTGCAGCAGGAGCCACTACTCAGGGGGCTCTGGGCTTTGGTCATCACTAGAGTTGAAATGGCAAAGAGCATGTTTGATGCAGAACTCTAAAGACATTTTGCTACTGGATAATCTGGATCTACAGAAAGCACATGATAGCCTGATACTGCTTCCTACATCTGCCACAATTTAAAATAATTTTCTAATGTTTTATTTTCTGTAACCTGAGATTGGGGATGTTGGGGAAAGAGTATAAATATAACTATTTACATAACTCATTATTAATAGAGTATAATTGGAAAGTATAATTAGACTTGAGTCTAATTCACCTTCATATCCTAGTTCCTGTGGCTCTCAGTAGACAAGGCTCAGGTTACATTCCCGTCTCATTTCTACAGACTGGACAGTAGGTGGCACCCTCAGCCAGTTTAAAAAACAGTTCACTGGTTTGGTTTGTTGTTGTTTTTTAACCAGTTTACCACACTTGGGCAGGAACCTAATCTGTTTGGTGCATAAGTGCATTAAGTCCTGGCCATTGTCACGGGAGAGTAATTTTAGAAGAGCACAAAGCCATTTAAATAGATGTGTATGAAGTATTTACAAATAACCACAGGAAGAGACTTTCCCTCTCTGTAGATCGAGATTATCCAATAATGAAATGCGTTTAGGGTTTTGTGGCTGAAATACTCTTTGCCACTTTAATTTCCGGTAATGATAAAAGTCTGCCTGTGACCAGCCTTAAACTAGTTTTTCCTTTGACCATGGCCAGACACAGAGACTTTATATAGTTAGGTTTTCTTGTCTGGGAGAAAAAAAAATTGACTTAGCTGCTCTCAAGTGGAAAACAAAGTATTAGACCTTAAAATGTTCCAGTAGAGTGCAGGTCAAACATTCCTGATTCTAGAGACTTCATAGAATGTTTTTAAACCTTTTCAGCCACCAGTCGCTCTTGATTCTGAAAGCTTACTTTACTACGTACTGTTCACAATGGAAATGTGTTGAAATCACTGCAGCTATGTTCTGCTCCAATGCACAAGGACCTCTACAGACTAGGAACAGTGATAAAATATTCTGAAGGGGTAAATCCAGGGCATTTAATTTTATTTGAACAAAAACCTGTGCACAAACACATTTTATACATGACTTCAGGGAGACCACAGGCTCCCTGGGTTCCCTAAGCCCCTCAGATTAAGAGCTCCTGACCTGGGGGTGAAAGAAAACAAAGGCACCCCTACCACCCTCCCCATTCAGACCTCTCGTCCCATCTCAGCCACACCCATGGGAAGGCAGGTGGACACTCAGCACACGTACTGTCCCAGCTGCACAGCGGTCAGACATGTTATACGAAGCAGATCCTCCGCACTGCACCTCTGCTTCCTACATCCTGCTGGCCCAGAAGGAGATTTAGAAAAAACACAGAGGAGAACATCAACTCAGCAGAGCAGGCTCGAAGCACAAGGGAGTGGAGAAACAGGAAGCACAAATCGGCACAGGGAATGACTGACTTCTGACGGTTTTGTTGACAACAGATGTGGGTGAAGCCATCCTGCTCCCTGCTGATGGCATCTCTGTATCTGCAGGCACTTTCTCTTTGCCTCGCAATGAAATGCAACTGCTTGTCAGAAGCTCGATCTCTTTTGTCATCCATAGATCCTCTTCTCCCGGTTGTCACCTCTGTAACCCAGGACTGTATGCTGATTGTTTCGTTGGTTGTTAACACTTCTATAAACGGAGATCTAACTGCCAAGAGTTCAACATCCCAGTGGTCTGTGAGGTCCCTCCACAAATTCAGTCCCCAGAGTCATCTCTGAAGTAGGTAAAAATGCCACAAACTCAGGATTGAAGATATTATTGTGGGAACATGAAATAAATTTAGAACCTTAGAAAGTCTAATTGTAAAGGTATTTGTTTTCCTTTAAAGTCTGATAAGAAAATGACCCTCTTGCTTATCTTGTCTAAAGAATAAAGATGGACAGGTACTTACTGAAGAAAAGCTACAAAATTTGAGACTGAAAATGGAATTAAAAGCGAATGGTCTCATGAAGAATAACTACTCTGGGTTTGAGAAGTTAAGAGGAAAAACAAATTGATTCAAGAAAAGATCTTATTCTTAGAGCTGAGACCGTATGCCATTTAGTCAAATTTCTTTTTCTGAAGGCCAGATCGCCTTGCACAGGCTTGTACAGACACAAGGCTGCAACTATCTTTTTTGTTGATCTACAGAGGGGTCCACAGCCACCACTCCAGACCACCGCGTTGCGCAGCACTCGAGATGCTCAGGACTCTGTCCTACGTATCCCTGGGGAGTGACTCCCAAAGGGTCCATCCACTGGGCCTAGTTCTACATGTTTTTAAACACACTTTAAACCTCTGAAGAGAGCTCTCCTCTCTCCCACATGAAATATCCCTTCCCGTGTCACATCTCTTCACTGTCAACATGGTTGCTGGTGTTACAATCAGTCTTAAGATATGGTCTCCTGACTAATATTTCTTATTATAATAAAGTCAATGGTTTTATACAATATCTTACTGGCATTATTAATATGTCAGATGCAGAGAAAGAATTCAAGTATTAAGGCATATAATTGTCCTCCAGCCATATGAATTATCTAAGTATTGTCTCAACTGATAATGAATGTACAGAGCCTTTTCATAGGGAAAAATGGGACAAAAGGTAAGAAAATTAGATCATGCTTAACCCATAAAATTAGCAGTGGTAGATGTTCTTTGAAAAGAAGAACACAAAGGATTATGAATCAGAAAACTGCTTCCAAAGTGAAAGAAAATGAACAAAAGCAAGCAGAAAATTCTCATGAGTAGACATTTTAGAGAAGCTGGATAATCTTTCTGGTAAAACAAATTTGACTTTCATCAGTTGGTAGAAATTGTGCTATAACTTTTAATCTTTAGAGGTTTAAAAAAATTTAATGTCCACATTTCTGAGAAGTTGATAATACGTGTACAAGGTTCAAGACCCTAAAAATATTAAATACTTTATATTGTATTCTGTCCCCTGCCCTTGCCTAGGACCCCCTGTCTTCAAAGTCAGCCACTGTGGTTGATTTCCCAAGTATCATTCCAGAGTGTCTTTTTATGTGAATACAAGCAAATGTGAATAGCTATTTTTCCTTCACTCCACATTTTCATACATAAATAGTGTATAATGTTTCATTATATCTTCCTTATATTCAGTTGACAATATTTGGGGAAAAAAGTTTCTATCAGGACTTGTTTCCTACAAAGCAGTCAACTGAGTCGATGATGTAGTATAATGCATGTTGCCAGTCAACATTGGGATAAACACTAATATTCAACCATCTTTTGACATTACAAACAATGCTGCAATGCATAACTTTGGCCTATGTTATTCTACTGCTAAAATATATATAGGATAGTTTCTAAAGGATTTGTAGCCTCAAGTATTTGTAACTGAAATAGCATTTGATAAGATGTTACCAGTAAGATAGCAGGTACTGAGTTTTTCTGAGGAACGTAGAAATGGTCATTTTTCTTTACTTTATTATAAATTCAACCTCTCCTCTACCAGATTTCTCCTCAATCTGTGTTTAAAAACATTTTCCAACCTCTTCTACCCTTGTGACTTCTCTATAATCTGTTCTTCTTCTTAGCAGTGTCATTCATTTTCATGCCCACGACAGCCTGACATGGTCCCTAACTGCTGTCTGCCCGTCTCTCTTTGTCCATCATTGCTCAACCCACTCCACTGTAGATAGAGTCAACATGGCCAGACATCTTGTTGAGTATGAAAAAATGGATCAAGGATGATTGTGACTCACTGAGCCTGGATGACAGGAGACATCCAGAGGGAAGTTTAAAGTAGCTGGGGAAGGAGAAGAGGATTTAGGTTTCATCCATGGTCATCATTCAGGGGAAGATGCTACTGAGCCTTTACATAGGAACAGGAGATGACAGAATTGGAGGCAAGTACTTGCAATGGCCCAGAAGTTACAGCTGAACTGAGAGGCAGGGACTCCAACGGGAAGAGCAAGGGAGAGAACACAGTGAGTTGGGAGGTCCAGGGGGCGATAATTTGTGGGGCAGGGCATCCAAAAGGAGGGAGCTACCAGGAGAGAAAACTCCACAACTTCCTGATGATGCCTCTGGGTCTCTGTCGAGTACCAATCTGAGCACACACAGGTGGAATTTCACAAGTCTGAGCAGGAACAATTTCTGTGGAAAGAACAATTACTGGAGAACTGTACATTGAATAATTTCCAAAGTTCATGTATGGCTGAGAATCCTCACCAGCCAGAGTGAAGAAACCTCCTTGAATACATGGAGCATTCAATTAAGACACAAGAAATTGTGCATATTAGAAGTGGAACTGATCACAAGCCCTAGAATAAAGGATACCCTAGGACTGTACTAAAGGATACTCTAGAACTGTACTAACAAACGTTAAAAATAAGACTTGAAAGAGTCTAAGTGATATGCAAGTAATCGTTTCCTACCAGAAAAAAAATTTTTAAATTAACACTTTAAAAAACATAGGAAAAAACCGCACTTCTATAACCCAGGAAACTCCAAGAGATTTAGGGACCTTGTGTGAGACCCCAGGTCAGATAGATATATATTTTTATATATACATTAGAATATTCAAGAAATTGACTACTTTCTGGAAAAATATGAATTCTCAAGACCAATATTTAAAACAACTAAAGCAAAAGAAAAATAATCAAGGAAGGATATAAAGTAAAAATTTTCAACAATTACATCTGAAAATCACGTATGGGCTATGCAAGTAAAAAAAAAAAAAAAAACAGCTGACTACAAAATTAACAAATAGTTTCAGAGAATCAAGAATAGAGGAAATCTGTGTTTTATGAAAATAATTTAACCCTGATATCAGACATAAATGATACGAAACAAAACCACACACCAATTGTACCTGTTGGTGGGATTGGACATTGATACAGCCACTATGGAGAACAATATGGCCGTTCCTTAAAAATCTAAAAATAGAACTACCATATGACCCAGCAATCCCACTACTGGGCATATACCCTGAGAAAACCATAATTCAAAACGACACATGCACCCCAATGTTCATCGCAGCACTATTTACAATAGCCAGGGCATGGATGCAACCTAAGTCTCCATCAACAGATGAATGGATAAAAAATATGTAGTACATATATAAATGGAATATTACTCAGCCAGTGAAAGGAATGAAATTGGGTCATTTGTAGAGACGTGGATGTACCTAGAGACTGTCATACAGAGTGAAGTAAGTCAGAAAGAGAAAAACAAATATCGTATATTAACGCATATATGTGGAATCTAGAAAAATGGTACAGATGAACCTATTTCCAAAGCAGAAGTAGAGACACAGACATAGAGCACAGATGTATGGACACCAAGGGGGGAAAAGGGAGGTGGGATGTATTGGGAGATTGGGATTGACATACATACAGTACTGTGTATTAAATAGATAACTAATGAGAACCTGCTGTATAGTACAGGGAAGTCTACTCAATGCTCTTTGGGACCTAAATGGAAAGGAAATCCAAACAAGAGGGGATATATGCATACATATAGCTGATTCACTTCGCGGTACAGCAGAAACTAACACAACATTGTAAAGCAACTATACCCCAATTTTAAAAATCCTATTTTATTAAAATACTAATTAATAATATATGAATTGTTGAATGCTAACGGACGATTTCAGATTATGAGATTTCTCAATAGTTAATGAAAAGACGCTGAAAATCCTTAAAAATATAACAGTTCAAAGGACAAGAATCATAAAAAAAATGCACAAAGCAACTGACTTTCTACTTTTAAGATATAGAAAGTATATGTATAAATCTCACCCATAAAAAAGCAAATAAAATTTAAAATAAATATATTTTAAAGGAATATAGAGAATGAATAAGTAGAAAAAAATCAAATTTACAAAATACCATTTAAAAAGACCAAAAAAAAAAAAAAGAGAGAAAATGTCATGATTCTGTACAACACCAAATATTATAGAGATATCTACCTTTCTCGATTTTAATTCTCATAAACTTCCAATCAAAATCCTAGTGTGTTGTTAAGAAAGAGATAAAGATTTAGCTGAAAGTCAAGCTAGAAAATTTTTTGAAAACAATGAGTGAAACGTGCCTTACTAATTATATATATAAAGCTAAATTAAGAGTGTGGTTCCAATACAGAAAAAGATAAACTAGTGTCGACTTAAAAAAAATGCACAACGTGAGAGCTGCAAGTTAAGCTTTATTTGGGGCAAAATGAGGCCTATAGCCCAGGAGACAGCATTTCAGAGAGCTCTGAGAAACTGCTCCAAAGACGCAGGGGGAAGGTCCGTATATATGTGATTTCGGTGAAGGGGGAGTACATGCAATCGAGCACATATATGTTTTGCAGAATGTTTCTGTTAGTCTCGTGAAGGTTACTGCTAGTCTCGAGGAGCAGACCTCACCATGAAAGATCTTAGTGTTTTTCTAGATATGAGGGGATACAAGAATTGGGCTCCTAAAATCTTCTCCTGAAAGTATCTAACTCTCTGAAGAGCTTTCCTGCCAGTTTCCCCAGAGCACAGACGGCCTCATTTCTGCTCTCCACCCTGAACTCTTTTCAGGGGGTGTTGAAGGTCAGTGGCTGAAGCAGCTGCACCAGCACATGATTTAATCCTTGTCGAGGTAGATGACAAGTGCCAATTTGTAGCTGAGACTAGCATTACCCTAAATGTAGATTCTAGGATGAGAGCCTATATGATAAATGTATTACAATCAATAGAAGCCATTATGGACCATACAATAAGTGGTGATGAAAAACTGGGTAGTTAGTTTTCTTTAAAAAGTATTTACATCTTCACTCAAAACCATACATAAAAATAAATTTGATATAAATTTAAACAGGGTTTTATTTAAATATATATATATATATATGAGATTTCTAGATGGGAAAATCTGATACATAGAAAGGATAGAAGAAAAATTACATAAAAATGGGAAACTTCAAGAGGTTAATATTTATATAAGTTAATATTTTTAACATTAAAACATTAACACAAATTGATTTAAACACAAAGAATAAAACAGATGTGAAACACACACACGAATGATGTGCACAGAAAATTCCTTTGATTCAACAAAAATACAAACATAAAGCATTGATCTCACAAGTGAAAAATAATACAATCCTTTCTACCTTTAGGAAAACTCTCAAAACATGGTACAATTAAATCAAAATGGTGAACTGCCACATACATAAATTGGTACATTTCTAGAAAGCAGTTTTTAAAGGTGTGTTAATAAACCTCTTGTAACTCCATCTTTAGAATTTTACTACTAACAGGGGGGAAAATGATATGGGGACGTGTTTTTCCATAGACAAGGTATTCAAATACTTTACTTTTAAGATGGAAAAATTGTGAAGAGCCCTAAATCTACAATCTAAATAGCAAGGAAATGGTTAAACTATATTGCACATGTTCCTGACATAACATTATTCAGGCATTATCATAATGTCTATGAAGATATTAAATACAGGTCAATAAATGCATCATAGCAGCTACTATTTACATTACATGTTGCATACGTTGAACCCTTAACTTTGGGAATCTAATTTAAATCCTTAGAGCAGACCTGGAAGGTGGGTTGTGTCATCTGCAAATCAGATGCCCAAACCCGCATTCTTTCAATGCATTGCTCCCAAAATTATATATTACATTACATTATATATACATGGAGAGAGAGAGAAATCAACAATATTTACATGTGAGTTTATTAGGAGTGTAAATATATAAAAATGTTACTAGCTCTTTCTTTGCGATAGAGATGTGCATGATTCTTATTTTCTTGGTACTTTATAAATTTTGACAACACATTACTCACATAATCAGGGTAAAAACCCATTTAAAAACGATGAAGCATCCAAAATATAGATGAAAATTTCTGGGATATTATTTTTAATTAGGTAAAAATTTATTGATATTTCTTGGAGTGCATTTATTTTAGAGTTGTTTAATCAAAGTAAGTTGAAGATGTTGTTAAGACAGTGTGGGGCTCCAGAACAAGAAATGTTCAAACACTGGCTTTAACCATCTCAGATAGTCAGGGTCATTACTTTTTAAAATCTAAAGTTAGAGAGCAGGGACTATAGTGCCTCTGGAACTACTAACCCTCCTTTATGGATTTTCATATTTCAAAATGTTGTTCTCCACACCTATTGAAGCTCATACTACCTTAGCATTATATTATAATATTCTATATTTAACCATACAAAAGCCTACAGTTTTTTTGATTGCATAATCTGAGAACTGAATTCATTAAGAGAAAATGACTCAACGGAACATGGAAGCCAAGGTAGGCTTTACACCTTAGTACTCCTTTTTTCCATAATGTGTTATATTAATTATTTACAAATAATTGTTAAAGACCCTTTGCTTCAATTCCTCCAACTGCAGTTCGTGATCCTTAGGGATCTCCAGATTTAAGGCCATATATGCTCTTTCATAGCCATCTTGTAGAAAGATATTAATACATTGTCAGAGTTGCAATAAGGTATTGCTCTAACATGTGTGACATACAGGGAACAATTTGAACATATTCTGAATCTCACTTGTGTTCACATGTAATTTTGTCCAGAGAAACAGTTGGTGAATGGATGCACAGCTGCACCCAGAGGAACCTAGCCAGGTGGAAAAACACAAAACACACACTTGCACACACCTCAAACAGCTACCCCACTCACATCAGATGTTACAGCTTTTTATGGGATTTCAAATCATCCTTCTCTCACTGCTTCACATTCATCCACAAGCTGCAACCCTTCTGCCACCCAGATTAACCAGCAAACTGCAGGCCCTTTTCAAGATAAAGTGCCATATTTGTTGTGGGTAAATATTTAACAATTTAGCACATATAATTACACTACTATTTTTAATAGGGTTTGTCTTAGTTTGGGCTGCTGTAACGAATATACCATAGACTGGGTGGTTTTGACAACAAACATTTATTTCTCACAGTTCTGGAGGCTGGGGAGTCCAAGATCAAGGTGGCAGCACTTGTCTGGTGAGAGCTGTTTCCTGGAGAGGTATTCTCTGGGTGAAGAGCAGACAAAGCAAGCTCTTGGTTGTCTTTTTATATGGGCACTAATCCCATTGATGAGCGCTCCACCCTCCTGACTTAATTACTTCCTGAAGTAACATCACATAACTTCCAAATAACATCACATTGGGAATTGGTCTTCAAAATATTAATTTTCAGTGGACAGAAACATTCAGTCCCTAGCAGGGTCTTATTTTTTAATGTACCAATGACAGTTTTTGAGTATTGGGCCCTAAACCCATTTCCCTACAAGCCCTGTGGTTTTGGTTTTTTTGTTCCTGCTTTTCATTTTAAAATAGATTTTTTTTCAGTTTTATTGTGGTATAATCATGAAACCTTCATACTGTTTTCCATAGTGGCTGCACCAATTTACATTCCCACCTACAAGTGCACAAGGATTTCCTTTTCTCCACATCTTAACTAACACTCATTCTTTTGTGCTTTTGAGGGCAGCCAGCCTAATGGGTGTGAGGTGATATCTCACTGTGCCTTTGATTTTTATTTCCCTGATGATTACTGATGTTGAACATCTTTTCATGTATTGTTGCCCATTTGCATGTCTTCTTTGGAAAAATATCTATCCAGTTCTTCTGCTCATTTTTTAACTAAATTTTTTTTTCTTTTTGTTATTATTGTTTTGCTATTGACTTGTGTAGGTTTTTATACAATCGGCATATTAACCCCTTATTAGATATTTGCAAATACTTTCTCCCATTACATAGTGTGCCTTTTCACTTTGTTGATGGTTTCCTTTACAGTGTAGAAACCTTTTAATTTTATGTACTCCCACCTGTTTCTTTTGGCTTTTGCTGTCTTTGTTTCTGGTGTCAAATCCAAAAAAAAAAAAAAAAAAAAAAAAAAAAACATTGCCAAGACCGGTGTGAAGGAGCCAGTCCCCTATACTTTCTTGTAGGAGTTTTATGGTTCCAGATCTTACATTTTTCTTCACTTCACTTTCAGTTGATTTTTATGAGGGGTATAAAATACAGATCCAGTTTTATACATTTACATGTGGCTGCCAGTTTTTCAAGCAAAATTTATTGAAGAGACTATCCTTTCTCCATTGAGTATTCTTGACCCTGTTGTCAGACATTAGTTGACTGTACATGCAGGGGTTTATTTTAGATTTCTCCATTCTGTTCCATTGGTCTTTGTGTCCATGTTGATGCAAGTATTATACTGTTTTCTTGACTATAGCTTTGCATTGTAATTTGAAAGCAAGAAGTGTGATTCCTCCAACTTTGTTCTTCTTTCTTGGGATTGCTTTAGCTATTCAGAGTCTTCTGTGGTTCCACAGAAATCTTAAGATTGTTTTTTCTATTTTCGTGAGTAATACCATTGGAAATTTGATACATTACATTAATTATTTTAATTACATTAAATCTGTATGCAGATTGCCTTGGGGAGAAGGGAAATGTTGCCAACATTAATTCTGCCAATCTATGAACATGGAATATCTTTCCATTTATTTTGTAAACACATGTACCTAAATCTTTGCCAGCATTTCTGATTATTTTCTTTTCTTTTCTTTTTTTTAAACATCTTTATTGGAGTATAATTGCTTTACAATGGTGTGTTAGTTTCTGCTTTATAACAAAATGAATCAGTTATACATATACATATGTTCCCATATCTCTTCCCTCTTGCATCTCCCTCCCTCCCAACCTCCCTATCCCACCCCTCTAGGTGGTCACAAAGCACCGAGCTGATCTCCCTGTGCTATGCAGTTGCTTCCCACTAGCTATCTATTTTACATTTGGTAGTGTATATATGTCTATGCCACTCTCTCTTTATATGTATTCTCAGAAGTAGAATTACTAGCTCAAATACCGTAAGTATTTTACAATTTTAAACGCATATTACCAAATGATGCTCCAGAAAAAAATGGTACCATATATATTTTTCCAATCCAACATCTAAGAGTGCTGGTTTCACTGCATCCTCACCACCTTTACCTTTGCATTTTTTACTGACACCTTGCTAGTCAGATATTCAAAAATAAATAAATAAATAAATAAAGTTACTTTCACATCTGGATGAACTGCTTATGGAGATTCTGACTAATGGGAAATTCTAAGGAGGATAATTTTAAGTGTTTAGATATGATTTTAGTTAATTGTAGCTGTTTCTTCCCTACAAAATTATTTTGGGGGTTGAATACAGGAGCGTGCTTTTCTATATTTTCTTCCTGGGGATTGAAGCCTCTGCCTGTCACACTGTTGCTCCGACTTTGTACTTTACTATTGTTCTCCCACTACCCTGCCCTGTCGCCTCCCCTAGCCAGAGACACTGTTAGTAACGGAGTTCCACCAGCAATTTGCCAGCGAGTGTAATGAAAAGCACCCACAGGCTGATGATTTTCATCTGGGTCCTGAAATATGAATTAATGTGATTTGTCTGGAAAAACTCTCATAAAACATGAACTCTGTTAGGGTGTGGGTGGGTGATGAGAGAAAACAGTGAAAACTGTGTGTGGGGGGCAGAGACATCCATTTGGCTCCCAACAGCCTGGCCCACTTCTCTCCTAGAGCAACTGAACACTCGATATTTAACTGAGCGCGGGGCTGCCCGAGACTACAGACGTTCCCGGCCTCCTGTGCAGCTGGGTTACTTGTGTGACTAAGCTCTCCCTCCAAGATGGAAGGAAAGAAATTTGTGCAACTTGTAGGATATTTCCTACATGGGAGAGGCAGGCCTTACTTTCTCCTTCTCCCTCTCTCCTATTTCACAAATGTAAACACTGAAACTGTAGCTCCATCCTGCTCCATGTCCACCCCGGAGGAGGCCAACTCCCCTAGGATGACAGAGCATCAGGGATGACAGAGAAGCTTCCTGAAGTAGGCTTGCGAGAGCAGCCCCGGACTGCCTGCATCCAGAACAGAATGTGAGAGAGATGTAAACTTCTGTTTGGCATAATTACGTGGGGGGCGGGGGGATGGGGCTGTGTGTTGCAGCAACTGAACTCTAACCAACACAGGAATCCTGGAAGGGGGTCCTCTCTGCACTTCCCATGGGTCAGGCTGCTCCAAGGACCACAGCTGTGTGATACTTTCAGCTCTCCCTTTCATGGGTGGTGGGGGTCAGCCAAGCTCAGCAACAATGCAATATCCTCTCCAGGTGCTTTTCCGGAAATCTACTGGGTGAAGATGGATGCTCTGAACACAAGGAATCTGGAGCTAATATTTTCCGGGGATACGGTCTTGTTCTTTCCCCCAGAGCGTGCACCCTGGCGCTCTCCTAAACACATAGCTTGTTTTGAAACGTGCTGTGCTGTTTCCCTGCTGATACGTGCAGATTCTAAATAAATAACTCAGGGCACAGTCCATCTTACGTCTGTTGTAACTTGAATGTTGCTGGAAAGATGAGTTTAGAACTAAGTCCTGTGCTAAACCAATACATTTAAGAGCTTAATTTGGAAAACCAAAAAATTCCAATTGCGTTATCCATCAACAAAGTAGGACTCAACTCAAGCCTTGGCCTGAGCTCCCCATACAAGTGCAGGTGTATGGGACTTCCCAGGTCTCTGGTCTTGTCCATGTAACTTCTCATATACTCTCCAGCCTTACAGACCCCAAAATTTTATGTTGAAAAGACAACCTAATATATAATAAAATATTAAAGTGATTGAGAACATTATAAAATGTTTCATAGTTCATTTGTTCTTTATTTGTTCATGCTTAATTATCTACAGAGTGTCTTTTCTTTCGGGACTGGTTTAAAATATAGTTTATTAATAGGGAATATGAGGTAAAGTAAGGCTAACGGATCACTAGACGACTGTCACTGAAAAGATGGTTGGTTACTTGCAGCTCCCAAGAGGAGGCGACAGGCCACACATTGGTCAGCAGGCAGAGGGAGCGAGGGGAATTTGGGACAAGTGCTTTTTCTGTGATTCCCCAGGAAGGAACAGTGAGGAGGGTGAGCAGATTCAGGACTGACTATCCTGTAGGATGTCAGGGGCTGTCCCTGGTGTCTGGGTGATGAGGGAAGGGAGACAGTGGCCCTGAGTGTGAGAGCCACAGAGGAAGTGGATGGTGAGAACTCTGGATGGATTGCTTTGCATTTGAAAAGCAGGCCTTGGATTAGTCTGAATTCAGGGAGGCAGGAGAGGAGGGACCCAGAGGCTGAGGCAAGGGGACCCAGGCCTGGCAAAAGATTGTGTAGAACAAGGCGAGCCCAGCCTGTGCAAGTGAGGAGATGTTAAAGCGTCAGGTTTACAGAACCTAGGAACTTGGTCCACACGAGGGCGCAGCTTAAACGTCACCTCCTCAGAGACACGTCCCCTGCCTGTGCATCTGCAGTGACAGCCACTCCCACCCACGTGTCCCAACCATCACCCACCTCATTCCTGCGCAGCACCCAGGGCCGGCTCTGTCAGCACCCAGTGTGGCTGCCCCACCCGGAGGAACTGTCTTCACGGGGTCCAGAACTGCGAGCTCCTCTGCCACCTCCGTCCCCTCTCTCTGCCACCCCAACCCCTCCCCCGCCCTGCTCTCCTGCTTCCCCTGAGGCCTGCCCTTCCCTGCACAGCGCCGACCCTTCTACACGCTGTTTGGCTTACACGCTGTCACCTTCCGCAGCGTCAGCTCCATGGGAGCAGCAGGGGTGTTTCTTTCAAAATTGTTCTTGTTTTTGTATGTTTTATTCTCTGCGCTGGCTACAGCCCAGGTCAGTGTGGAGCCCGAGGTAGAGACTCCATAAACACTGAATGAGCAGCTCCTATCACAGCCTGGAACGCGCCTTTTTGTGATTTCCTTGTTGGGTGAGTCTCTGTCTCCTCGGGACTGGGAATCCCTTCCCCCAGCACAGGCCTGGCACACAGCAGATGCTGGATAAGCATTTTGAGGAATGAATATGCCACTCACTGTGCTTAACACAAGGACCCAACAATGATGAACCTTGTTGCTGCCCTCAGGGGACAGTTAAAATCAAGACAACAGCCCCAAAGGAGTGGATTAGTAAGAACCATGTCATCAAACTGCGACTTAAATGCACTTTTGGCTCCTCCAGAAACGGAATTTTAATCCAGTGGATCAGGAATCCTCTCATCAGCACTAGCTAAGTCATCTGCCTGGGAGACCCCTGCCATCCCCTAATGCAAAGAAACCTTGCAAAACCCCACAGGATTCTTTGCCCAGTACAGCTTCCTTGTTTCAGCTCCCTTCTGCCTATAAGCGTCTTTCATTTTGTGCAACTCCTCAGAGCTCTTTCTATCTCCTAAATTGAATGCTGCGTGATTCATAAATCTTCAAATAAAGCCAGTGATTGTAAAATTTTACTCAGTCGAATTTTATTTTCCTTTTTTCTTTTAATGAAGCTTATAGTTTATTCTAAGGTTATATTTTGCTTTAAGAGATTGTCCTAGAAACAGTCGGGTTTATTACTGCTATGTAAGAAACTATTACAAAACTTTGTGGTTTGACGTATAATTTATTATTATTTCTGCTAGTTCTGTGGGCTGTCTGTGCTTAATTGCGTGCTTCTTGCTTAGAACTCCTGGTGCTGCTGCAGTTGGAAGGCAGCTGGGGCACCGTCACCGAGAGGCTCCAGCAGGCCACTCACAGGGCTGGCTGGGGGTCACCTGTGCTGTGGGCCAGAGTGTGCACGTGACCTCCGCACGTGGCTTGGTTTCTTCACAGCAGAGCCTGTGTTTCCAGGGACCACTGTGTATCAGCAGCAGTCTGAGTAAAGAAAGGGGCAGTGACCTGATCTCTTATAAGGCCGTTTCGGGACTGACCCAAAGTCTCCTCTACAATTCTCTACGGGTCAAAGCAGTCACAGGCCAGGCCTGATGTGGAGTTTGGAGAAACAGACCACTTGTCTCCTCGGGGTGGGGTGCCTTGTTTTGTATAAGGAAGGAAGGAATTGAAGGTGGCTGCCCTTTTCAGATAAACCACCACGAAGATTCTGTGATGAATGCTACAACTGGGCAACAGATGCCAGGGTCCAATACAGTCTACTTGAGCTCTTGGAGTCCAGCAGGTGAAGCACATGAAAAAAAACAATTCCAGAACCTTCCATGAAGGAGGAAATGTTGTGGGACTTGTCCTCACTATAAACACTGAGAAACTGGGCAAAACATTTAAAACAATTTTTACGGTCATTGGACAATAGGAAGCAGAGGAGAATGGGGCTGGTAGGGACCATCCAGGGACAATATTGCTGCTTCCTTGGCGTTGTGTTCCTAAGGACCTTGCAAGTCTACGCAGGATCTGAGCTTTGTCTAATACACAAGAGCAACTCTGTGATGTTCAGAGTGAGGGGACGGGTGGGTAGGAGTTAGCACAAACAGGGCTCAGCTTTGCAGGGTTCATAATCTGAGACCACAGAAAGATAGGCGGCTCCCAGTGGTCCCAGAAGACGCCCACAGTAGGGGTCTCTATCCACACACGAGGACCATGGACTCGTCACATGAGGTTTGGGTCCCTGGATGAGCCCCAGCCCCGAACACCTAGTGTGCGCTCATTTGCTGAATGAAGATGCAGAAACTCTCTTGGAGATGGAGGATGTGAGGAATGGGTGCGGCTTGGATAGACTGAGGGTGGAGGAAAGAGTTTTTTAAGTTCTAGAGATGGGAATGAGGTCTTTCCGGGCTACAAATGCTGCTACTTCCGCCCAGCCTCCATCAAGTGGAAGGTAGTTGTCAGAGGTGTCCTGAACATGGAGTTCCTTACATCAGTGGGAGGAGAGATTGATTGGGAGGATGTGAAATGCCCCTGAGACACTTGGACCTGACACCCACCCATGTGACCTCAGCTCTGGGAAGTAGCAGCATAGCATATTTACGGTTGTCCCCAAATCAGGAAAGCAGCTGCTTTCCTTGGGTCTAATTTTGCATGTTTATAATTACAGTGAGAAATTTCCAGAAGAGCAAGATACAAAGACCTTCAGGAGATTGTCCTTCTGACCCCTTCTTTCTCGATCTAGGGCAATGCTCTATGACCCCCACCTGTCCCCCCATACATTCAGTGCTCACTCACCCAGCACATGGCACACATTCACTGAGGCCTTACTGTGTGTCTGACCTGGTCCAGACACCAGAGGACAGCAGTGGGTGAAACAGATGGAGGGAGATCCCAATTCACATGCAGGTGACAGACTTATGGAGAAAACAGATTAAAAAACAGAGATACACAATATCAGGAGGCGATATGTACCATAGAGAAAAGTAAAGTAAACTTTTGAAAATTCCTGAAGAAGTTTAGGGAGCTAACATGTAGAAGACAAAGTGTTCTAGGCTGAGAGAATAGCAAGTGCAGAGGTCCTGAAGTCACCATGGACTGCATGTTTGAGAGTCTTAGTTTTTAGCTGGAATCGTTGTCTTGTGCTCAGTCTGTTTTGCTTTTATTTCGAAGCCTTGATTTCATTTTCCTAGCTCATTAGCTTGAGGTGGATCAAAAGAATCTGGTAAATTCAATTCCAGTGACTTATTTCAGCAAATTCTACTCCAGAGATTCAAAGTGGAAACGTGAATTTGGGCGCAGCACTCTGTTAGCAACTAGCAGGCTGTTCACTGAACCCCCATGATGACTGTAGTTAGTAAACTTCCTCAGTGTCCTCAGGCCCCCTCTGCTCCACTTCCTCCCCATCTCATCTGGGTCAAAGCTCTGATCCTGCCCCTCTGTCACACCTTCATTTCCTGGGCGTAGCTCATCTGTCATCTCTGCCCGAAATTCTCCCAGGTTTCTCAAAGTCCTAGATCCCAAACTGAGTTCATCCCTTGTCTCTTCTTGTTGAATCCCTATCAGTGAGGGAACCCCTTGATGGCCCCACCCTCAAGCTCTAAGACACGACCTCTGCCCCATCCTCCCCCCTTGCATCCCACCCCATGATCCCATTGTTGCAGCACTCCCTGTCATTCTCTCCTTCCACCTTTCTATCTTGAGCTGCCCACCACCCTCTCCCTCGTCAATAGGTCCCCTTGAGATGAGCACAATTACACATGGGATCACTGAGACCACACAGGCAGGTGTTGCTGGGAATGTCAGGCAGTATCCCAGAGCAGAGGACAGACGAGGCCTCCCTGAGAAGGCAGAACACAGGGCATCGTGGTGTCAAGACAGCCATAAAGGGAGTGAGGCAGGCATCACGCTGTAGCCCCTCCCCACTGATCCCCCATTGTGCCCTGTTTCCAAGTTTGCAAACCCTCAGTGGGCCAGGCCTCCTTGTCTGTGTTAGGGGGATGGCATACATTAGTGTATCTATCCACTCATTCATTGATCTTGTACTTGGGTCCTGCTCAGTGACAGTCTTTGGCTAGATGATAACTCATCCTTGAAGAGCCTCTTCATATATCACCTTCTCCACGAAGCCCTTCTTGAACAACACCCCTTCTCCTGGCTGCCTCTGGCCTCATCTGGGACACCATCGCCCTCAGTGGTGTGATCATGCTTTGAGTAACTCTCCTGCCTGTGAGCTTTGTGAAGACAATGGTCCAGAGAGAGAAAGGATCTTGAAAAACTGTGATGACTAAATAACTGAATACATAAAAGGTTTAAACACAGGACATGTGTAGAGTAAGTTCACCAAAGTTTTATTCTTTCTTCCTCCTCCTTCCTTCCTTCCAGGACTAGGAGCCCAACGGTTCTTCTTTCACCCTCACCTCATGTAGAACTTCAACGACCAGGATGATTTTTACCTTTTGTGTACTTTCACACTTTGAAAACATTCCATGGCTGTACTAATCAAAATTGAGAAAATTATACCTTGAAGGGCAGACATCCTCTAGTGGTGTCCGAGCCAAAACAGGACGATATAAGAACAAAGGATATTGAGGAGGAATTGGCTTGGGCCCCCCGGGCAGCAGCAAGTAGGGAAACAGAAGCAGAGGGAGGAAGTTTCCACCCCGTACCCACCGTGACACACCTGTCCCTCTTTGTACTGAGCTATCCTGATTGTGATTACCTGCAGGTGGACGTGTCTCCTGGCAGATGGCGTGGCCTTAGGGGATAGCATTAGAAGTCACTAGACTTCAGTTCGAAGACCTCTGCCTGACCTAGGACAAGTCTTCGGTGCCTTGGATCCCCTGTTTGTAATCTTAAGGAATGTGATAGCAAGGCTGCGTACATGAGCGTCCAGAGGTGGTGGAGGCTGGGTGCCTGGCGTTGGTCACTGGGAGATGCTGCTGCCCTGTTAGTGCTGCCCCTGGAGTCCCAGCCTGGAACACGGCTGTGTGTGTGGAATATCCAGATGGAGCCATGAAGGCACCAGAGAGACAGTGTCACTCTGTGTCCGGGCAGCATTGAACTACAGAAGACTCGGCTTTCCTCCAGTCCCTTCCAGCTGCTCAGCCCTGCTGCCACTGGCCACATACCCTGTCTGAAAACAATCTCCTGGGAAGTCAGAGTCACAGCCTGGTGGCCTGGCCCCCAGATGGCTGAGGGTGTGTCAGGAGCAGTTTGCCCACAGGAGGCTGGGGCCCCAGTGCTCTGACATGAGCTGAGGAGTGGAGCTGGCATGGCAGGTCTACACAGCATGGGGTATTGGGTGCCTGGTCTGGGCTGCCATCATCCTGGTCCACATCACCATGAAGTCACCTGCCAGCTTCTGAGCTCAAAAACTGAGAAGGGTT
This sequence comes from Eubalaena glacialis, assembly GCF_028564815.1. NCBI lineage: Eukaryota > Metazoa > Chordata > Mammalia > Artiodactyla > Balaenidae > Eubalaena > Eubalaena glacialis. Next base: position 589,836 of record NW_026871455.1, read on the forward strand.
GAGCCTGGTTAGTACTTGGTGGTGAGACCGACTGGGATACCCGGTGCTGTAGGCTTTGCCACTTGTCTCTCCTTTCATCCCTGTCTCCCTTTGCCACTGCTGCCACCCTCCCTTTGCACTGGTGGTCACCTCTTTGGCCACTGGGTGGTGGCACAAATTGGTGGAGTCTTGGAAAGGGTGGGTGGTGTGGAGACTTCTGAGAAAGGGCAGCATGGCTGGGCTGGTGTCCTCTGTGCTTGCCGGCAGCTCTGGGTTGGTGGGGCAATTTGGGGCCCTGGAAATGTCTGCATAAAATGGTTATAATAGCAATTTTGGTACTCTATTTTCCACATTGAAAACAATGGTAGCACGTGTGTGTGTGTGTGTGTGTGTGTGTATTTTTTTTCTTTTTGCCGTATTGCACAGTTTGTAGGATTTTAGTTCCCCCACCAGGGATCGAACCCGGGCCCTTGACAGAGAGAGGTGGTGGAATCCTAACCACTGGACCACCAGGGAAATCCCTTTGTGTGTATCTTAAGGACTTACAAAGGAAAGTTCTGAGGCCAAAGAGACGAATTAATCGCATAATAAAACATGGATGAGCCTCAAAAACATGACACTGTATAAGAAACCAGACATAAAGGCCAAAGTTGTACAAATCCATGTTCTTGAAATATACAGAAAAAGCAAATCCACAGGGATGAAAAGCACACATTTAGGTGCCTACAGCTATGGGGAAGGGGAACAGGAAGTGACTGGTTAAGGGGCAGTAGGTGTCTTTGTAGGGAGATAAAATATTCTGGATCAGATAGTGATGATGGTTGCACAACTTTGTAAATAGACAATAAATCACTAAACTGTAGAGTGTTCAAAGAGAATTTTATGATATACGATTTCTATCTCAACTTAAAAACAGGTGATTAATAGATAAAAGGTTTTTGAAAAATAATTGGAAACATATTATCCTCATTGCTTGATTTGGTTCCCACTCTAAGCACTGTAGACATAAACAAAGACCCCCCACCCACAAAATGAGAGCAAGCTCTATTTACTCAGAACTTGTCTATAGAGCACAGGAGTCAGCCACCACCATTCACATTCTGCTGAGACTCAGGGCAGGCATAGGGGTGGGGAAGCCTTCTGGTGGAAAACAAGGGAGCCATGTCCTGCTCACAGCTTGTGAAGTGGGGAAGCTGGAGAGGGGCTGACAGGAGGATGGGCATCCCACGTGATTGCTTAGGGGAACATATTGATATCGGTACAACTTTCCCCCATTTGGTTCTAAATGGAAAGGATGAAAAATGAGGAAGCTGTGAGTCACTGACCAAACACTGACACTTGAGGCCTATTGCTGCCGAGGTTGAGGTCTGGTTTTCCAAGTTGGTTGCTGCAGGGTGTGGTGCAGGGCCTTATGGTTTGAGGGAGAGGATCCCCGACTTCCAGGAAGATTTAGAAAATTCTGCATTCCAAAACCCCTCTTTCATCATCTTCAATCACGTACTCTGTGCATACAGAAACTTGAATCACTGTTTTCAAAATTAACTGCAAACAATGGTAATAATTACTGTAATTTTGAGTAACATCAACAATGGTAATATTCATTAATATAAATCTCAGGATTTCTCATTTAACTAATGCCCACATTATAGTGAATCTAACTTGTAAAAGAAAAAAAAGCATTACTGTTTTTTTTTTTTCTTCCCATATCGCCATTGGGCCATCTGGTCGACCTCGCCTCATCAGCCACCTGGTGAAGATTCACTAGTGCGAACCTCACCCAGACGGGTCCGTGTCGCACACTAACTAAAGCGATCCGCCGCCACCTTGACACCCCGGCTCGACCCAGTTCACCATCCGTCCCATTTCTCGACCCGGGGCAAATAGAAGAGGGGACGCTGGGCGCTCCCCGAGTAGGCACAACCAGACCTGCGGGAGATCTGGTGTGCGGAGCCCCGTGGCCGCTTCGCGTGGAACCTGAAGAAATGAAAGTGGCCGCCGGGGAGCAGCCCCACCGCCGCGACGGCACTAGGACCGACACGGGCCTCAAGGCGGCGAGGACGCACCGCCGGGCGGCCTCTGGGCCGTGGGGTCGCGGCTCCGTGAAAGGAGGACGGGGAGGCCCGGGGTCGTCCTCCAAGGCCCTCCTCGTTTCGGCCACCCGGGTCGATCCCCACTACAGGGAGAAATGTAAACATTTGGGTGTTAGGGCGATCGGGATCCACGGTGGAGGCCGTTGAAAACGGCGATGTCTGCATACATCCGTGTTGTTCCCAACCTCCAGGCGAGTTGGAAAATTTCAGAAAGTATGACCAACGGGATACACGGAGGACGACGGCGGGCACGGACACCCTCTCCTGGTCACACACAGCACCCCGAGCGGGCCCCGCGGCCAGAGGGGCACCACGGCGTGCTGGTCGACCCGGTCAGCATACCCAACCACCTACAGTGCTCAGCTCTAGCCTCAGAAGCTATAGACCTGCTCGGCCAATCTCCGGCGACAGCATGAAGCGCCCACGCCTCGGCTCCACAGGGACCGTCGCCGCTAGCGTCGTCGGCTTCCCGGAACTCTACCTCGTGCTCGGCGGCTGAGTCTCAGCCCTCGCGAATGTCACTGAAGCTCCGTATGGAAGGGACGGTCTCAAAGCGGCCGCCACTTGGCCCCCGACAAGCGGCGGGAAAGTCCGAGGGACGGATCCCAATTGCACGCCGGCGAGGTTGCAGCGCGGGCCGCCCAAACGCCCAGGCTCGTCACGGGACGCCCACCTCAATGCTAGCTCCTAGATCGGCACCGCGGGAAGCGACCCCGGCAACAGAAGAAGAGGGCGGTGGACTGGGAAGAGGTCGCCGGGAGGCTGCCGCGGAGAAGCGCTCCCCACGCGATTCACGGAGGGGCGGGCGCACTAGCGGCCCAGAGCGCTCGGGCGGGTCCCTGCTCCTGGGAGCACTTTGGGATTTTGCGGGGACTTGGGCTGCGTGGACTGTAAAACTGAAACCATGAAAGTACTCGTAGAAAACATGTATGAATGATTTTTATTCTGTGCTTTCAAAATGGAGTCCTTGTCAAGCATTTTTTAAAAAAATCCAGAAACCATCAAAGAAATGAATGATAAACTTGACCACAAATTCATCTTTACATATTCCGCAAGCAAAGTCCAATGATAAGAAACCGGTGTGTGAGGAACATTTGTGCAAATACATGTGTAATAAGATTACTGATATCTGAATTACTAAATATGAAAACAGAACATTCAGAAAGCATAGCCGTTAAGAGGGACCAGGTAAGGAAAGTTTAGTATGTCTACACAATGCAATATTATCAATTTGTGTTTTAGTTATTGATATTTTTAAATGAGGTATATCTATAGGTGGAAAGATGTTGACTTGGAAAGCTGTTGATGATGGACTGTTCAATGGAAATAGCAAGTTGTAGGACTTCGACTGGTGCTAAAAATAAAAATTAAAACATACACACACAAACACACAGGAGAGACTATAGCATCCATCTGATCTTACGGGAAAATGTGACTCTGGAATCAACCACATAAACGTGGCATTCAGGAAAAAGATCATCTAAATCACCTTATTCACTCCTTAATCAAATTTCCATTTTTTAACAACTATTTTCTGAGAATCTACAATATTTCAGAATTTGAACTGTTATGAGGATTGAAAGGTAAATAATACTATGTCCTTACCTTCATAGACTTCTACTTCTTAATAAGTAAATTAAATTACCCTGCAAAATAAAACTTCTGATATTAAAAATTAAATGTAAATAAGGGTTTACACATTGTATAATTCCAAAATTTTGCTACTAGTTTACAAAGAAAAGTTGGCACTTTATAAAATAAAGTTGACATTTCAAACATTGTCAATTCTGGATCCTTGATTAGGCTGTATATTTTCAAAAAGCCTGGGTTATTAAAAATACTGTCTAAAATTACATACTTTTGTAAAGTTGCTCTGCAAGATTTAGGAAGAGTAAAAGTAGATTTCTTTTCCTAAGAGCCAAGTTTCCTGTTTACTGTATCATGAAATAAGTATTTTTAAAATTCATTGTTTGCATTCAAAAATAAACTTCTGAAAATCAATAATGGTGTTTATTAGAATAGAAAATCTGCTGCACATGCCCCTTAAAATTACATTTATCTGCCATTTTATTTGAACATCCATGGGGCACCATTTTCAAGAATACTGTACAAGAGGATCTCTATTTTAATCATTATTTTGGGCTCCTAATTTTCTCTTAACTTAATTTTAGATAATCCAAAACACCCCAAATAAAACAATATTGCATATAGACATTTCCTGAAATGTGCTATAAGCTATATACATTATTGATAAATTTGAAATGAAATGTATTTATACATACATAAGAAAAAAACAAAACATATTTTGTTTGTGTTATTATTATGCAAGAATGCACTTTTAAGAAAGAAATGTTATATCAGATGCAAGAATCTCTGGAAGTTGCATGAAAATGCTTTTGTATTTAATAACCAAAAATTATGTAGTTTTAGACGTTGGTTATTGTTGTTAAGTTTTCAGAAGCATATTAAATTATGTATTCATTATTTCATCAATGTGACCAGTTTTAGAGTTTGCATTACTCGCAAGTGTAAATTAGAACTCATTAACTCCTGACAGTTTTCTATCAATAAATTTTTCTTGTTTTTAAAATAAATAAAATAAATAAATTTATTTATTTAAAAAAAAGGATCCTATAATGAAAGAGACTTCTCTTTTAAAAAGCAGTGATGCACAGGGATAAGAGTTCTTGTGCAATGTGCAGATAAATAAAAATGAAGTTGGTTGCTATCGTCATCCTTAGTGCAATTTCACTACTCTGGTTTTTCTCAGTATACCTGGAAAATTATATCTGTGATCACTCATAAAGTCATATCTTTTTTTAAAATACATCTTTATTAGAGTATATTTGCTTCATATTACTGTGTTAGTTTCTGTTGCACAACAAAGCAAATCAGCCATATGCATACACATGTCCCCATTACCACTCCCTGTTGAGTCTCCCTCCCATCCTCCCTATCCCACCCCTCACACAAAGCATCGAGCTGATCTCTGTGTGCTATGCTGTTGCTTCCCACCGGCCAACTGTTTTACATTCGGTAGTGTAAATACGTCGTTGCTACGCTCACGTCGCCCCAGCTTCGCCCTCCCACCCCGTGTCATCAAGTCCATTCTCTATGTCTACGTCTTTATTCCTGCCCTGCAACTAGGTTCATCAGTACCTTTTTTGTTTTTTTAGATTCCGTATATATGCGTTAGTATATGGTATTTTTTTTCTCTTTCTGACTTACTTCACTCGGTATGACAGACTCTATGTCCTTCCACCTCACTACAAATAACTCAATTTCATTTCTTTTTATGGCTGAGTAATATTCCATTGTATATATGTGCCACATCTTCCTTATCCATTCATCTGTCGATGGACATTTAGGTTGCTTCCATGTCCTGGCTATTGTAAATAGCGCTGCAATGAACATTGTGGTGCATGTCTCTTTTTGAATTATGGTTTTCTCAGGGTATATGCCCAGTAGTGGGATTGCTGGGACATATGGTAGTTCTCTTTATATTTTTTTAAGGAACCTTCATACTGTTTTCCATAGTGGTTGTATCAATTTATAGTCCCGCCAACAGTGAGGGAGGGTTCCCTTTTCACCACACCCTTTCCAGAATTTATTGTTTCTAGGTTTTTTGATAATGGCCATTCTGATTGGCATGAGGTGAAACCTCATTGTAGATTTGATTTGCATTTCTCTAATAATTAGTGATGTTGAACATCTTTTCATGTGCCTCTTGGCCATCTGTATGTCTTCTTTGGAGAAGACGAACCTTATAAAGGTAATGCAGCCAGAGAGCTGACTTTTATTCACACCAATAAACTCACACGGGAGAGAAGCCCTATGTTTGGAATGACTGTGAAAGAGCTTTCAGTGACCATCCAACACTTCGATGTCATGAGCACATTCACACAGGAGAGAAACCACAATGAATATCGTTTATGTGAGAAAGCATTTAGTCAAAGCCATAACCTTAGTCATCTGGGAGAATTCACACTAATGAGAAACCCTACAAATGCGATGAATGTGGAAGAGCCTTTAAACGCAGCTCTCACGCTTATATGCACTAGAAAACTGACAGGAGAGACACTCTATGTCTGGAATCCATGTGGTGCAGCCTTTACCCAGAGCTCCCACTTTTATAAACACCAGAGAATTCATACAGAATAGAAACCCTGTGTCTGTAATCAATGATATGGAGCCTTCAGCCAGAAATTATCCCTTTTAAAACACCAGGAAAGTCATGTGGAGAGAAACCCTGACCCTGTAATCGTGGTGGAAGAGCCTTCAGTTGGACTTCCAGACTCAGAATACACAGAGAACTCAGAGTGGGCTGCATCCCTGACACAGTAGAGAAGACAGCCCAAGGTTGACTACGAGGAGAGCCCTCTTGGGGTACATCATCTAATCACTGCTGTAGAAGAAATCCAATGAAATGAATGCTAGAGTTCCATTAGTCATGGAGAGTCATTGGACATGAGAGAGTTCACACTGAAAAAATAATCTCAGTGTAATGAAGGAAGGACATTCTTCAGGGATTCCTTATTCCTGAGTGAACAAGAAAGTGCTCACACTGAGGAGATGCCAATTCTAAAGACAATGTGGAAAATCTTTCACTTGCTATTCACATCAGAAAACTCATACTGGGGAAATAGTCTATAAAGAATGTGTTAGCATGCAATTGAGACAATAATTAAGTCCTTCAGCAATTGTCTTTTTATTAAATATACAATATAAAGATGTAGATGGTGAAGGCTTTTGAGAAGCGCTGAAAGCAATATTCAGTATCAAGTAAGAAGAAACGAAGCAAACCTGCTTCAGTAGATCAGTATTTGCAAATATGTAAGCACTACTGAGTGGGTATGTGTCATTCAAAATCATGAAATTTTGGGATGAGTAAGAATGGGCCCGTTTTCTGGTAATACTCTGTCACTGTTGATCAGTTAGACACTTTCTGTCTTTATAAAATTATAATCATAATTACAAAGACTGGGATCAATCAGGAAACAACGTTGAATGTTAACTGAAAATGTAAAACATAGTATGATGTGTGTTAACTCTTACATTAGCATCCAAATATGTGTATACACGTTCAGGATGAATGGCTTCAAGGATAAATATACACATACTTTGTGATTAACTTCTGCTGCTTCAATTAATTCTATTACTTAACTTTCATTTTCTATTTCCCACATGACTTTAAAAAAGAATTATATGCTAATTATATTTAAAGAAAGGTGAATAATTGTGGGTACATGGACAGGAAGAACTCAAGAATTCAGAGACGGTGGTTTAATCCCTACTTAGCATTTTGTAGCCAAGGGTTTCTTTGTTTGTTTTGTCCAAGAAGAACAGATAGATATCTTCAGGACTGAGAAGGTGAACGATCTTTGCAGACATAAAAAGAGTTCTACTTTAAGAATATATTAGAACAATAAGGGGTGCACATACTAAATCATGTAAACACAAAGGAGATCCCTCAGAGAGCCATTGGTAAGTCTACCTTTAAAGCTTTACTCTTTGATCTAGAAAAAATGGTACTAAAAAAAGTTCCAGGAGAAAGATCAGCATAGAGACAATGTCTATTTTGTCAATTAAACCTTCAAGAAGGCTAGCTAGGGAGAGCATACAGGCTGCATGATGAGTTCTGGCCCTTTTTCAGTTCAATTTCTTTTTCTTTGTTGGCCAAAACATTCGTTATAGCCCTGAGGTCCATTGAAGTCTAATGGGTTGAGAAATGGTATTCTAGGGCCTATAAAGCCCATCACGGGGACTTTCCTAGCATTCCAGAGGTTAAGACTTCACCTTCCAATGCAGGGAGTGGGTTCGATCCCTGCTTGGGGAGATAAGATCTCACATGGCTCGCAGCCAAAAAACCAAAATATGAAACAGTAACAATATTGTAACAAATTCAATAAAAGACTTTAAAAATGGTCCACATCAAAAAAAAAATCTTTAAAAAAATTTTTTAAAAAAAGCCTAAGGTGTTAGCTGCAACATTACTGTGTGTACATGCATCTGAGTGCACACACACACACCCATGCCAGGGAGGGACACTGTAACAACTATCTGATCATAAAGGGAAAATGTGACTAAGGAATTATTGGCATAAAGGATTCATGCAGGAGAGAAATAAGCTAAATCACCTTGTTCATTCATTTATCAACTTTTCAATTATTAAATATTTAATGAGAACTTCCAACATTTCAGAACTTGGATTGTTATGATGATTAAACTGTAAATAACACAACGCCTTTCTCTTCATAGAACTCTGTATTCTAAGGCAGATAATAATAATAATAAATTGCAAAATAAAATTTCTGACTTTAAAAAAAGACATGCTCATACATTGTATAGTTACAAAATATCACTACTAGTCTACAATAAAAATTTGGCACTTCATAAAATAAAATTGACATTTAAAACAGTCTCCATTCTGGAACTTTAAAAGGTTATATATTTTTAGAAAGACTGGTTAGTAAAAATATTTTACAAAATTCTCAATTTTGGAAAAGCTAGTCTGCATGAATTGGGGAGAGCAAAGCTAGACTTCCTGTCTTAAGATCCAGGTTTGCTGTTCTCTATATTCCAAAATAAGTACTTTTAAGATTGTTAGAGTTCAAAACTATATGTTTGAATATCAGTAACGATTTTTATAAGGATAAAAATTCTGCCGTATAGTCCTCTTAACATTCCTTTCATCATAGATTTTATTCAAAATTCAACCGGTTACCATTTTAAAGGATAACAGACAAGAGGATTTTTATCTTGCTCTTTATATTGGACTCAATTTCTTTCTAATTTTTTTTTGATAATCCAAAACAATCCAAAATAACACATTATTATCATAAAATCCAGAATTTCCCAGTGTGTTCTGTAGTGTATATAGTCCCAATGCGATTATATAGACTATTGGTAAATTTGAACTTAAATGTATTCCTAAATACAGAATAAAAATCTAAGAATGCATTAACCTATGTATTTCATTATGCAATAATGCCCTTTTAGGAAGGAAATGGCTTACCAGATGCAAGAATATCTGGAAGTTGCATAATATGTTTTTATATTTAATAACAGAAAATAAGGTAATAAGTGATTTTTTGTTGTTATATATTTTTATATTCTTATGTAAATTACATATTCATTGCTTCATCAATGTGATTGTTTTCTAGCTTATTTTACTCTAGTGTGAATTATAGCACATTAACTCTTGATAGTTTTCTCTCAGAAAATGATTCTTGATGAAATTCTCCATGATCAATTAACTTTGGTAAACAACACTGCCACAGTCAAGAGATGTCGCCAAACCAAAATTTACAGTAAATACTTTTATGGCTTACAATGTCCTATTTTGAGGCTCAGAAATATATAGCAGTTTTTGCAGTTGATGCTAATTCAGATGGGTGCTAGCTTTTAGTTACACTAATTTGTGATTTTTTCTTAGATGAAAATAAAAAAAATCTGCAGGTGGATTCCCTTCCTCAGTGAAGGAATAATTGTGAATTAGTGTTTATTCTAACTGAGATTACTGAGAGTAATGCAACATATTTACTTCTACCTAAATTTTGTTTCCAGGGACAAAATTCGCTAAAAGTTTAACTGTTTTAAAAGTATAAATCCCAGCATACGTGTTTCAAAAATTTTTATTTTCCCGCTTTTCTAGAACAGGGGTTGGCAAACTTGTGTAAAGGACCAGAGAGTAAATATTTTAGATTCGCCATATGATGTCTGTTGTTTCTACTCAGCTCAGTCATTGTAGCCAAAAAGCAGCTGCAGTAAAATGTAAATAAAGGAGTATAACTGTGTTTCAGTAAAACATTATTTAGAGACAAGGAAATTTGAATGCTATATAATTTTCGTGTGTTGCAAATAGTCTTTTTATGAATGATTTTCAACCATTTAAAAATATAAAAACCATTCTTAGCTTGCAGTTCCTACCAGCACAAGCTGGGTTTGGAATTTGGCCGATGGGATGTAGGAGGCAATGGCCTGTTCTCTCGAGTTACAGTGCAAACATCCCTCCTTAGAGACAAGCATTCCAAAACGAATTGATTGTACTAGCCCTGCGCCAGAAAATATGAAAACTAAAATCAAAACAAAAAGCAAATTACGAAAATCTGCCCAAGATGTGAGGGGATAAATTCCTCCCCCAGGGTGCCCGCCTCTGCTCATGTATGGTCCCTTCATGTTGGCGTCCCCAGCCACCAGCAGTGAGTGAGACTGTCCTGCCCCTGTGCTCCCTGTCCGGCCACGTGCAGGGGCCCAAAGAGTTCTGAGCAATAGTTACTTGCTGGGCACAGTTCCTCATCCATCAATTCACCACTAAGTTCTGTGGCTCCCGGAAGGACAGAAAGCCGCCTTTCCAGCTCCACCCCTGGCATGGGGTCCAGCCGCTAAGGGTCCACCTTCTCTGAGGGCGAATGGCCAGCGGAGTCTGGCAGCTGTTGTGGCTTCTGTGCACCCAAAGGAGGTTGGGGCCGTGACCTGTTCTTCAGCCTCACGGCCAACACCAGCGGATGACTCTGACCATTCAAGTCACCAAACATCTTACTTTGGCAGGGGACAGAACACCTTCTACAAAACATTTATAAAGAACATTTCTTTCGCCCAGGATGGGAAATCTGGGCCCTTTCACACCAGAGACAAGGATCAAAGAAGTAGCACGCGGGGTGCAGTGTGTAGTTGACCCCCGCGTTGTTGCTCCAGTGCCGGCCCTGCGCGCAGCGTGCAGACAGCAAAGCGGCCCAGCGCTGCGTCCTCCGGCTCTTAGGCTACAGACCGGGAAGCCGCTGGAGCCAGAAGTGGAAGCGGCCCGGTATCCCCGGACCCGCCAGGAGAACCCCGACGGCGCCTCTGGCTTCCGTGTCTCCCCGGCTCCGCCTGCAGCTCGGCCGGCAGGTCTAGGAAGGAGCGACCGCAGGGCGGGCGGAGCACACGGCAGGGCTCCGGGCTGGGGCGGCGACCGCGGCTGGGCCCATCCCGGCACGAATTCCTGTCCCCCTCGCTGACGTCGCAGGTGCTGGATGCGTGGCGGGAGCCCTGGAGGTGGCGAGGAGAGGAGCGGGGCCGCCTACAGGCCGAGGAGACGGTCCCGCTCGTCCGCGCTCAGGGGAAGCGGCAGTCATGGGAGCACCACGGGGGGTACAGCGGCTCCTCGGCCCGGCAGAGGGCTTCCCGCCGGCCGGGCTCAGCCCCGCGGGGCCGGAACCGCACCCGCTTCCCTCCCTCGGCGCACACCCCTGCCCGGGGTCGCTGCCGCCGCCGCGGGAACTTGGGGTCGGAGGACGGAAGGAAGGGGCGCGATCCCAGCATCTCCTCTGGCCCCTGGAGGCTGCCTCGTCCTCCGCAGACAGGGGTCTGTCCCTGAGCTTGGCGGCGGGGCCCAGGGCCTCAGACGCGCCGGTGCCCTGGCCCCACCCCAAGCAGAGGACCCGGTGCTCATTTTGAAATGTATAGAAATTCCAAGTTACTCTGTTGTGTAACAAGAAGTAACATAGTGTTGTAGATCAGTTATATTTCAACAGCCAACCAACAAGCAAACTCATCCAATAAGAGTCTGATTTGTGGTCGCCAGAGTCAGGGCGTGGGACTGAATGAAGGTGGCCCAAACTGCAAGCGTCCAGCCATAAGAGAGATGAAGTACCAGGGATGCAAGGTAGCACACGATAAAGATAATTAACACTGCTGTCTCCTATACATAAAAGTGGTTAAGAGAATAAATTCTAAGGGTTCCCATCACAAGAAAAACACATTTTTCTATTTCTCTAATCTTGTGTCTATATGAGATGCTGAATGTTCACTAAATTTAGTGTGATAATCATTTCATAACATATGTAAGTTAAATCATTATACACTGTAAAGTTACACTGTGCTCTATGTCAGTTATAGCTCAGTAAAACTGGAAGAAGATAAATGAATAAATAAAATGGTGCTCCATTGAATCTCGAATAAAATGGATGCTAAATGGAATTTTAATGGGCATGTTCAGCAGTTTTTGTATTCTAATAAAAACCATTATTGATTTTCAAAAGTGTATTTTGTAATTGAACAATTAATTTAAAAATACTTATTTCATAATATTTTGAACAATTATCTTGGCTGTTAGAAATGGAAATCTATCTTTATACATCCCAAATCTTGCAGACTATCTTTTGAAAGGTTCAGAATTTTGTAAAACATTTTTTAATAACCCAGTCTTTTTGACAATTTTTGGCCTTCCAAAGTTCTATAATGACACTGTTATAAATCTCAATTTTATTTTATAAAGTGGCAACGTTTCCTTGTAAATTAGTAGCAAACATTTTGTACTTACACGAATTGTAAACCCTTATGTATGTTTGATTTTTAATATCAGAAATTTTATTTTGCAGTGTATTTGAATTGACTGCGCTAGAATGTAGAGCTCTATGAAGATAGGAACATTGTATTATTTACAATTTAGTCCTCATAACAAACCAAGTTCTGAAATCCTGGAAGCTTTCAGTAAATATTTGTTAATAATTGAAAATTTGATACATTAATGAATAAGGTAACTTAGATGCTCTTTCTCCTGATGACACATTTATGCCATTGATTCCAGACTCACGTTTTCTCTTTAGAATCAGATGGATGTTATATGCTCTCTCCCTTGCTTGCATGTTTGTGTGTGTGCGTGTGCATGTACACAGACAGGAGCACAGACACACAAGGTTGCAGGCATCATCCCATGCTTTATAGACCCCTACAATACCATGCTTTCACCCATTAGACGTCAGTGGACTTTAGGGTTATAATGAATGTTTTTAGACCAACAAAGTAAAAGCAATTTATCTGAAGAGGAGCCAGACCTTCAGGAGCCAGACCTTCATGCAACCCTTACCATCTCCAAATCTGAAAATGGAACTCTCCATGTCTGCAATGATTCATTTTATTTTATCTTACCTTATTTTATTTATTGGGGTATAGTTGCTTTACATTGTTGTGTTTTTGGAATGATCTTCCAACTTCTCGGTTTTGACATATCTATCTGTTCTTGGTGGGGAAAAAAACCGTTTGGATAAAAAATTCTGATATAGGAATAAATCCCTGCCTGACTGAATTCTTTGGATTTTCAAGGCCGGGTCCACAAATTCTCCAGGACTAGGACTCTTGTGAAAAATTAAATTTATTTGTAATTCAATTTTAAGTTATAAGGGGCACATTAAGTGAAAACATAAAAGGAATAAAATAATTGAAGCACCAGGTTTTACAGTGTTTCAAGAGAGAGGGTTTCTGACCTTGTGAGTTCATCAGTGTGAATAAAAGTTAAGGCTCTGCTGAAGTGTGTCCCACATTTATCACATTAAGGTTTCTCTCCAGTGTGAGTTTCTGGTGTATTTAAATGTGAGGCTCCAGTTAACTATCTTCCACATTTATAACATATATAGGGGTCCACTTCAGGGTGAGTTTTCTCATGTCATCTAAGGTTACAGCATTGCCTGAAAGCGTTCCCACATTGATGAGACCTACATGGTTTCACTCCAGTATAAATTGGCTTATGTTAATTCAATGATGAATAAAGGCTGAAGGCTCTTCCAAATTGATTGCCAGCATAGGGTTTCTGTCCTGTGAGAGGCCACTCATGTGGTGTGAAAGTTGAGTTCTATGTGAAATCTCCTCATATTTGATACATTCAGTGGGCTCTTCTCCAGTGTGAAGTCTCTGCTATTGATAAGGAAAGGAAAGACTGTTAAAAGCTTGCTCACATAAAATTCATTTCTTTAGTTCTCTACACATGAATTCTAGGCTGCTCCCTCAGTGATGGTCTCCACTAACTACCCCCCCACCATGGTATTTATATTCACATAGAGTCTCACTTTGCTGAATTCACATAGATTTTTCTATTTCGTAGCCTCTCACTGTCATCGTTTTCTGATTAAGTTTTAGGTCTTCTTTATTTTTCAAACACTATATACATGAGCTACATTTAAGCAACTGCCCTTTTGAAACTCAAGGTACAGTTTGTCTTTGGGGCAATATGGTTCCAAATGCAAACTATTCAAAAACCTCTGCTGGGCCAGCGGTTAAGTCCACTTTCAGTCAGGTGGTTGTGCTGAATTCCTCTTACCCTAAGATCATGTCTCTAATGTGGACAGCAGGGTTCATCCCCATAAACTTACTATTGACCTTCAGATAAATGGGTTCTTCCTGAAGCTACCGTCTGTGAACATGTTTAAAATATTGATCTTTAACACAGAGAAAAGGTATGAAATGGAGGAATATACCAGTAATTGGAAACATATTGTAGGATATTGACAATTAGAATATATCTTTAAGGGTAAAACAAACGAAAAATAAAATGGGTGGGATGTTGGCGAGATCAAGATGAGGAAAAGCGCCGAAAGGGAGGGACTGAAACAATGGGCGCTGCGTTGAAGTTTAGCACCAGTAACAACAGAGCCATCCTTTCCTCTAAGGCCAAGGAATATGCAGAAGGTTAGATTAATAAGATTGATACGTTCACAGAATTGTGACACTATAGGAGAGATTTTTCTACATTGACTTCGACAAGATTCCAGAGATATTTCACTCAAAGAAACCTGCAATTGACATTACCCCAGTTCTGGATGAAGTTCACAGTCACATGTCTTGAAAGTCACTGATTCCTAAAAACATGCTGGACATTCTGGTTCAGGCTGCCCCATCTCCCCAAATGTCCAGAGGTGATGGTCGAGGGTGACAGTGCTGAGAAAAGGCAGCTGTGTGTATCGAAAGCTCAAACCTTGTTTGACGTCAAGTCCAACGTTCCTCTGGACTGACTTGGCCTATGCCTTTCAGATGCATCACAGAGATGGGCACACTCTGGATACAGAGTGACTTTCATGGTAAAGGAGCATCACATGTGGGGTGGTGTGAAATAACCTGCACAGTCCACAACAGAATGTTAATTCTGAGCTGACTGGCAATTAAAAAATGTGTACTTGGGAATTCATAAATATCCCTGCTCCCCACTACTTTCAGTTAAATCTACAGACTTAGCACAAGGCAGGCAATATATATGTTCTGCCACTTATCAGCAGTGACTACAGGCAAAGTATTCCCCAATAAAAACCTCACTGTTCTCATGTGGAAAATACTTTAATAACCTCTCAAGAGAGTTGAGTGATTAAATGAGCTGACATGACATGTCTGAACATAACAAAACCCAATAAATAAAAGCTACAGGTGAATTAGTCATTAAAAAGTCAGAGAGCCTTGATGCAATGTCCACCATTTTGTGTGAGTGAACAGACTGTATATACAACTTGGGGTCCGCAGTTGCTGTCTACCTAACCTCGACACATACCATGCATTCATCACTAGATATGAGGACAGACGGGCTCAACTTCACAAGCCAGTGGTCTCGAGGCTGCCAAACTGTAAGATGATCCCCCACTGAACTTTCCTGTGGGTTGAGGTCCCTCTTTCAATCCTCGTTTCCTGGGACCTCACCGCTTTGACTCTCATTGACTCTCCTGTATCTTCTTCCTGTCTTTCCTGCTCACACACTAATAGGAGACTCTCGATGGTTCAGGCCTCTCCAGGGCTTGAAATATGGCCACAGTTTTCTAAGTTTTCCTCTACCTATTATATCCTCCACAATGCACCAATTAAGGAAAAAACGCTTTCTGTAAAGTGCTTCCAGTTTCTGAACAAAGGATACCTAAACAGGGGGAAAATGGCTGGTTTGGAACAAGAACGAAAGGGAGTATTTAGTTTTGACTCTTTAGAGTTTTCCAAACAGTCAATTGTATTCTGAGAAAACAGATTAAAAATTGGGAAAAAAAGCAAAATTGGTTCCATTCTGCCCTCTGGACCAGTCCTGCTGAAGGGCTTCTCTTTCTCCTACCCCCTCAGCCCTGCACAGCCCTCTAGCCAGAACCTCTGATCCTGGACGTAATGAACTCACCCGTCCACACACCTCCTCCCCTACCAGGCCTTGAACTTCTGCTCTTGCTCATCCCTCCACTTGTGTCCATCACATGACAGAGCTCACTGCATCGCAGACTCGTTTGTGGAGTGAGTCACACCCCTGTCAAGACCATGACTGAGGGGAGAGAAATATAACCTCTCATGTGCCCTCTTTACCATCACTGCCTTCATGGAGTCTGGAAAACGTCGGTGTAAATGTTGGAAAGGAGACGGTTGCTGTATTAGCACTTGCCCTACTCCACGATCCTCACAGAGATGCCAGATGACAGGACTAGTGCTCAGAGCCTTGACTCCCTCCTGGATACACGTAGAGCACTCAGTCCAAGTGGTGACACCTTTCTATCCACTGGAAACAGTTACCATTTCAGGAGAAAGAGCAAGTCCCCACTCACTTGGGGACACGTTGCCAAGAACTCAGCTGCTAGTATTCTCTCTCAGAGACACTGTTTATTCTAAGCAGGCAAATCGAAGGAAAGAGAAGAAAGCCATGACACTTGAATCCTATCTAGAGTTTTCAAACGTACACTCATGAATCCATAAACCTTTACCTGGGAGTGAACAACCACCCCACCTGCAAAGGTGAAGTGGTCAGTGAGAAAAGGGGAGTAATCTTGTTTCCCAGGGTCAAACTAGGAAGGCTTTGGCTACTGCTTCTCATAAGGGAAATATTATTATCCCAAATTTACTTATTAGGAAATAAAAATCAAAGCGTTTTTAAAGGTAATTAACCCATGATATTCCAAGTTATTATTCAGTTTCCGCCCTGACCCCAAACGCTAGGAGAACCTCCAGTGCACTGACCCCACTCTCCTAACATCTGTGCCAACCTGTCTTCATGTTTATTCCAAATTAATCTAAGTAATTTCAACATATAGTTATGAAGACCAACAATTTCCATGTTCCTCTTTTCATATTCCTTCCAAATTCATCACATCTGCTGATCAAGATTCCAATCGTGGAGGGCTCCAACTACCTGCTTCTTCCATGACTGAATCTAACTAGGATATTAAATCTGGTGGGGTTCAGAAATCGCCCAACATCTTTCAAATATCTCTGGCCATTGTACTATATCTAGATAATTAAGTGTTATTCTATGCCTCACAAATATTTCAGACTTTCTCCTTTTCTTTTGATTTTTAATCATTCTCAGTACTTCCCTCACTTTCCACAAGGGGAATAACCTTCTACTAGACAGATTAATCAGATAATATGAGGAAATTCTTCAGCTCACTGTCACAAAATCTGCAAATATTCCTCATTGTTGACTCCCAAGCCCATAGGAAGAATTGAAGAATCAACTCTTCCTTGGCCAAACCCCATTTCTCCAATTGTATTCTTTTCTCTCCTGCATCCTTGCAAACTTCATGTAATTGATTATAATTTAAGTATTATTTACCTTGGTATTAAAATACAAATGCTTTAAAACACTAAAAATATCTTCATTGAATGTTTGATATCATCAAAAAACACCAGTCTTTATGTAAAGCCACACAAAACCCACAGCCTGATGGACTGTTTGTAGGTTAAACCCATTTATATAAAGACTGATCCTGTTGCTGCAAATTCTCTTCCCAGAACTGGCCACAATTCACAAAACACTGAGACATCTGGCCCAAGGCATCAAGATTGCTTCTGGAGGCTTTTAGAATATTAACAAATTAAAGGAATCACTTATACTTTCCTTACATGTATCTAAGTGGTTAACCTGTTGAGAAGGAAAAGCTTGTGTTAGGGAAGTTATTCCTGCATTAGATTTATCCTGATTGGCATCCAGATTAAAGGAGTTCTTTCTTCATGATTATAAAATATATGAGGTTATCAGATCTATTAACAGGAGCCCACAGACAATTCTATGCCTGATTCTATAGAAAGAGACTAAAACTTTGAACTCAGGAGTGTGGTAGCTGCATACTTAAGTAAAGACACAAACACAGTTTTCCCACACATTTTGTTTCTGGTGATTACTAAAGAAAAATTTCCCCAGGAGGAAACAAAGTCATTTATTATTCAAGGAATTTTTAATCTACAGATGGTTATTTAATTTGATTAAAGACCTTTGGTCACAGGCCATCTGAGAGTAGATTAGGTTACTGTGTAAATGTAATTTCTGTGGATTTACAATTCATAAGTAATATTCAAGAGTAACTTGCTTTATGACTCTACAGTTGACTTTTCTGCAATTAGTCCAGAAGGAAAACAGGAAAAAAAGAAAAGAAAAAAAAACAGACGAGTAGAGATATCGTGAAATGTTAGATGTGTTGCCTGTAGGTTCTATTCAAGACAACAGGGAAAGAAGAGTTACTTAGCTAGTAATTTAAAGAAGGAATCTCTGAGGCACTGACATTTAACCTGAAAGTGAAGCAGTGTAAGTGTAGCTGGAACTATGTATGTGGATATCAGGGAGGTGATGAACAGAGACGAGAGCGCTCATTGTAGGAATAAAGTCGATGCTTTGTTCTGTTTGTGTGGTTCTGGGACGTTATGTCAACGACTGAGCCCCAAATAATTAGTGGAGCCGCTATCTGAGACTGCAGACGAGAGGAGAAGTAGTTTTTATTTGGGGAGGAAGTTCCTGGCTTCGGTCTGGTATACATTTCATTGTAGGTGCCTGCTTCCCATGCAAGTATGGATGACACCTCAGAAATGAAATCTACCATTCGTTTTTACGCATTATTATCATAGTGGTAACAGTCGAAGACTGAATAATTATAACAGTTTTCGAAGATGGTGTATATAGTAAAAAGAGAGAAGAGGGTTACAATGGAGTCTTGAGATGTTGAAATAGTATTGTTTGAGGAGAACCGCACACAGTACACTGGGAGGAACTGACTAGTTTAAAGGCAGTGGGGAGTTTGCGATGTCAGAGGACCTTGGAAATATAAAATTCCTGATGGAGGTCATAGTCCAATTCTGCTTGGGTCCAAGTAAAATACTGAGAAACATTCATTGGATTTAATTATGGAGAGATAACTATAATGTTATAAAGGTTTATGTATACGTAGGTCAAGAGTAACAGGGAGATCACCCCTAGTAAGTGTGGGAGGGGCGCCCATAGATTGTCACTAATCCTGCACTGCTCTCTCAGTTTACTTTGGAAGGAGGAAATACACTGGGCAGGAACTAGAGAAAAATTGGCTCAGAGATTTTGTTTCAAGAATGAAGAAACTGAAAAAGATGAAAGGGAATGGACTGGGAAGTGATGGGTGTTTGTTGGTAGAAGAGCTTCAGTTTACAATTAATAATAAAACATTCTCCAGAGAGCAGGAGAGAAGGGGATACATTTGAGAAAAATGGGCTTATCCAGGCGTAGAAATGACTTTCAGTTTAAACAGGAGCGGCATCGCCAATGGGTGAAGATGCAGGAATAGGTGTTGACTTCATGACAGTGAGCTGAAACATTTCTTCAAATTATCTACTTCATCTGCATGGGAGGAGGTGAGCACACTGTTGAAAGTGAGGGAAGGTTAGAATTTCAGGGATTCAAAAAAACAAGGGGAACATTCGAAGTGTGTGCAAAGCATGGGAGAATGATTTATGATCACGTCCTGGTAGGATGCCAGATATTTATAAAACTCATTGGGTGATACGTATGATAGATGCAGCCATAGGAAGGGGAGATTTTTTGTCATCTCTGATTGGGGTCTTGATCATCAGCGGTGCTGAGAGGTCAGAGGGATCTGAGAATTGTTCCATAAAACTCAGGAGACATGGGACTGATCGGGAGGCTGGGTCAGTGCACTGGAGGATTCCTGTGTAGGGAGAACCTAAGCATGGTAGTCATTGTGTGAACAGACTGGAGGGGAAGTGTTGTGATAACAGGGAGGATTCCAACCACTGATTTGGTAGGTGACATATCCAGGCCAAACTTGAATCTGGGATCCACGCCTCAACACCAGCATATTTAGGAATTTGAGATTCAGAAACACCCTGAGCTACGTTTGAATTCTAGCTCTGTCATTTTCTAGCTGCATGATTTTCTCACATAAGCAAAATTTCGGAACCTAGCTTATGTTACTTGTTAAAAGCTAACTAATCTATAAGTAACAGGGTTGTACTAAAGATAAATGAGCAAACGTAGGTAAATCTCAATCACAGGGTCTCAAAAGGAATGTTTTCTCTTTTCAACTTCTCAGGATCAAAGGGTTGTGATCCACCCCTGTTCCTGACACATTATCAGTATTTGTTTACATAGTAGTTAATGATTAACATTGACTTAGGTAGCACTTGACAGTTTACACATACTTTCCTATAGAAAAATTATGAAATGAAGAATGTTTCTCCCCATGACATTTAGTAGGACAAAACTCCACCTACTATTTCACTAATGAATCTGAAGGTGTCGACTAAATTTCACCCCAAATTAAACTTCACTCTATATTTGATGAGTGTGTCTGCCCTGTGTGGATTGTGGTACCCAACAGTGGGCTTATGATGTACGTACCCTTGCTGCTTTCCTGTGCAAGTGGTTTTTAGTCCTGATTTGTGTGACAAGACCTTCCAACAAGACATGAGTCCCTGGATTGTTTTCCCCACCATTAAATAGATCCATAGTGGCCTGGGCACATGTCCAAGACCATGGAGGTCAGCAGTAGGGTTGAGGCTCTCATGTTGCCTGATTCCCACATGGGGAGGAACCAAGGTGACTGAGGGCAAGGGCATCCGGGGGTGGGGGAAGGGCACAGCAGGGAAGGTGGGGGCTCTGAAGCACTGGGGCGGGTGTTGGAGAAAAATTCCTGGTGCATTTGTTCAAGAATTATTTCAGGAAACATTTCAGAGTGGTGTTCTTTCTGTGGAGTCAACATTCTCCAACTGATCAGTGTGCGGGTTTCCTTGAGTCTGGTGTAAATTCTAGGAATTGAACATTAATGAAATAACTCTGAAAAAGTAGCTCTAATAAAAGTACAACACCCGGGGGCTTCCCTGGTGGCACAGTGGTTGAGAATCTGCCTGCCCGTGCAGGGGACACGGGTTCGAGCGTGATCTGGGAAGATCCTACATGCCGCAGAGCAACTGGGTCCGTGAGCCACAACTACTGAGCCTGCGCGTCTGGAGCTTGTGCTCCGCAACAAGAGACGCCGCGATAGTGAGAAGCCCGGGCACCGCGGTGAGGAGTGGTCCCCGCTCGCCGCAACTAGCGAAAGCCCTCGCACAGAAACGAAGACCCAACACAGCTAAATTAAATAAAGAAATAAATTTATTTTTTAAAAAAAGTACAAAACCCAAGGATTTTCATTTTTTACGTGTAAATGAAAATATTACTGTCTTGATTATGTGCAGCAGCCTACACTGCCTTATTGTTGACCCTGGAGAGAGGGGGGTTCACCATCTCTACACATGCCTGTGGGTTAGGTGGTAGGGCTCATTCCCAGGTGAGTGGTTGGGCATTCATGCCTGGCGTAGCTGACAATGCTTTAAATGCCTGGATTCTCTTGGTTGCTTTCTCTTTCCTCATCTTTATCTGCTTAGTTTCTCATCTGACCCTGCATGAGGATGCAGAGGAGAAGTGGTGGCTGAGTTCCTGACAATGAAACAACAGGTGAGAAGAGACTTATTTTTATTCTTGAATTGGTCCATCTTTTGCCAAATGGTCAGGTTTCTCCTTTTGGCCTGGATCTTCTAAGTGCACCCATGAAATACTAATGCCAGTTATGTTCACCACCCTGTTAGGGAGACTGATGTGGAAATAATCTCCTTCCGTCATTCACACCCAATTGTTCCAGACTCCATTAAGGCTGTGACTTCACAGAACAGATGGGAGAGATTTTCACTAAAAACAATAAATACAGCCCTTAGGCTCAGGAGAGAAAAATTCCCTAACTACCATGTGAATGACTACAACGGCCTTAGGTGTGTGGTGAACACAGGTGATAGTGATGAGAGAAACAATTTTCCAGACGGGGGGGAGCAGATGTGACATCAGGTGAGTCTAGTGTGAAAGGTGCTGGGGTGGAGGTGGGTGCTGGGCAAAAAAGAGTAATGAGGAATTATTTACTATTTCTAATTTTTAAAATATTAAACTTTTTATAGAGTATATTTGAACATTGTTATATCTACAAAAGAAGATAAATAAAATTTCCTTACTAAACTTCTTCACAATAACTCAGTTATCCTATGTGTACTTTTCTTTTTAAAGAGTTTCCAATTTATTTATTTATTATTTATTTATTTTTGGCTGTGTTGGGTCTTTGCTGCTGAGCACGGGCTTTCTCTACTTGCGGCTAGCGTGGGCTACTCTTCGTTGAGTTGCGCGGACTTCTCATTGTGGTGTCTTCTCTTATTGCTGAGCACGGGCTCCAGGTGCGCAGGCTCAGTAGTTGTGGCTCATGGGATTGGCCGCTCCACGGCACATGGGATTCTCCCAGACCAGGGATCAAACCCGTGTTTCCTGCATTGGCATGCGGACTCTGAACCACTGCACCACCAGGGAAGTCCCTCCCTATGTGTTCTTCACCTTTGTTCAAACTTGAAAATTGAATGTAACATATGCAGATTATTATTTTCTTAATTGTAACTGTGTATTGAGGAGAAAGTGTATGATAGACAGAATGAAATGTAGGGCACTGGACAGCAAATGACAGATTAGGGAGCTCCAAGCCCTCACTCCCCGCCAGTGACATCAATACAGCAGCCAAGATTTGTCAGCACAGGGGACCCAAGAAGTGGCAACAATGATCTCTTTTCTGCTCCCACCACTCTCAGACCTGGCAGGAGTACGGATTTCCTGCCGATATGTGTGTGTGTGTGTGTTTCTTTTTTCTTCATGCCACAGCTGGACTTGCTGATTGAGCCTGCGTGTTTTAAGAAAGCAATGGCCATGTTGCACTAACAATACAGTGGACCCTCTGTCGCTCTTGTGTCTTTGGGAGTTGAGTGCACACAAAGTTTGTAGGATGGATCCAGACGCGAACTTCCAGTTGTCCCCTTGGCTCATACCTGCTATAAAAGGGGAATGTTCTTCCCTTGGGATATCAGCTCAAAGCTTTTGGAAAGAAAGGCTGCACAGGTGTAGGTTGGGCCAGCAACCCTCGGCATGGACGATTGGGCAAACCAAGTGAATTGCTATGGGCTCCTGATATGAGGAAACAGGCTGAGGACATAGGGAGCACAGGCCTGCAGAGTGAAAGTTCTACTTGCCTGTAGGTGGCTCTGGTTGTGGGTGGAGGAGAGACATTGAGGAGCTGAGATGCCAGCTGCCTGTCCCAGGACTGCAAAAGGAAGGGTCAGAAAAGCAGGAAGTGTGGCTCATGTTTGTTTCTGACACACTCATCTTTCTGGCTCGTGACCCCAGGCTATAAGGAGGAATTTATTCTTGTTTTTCAAAGTTGCTTTACCTATTCCAATTCTTTACTTTTCCATTTACTTTTTTCAAAAGATATATATAAACTTGCTATTTTCATTAAACAGTTTGTCATCAACATTTTTTCCAAGTCAGTACCTATAGATCTAGCTCATTTAAAAATATATCAGTAAACCAAAGCACAAAGTGATAGTACTGTATTGTCTGAATGTACTTGAAATTTACTTACCTGCTCCCTCTTAATGGCTGTTTTCTAAATGTTCTGTTCTTAAGTAATACTGACATCAATATTCTTCTTACACATGTATTTGCACAAATGTTCCCACCCACCCACTTCTTGCCATTTGACTTTGCTTGTGGAATATGTAAAGATCAATTAGGTGGTCAAGTTATCAGTCGTTTCCTTTATGGCTTCTGGGCCCTGGTTTTTATGTTTTAGTAACATCTCCACTCTGCAATTACAGAATAAAATGTCATCCGTGTTTGCTATTGGTACTTTCATGGTTTCAGCTTAAAGTTCACGCAGTCCATCCCCCTGCAGAATTTTCCTTGTTTACAGCGGCCTGTGGCCCAGGAATAGCGTAAAGAGCGCGTCTCCCTCGCGGCAGCCTCCCGGCATCATCCTCCCAGCTCCTCGTCCCCCGTCTGCTGCCGGGGTCGCGCCATGTCGTGCCGAGCCGCGAGCTAGCTCCGAGGCGGACGCCCCGAGACGAGCTCGGGCGTTTGGGCGGCCCGCGCTGCACCCTTGCCGGTCGGCGATCGGGATCCGGCCCGTGGACGTTCGAGCCGGTTGTCGGGCGCCACCTGGCGGTCGCTTTTATATCGTCCCTTGTCTCCGGAGCTTCGGCGATCTTCGCGAGGGCTGATATTCGGCCGCCGGGCGCGAGGCAGAGTTCCGGGAGGCCGTCGACGCTGGTGGCGACTGTCCCGGTGGCTCCGAGGCGTGGACGCCTCCTGTTGTCGCTGGAGATTGGGCGTGCAGGTTCTTTAGGGTGTTACCATTGCCGCGCTCCGAGTGCAGTTTGGTGGTTGCCTGGCTTGGTCGACCAGCATCCGCCCGTGCCCCTCCAGCCGCGGGGACCGACCGGACTCGATCCGACATGGGCCCGCCGCCGCGTTGTGAAGGGAGAGGGTCTTCCGAGCCCTCGGGAGCGCCTGAGGATTGATGGACTGTTCTTCTGAGTCACTTTAGGAGCGTTCATTTTCTACCACCTCGGTTCCCCTTCGCCCCACTCCGGAGGTGGGGAACGGACTGGGCCCGGGCATTGAGGCCGGTGGAGGGCGCGACGTGCTTTTTGGCTGGCGCGCTTGGGTCCCGGTCTCCGGTGCATGGGGGCTTCCTGCTCTAGCGTTTTGGACGGGCAGATCTGTGTACTGTGAGGCCCCCGCTGCTCTCCCTAGAAGTCGTTGAGTGGTGGTCTGGACGGTTCGACCGGCACTCCCTGGTGACCTCTGCACGCGGGGAACGCCCAAGTTGCTGCGCGTGGTCAGGAGAGGGTATCTGTGCCCGGCGTCGTCCTCCGTGTGTCCAGGTGGTCGTACTTTCGTTTTCCAAGTCCGCCTGCGGATGACTGAAAGTCTCTTGCGGGCGTGCACGGCGCCAAGTTTCCGCCGGCCTTCCCTCTGGATACCGTTCGCCCTAATTCCCAAATTTGATTCTCTCCGCAGTGGGTACGGCCGGATGGCGAAACGAGGAGGCACAGTGAGGGCGACTCCGGCCTCCCCGTCCTCCTTCCCACGGGACCGCGACGCCCCGGCCAATAGGGCGCCCGGTGCTGCGTCCCGCACGCCTTGGGGATCCGGTGCGTCTCTTTCCTGTCGCCGTAGCTCCTCCCCGGCGGTCACTTACTCCGAGATCCGCGTGAAGCGGTCAAGGGGCTGCGCAGACGGTATTCCCCCTCAGGCCGAGGTGCGTCTAAGGGGGAGCGCCCGGCGTGCCCTCTTCTGTTGGCCTCGTCGGCGAAGCGCTTGTGTGTCGACCACACACAGGTCTCCTCACCGCAGTTGACACGGACAGAAAGGGGCGAGCGGGGGGGAGCTCCAGGCGCGTCCACGGTCACGCCTGGGGCTTGGTGGTCGGAGAAGCCTAAGAAATGGGGAAATGGGGAGCTGCCTGGGGCGTCTGGTGATGGTCGTAGGAGGCACGAGGCCGGGCGCGGTTGTCAGAGTTTCCACGAGAGAATCTCGTCCCGGAATGGCCTCTGAACGCGAGTGTGGACGGGGAGACAACCCGGAGAGAGAAATGGGACCTGTGGTGGACCCAGAGGGAATGAGTGCAGAGGGGTGGAGGCGCACCTTCTCTGTCGTGCCATCCAGATCTATCCTGGTGGTTTTCCCTCCATTTGGTTGTTATCTGGCGTCCGCTGCTACAAGGCCGACTAGATGGCCATACAGCGGTGTCGTGGCAAGAAAAAATTTCAGTGACTTGAGAATTTGTTTTGAGATCAAGTAGTGTACACACTGGTGAAATGAGAAGTTCTGAGACCTACAGAACTGTAAATTACTACTGTCGGCGTTTCTCAACATTATTGTAATTATTACCACTGTTTGTAATTAGCAATAAAACTGAAGTTGATTCACGCAGTAGCTGATTAATTGAAGATGATCAAAGAGGGGTTTCAGTATTTCTAAATCCTCCTAAATGGGCAGAGAGCAAGGTGGAGACAGCAGGTATGTGCCAGGTAAGGCTGTGATGGGTGTGAGAATAAAGGGCAGTGCTGAGAAGAAAGATTATGGAGGGTTTCTGAAGGTAGAAGAGGTTGGAAAGCATTTTTAAACACATGTGGGGGATAGATCTGATAGGTTGCAGTTTAAAGAAAGAAAGGCTCATTGCTAGTCTCTGCAGAAGGATTCAGCAACAGAGTACCTTTAACATTTTACCAAATGCTCTCTCAGTTAAAAACACTCCAGGTTATAAATCCTTTAGAAACATATATCCTACACATTTGCTAGCAGCAGAATAATGCACGCCAAGGTTATGCATTGCTGCATTGTTTGTAATATAGATTATTGAATATCAGCGTTCATCCCAACGTGGATTGGCAAAGTGCATTATAGTACATCATCCATTCAGTGCACTGTCGTGCAGGAAACTATGTCTTGATAGAGGATAATTTGCAAGATATTGTCAAATGAATAAAAGCAAGATATAACAGAACACCGTGCTTAGTATTCTATTTGTGATTTTAATTAGGGTGCCAAGGAGAAATATATATTCATATTTCTTGTATGCACATAAAGACACTCTGGAAGTATGCGTGGGAAACCAGATACATGGTTATCTGTGGAGGGCAGGGGCTCCTGGGCAAAGAGGGGGGCAGGTGGTGGGGGGCACAATGTAATACAAAAGTATTTATATTTTCAGGACCTTCAATCCTGTACATATGTATTATAACCTCTCTAGAAATTCACGAAATTGAATTTCTTAAACCTCCAAAGATTAAAATGCATTTACTATTTCTACCAACTGTGAGTACATTTCAAGTTTGTTTTACCATGGAGATTTGCCTTCTCTAAAATGTCTACTCAAGCCTTCCATGGTGATTTTGACTATTTTCCGTTACTGTGGTAGGAGACAAAGAAAACCAGGGGAATCACTGCTGTGTAGTTAGTTCGTTAGTACCCCCGGTGGTTCCACTGCTTTTTTGTCCTTTCAAATACTTTATACACTGTGTGTTTTTGGTGCTATTTTCATAATTTTTATTTGCAAGAAAGAGGAATATAGGATAAATAAAGTTGTATTTGGGTTTTGCTAGGGTTGCCAGAACAAGATACTGCAGACTGGGAGACTTAATTTTCTCACAGCTCTGGGAGTCCAAGATCAAGGTGTCCACAGGTTCAGTTTTTTTGAGGCCTCTCTCCCTTGCTTCAGATGGCCGCATTCTTGCTTCGCCCTCACATGGACTTACCTCTATGAGCTGAGTGTGCGAGGCTGTGTCCTAATCTTCTCTTCCTATAGGGGCACAGCTCTGGATTAGGGCTCACCCATAGGACCCATTTTCACTTAATCACCTCTCCTAAGGCCCTATTCCCAAATACAGTCACATTATGAGGTACAAGGGTCTGGACTTCAACATATGAATTTATAGGGTTCCAGTTCAGACCTTAAGGGCAGCTGCTCCCCGTTGGTTGAAGCAGAAATCTCAGAGGAGACAGGAGTCTCCCCACATGGCCTAGAACTTCTTGACCCAGCCAAGTCATGACCATAAGCCTGATTCCTGTTGTTTTACCACATGTCTCTGTGACTGAGAGTGTAGGTCAGGGAATGAATAAGAAATTATGTCCTCAGTACATTGTCACTAAATATTTCAGCCTTTTGGAGGCCAGGTGTTCACAAAAGTAAAGAAGTTATGTTTTGCTCAGCAAGTTCTTGGCCTTGGAAGGTAGACAACGCACTGAGGAAGCAGCCTAAGTGTCTCCCATATGCTGAGCACGCCACAGACACAGGAGCAGGAGACAGCCATTAGAGGCCACAGCCTCGCTGGGAAGCAGCTGCATCACCAGTTTAGCTCAATCAGATCTGTGTTCTAGGTGCTGAGCTTGAGGAGGGAGTCAGTCCTGGGACACTGTGGACACATGCAGAAAAATTACCTTAAACCCAGAGTCATACTTAAATAGAAAAAATGTGAGATATTAAATTTTATGGCCTCCACTGAGCTATAAACTTGGTGAAGGTGGTAATGTTATACATTTCACCTCTTAGTCTGCAGAAAATTTCACATGCTGGAATCCTGGAGACTCTCAATGAATATTTGTTACTTTAATGAGTGGTGTGTGAGAGAGCTACCTGATTTTTATTGAAGACTGTTGTCCTATGGTAATTTATCTATGAAATCCAGAACACTTGGGAGATATGTTTTCCTTTAAGTATCTGATGGATACTGTGTCCCCTCCACCTAGTAATGCACATGCACAGACACAAACACATTGCTGCACCGACCTCAAGTGTTCTATTTCCCTCTTTTCAAGCTCATAGACCAACCCATTAGCATTCTATATGTATGGGCTTTATAATGGTTTTGTGTCTGTGGGTGTGTGTGCACATCAAGAAAGAAAAAGTAATCGATTTGAAGGGAGAGAACACACCATGTAGCTCCTGCTCTCTCTCAAGCCAACCTGACAGCAAATAAACTTACGACATAGGCATTCTCCACGGGGGCCATCTCTTTTCCCCAGGTCTTTATTTACTTATTTATTTTTAACATCTTTATTGGAGTATAATTGCTTTACACTGGTGTGTTAGTTTCTGCTTTATAACAAAGTGAATCAGCTATACCCTGGTCTTTATTGATTAGCACCATTCTCATTGGAGGAAGAATGGAACTCGGGAGGGCGACCAAGTCCCTCTGACTTCCCTGGCTCACGGTGCAGAGGGTGGGAGGGGCGCCCCAGCCCCTGCACCCGCCCTCAGTTACTCCCTGCAAAGTAGGGGCCACAGCCTCAGCAGCAGAGGCACTCCTCTCCTCTTTTGCTTACTGTTCTCATGGAATATCTTTCCCCATATTTTCACTTTCAGCATATGAGTGTCCTTACTTCTAAGTGAGTCTCTTGTAGACAACATAAGTTGGACCCTTTTCATGTCTAGCTTGTCCATCTTTGTTTTTTAACTGATGAGTTTAAGCTATATATATATATATATATATATATATATATATATATATATATATATATATATATATATATATAAATTACTGATATGCAATGACTTTTAATTGCCAATTTTTCTGTAATGTCATATAGCTTTTCTGTCCCACATTTTCTCCCATACTGACGTCCTTTGTGCTTACTTTTTGTACTCATTTTAAAAATTTATTTATTTGGCTGTGCCAGGTCTTAGTTGTGGCATGGGGGACTTTTGATCTTCTTTGTGGCATGCGAACACTTAGTTGTGGCATGTGGGATCTAGTTCCCTGACCAGGGATTGAACCCAGACCCCCTGCATTGGGAGCATGGAGTCTTCGCCACTGGACCACCAG
This sequence comes from Eubalaena glacialis, assembly GCF_028564815.1. Lineage (NCBI taxonomy): Eukaryota > Metazoa > Chordata > Mammalia > Artiodactyla > Balaenidae > Eubalaena > Eubalaena glacialis. The sequence continues at coordinate 619,097 of NW_026871455.1, forward strand.
GGAAGTCCCCTGACTGACTTACTTTTAATTTCCTTCTGTGTATATTCTATAGATATTAAATTTGTGGATACCATGGAGGTTACATATAAAATCCTATCAAACTAGCTTCAACTGATATCAACATAATTTTAATCACATGCAAAATCTCTATTACATCTCCTATTACATTACACATTCATTACATGTTATTAATGTCACAAATCACATATTTATACATTGTTTTCTGTTAATGTAGATGTATGAATTAGTTATTTGGGGATGCTATAACAAAGTGTCACAGCTTGGGTAGCTTATAAACAGAAGTTTCTTTCTCATAGTTCTGGAGGCTGAAGTGTGAGATCAAGGGGGTTAGGTAAAGGTCTGTTTCTGAGTCATAGACTTTTCATTATATCATCACCAGGAGGAAGTGTTTAGAAAGCTCTCTGGGATCTCTTTTAAAAGCACAGAAGAGACTTCCCTAGTAGGCCAGTGGTTAAGAATCCGCCTTCCAATGCAGGGGACACGGGTTCAATCCCAGGTCAGAGAACTAAGATCCCACATGCCACGGGACAACTAAGCACATGTGCTGCAACTACTGAGCCTATCGGCCACAACTAGAGAGGCTGTGTGCTGCAACTACCGAGTCCCCATGCCACAGCTAGATATGAAGCCTGGGCATCACAACAAATATCCCACGTGCTACAACTAAGAGCCAATGCAGCCAAATAAGTAAGTAAATAAATACATATTTTAAAATAAATAAAAGCACAGAAATCCTATTCATGGTGGCTCTGCCGTCATAACCTAAGCACACCCCAAAGGCCCTACATCGCACTATCACCACATTTGGAGGTTATATTTTTAACATGAATTTTAGAGGAAACAATCACACAATACCAATACATTTATAATTATTTTAATATTTTGGTTTTAGAAAATATCCTAGAATAATAAAAAGTGTAGTTACAAGTCAAAATTATACCTTTTTTTTTCTATTTGTCCATTTATTTACCTTTATCAGATAAATTTATATTTTCATATGGCCTCAAGTTACTGGTGTCCTTCCGTTTGAACTTGAAGTACTCCCTTTAGCATTTCTTGAAAGGTAGGTATTATGGTACTGAACTCCTTCAGCTTTTGTCTGAGACTGTCTTTCATTTTCCTCATTTTTGAAGAATAATACTGTAAGATATAGAATTGTTGTTAGGTAGTTTCCCCCAGTACTTTAAACATATCGTTTCACTCTCTTCTGGCCTGCAAAATTTCTGATGAGAAAAAGCAACTGATAACCTTACTGACGATCACAATTAAGTGGATCATAATAATTGTCACATATAACTTTGTTTATATATATTTATTAACACTAACCTATTAAAAAAGTACTTATTGTTACAAAATTTTGTATTTATCATTCCAAGATTACTTAACAAATCTATATTTTTATTCTACTTATTTATAAAATAATAGGTTATTAGCCAAAATTATGAATTCATAGCTGAAATGTGTGGTAAAACATTCTTGATAAGAGTTTTTCCATGTCTGAGAATTTTGATATGAACTCTGGCTTTTCAGTGTGATTTTAGCATTGATAGATCCAGTGTGAGAATTCAAAGTTGACTAAGGAATTAAAAATCCCTGAGGGCTTTCCTTCATTGATTACAGTAGAAGTGTTTTCTATGCTGTGAAAACTCATGTGTATGTAAGTCTATTCAATGATAGTCTCCAGTTAAAATTATCTCCATGTGAGTTACATACACATAGTATGTAAATCTTCTGCATGGATATCCCCCCTTTGTAGCATTTCTACTAGCTATCATCAAAATTCAGTCTAATTTAGTCCATAAAGTGAACACTTTATGCTGGGCTGTTTACACTACACTGTAACTGAGTTATATGAGTCTGCTGAATTCCTAACTTACCTCATTCCTAGGTTTCACATGTGGATGACCAGGGTTCACAGCTGAAGAAATTTACTATTTTCTTACAGCTACATTGGTCCACCAGGAAAAAGAAAACTTGCCTGGATATCATTTCTTGCTTTTAATGGTCACAAGTTTTGCTTGAAATAAAATAAAAATAATAATTAAATTAAATAAATAAGAAATGACACATGTGATGTTAAGGGGATTAAATTGTTGAAAAGTACATTACATGGGGAAAGAACATGAATTTGAGGAATACAGCAGTGAATAGAAACATGGTTTAGAAAAATGTTAATAAGATATTCAGTATTTAAGTAAAAGAAAAATAAAATAAAATCAGATGCTACAGGGAATATGAGAGGAAACATTATTAAAGAGACCATGGCAAAGACAAAAACATGAAATTTTAAGTCCCACGAGGACAGGAATTTTGCTTCTCTGAGGTGAAAAGTAGAGGGGAAAACGTGAAGAGAAATTGGTGTGTGATGCGTAATGACAGAATCTGGATAATTTGACTCAATGGCTTCACATACATTTCTAAAAATATCCTTTAGTCGAGCAAACCTCCAGTTGACATTCCAAGTGTCCTGCTCCCTCCCCACACTGAGCACATGTGTCTGGAGCTGACTTGCACCCCAGCCTGGGGAAACCCTCCTCTTCCCTCCACACCTACTCTTCTTGCTCCAACTGGGAAATTACATCTGATTTGCAGAGCTGATGCCCTGATACATGTGGGAAAGGCTGGATGGATTTAAAGTTCTGTGCTGAGAACAGTGCATGCAATGCAAGTGCAGGACAAGATGCCAAGGCTCAAGTATGAGGGCATCAATGGCAGCTCAGGTTCGAGCACCCTGAAGGGGGAAAACACTGAAGGTTGTCACCTGACACTTCACTCAAAGACAGAAAAGTCTCTGGCTGCTGCTGTTCTTGCCCAAGAGGAAAGACAGGCTGCAGGCTGCCTAGACGTCTCAGCCAGGAAGGAAGCAACGTTTTCATAATGTGGTTAACACTGTTTTCCAACAGAATCCAATAAACATAAGACCCATGAGATTATTACGTGGAGTTCATGTAGAAAGGGGGATACAAGCTGTTATGTATTTTTGCTGTGTTCAAACCTCATAATAGTCCCCCGAGCAGTAGAATTACTTAGCAACATAAAGTCACTTGTTTCTTAGATAAAATAGCCCTTATCTGTGTTCAGCATTATTCTGCATGTTGGTGGCAGACTAGTAAGCAATACGTGCGATTGTGGTAATGGAGACTGTATCTCCATGCAGGGACACATGTGCTGTGGTAAGTAAAGGAACACATTTGTTCCAGGTTTCTCTAAGTGCTACAGAAGCATGAGTCAGGGCCAAGAGTGCAGCGGCATATGTGGAAGCTGCAGAGCCTATCTCAATAAGACATGCACAAGGAAGTAAATAAATATTGAGAGACTCACCCAGAAGATGAGACAATGCACGTCCTCCAGCATCACATCTGTGTACATCTTTCTCTGCAATGTGTCCAGCAGGTCCCACTCTTTATGAGTGAGTTCTACAAACACGTCCTCAAAAGTCACTGATTTCTAAAGCCCCATCAATGGCTTCTCTGGGCCGATATGGCATGTGCCTTTCATACATATTCAGAAATATATATACTGTGAACAAATGTTACTAAAGGAAACATATGAGGTGTTGTGTAAAATAACCTACCAATTTCCCAAGAAAGTGGTAATTCAACTTCCAGATTGGTTATTATAAAAATTTTACATGGAAATTCATAACTAATATTCTCCTCCTAATTTCAAGTAAGTCTGTAGGTGCATCAAAAGGCAATCAATAGCCCTGATCTGCCACTTTGTCAATTGCCAGGCAGTGTGGGTAGAGATAGAGCTGAAGCTCCATGTACATTTTATGTGTTTTTTTTCACGTACTGAAGGTGTATCTGGAGTCCTGCTTTTCTTTCCCGGGTTAGAGCCGCACACACCAGTCGTCAGAACTCATGAGATTTGCTGGCTCCATGTGTCAGGAAAGCCCTGGATCCACTTTTCTCTTCTACATAGTTCTCTCCTCTGGGGTTGGAATATGAGACTTAAGTCAGCCCATGCCCTCCCATGGATTTCTCTTACCTGCTGCTGTTTATTTTTGCTCTTTTTTGCTGCTTATTTTATATATTCACTATGCAAACCTACGACTGTGGCTCCAAAGCCGGTGTTAACCTAGGACTCTGATCCCAAAATACCCCAAGAAACTTGTCATTCAATTAGGGAACTCTGTATGTAATCCTTCAGTCCTTAAGTTTATTAGTATTATTATTGGTAGTAGTACAATTAATATCTTTATGATTGTAATCACTATTGATATTATTTATCACTACTGTTGTTATTGCATTTCTTATTAAGTTTCTCTGCTCATGAATGTACCCATTTTACTGAAGAGTAGTGTGGAGGGTTTTCAACAGATTTACATACACATGGTGCTTCCTGGTTCCTGCTGTACTTATGGGTACTTGTTGGTCAGAGAGCCTCCTGAGATATTCAGACTTAACCACTGGAGGAAGGGACAGTTGTTACTGGTAAGTGAGCCCCAGGGAGGACACTCTTGACTTTCTTGAGCCTCTAGAACAATGTTTAAGTCCCCTTAAGGGACCAGAAAGTGGTGCCAGTGCAAGAGCCCTGGAAGACACCCTTGTCCTGCCAGACTCAGCACAGGATTTTCCACCTCAACTCTGGGCCAGGAACCACTCTCACATCTCCTGGGAAGGATGGAGAGGGTGTCCCTCCTGGAGTCCAGTCTCCGAATTTTAAAACTCAGCCCAGGAACTGACATTGTGACACGTGAGGAGTAAGGAGAGTATCCTTGGCATGCCTGAACCTGGGGACATGTTCTAAATTCACTCAGGTGTCCAGGAAAAGCTGGTGCGGCACTGGCAGACATAGAGATGGTGACGTGCCTGCTCAAGTAACCACTTATTTTTCTAAGTCCCCCAGGGAGCCCCTGCACTGTTTGTGCCAACATATCATCCTCCCTGCGGACCCAGGATCACCTAGGATGACATCTTCCAATAGCCTTGGTGTGACATATGCAAACCAAAGTGTCTGGACTTTATGGGACCGGGTAGGTACAAATGGCAGGAGTGCAGGCAAGGTGCTGATGCTGAGACAGTGCTGGGGGTAAGCATATACCACAGACGAGGCCTCTGCATGTAGGGTGTGCAGAAAGCTCCTGACTTCCTTGCCTGGAGCTTAGGCCCCCTAGCCAACTGGCCAGTCTTCTGAAATCTGGTGGTGGTTATGAGGTAGGCAGGACAAGGTCCCTTTACTATGGACCGGGGAACTTATTCTATGTCCCTTCGGACTCCCCTTCCCTGGTTTGCATATAAGTTTCCAAGTTCACCCACACCCTCCTCCTCTTTGGTATTCTACTCCCTCCTGCTTGCTTTCTCCTCTCAGAACAAATTTCTTTGTGCAAACCTAGGATTCTGACTCTAAAATACCTCAGAGAACGTCTCATATAGGTACCCTGAAATTTACTTAGAGGAGTCTGTACACGAATCTGCCATCTTTCTAAGTTTACTTTTCTCTTTAACAGTAGTAATGGTAATATCAACATAATTCTATTATTGTTTTTAGTCCATTTTATTACTTTTTTAACATGCATTGTCTTTGTGGTTGTTTTTACATAACATTGAGTAGATCTGCTCTATGCTAAAGATTGTCTGATTTACTGAAGATCATTATGGAGGGTTTCCCAACATACAAAATACATACACTTAGTTACTCCTGAGCTCCCACGGTACTTAGCTGGGTACCCTCGACTCAAGGTCTCTATGAAGCTGTGGCTGAGGTCTCAGCTGTCTCTCCACAGGGGAGGATTTGCTCCCAGACTCACTGAGATGGGTACTGGCAGGATGAAGTCTGAGCTGAGAGCTTAGTGCCTCTGTCTGGAGACCTGCGACCTGCCTGTGTTCTCTCCTATGTGGGCCTCTCCATACGACAGCTACTAACACCCTTGCAGGCTTCCCCATTTCCAGGGATAGGAGAGACAGAAAGAAACAGAGAGAGAACACAGGATGCAGCAAGTGAGAGAGAAATGACAGAGGTTCTGTCAATGAATCTTAACACTGACCTCCCATGACTTCTTATATTCTGTTGGTCAAGAGCCAGTCACTAGCTACATAGTAGTTGCACAAAGAGTGGAGTTTCCTCGCTGGATGTGGATCACAGTCTGTGGCTGGGAACACCCAGGAAGGCATGTGCAGTGGTCTCCCCCAGAACTGGGAAAAGTAGCTGCATTCTGGAAATAACTGAAAGTGATGAAAGTCCAGCCTCAATCATCAGAAGAGAAGTGAAAAGAAGACAATGGGTTATGTGTCATTTCTCATCCACTAAAGCAGCAAAATAAAAGCTCAACAAACTCCTGAAACTGGGACACTTGGTGGGAATGAGGCACAGGGCCACTCATTCCCCAGTGGTAGGAAGGGCACTGACTCTTCCTGGAGGGTGATGGCTGCCACATCCCCAGACGCCACCCACTCGAATAAGGAGGTTACTTCTAGAAAGGAAAGACAGTGGTCAGAGGTGTGTACGAAGAGTCCACGTGGGTGGTGTTGTCTGTCTTATTTCTAAGAGCCCTGTATGGACACCTGCTTCCAGAGGGGAGCTAGTTCCACTGACAGTGAGAAGAGGCTGCAGCTGTTTAAAATGACAGTGTCCATACTACCCAAAGCAGTCTGAAGATTTAATGTAATCACTATCAAATTACACAAGACATTTTTTCACAGAACTAGAGCAAATAACCCTAAAATGTATATGGAACCCTAAAAGACTGAGAATTGCCAAAGCAATCCTGAGGAAAATGAACAAAGCAGGAGGCATAACCCTCCCAGACGTCAGACAATGCTACAATGCTAATCAAACAGCCTGGTATTGGCACAAAAACAGACATATGGATCAAGGGAACAGAATAGAGAGCCCAGAAATAAACCCACAGACCCATGGTCAATTCATCCCTGATGAAGGAGGCAAGAATAGACAATGGGGGAAAAGACAATCTCTTCAGCAAGAGGTGTTGGAAAAGTTGGTTCATGCAAATCATTAAAGTTAGAACACACTCTCCCACCATACACAAAAATAAATTCAAAATGGCTTAAAGACTTAAATATAACACATAACACCATAAAACTCCTAAAAGGGAACATAGGCAAAAGTTTCTCTGACATAAAATGTACCAGTGTTTATTAGGTCAGTCTCCCAAGGCAATAGAAATAAAAGCAAAAGTAAACAAACGGGACCCACTCAACCTTATAGGTTTTCTCACAGCAAAAGAAACCATAAACAAAATGAAAAGACAACATACAGACTAGGAGAAAATATTTCCAAATGATGTGACCAACAAGGGCTTAATTCCCAACGTATACAAACAGCTCATACAACTCAATAACAAAAAAAAAATCAAAAAATGGGCAGAAAACTTAAACAGACATTTCTCCAAAGAAGACATAGAGATGACCAATAGGCACATGAAAGGATGCCCATCATCACTAATTATTGGAGAAATGCAAATTAAAACTACAATGAGGTACCACCTCACACCAGTCATCATGGCCATCATCAAAAAGTCTGCAAATAAGAAACGCAGGAGAGGGTGTGGAGAAACAGAACGCTCCTAAACTGTTGGTGGGAATGTAAATTGAAACAGCCACTATGGAGAACAGTATGGAAGTTCCTCAAAAAAACTAGAAATAGAGTTGCCATATGATCCTGCAATCCCACTCCTGAGCATATATCCAGAGAAAACCATAATTCGAAAAGATACATGCACCCCAATGTTCATAGAAGCACTATTTACAATAGCTAAGACATGGAAGCAACTTAAATGTCCATCAACAGATGAATTGATACAGAAGATGTGGTATATATATACAATGGAATATTACTCAGCCATAGAAGGAATGAAATAATGCCATTTGCAGCAACATGGATGCGACTAGAGATTAGCATACTAAGTGAAGTAAGCCACAAGGAGAAGGACAAATACTATATGGTATTACTTATATGTGAAATCTAAAATATGGCACAAATGAACCTATCTATGAAACAAAACAGACTCACAGACATAGAGAACAGACTTGTGGTTACCAAAGGGGAGGGGGTTGGGGAAGGATGGACTGGGAGTTTGGGGTTAGTAGTTGGAAATTATTACATATAGAATGGATAAAAAACAATGTCCTACTGTATAGCACAGGGAACAGGATATTCAATATCCTGAGATAAACCATAATGGAAAAGAATATAAAACAGATGTATATATGTGTATAACTGAGACACTTTGCTATATGGCAAAAATTAATACAACATTTTAACTCAAATATATTTCAATTAAAAAAAAAAAGAATCAGTTGATGTGAACTACACTAAAGGCTAAATGATCCTAAGAGTCATATACAGAACATTCTATCTAACAAACGCTGAATACACAGTCTTCTCAGTGCAGAAAAAATACTTTCTGAAAAGACCACATGATACACCACATATCAAATCTTAGTAAACTCAGGAAGACTTAAATTATACCAAGTATATTGTCTGACCATATTATTAAACTAGAAATCAATAACAGGAGGAAAACTGGAACACTAATGAATACAAAAAAATTGATCAACACTCTCCTGACCAACTAATATATCAAAGAGTAAATTTAAGAAGAAATAAGACAGTATTTTGAGAAAAACTGAAATGGAAACACAGCATACTAAAGGCTATGGGAGGCAGCAAAAGGAGTGTTAAGAGGGAGGTTTATTGCAACAAATGCCTACCTTACGAATTGAGAAAGATCTCAAATAAAAAACCTAACTCTTCTCTTCAAGGACCTGGAAAAAGGCCAAACTGAGCCCAAAATTAGCAGAAGGAAGAAAATTATAAAGATTACAGCAGAAATCAACGTGATAGAAAAGAGGAAAACAACAGAAAAGATTAGCAATACTAAGAGTTGGTTCATTAAAAGATAAAATTTCAAACCTTTAGCTAGACTAACCAAGGAAAAGGAGAAAAGACCCAAATCAACAAAATTATAAATAAATGAGAAGACATTACAACTCTCCTACAGAGATAAGAAGGATAACATGCTACTTTGAACAACTACATGCTATCAAACTGGGCAACCTAGATAAATGGAAAAATTCTTAGAAACATACAACCTACCAAAAGTGAATTAGGAAGAAAGAGAAAATCTAAATGAAGCAATTAGTAGTATGGAAATTAAATCAGTAATCAAAACTCTTCAAATGAAGAAAACTCAAGATCAAGTGGCTTCACTGGTAAATTTTACCAAATATTTAATGCATTAATGCCAATCCTCAAAGTCTTCAAAAAAGAAAGAGAAAAAATGGATGAGGAGGGAAAACTCCCAAACTCCTTTTACAAGACCAACATTACTTTGATATTATAATCTGAAATGGACAATGACAATTACAGGCCAATAACACTGATGAATAAAGGTTTAAAAATTCTGAATAAATACTAGCAAATCAAATAAATGTGATGCATCATATCAACAGAACAAAGGAAAAATATAATATCAATAGGCACAGAAAAAGCATTTAATAAGTTAGGTATTAAATGAATGTAACTCAACATAATAAAGGCCAAATATCGGGACTTCCCTGGTGGCACAGTGGCTAAGAATCTGCCAGCCTATGCAGGGGACATGGGTTCGAGCCCTGGTCCAGGAAGATTCCACATGCCAAAGAGCAACTAAACCCGTGCACCACAACAACTGAGCCTGCCCTCTAGAGCCCGTGAGTGTCAACTACTGAGCCTGTGTGCCACAACTACTGAAGGCCACATGCCTAGAGCCCATGCTCCACAAAAAGAGAAGCCACTGCAATGAGAAGCCCACGCACCACAACGAAGAGTAGCCCCCGCTCACTGTAACTAGAGAAAGCCATGTGCAGCAGCAAAGACCCAATGCAGCCAAAAATAAATAAATTTTTTTTAAAAAGGCCAAATATGACACGGTCACAGTTCAAAGCACACTCAAGAGTGAAAGTGTGAAACTTTTTCTCTAATATCAGAAACAAGACAAGGGAGTCCACTCTCACCACTTATTCAGCATAGTAATGGAAGTCCTAGCCAGGGCAATCAGTCAAGGAAGAGAAATAAAAGGCATCAAAATTGGAAATTAAGAAGTAAAAATGTGTCTATTTTAAGATAACATGATTTTATATATAGAAACTTGGAAAAACTTCACCAAAAACCTCTTAAAACTAATCAATATAATCAGTAAAGTTACAGAGTAAAAACTTAAAATGCAAAAATCAGTCATATTTCTATATACTAACAATGATCTGAAAAAACAAAACCATTCTATTTATAACAGCATCAAAACTAATAAAATAATAAGGAATAAATTTATCTAAGGAGATGAAAGATAGCTACAATACAAGCTACAATACACTGATGAACAAAATTGGAAAACACAGAAATAAATGTAAAGTTATCCCTTCTTCATAATTGGAAGAATTAATATTTTTTGAATGTTCATACTACACAATGCCATCTATGGATTTAATGCAATTCCTATCAAAACCCAATGGCATTTTTTAAAGTAGAAAAAAACAAAACAGAAATGTATGAGGAACCACAATAGAACTTGTATATGCAATGCGATCATGAGAAAGAACAACAAACCTGGAGGTATCACATTCCATGGTATCAAACTGTATTATAAAGCTATAGTAAGGTAAATAGTATGGTACTGTCATGTAAAAAGGCATACACAACAATGGAAAAGAACTGAGAATCCAGATATAAACCCATGCATATAAGGTTAACTAATATTTGATAAGGCAATCCGGAACACTCAGTGGAGAGACAGTCTCTTCATTAAACAGTGCTTGGAAAGCTGCATACTTACATGCAAAAGAATAAAACTAGACTTCTGTCTAACACCACTCATGACAATTAAAGAGAAATAAGATAAGGTAAAGACAACTGTAAGACGGGAGGCCATAAAACTTCTAGAAGAAAACAGTAAAAATCTTTTTAACACAGGCCTTAAATATTATTTTTGATGATACCTTAAGCACAAGCAACAATTTAAAAAATTAACAAGTGGAACTATATCAAACTAAAAATCTGCTACACAGCAAAATACATAATCAACAAGATGAAAAGAGCCTATGGAATCAATAATAATATTTGCAAACCTTATAACTAATAAGGGGTTGATATACAAAATACATCATAGAACTCAATAGCACAAAAAAAATTAAGCCAATTAAATGTTGTGCCAAAGACCCCAGTAGACATGTTTCCAAAGAAGATATGTGAATGTACAACAAACACATGAAAATGTGTTCAACGTCACTACACATCAGGGAAATTAAATCAAAACCACAATGAGAGATCACCTCAGGACTGTTAGAATGGAACTCATCAAAGAGACAAGAGATTTGCTAGCAAATGCTAGCAAAGATGTGGAGAAAAGGGTTGATTTGTGTGCTTTTGTTTGTCATATAAATTGGTTCAGCCTCTATGGAAAACACTAGAGAAGGCCCTCAAAATTTAATAGGGTTACAATATGGTCCAGCATTTTCATCTATGGGAATATATTGAAAGAATTAAAAACACTATGTTGAAGAGATATCTGCACCTCCATGTTCATAGCAGCAGTATTTACAATAGCCAAGACATGGGGAAAAAAGTGTGTCTATCAACAGATGAGTGGATATAAACTTTGTGGTATATTTAGAAAATGGAGTATTATTCAGCCATAAGAAAGAAGGAAATCCTGCCATTGGTGACAATATGGATGGACCTTGAGGGCGTTATGCTAAGTGAGAGAAGTCAGACCAAGCTTATATGTCAAAAAAAAAAACTCACAAAAAACTCATAGAAAAAGATCAGATTTTTGGTTACCAGAGGAGGGAGGTGGGAAGAGGGAGAATTTGATGAAGTCCAAAAGTACCAACTTGCAGTTCTAGGATAAATAAGTATTGAGAATGTTATGCACAACACGATGAATAGAGTTAACACTGCCATATGGTATATTTGAAAGCTGTTAAGCAAGTAGATCTTAAGAGTTCTCATCACAGGAAACTATATTTTCTTTTTCTTTTTTTTTTTCTTGCATCTATATAAGGTGATGTATGTTAACTAATCTTACTGAAATAACGCTTTCACAATATACGTAATTCAAATCATTATAATGTGCATTTTAAACTTAAATAGTACTGTGTTCAATTATATCTCAATAAAACTGGGGGGAAAATTACAACAGCTTTACAATAATGTCTTTGAAATTTAAAAAAATCTTAAAAGGAAATGGAAACACAACATGCTAAAACTTATGGGCTGCAAGAAAAACAGTTATAAGAGAGTTTATTGCAACAAATGCCTACAATAAGAAAAAAGAAAGATCACAAATAAACAACCTTACTTCTCAAGGGACTAGCAAACAAACGAACAAACCACTAAACTCACAAGTAGCAAAGCAATGAAATAAGAAATATGAGAACAGAAATAAAACAGAGACCATGCAAACAATTGAAAACATCAATGCAAGCGGTGGTTTTTGAAATGAAAACAAAATTAACCTTTTAGCTATACTAATGAAGAATAAAAGAGAATACTCAAATAAAATCAGAAATAAAAAAGGAGACATTACAACTGATGCAACAAAAATACAACAGCTCATGAGAGGTGACCATCAACAAATATATACCATCAAATTTGGTACCCTAGAAGAAATGAATTCCTAGCAACATAAAAACTACCAAAACTGAATCATGAGGAAATACACAAACCGTACAGACCAACGATGAGTGAAAAGATTGTATCAGTAATAGAAAATTTACAAAAAAAAAACAAACAAACAACATGGCTAGGACCAGATAGTTTCACTGGGAAATTCAACCAATCATTTAAATCGAATTAAAACAAATCCATGTCAAACTTTTCAAAAAACTTTGAGGTACATTCCCAAAGTCATTTGATGGGTCCAGCATTATCCTGATACCAAAGCTAGATAAGAACACTACAAGAAAAAACAATTGTCAAGTATTACTGATATAGATGAAAAAATGCTCAGTGAGATACTAGCAAACAAAATTCAACAGTATATTGAAAGGATCATACACCATGATCAAGTGGAATTTCTCCCTAGAATGCAAGGGTAATTCAACTTATGTAAATCAAACATGTGGTGCACCACATTAAGAGAATGAAATATGAAAACCATATGGTTATCTCAATAGATACAGAAAGAGCATGTGAAATAATTAAAGAATCTTTCATGATAAATATACTAAAAAAATTGCTATACGTAGAATGTACCTCAACACAGGAAAGGTCATATTGCACAAATTCACAGCAGACTTCATACTCAATGGTGAAAGTTTGAAAGTTTTTCTTCTAAAAATATAAACAAAATAAATTTGTGCACTCTCACCACTCATTTTCAGCATAATACTGGAAGTCATAGCCAGAGCAATTAGGCAAGAAAAATAAATAGAAGAAATCCAAATTGAAAAGGATGACGTAAAGCTATTTCTGTTTGCGTTTAATATAATCTTATATAGAGAAAGTCCCAAAGATTCCGCAAAAAATGTATTACAAGTTATAGACAAATTCAGTCAAGTTGCAAGATACAAAATCAACATGTGAAGAGCAATTGTACTTCTATATACTAACAATTTGAAAAATAAATGTAAAAAGCAATCATATTTAAAATGGCATCAGAAATAAATAAAACATTTTGGAATAAATTAAACCAAGCAGGAAAAATATCCACACACTGAAAATGACAAAACACTGATGAAAAAACTGAAGACACAAATAAATGTAAAAAGTTTCCATGGTTATGAACCAGAAGAATATTGTAAAAATATCTATACTACCCAAAGCTCTCTATAAATTCAATGCAATCCCTATCAATATTCCAATGATTTTTACACAGAAAGAGAAAACAACCCTAAAATTTGTATGGAACCACAAAACACCACTAATAGCCAAATCAACCTCGTCAAAGAAGAACAAATCTAGGGGCATCACAATTCCTAACTTCAAACTTTATTACAAAGCTATAGTAATCAAAACACTAGATTCTGGCAAAAAAATAGAGACCTGGTCCAATGAAACAGAATCAAGAGCATAGAAATAAAATCAGTCTTTAACTGTTAACAAATATTTGACAAGGGAGCCAAGGAGATGCAGTAGGGGAAATACAGTCACTTCAATAAATGGTGCTGGAAAAAAACTGGATAACAACCTACAGAAGAATACAATTGGACCCCTTTCTTGTACCACTCACAAAAATTAACTCAAAGTGGACTGAAGGCTTAAATATAAGACCTAAAGCTGTAAAACTACTTGAGGAAAGCATAAAGAGCAAGTTCCTCAATATAGTTTTGGTAAATATTTTTCGGATATAATACCAAATGTGGAAGCCACAAAAGCAAAAAAAAAAAAAAAAAAAAAAAAAAGTGGAACTACAGCAAACAAACAAACGAAAAACTTTGCATAGCACAATGAGCAATCAGCAAACTAAAAAGCAACTATAGAACAGGAGAACATATGTGCAAACCATTGTTTTTTTTGATAAGGGGTTAATATTCAAAATACATAAGTAACAAAATAATAGCAGTCAAAAATTAAATAAAAAATGGGCTAAAGGACTTGAAAAGACATTTTCCCCCCCAAAAGACATACAGATGGCCAACAGGTACATAAACAGATACTCAACATCACTAATCATCAGAGAAATGCAAATCAAAACCACAATGATCCATCAGCTCACACCTGTTAAAATGGCTATTATAAAAATGACAAGAAAAAACAAATATTTATGAGAATGTGTAGAAAAGGCAACTCGTGTGCATTTTTGGTGGAAATGTAAACTGGTACCATCTAATGAATGTAAAAGAATTAAATTGGACCCCTATCTCACACTACTCACAAAAATTAACTCAAAAGAGATTAAAGACACAAATGTATGACTTGAAACCATAAAATTCCTAAAAAAATTCTGGGGGAAAATCTCCTTGACCTTGGTCTTGGGAATAGTGATTTTTTGGTTATGACCCCAAAGGACAGGCAACAAAACAAAAGCAAAAATAAACAAGTGGGACTAAGTCAACCTAAAAAACCTTCTGCACAGAAAACACACACACACAAAAAAAGACACACAAAAGCAAAACAAAACAAAAAACAACTAATTAAAAATGGATAAAGGATCTGAATAGATATTTTTTCCAAAGAAGATGTACAAATGTCCAACAGATATATGAAAAAAATGTTCAACGTCTTTAATCATCAGGGAAATGAAAATCAAAACCACGAGATCATGTCACTCCTGTTAGAATGGCTACAGCCAAATGACAAGAGATTACAAGTGTTTGAAAGAACATGGAGAAAAGAAAATCCTTGTGCATTGTTGGTAAAGATGTAAATTACTACAAGCACTATGAAAAACAGTATGGAGCTTCCCCCCAAAATTATAAGTAGTATCCAGTTGTCCCAGTACCATTTGTTGAAGAGACTATCCTGCCCACTGAGTGTGCTTTACTCCCATCTCAAATATTAGTTGCTTATACACAAGGGTTTACTTCTGGGCTCTCTATTCTGTTCCTTTAGTCTATGTGTGCATTTTAGTGCCAGTATCATAGTGTCGCATAACTACAGCATTGTAATATAGTTTTTTTGTTGTTTAAAATAAATTTATTTATTTATTTACTTATTTTTGGCTGCTCTGGGTCTTCGTTGTTGCGCGCGGGCTTTCTGTAGTTTCTTCGAGCGGGGGCTACTCTTCATTGCAGTGTACGGGCTTCTCATGGTGGTGGCTTCTCTTGTTGCAGAGCACGGGCTCTAGGCACGCCGGCTTCAGTAGTTGTGGCACGTGGGTTCAGTAGTTGTGGTTCACGGTGTCTAGAGCACAGTCTCAGTAGTTGTGGTGCACCGGCTTAGTTGCTCTACGGCATGTGGGATCCTCCCATATCAGGGCTTGAACTCGTGTCCCCTGCATTGACAAGCAGATTCCTAACCACTGCACCACCAGGGAAGCCCCTGTAATATAATTCTAAATCAGGAAGTGTGATGATTCCCAATTTGTTCTTTCTCAGGATTGCTTTGACTCTTTGGGGTCTCCTGTGGTCACGGACAACATTTTAAAATTGATTTCCCTATATCTGTAAAAGATGCTGTTGGAATTTTGATAGAGATTGCATTGAACCTATAGATGCCTTTGGGTAGTATGGACGGTTTAACAACAATAATTCTTCTGATCCATGAACACAGTACTGTATATCTTTCCACTTGTTTTGTCTTCTTCAATTTTTTTGATCAAAGTCTTGTAATTTTCTAAGTACAAATTTTTCACTTCCTTCGTTAAGTTTATTCTTAAATATTTATTGGTTTTAATGCAATTTTGAATGGGGAAAGGATAATGTCTTCAACAAATGCTGTTGGGAAAACTGGAAAACCACATGCAGAAAAATGAAAATGGACATCTATCTTATACCACTCACAAATATTAATTTGAAGTGGATTGAAGACTGAAACATAAGACCAGATACTATAAAACTCTTAGAAGAAAACAGAAAGAAGAATCTACTTAACACTGGTTTGGGCAATAATTTTTGTATATGATTCCAACAGCATAAGCCAGAAAAGTAAAAACCAACAGATGGGATTATATCAAACTAAAAAGCTTTTTATATATATAAAAAATATAAAGTCTACATACAGAGTAGGAGAGAATATCTGCAAATCCTATGTTGCATCAAAGAGTATAAACTTTCAGTTTTAAGATGAGTAAGTTCTGGGAACGTTAATGTACAGCATGGTGACTATAGCTAACAATGTTGTATTATATATTTGAAAGTTGCTAAGAGAGCAGATCTCAAAAATTTCACCACCAAAAAAATTTAAGGATGTGAGTTTATGGAAGAATCCTTATTATGGTAATCATTTCACACTATATATCTGTATCAAATCACCACACTGTACATCTTAAACTTACACAATGCTGTATATCAATTGTGTCTCAGTAAGTCTGGAGGAAAAAAAAAAAGAATTTCAAGATGGATAGAAGAGCATGAAACCAAGCATGGGCATTTCTGAGTGAAGAACCTTGTGTCATATGCATGTAGCTGGCCCCAGGTCTACCTGCAAAACCACAACGAAAATCTGACCACTGGTCCCCATCACCAGGGCTAACAACCTGCCTGAGCTCCCACCTTGGTTACTGCAGCAGTCTTCTAATTGGCGCCCCAGTTCTGCTTTTGCCCCCTCAGTCAGTTGGTAGGACAGCAGCCAGAGGAAGTCAGATGATAGCCCTCCTCTGCTTAAAACCATTCACTGGTCCTTTATTTCACCCAGAGTAAAAGCCAATGTCCTTTAAATGGCCGACAATCTGTTGACACCCCCAAGGGCTCTATCCCTTGCTCACTTAACTTCAACCACCCAGCATTCCCAACTTTCCTCAAACAAGCCAGCCATGTTCCTTCTTTACAGCATTTTACCTTGCTCTCCCCTCTGCCTGGAATCATTTTGCCACCTATGCACACTATGTATGGCCTCCCTCATATCTTTTAAGTCTTATTCACAGGTATTTACTGAGCAAGACTATGTGCCAGACACTATTCAAGGCACAGATATTTGGACCCAGCACCTCTCTGATCTTACTGAGGTGGAGCATCATTTCATAAACTTACTGGCTATTTTTTCTGGAAAAAACAGATACATAAATATGGGAGTGTAGGAATCGCTCAGGCATAATCCCAAATAATAGATACAGAGGTTTAACTCTCAGAAAGGTGGAGCATAACTTCCCAACTCCTTGAATGTGTCCTGCACGCAATGACATCCTTCCACAAGGTACACACTGAATGGACGGGAGAAAAGATGGATGTTACAGTGAGGAACTTGACAAACCCCACCTCAGCCAGGTGATCAAGGGCAACATCAACAGTAATTTCATCTGCAGAGCATGTGCCCTTGATATGAAGTGTGAATTCCATTTTTCCTCTCCAGAAACACATAACCCCAGGCTAATCACGAGGGAAACAACAGGTAAATCCCAATTGGAGACTCTCAAGGTCATCAAAAACAAGAAATGTCTCAGAAACTGTAACAACTAACAGTGTCCTAAAGAGAAATGGCAGCTAAATGGAATGAGGGTGAGATATCCTGAATACAATCCTAGAAGAGAAAAAGGGAAGTCTAAGAAAATTTGAAAACAGAGTGGGTTGTAGTTAAGAATCAGGTGTCAACACTAGTTCATTAACTGTAAAAATGTACCCTAATGACATGAAACTGTAATAAGATAGGAAACTGAGTCTGGGCTACTTGTGAAATCCTGCACTCTTCTTGCAAATTTTCTATAAATCTAAAACAATTTTAAAATGAAAATGTATTAAACAAAATTTTTATTTTTTTCTAACACATATTATTTTTAAATTGTCCTACCGGTAATTACTATTAAATTCCCCTGTCACCTAGTTGTACTGTTTCATTTTGTTAAATAAGATTTATAACAGAGAGAAGTAAATAACCCATGATAGTAGAAAATTTCCAATAACACCAATATTACATATTTTATGTTAAATAATTAATACACATGTGTATAATTATTTATTATATATTATGTTATTTGGAAGGTTGTTTTTTTTTTTCTTTTGGCTGTTGTCATTTTACTGGTATGGCTGTGTCCTGGGTCACTTTCTAAGAAGTTACTCACCAGTCATGTCTGTCAGGACTCAGAAGTGAGTCTACATGTCACATCATGGCTGAACATATTCAAACAGCCCATTTATAAAATAAAGATGAAATAACTAATAATTCATTGTGATTGGCTCATTTATTCCAAGAATGCTTTTTAAAAAATTTTATTCCCATGCTTACATTTCATACTAATGGAACAAAATCAAATTATCTGCCAACTCAAATATCACATTAGAATAATGAGAACAGAGTTGTGACCACAAAAATTCAATGTTTCATCCTGATATTTTCTAATCAGAAGTGTTTTTTAAAATATTCAAAATCAGTTCCTAGGGGATAGCTGAAAGTGACAAAATCAGAAACCCCAAACGGCAGAAAAACTTGCAAGTGATTTTACATGTTGCCATATATTGTGCCAGAAATAAATTACTTCTTAGAATATTACATAAAATTACTTGAAGCTCAAACTCTGGAATGCTTCCCAATTTTGTCAGACTTACATGTTATTATACTGTCTATATCCATTTAGCTAATGAGGTAGGTAAAGATAAAAAGTGATCTGTTCTTATGTGTTTAATACAGTTTTAAAAAGTATATAATTCTCCTAAGAAATAAGGTTAGATCTGGAATACAGATGAAAATATGAAATGAAAGTACTTTTCCTTGCTTTGTACAAGAGCAGTAGCCCATCATGTACAAATATGTCAGATGACAAGGCACCTTCATGTTAAAAACAATGCCATCACTGCAAAAGAAAGCTTTATTTACTGTACTGAAGTAAAAGGAAAAAATAGATATGAAATACCTCAGGTAATTATGAGTATATTGGAAAAAGATAAGGTTGACATCAAAATGCTCATGGTCACAGTTATTACACAGGTGCAACTGTGGCAGATGTACGAAGATGTAGAAGCCATGTTCCTCCACTGAACATGACAATGCCCAATTTGTGGCCTGATCATGTCTTAACCTTCATGGACAAAATTTCTGCTCCCACAATTTAAAATATGACCTTGAAAATACTGTATAATGAGAGGATGTGATATTTTAATGTCTGTTCTAAGTACTACTTTAAACCCACATAAGACTAACCAATTGTCAGTCAGCAAGATCAGATGCAATCAGCTATCATTCCATGCAAATGAATAGCATGTAGCAAATATTCATATATGTGTGCACCTATATAAAACATGTTAGCATATATGAATAAAATCAACTCTATTATATTAATATTTAATGTAAAATCATATTAGCAAATGCACTGTGGTGAAATCAGAAGCATCTAGGTATAAATAGATTACAAATTATTATGCAGTTGTCACAATGGGATAATATTATGACCAAAGTGGAAATTGTAAAGCAAGTTGTCCAAGAAAAAAGTCTTGGCTATTGGAAAAAACGCATGCTTATTATAAGGCCTCTCCCCTTGTTTACAACCAATGTCAGAAAGTAAACTTGAACTAGGTTAGGAGAATAAAAACTTTAACAAGACATAGGAATACTCTTTCTGTTGTAGAAAATAAACCAAAAGAAAAAGTAAATGAATAAACTATGAAGATTCTACAGATAGAAATATCCATTCTTATGGGAAAGAGGCTTAAAATAAATAATAAGGAGATTATAGATATCCTAATTTCACCTTTTGAATGGAGATATACAAAATTAAGCTAAAAACCTTCATATTCTGTATTAGGAGAAAATTTATTTGCTATGAATGTATTTAATTTACAAAAAGCAGCCCCTGTCTTACCTTTTAAGTATTCTGTTGAAGTTTTAAGTTTTAATATATTTCATCTTAAATGGTCTTCTGAAGTATGCAATGGTTGGTAGTTAAAAATCGTCACTGTGCCTGGAACTTCTAAAAGTGATTCACAATTTTTTAAATTACATTCTTATAACAATTTGGTATTGACCTGCATATTATGATGTTTAATAATACTAGTCACATTGGAATATTGCAGAAGATTTTTCAATGAGCTTATGTGTATAAATATTTAAGACTGTCACTGTATTGTGAGAAAATTTCAAACACAGCAATATTTTGACTTGAAAATGAGAAAAAAGCTAAGAAGTACATTTTAAATATTGCTGACTGTGGGGCTTCCCTGGTGGTGCAGTGGTTAAGAATCCACCCCCCAATGCAGAGGACACGGGTTCGAGCCCTGGTCCGGGAAGATCCCAGATGCCGCGGAACAACTAAGCCCGTGAGCCACAACTACTGAGACTGATCTCTAGAGCCTGCGACCCACAACTACTGAAGCCCACGCACCTAGAGCCCGTGCTCTGCAATAAGAGAAGCCACCGCAATGAGAAGCCCGCGTACCAGAACAAAGAGTAGCCCCTGCTCACCACAACTAGAGAAAGCCCATGCAACAATGAAGACCCAATGCAGCCAAAAATAAAATAAATAAAATAAATAAATTAAAAACAGAATGATTTGTAAAAAAAATAAATAATAAATATTGCTGAGGTTAAAAAAAAAAGCACAACATGAGAGTTGTGAGTTAAGTTTTATTTGGGGCAAAATAAAGACTATATCCTGGGAGACAGAATCTCAGATAGCTCCAAGAAACTGCTCCAAAGAGGCAGGGGGAAGGTCAGTATATATGTGATTTTGGTGAAGGGGGAATACACGCAATCGAGCACATATACTTTTTGCAGAAGGTTTCTGCTCGTCTCATGCAGGCTACGGCTAGTCACGAGGAGCAGACGTCACCATGAAGGATTGCAGTGCTTCTCTAGACACGAGGAGATACAAGAACTGGGCTCATGAAAGCAGCTCCTGCAAGTATCTAAATCTCCGAAGAGCTGTCCTGCCAGCTTCCCCCGAGCACAGAGAGCCTCATTTAACATAGTGTGTTAACAATATTGCCACAGGGACAGTCCCCATGAGAATTTCTGTTCCTCAGTTCAGGTACAGAGAGGCATCCGTCAAGTCCCCAGCCAGGGGGGAAAGCAGATGAAAGCTCTAGGGCTCAGGCTTAACATGTGCGCAGATGATCTTGGTCTCGAGCGCTCACCTCTCATCCTGCCAGCCACGACCTGGGGTGTGGGCACGACAGACGCCCCAGGCTGCCGACACCTAACGACCCGCTTCTGCCCTGGAAGGATGTACCCCTCATCCCCTGCCCCCGCCACCCCCTTCACACACAAACAATGCTGGGCTGCGGTATGGGGCTGGCCTGCACTGGGCTGCCCTCTGTTACCTTTCGGTGCCTCCTGCCAAATGGCCAGAGGTATCGGTGATGAGGGCTGAGCAATGTCCACAGCGACAGAAAAGTCCCTCAGCCCAGAGCCTCTGAAAAGTGGGGCACAACAGGAGAATAGATTGTTCTCTTGAGAGTCTCCAGTGGAGTTAGCTGTTGGGGGGCTCTCCCTATAATGTGGGTGCCTCGTTACCAGTGTTTAAGTTCTGTTGGGACCTCTCACCAAGGAAGTGAGGTCACTTATTCAAGATCTTATTACCTGGGATCCTCCCTTCAATCAAATCTACCCAAATCCGCTTCTAGGCTGTTAACTGCTCCTCTCTCCCCCACCCCATGTCATCCTCTTTTTTGTACACGATGAGGTGACACAGCCCTGGCCACAGCTGTCTGGAAATGTAACTAGGGTCCTAACTTTCAGGAGACACAGCTGAAATCAGTCCCTTTTCTCACCAGTTCTGTGTCCTGGAAAAAACCCTGCTCCTCTCAGCTGTTCCTCAGTCTTCCCACCTGCACAGTGGAGGTCGCGCTAGAATGTCCTTTCTGGGAGCATCACCATGTGCATTGAGATAATATCTATAACAGCTGTGGCTGGTGTCACGTGTGTCTAAGGCACAAAGGAGAGACTGAAAAATTACAAGAAGGGGTGGGACACAGCATAAAATAACTCAAAAGTGGTCTGAGCTTCAGTAAGGTGATATTGGAACTATCACTTCCCCTCTTGGCCTCATTTTTAGGTCAGCAGCATGAGGGGTTGAAATTAATGGAAATTCACACATTGTCACCCTTTGGAGTAAAACTGTTCAATTGTTTCCTGTTATCATTTGAATGAGACCCAAGTGACTCAAATTGCCCTGTGTGGTGGGCAGCTTCCACATGCTACCCAGTGACCCCACCTTTGCTATACATACCCCTGTGTAACTACTAAGTGGTTAGCAAACACCCCAATCAGTAGATTTTAGCCAAAGTGATGGAATGTCATGTGTACGCTTTAGTGTCAAAAATCGCTCACCTCCCTTTTATTCCCTCTCTAATTTTCCACTTCTCGCTCTCTTATCCCTGAATTGAGGAATCAAGCACAGATGTTTTGAGCTGTCATATAAAGAGCCCCACAAAGGAGAGAATGGAGGCACTGCCCAAGTCAACACACAGAAAGGAACTTAAACT
Organism: Eubalaena glacialis; assembly: GCF_028564815.1. NCBI lineage: Eukaryota > Metazoa > Chordata > Mammalia > Artiodactyla > Balaenidae > Eubalaena > Eubalaena glacialis. The sequence goes on from NW_026871455.1 coordinate 642,067, forward strand.
CCAAATCCAACCTGCATCCTGAACCCTGTGAGTAAACTTGGGACCAAATCCTCTGTCACTTGAGTCTCAGTTGAGCTGCAGCCCCAGCCTGTGAGACACTTTGATGCAGAGGAATCCATTAAGCTGTGCCCGTATTTCTTACCCACAAAAATTGCGAGCTATTAAATGTAAGTAATTTTAAGATGCAAGGTTTGGGGTAAATGTTGTTAGAAAGAAACAGACACCTAACAGTCTACCAGACCCCAGGATACGGCCCGGACTTCGTGAGTCCCCCTAACCCCCGCAGGTATTTTTCCAGTCCTACTCATCACTTTCCAGCTTCTCTGGCCCACTCACTTCTGCCCACAGGTGTCTGCAGCAGTGGTGACTTCTCCCTGACATACTGCTCCCAGATGTGTGTAGGGCTGGCTCGCTGTTGTCATTCTGGTCCCAGTAACTGTCACTCCAGTGAGGCCTCTGAGACCCTCCTACCCAGGGACTCCCCAGACCTCCCTCAGAGCACAGTCTTTATTTCCAGTCTAGCACTTGCTCTTTTCTTTCATATGTCTTGCTCTTGTACGTTTGGCCATCTCTGCTCCAGGCTGTGAGCTCCTGGAAACTAGGGAACTCTTGGTCATTTTGGACCCCACAGATGGGCACCTGGCAGAGAAGGAGTGCTTGGTGCATAGTTGCTGAAGGGATATATGTGACTATCTTGGCACCCTCCTCCCTTTTAACCAGCTGGACTGTGGAGGTGAATGCTACTAACAAGAGTTTAAAGTTGTATGTGAAGCAGGGGGGACCACAAAGTCCTCTGTGTGACCTTCAGTGGGCATCAGTGATGCAAAAGCCTGTCTGCTCCTAGGTGGCCAGCACTACAACTGTGGCCCCGGGCCTGCACACCCCCCAAAAACTGGTACCTTTATTTGGGTGTCCTCAACACAGAGGCTCTTCAGAGTCACAGGGGCATAGAGTAGAACATACAGGCTCCAGGGCAGTGCAGTAAAAGGGGTCTCAGAAGCTTCCTTTTCCTCACCTTTTTGTCCATCACTGTGGTGTCTCTTTACTCGTGAGGGATGACCTCAGCCAGAACAATGGTATCCCCACATCCAAATGAGGACCACGAGGCCGCAACTAGGACTGGTCTTCTTTCTAGAACCCTGGCTCTGCGGCTGAGGCTCTGCCCCCTTGTGCTCACAACGCCTCCTTTCCCCAGCTCATCCCTCCTCTGAGGGACCTCCGTGAAGTGGAAAGCATTTTGACAAACTCTCAGAACACAGTGGTCAGTGGTGGAGAACCAAGGTTCTCAACAGACTTTCCAAGCATGCAGAACACTTGCAATCCGCCACGGCAAGCACACAATTTGTAGAGAAGGAAAGCCCTTCTCCCCTGCAGCACTGTCTACACTGGGGAATGGGGTGTGTGCTCAGCCGGGTTCTAGAAAATCAGAATGGTGGACTGTACGACCCCAGGCCCTGTCCCCTGGAGAACACTAGGGAGATGGCCCACGCCCAGGCAGGACTCTGGGAACTTGGAGAATCCCCCTCATGCTTTGGACCTCTGGACACACTGCCAGGGGGGTGGACGCCCCTGCTCCATGGCAGAGCTGTCTCCAACCTTTTCTTGCTATCCTCAGCACTTACATTGTGTTTTCTCTTCCGTGACCACCCTTGCATCATCCCCAGCTGTGAACCCTATTTCTATTTGTACATATTTGTGTCTGCATGGAGATGCGGAGAGAGTAATGGCCCAAACTGCGCCGGGTTGGCAGGAGTTCACCAGGATCTTAGGGGCTTTTATTTCAAAACCAAACATGATGGGAGGGATTTAGTACTGGCTTAGGGAGCTGGATTCCTGACTTTTCTTCTGACCTCTGCTCACATATGGTGTCCTAGACAAGTCCCTACCTCTTTCTGGGCTTCAATTTTCAAATTATATAAAGAGGGCTTCGATGCAGAGATGCATAGGCACATGCACAGCCAGACAGGTTCTCAGGTTCCAGGAACAGTAGATGGGTTGTTGGCGTGAGTGAGCTCAGGCAGGCACAGGTGCACAGGCCTCCTAACATGGGCAGATGCAGGCAGACATGTAGCAGGAGTGGCCAGGACACCTGTCGATGTCTTAGCACAAGCAAGAGACAGTTAGGGCACCTGTACCCCACCTCCCTGCACCAGCATGAACACAGGAAGAAGGGTTCTGCTCAAAGGTGAGCTCTTTCTGATGCCCCCACATGCAGCCTCTAAAAGGTTCACATCCTCTGGAGCCCTAAGGGCGAAGATCATTCACAGTGAACTGGTTCCCAGCAAGTAAATTGGGGGTGGAAGTGATATTTGCTGTGTATAGGCTCAGGCCCTGAAAACACGCTCCATGATGTGTCATACATTTCCCCTGTACAACTGAGTGGAATAAACCGAAGGAACATACCCGTAGTTGAAAGCACATGTTGATGATGGAAAATCCACAAATCGAAGGTTGCTGGGTCCCTGAATCTCTTATTGGAAGAAAATCAACAAGCAGAATCATTTGCTATTTCAAAGCCTTTGTTAAGCTGTTATATGATGTGAGTGTAAGTTTATGAAAGGTTCAAACAACTGATATTTTCATGTATATCTGTTAAGCAGCTAACTTTAAAAGGCTGTAACAAAAGTATGTTCTGAAGAAATTTTTTCAAGAAAAATTACATTCCAAAGTCTGAAAACAGCAAATCCCACGTGAAGTTCTGAAAGGTTAAGTTTTAAAACGTAATTCATGAGTTTGTTTATTTAAGAAACTGAGTTTGAATTTTGTAAATAATTTTGGATATTAGAAATGTGTATCTTAAGTACATTATCATTTTGTTTTCTGATATTTTATATTTAACGTATTTTACATTACTTTCTTGTGCATAAAAATATAATTGAATAAAGATGGTCATAAGCAGAATGTTTTTTCTTGTTTCCTTATTTTTTGAGAGGATTTGCTAAATGAGGGAAAACACAGTTTGATTCCCTCCCTGACAAGCTCCAAGGTATGCCAGCTGTATTCCACTGCTTCAGATAGCTAATGATTTCTTGGAATTAACTGTGGACTCCTATCCTCAAATGAGGAAAAGTCCATAGATTTTCCACTCTCATCTTCTGTTTCAGTTACTTGTGATTGTGATCAAGTCTGTATATTACTTTAGAGAATTTTATTCCAAGCAGAGCAGCTGTCCTCTGTGTCTAACAGGTTGAAGATCCAGTGGAGAATCTGATGGTGGAAATTGGAGGCTCTTTTCTAGGGACCTGAAATGGATACTGTCATTGTGGCATAGAATAGAGGTTATTATCATTTATTTTGGATGACCTAAAAACCAGATGACATGGCTCCAAAGAGTGGGGCACATCCCAGGCAAGAGAGCAGGCATGGCTGGATCAGAGCATCACCAGTGCCATCAGCAGAGAGGCTGGGGCACTGCGATTTTGAGTAATTTAGCATCCTGGCTGGGAGGGGGCACATGTTCTCCAGTGAGTTCTGAGCATCCTGCACTGCCCCCAAGGGCCTGCAGGGGGGGCACGAAGCCAGTATGTCACAGGCGATGCGGCGCATGCGCAACTGCACCCGGACTTGATGGGTGGTCTTCCCTGAGGACGGAGGAGAGGCGCCATGGCGGCTGCGGGCCCGCGCGTGGGGCTGACTGGTCTGCGGGAGGAAGACGTTCCCCGCCCGCGCCCCGGCCGCTGAAAAGGGGCTGTGCGCCCTCCTCGCGGCTCCGCGCCTTCCTTTCCCGCCGCCCCGCGCGGTGTATCCCCACCTTCTCAGGTAATGTTCGATGTCGCTTGTTGTCCCTCGGATCCGGTCTCCGAGGGGCCGGGGGCGTGGAGGCTGTTCCCGGCGGGGCGTCTGTTCCGGACGCGGGGCGGTTGGCGGGAGGAGCCCCGCCCGGGGCGGAGCGCGGGAAGCGCGTGTCCTCGCGGGCGACGGGGAGAGTTCACCGTCGCGGACAGACTCTGCTGCGTTTCCTCAGACGCCCCCGGAAGGTTTTAAAAATGTCCCTTTTCCTTAGTCGCCAAGAGAAATGTTTCCGCCCCTTGTCCTCAACCGCACGGAATTATCCACTTATTCCTTTGTTCAAAGACCTTAACTAACAGACTATACACGGATGATGTGTAGGTAACGTGGGTGTAGTTGAAAAAATATTGAAAAAGTAAAAAAAATGTGTAGTAAAGCACACTATGTTAAGTTTTATAGTTTAAACATGTCAGAATCAGAATTTATTGTACTTTTACTTTCCTGTCTTAAGGGAATAAAATTATTTGGAGCGTATTGTCAGCTATGGATCAGCACTTGCCATCTACCTCGACAAGGATTAAATAAGGTGCTGGCGCAGCTGCTGCAGCCGCTGACCTTCAACACCCCCTGAAAGGAGTTCAGGGTGGAGAGCAGAAATGAGGCGCTCTGTGCTCGGGGGAAGCTGGCAGGACAACTCTTCAGAGAGTTAGATACTTGCAGGAGCAGCTTTTATGAGCCCAGTTCTTGTATCTCCTTGTGTCTAGAGAAGCACTGAAATCCTTCATGGTGACGTCTGCGCCTCGTGACTAGCCGTAGCCTGCATGAGAGGGGCAGAAACCTTCTGCAAAAAATATATGTGCTCGATTGCGTGTACTCCCCCTTCACCAAAATCACATATATACTGACCTTCCCCCTGCCTCTTTGGAGCAGTTTCTTGGAGCTATCTGAGATTCTGTCTCCCAGGATATAGTCTTTATTTTGCCCCAAATAAAACTTAACTCACAACTCTCATGTTGTGCTTTTTTTTTTTACCTCAGCACTATTTATTATTTATTTATTTTTACAAATCATTCTTTTTTAAATTTATTTTATTTTTGGCTGCCTTGTGTCTTCGTTGTTGCATGGGCTTTCTCTAGTTGTGGCGAGCGGAGGCTACTCTTTCTTATGGTGCGTGGGCTTCTCATTGCGGTGGCTTCTCTTGTTGCAGAGCAAGGGCTGTAGGTGTGTGGGCTTCAGTAGTTGTGGGTCACAGGCTCTAGAGCTCAGGCTCAGTAGTTGTGGCTCATGGGCTTAGTTGTCCCGCGGCATCTGGGATCTTCCCGGACCAGGGCTCGAACCCGTGTCCTCTGCATTGGCGGGTGGATTCTTAACCACTGCACCACCAGGGAAGCCCCACAGTCAGCAATATTTAAAATGTACTTCTTAGATTTTTCTCATTTTCAAGTCAAAATATTGCTGTGTTTGAAATTTTCTCATAATACAGTGACAGTCTTAAATACTTATACACATAAGCTCATTGAAAAATCTTCTGCAATATTCCAATGTGACTAGTGTTATTAAAAATCATAATATTCAGGTCAATACCAAAATTTTTATAAGAATGTAACTTAAAAAATTGTGAATCACTTTTAGACGTTCCAGGCACAGTGACGATTTTTAAAATACCAACCATTGCATACTTCATAACACCATTTAAGATGAAATATATTAAAACTTAAAACTTCAACAGAATACTTAGAAGGTAAGACAGGGGCTGCTTTTTGTAAATTAAATGCATTCTTTTTTTTTTTTCCTCCAGACTTATTGAGACACAATTGATATACAGCATTGTGTAAGTTTAAGATGTACAGCGTGGTGATTTGATACAGATATATAGTGTGAAATGATTACCACAATAAGGATTCTTCCATAAACTCACATGATTAACTTTTTTTTGTGGTAAAATTTTTGATATCTGCTCTCTTAGCAACTTTCAAACATATAATACAGCATTGTTAGCTATAGTCACCATGCTGTACATTAAAGTTCCCAGAACTTACTCATCTTAAAACTGAAAGTTTATACTCTTTGATGCAACATATGATTCCAGATATTCTCTCCTACTCTGTATGTAGACTTTATATTTTTTATATATATAAAAAGCTTTTTAGTTTGACATAATCCCATCTGTTGGTTTTTACTTTTCTGGCTTATGCTTTGGGATCATATCCACAAATTATTGCCCAAACCAGTGTTAAGTAGATTCTTCTTTCTGTTTTCTTCTAGGAGTTTTATAGTATCTGGTCTTATGTTTCAGTCTTCAATCCACTTCAAATTAATATTTGTGAGTGGTATAAGATAGGTGTCCAGTTTCAGTTTTCTGCATGTGGTTTTCCAATTTTCCCAACAACATTTGTTGACGACAAGTGTCCTTTCCCCATTCAAAATTGCATTAAAACCAATAAATATTTAGGAATAAACTTAACGAAGGAAGTGAAAAATTTGTACTTTGAAAACTACAAGACTTTGATCAAAAAAATTGAAGAAGACAAAACAAGTGGAAAGATATACAGTACTATGTTCATGGATCAGAAGAATTATTGTTGTTAAAATGTCCATGTTACCCAAATGCATCTATAGGTTCAATGCATTCTCTATCAAAATTCCAACAGCATCTTTTAGAGATATAGGGAAATCAATTTTAAAATGTTGTACGTGACCACAGGAGACCCCAAATAGCCAAAGCAATCCTGAGAAAGACCAAATTGGGAGTCATCACACTTCCTGATTAAAACTATATAACAGGGGCTTCCCTGGTGGTGCAGTGGTTAGGAATCCGCCTGCCAATGCAGGGGACATGAGTTCAAGCCCTGGTCTGGGAGGATCCCACTTGCCACAGAGCAACTAAGTCTGCACCACAACTACTGAGACTGTGCTCTAGACACCGTGAATCACAACTACTGAACCCACGTGTCACAACTACTGAAGCCCGCGTGCCTAGAGCCCGTGCTCTGCAACAAGAGAATCCACGGCAATGAGAAGCCCGTACACTGCAACGAAGAGTAGCCCCCGCACGAAGAAACTAGAGAAAGCCCGCGCGCAACAACGAAGACCGAGCACAGCCAAAAATAAGTAAATAAATAAATAAATTTATTTTAAACAACAAAAAAACTATATTACAATGCTGGAGTTATGCAACACTCTGATACTGGCACTAAAATACACACGTAGACTGAAGGAACAGAATAGACAGCCCAGAAGTAAACCCCTGTGTATAAGCAACAAATATTTCAGATGGGAGTAAAGCACACTAAGTGGGCAGGATAGTCTCTTCAACAAATGGTACTGGGACAACTGGATGCTACTTATAATTTTGGGGGGAACCTCCATACTGTTTTTCATAGTGCTTGTAGTAATTTACATCTTTACCAACAATGCACAAGGATTTTCTTTTCTCCATGTTCTTTCAAACACTTGTAATCTTTTGTCTTTTGGCTGTAGCCATTCTAACAGGAGTGACATGATCTCGTGGTTTTGATTTTCATTTCCCTGATGATTAAAGACGTTGAACACTTTTTTCATATATCTTTTGGACATTTGTATGTCTTCTTTGGAAAAAATATCTATTCAGATCTTTTATCCATTTTAATTAGTTGTTTTTTGTTTTGTTTTTTTGTGTGTGTGTGTGGTTTTTTTCTGTGCAGAAGGTTTTTTAGGTTGACTTAGTCCCACTTGTTTATTTTCGCTTTTGCTTTGTTGCCTGTCCTTTGGGGTCATAACCAAAAAATCGCTATTCCCAAGGCCAAGGTCAAGAAGATTTTCCCCCAGGATTTTTTAAGGAGTTTTATGGTTTCAAGTCATACATTTGTGTCTTTAATCTCTTTAGAGTTAACTTTTGTGAGTAGTGTGAGATAGGGGTCCAATTTAATTCTTTTACATTCATTAGACTGTACCAGTTTACATTTCCACCAAAAATGCACATGAGTTGCCTTTTCTTCACATTCTCACAAACATTTGTTTTTTCTTGTCATTTTTATAATAGCCATTCTAACAGGTGTGAGCTGATGTATCATTGTGGTTTTGATTTGCATTTCTCTGATGATTAGTGATGTTGAGCATCTGTTTATGTACCTGTTGGCCATCTGTATGTCTTTTGGGGGGAAAAATGTCTTTTCAAGTCCTTTAGCCCATTTTTTATTTAATTTTTGACTGCTATTATTTTATGTTACTTATATATTTTGAATATTAAACCCTTATCAAAAAGAAATGGTTTGCACATATGTTCTCCTGTTCTATAGTTGCTTTTTAGTTTGCTGATTGTTCATTTTACTATGCAAAGTTCTTTCTTTGTTTGTTTGCTGTAGTTCCACTTTTTTTTTTGTTTTGTTTTGTTTTGTTTGCTTTTGTGGCTTCCACATTTGGTATTATATCTGAAAAATATTTACCAAAACTATATTGAGGAACTTGTTCTTTATGCTTTCTTCAAGTAGTTTTACAGCTTTAGGTCTTATATTTAAGCCTTCAGTCCACTTTGAGTTAATTTTTGTGACTGGTACAAGAAAGGGTCCAACTGTATTCTTCTGTAGGTTGTTATCCAGTTTTTTTCCAGCACCATTTATTGAAGAGACTGTATTTCCCCGACTGCATCTCCTTGGCTCCCTTGTCAAATATTTGTTAACAGTAAATGACTGGTTTTATTTCTGTGCTCTTGATTCTGTTTCATTGGACTAGGTTTCTATTTTTTGCCAGAATCTAGTGTTTTGATTACTATAGCTTTGTAATAAAGTTTGAAGTTAGGAATTGTGATGTCACTAGATTTGTTCTTCTTTGACCAGGTTGATTTGGCTATTAGTGGTGTTTTGGGGTTCCATATAAATTTTAGGGTTGTTTTCTCTTTCTGTGTAAAAATCATTGGAATATTGATAGGGATTGCACTGAATTTATAGACAGCTTTGCGTAGTATAGATATTTTTACAATATTCTTCTGGTTCATAACCATGGAAACTTTTTTCATTTATTTGTATCTTCAGTTTTTTCATCAGTGTTTTGTCATTTTCAGTGTGTGGATATTTTACCTGCTTGGTTTAATTTATTCCTAAATGTTTTATTTATTTCTGATGCCATTTTAAATATGATTGCTTTTTACATTTATTTTTCAAATTGTTAGTATATAGAAGTACAATTGCTCTTCACATGTTGATTTTGTATCTTGCAACTTGACTGAATTTGTCCATAACTTGTAACACATTTTTTTGTTGAATCTTTGGGATTTTCTCTATATAAGATTATTTTGAATGCAAACAGAAATAGCTTTACGTCATCCTTTTCAATTTGGATTTCTTCTATTTATTTTTCTTGCCTAATTGCTCTGGCTATGACTTCCAGTATTATGCTGAAAAGGAGTGGTGAGAGTGCACAAACTTATTTTGTTGATATTTTTAGCAGAAAAACTTTCAAACTTTCACCATTGAGTATGATGTCTGCTGTGAATTTTTTCAATATGACCTTTACTGTGTTGAGGTACATTCTATGTATAGCAATTTTTTTAGTATATTTATCATGGAAGGTTCTTTAATTATTTCACATGCTCTTTCTGTATCTATTGAGATAACCATATGATTTTCATATTTCATTCTCTTAATGTGGTGCACCACACGTTTGATTTACATAAGTTGAATTACCCTTGCTTTCTAGGGATAAATTCCACTTGATCATGGTGTATGATCCTTTCAATATACTGTTGAATTTTGTTTGCTAGTATTTCACTGAGAATTTTTGCATCTATATCAGTAATACTTGACAATTTTTTTTTCTTGTAGTGTTCTTATCTAGCTTTGGTATCAGGATAATGCTGGACTCATGAAATGAGTTTGGGAATGTACCTCAAAGTTTTTTAGAAAAGTTTGACATGGATTTGTTTTAATTCGATTTAAATGTTTGGTTGAATTTCCCAGTGAAACTATCTGGTCCTAGCCATTTTTCTTTTTTTTTTTTTTGTAAATTTTTTATTACTGATACAATCTTTTCACTCATCGTCGGTCTGTTCGGTTTGTGTATTTCCTCATAATTCAGTTTTGGTAGTTTTTATGTTGCTAGGAATTCATTTCTTCTAGGGTATCAAATTTTATGGTATACATTTGTTGATGGTCACCTCTCATGAGCTGTTGTATTTTTGTTGCATCAGTTGTAATGTTTCCTTTTTCATTTCTGATTTTATTTGCGTATTCTCTTTTATTCTTCATTAGTATAGCTAAAAGGTTAATTTTGTTTTCATTTCAAAAACCACCTCTTGCATTGATGTTTTCTATTGTTTGCATGGTCCCTGTTTTATTTCTGTTCTCATATTTCTTATTTCATTGCTTTGCTACTTGTGAGCTTAGTGGTTTGTTCGTTTGTTTGCTAGTCCCTTGAGAAGTAAGGTTGTTTATTTGTGATCTTTCTTTTTTCTTATTGTAGGCATTTGTTGCAATAAACTCTCTTATGACTGTTTTTCTTGCAGCCCATAAGTTTTAGCAAGTTGTTTTTCCATTTCACTTTAAGATTTTTTTAAATTTCAAAGACATTATTGTAAAGCTGTTGTAATTTTCCCCCCAGTTTTAATGAGATATAATTCAACACAGTACTATTTAAGTTTAAAATGCACATTATAATGATTTGACTTCCGTATACTGTGAAAGTGTTATTGCAGTAAGACTAGTTAACATACATCACCCTATATAGATACAAGAAAAGAAAAAAAAAGAAAAAGAAAGTATAGATTTCTGTGATGAGAACTCTTAAGATCTACTTGCTTAACAGCTTTCAAATATACCATATGGCCGTGTTAACTCTATTCATCATGTTGTGCATAACATTCTGAATACTAATTTATGCTACAACTGCAAGTTGGTACTTTTGGACTTCATCAGATTCTCCCTTTCCCCACTTCCCTCCTCTGGTAAACAAAAATCTGATCCTTTTCTATGAGTTTTTTTGTGAGTTTTTTTTTTGACATATAAGCTTGGTCTGACTTCTCTCACTTAGCATAACGCCCTCAAGGTCCATCCATATTGTCACCAATGGCAGGATTTCCTTCTTTCTTATGGCTGAATAATACTCCATTTTCTAAATATACCACAAGGTTTATATCCAATCATTTGTTGATAGACACACGTTTTTTCCATGTCTTGGCTATTGTCAATACTGCTGTTATGAACATGGAGGTGCAGATATCTCTTCAACATAGTGTTTTTAATTCTTTCAATATATTCCCATAGATGAAAGTGCTGGACCATATGGTAGCCCTATTAAATTTTGAGGGCCTTCTCTAGCGTTTTCCACAGATGTTGAACCAATTTATAAGACAACCAAAAGCACACAAATCATCCCTTTCCTCCACATCTTTGCTAGCATTTGCTAGCAAATCTCCTGTCTCTTTGATGAGTTCCATTCTAACAGTCCTGAGGTGATCTCTCATTGTGCTTTTGATTTAATTTCCCTGATGTGTAGTTACGTTGAACACATGAACACATTTTCATGTGTTTGTTGTACATTCACATATCTTCTTTGGAAATATGTCTATTGGGGTCTTTGGCACAGTTTTTAATTGGCTTAACTTTTTTGTGCTATTGAGTTCTATGATATATTTTGGATATCAACTCCTTATTAGTTATAAGGTTTGCAAATAGTATTTTTGATTGCATAGGCTCTTTTCATCTTGTTGATTATTTATTTTGCTGTGTAGCTGATTTTTAGTTTGATATAGTTCCACTTGTTAATTTATTAAATTGTTGCTTGTGCTTAAGGTATCATCAAAAATAATATTTACGACCTGTGTTAAAAAGATTTTTACTGTTTTCTTCTAGGAGTTTTATGGCCTCCCGTGTTACAGTTGTCTTTACCTTATCTTATTTCTCTTTAATTGTCATGAGTGGTGTTAGACAGGAGTCTAGTTTTATTCTTTTGCATGTAACTATGCAGTTTTCCAAGCACTGTTTAATGAAGAGACTATCTCTCCACCGAGTGATCCTGACTGCCTTATCAAATATTAGCTGACCTAATATGCGTGGGTTTATATCTTGATTCTGAGTTCTTTTCCATTGTTGTGTATGCCTTTTTACATGACAGTACCATACTATTTACATTACTATAGCTTTATAATACAGTTTGATATCATGGAATGTGATACCTCCAGGTTTGTTGTTCTTTCTCATGATCGCATTGCCTATACAAGTTCTTTTGTGGTTCCTCATACATTTCTGTGTTGTTTTTTTCTACTTTAAAAAATGCCATTTGATTTTGATAGGAATTGCATTAAATCCATAGATGGCTTTGGGTAGTATGGACATTTTAAAAATATTAATTCTTCCAATCATGAACAATGGATAACTTTACATTTATTTCTGTCCTTTCCAATTTTTTTAATCAGTGTATTGTAGCTTGTATTGTAGCTATCTTTCATCTCCTTAGATAAATTTATTCCTTATTATTTTATTAGTTTTGATGCTGTTATAAATAGAATGGTTTTCTTTTTTCAGATCATTGTTAGTACATAGAAATATGACTGATTTTTGCATTTTAAGTTTTTATTCTGCAGCTTTATTGATTATGTTGATTAGTTTTCACAGGTTTTTGGTGAAATTTTTCAGAGTTTCTATTTATAAAATCATGTTATCTTAAAATAGACACATTTTTACTTCTTAATTTCCAATTTTGATGCCTTTTATTTCTCTTCCTTGACTGATTGCCCTGGCTAGGACTTCCATTACTATGCTGAATGAGTGGTGACTGTGGACTCCCTTGTCTTGTTTCTGATATTAGAGAAAAAGTTTCAGACTTTCACTCTCGAGTGTGCTTTGAACTGTGACCTTGTCATATTTGTCCTTTTTTAAAAAAATTTACTTATTTTTGGCTGCATTGGGTCTCTGTTGCTGCACGTGGGCTTTCTCTAGTTGCGGTGAGCGGGGGCTACTCTTTGTTGTGGTGTGTGGGATTCTCATTGCAGTGGCTTCTCTTGTTGTGGAGCATGGGCACTAGGCATGTGGGTTTCAGTAGTTGTGGCACACAGACTCAGTAGTTGCGGCAGACGGGCTTAGTTGCTCCTTGGCATGTGGGATCTTCCCGTACCAGGGCTTGAACCCATGTCCCTGCATTGGCTGGTGGATTCTTAAACCACTGCGTCACCAGGGAAACCCCAATATTTGGCCTTTATTATGTTGAGTTGCATTCATTTTATACCTAACTTATTAAATGCTTTTTCTGTGCCTATTGCTATCATATTTTTCTTTTGTTCTATTAATATAATGCATCACATTTATTTGATTTGCTAGTATTTATTCAGAATTTTTAAACCTATATTCATCAGTGTTATTGGCCTGTAATTGGCAGTGTCCATTTCAGATTATAATATCAAAGTAATGCTGACCATGTAGAATGAGTTTGGGAGTTTTCCCTCCTCATCCATTTTTTCTCTTTCTTTTTTGAAGACTTTGAGGATTGGCATTAATGCATTAAATATTTGGGAAAATTTACCAGTGAAGCCATTTGATCTTGAGTTTTTCTTCATTTGAAGAGTTTTGATTACTGATTTAATTTCCATACTACTAATTGCTTCATTTAGATGTTCTCTATCTTCCTAATTCACTTTTGGTAGGTTGTATGTTTCTAAGAATTTTTCCATTTATCTAGGTTGCCCAGTTTGTTAGCATGTAGTTGTTCAAAGTAACATGTTATTCTTCTTATCTCTGTAGTAGAGATGTAATGTCATCTCTTTTAATTGTAATTTTGTTGATTTTGGTCTTCTATCATTTTCCTTGCTAAAGGTTTGAAATTTTATCTTTTAATGAACCAACTCTTAGTATTGCTAATCTTTTCTGTTGTTTTCCGCTTCTCTATCACATTGATTTCTGCTGTAATCTTTATAATTTTCTTCCTTCTGCTAATTTTGGGCTCAGTTTGGTCTTTTACCAGGTCCTTGAAGAGAAGAGTTAGGTTTTTTATTTGAGATCTTTCTTAATTTGTAAGGTAGGCATTTGTTACAATAAACCTCCCTCTTAACACTCTTTTTGCTGCATCACATAGCTTTTAGTATACTGTGTCTCCATTTCAGTTTGTCTCAAAATACTGTCTTATTTCTTCTTAAATTTATTCTTTGATAAATTAGTTGGTCAGGAGAGAGTTGATCAACTTTTTTGTATTCATTAGTGCTCCAGTTTACCTCCTGTTATTGATTTCTAGGTTAATAATATGGTCAGACAATATACTTGGTATAATTTAAGTCTTCCTGAGTTTACTGAGATTTGATATGTGGTCTATCATGTGGTCTTTTCTAGAAAATATTTTTTCTGCACTTGAGAAGACTGTGTATTCAGCGTATATTGGATAGAATGTTCTGTATATGACTCTTAGGATCATTTGGCCTTTAGTGTTGTTCACATCAACTGATTCCTTTTTTTTTTAATTGAAATATAGTTGAGTTACAATGTTGTATTAATTTTTGCCGTACAGCAAAGTGTCTCAGTTATACACACATATACATCTGTTTTATATTCTTTTCCATTATGGTTTATCTCAGGATATTGAATATCCTGTTCCCTGTGCTATACAGTAGGACATTGTTTTTTATCCATTTGTTATGTAATAGTTTGCAACTACTAACCCCAAACTCTCAGTCCATCCTTTCCCAACCCCCTCCGCCTTGGTAACCACAAGTCTGTTCTCTATGTCTGTGCGTCTGTTTTGTTTCGTAGATAGGTTCATTTGTGCCATATTTTAGATTTCACATGTAAGTAATATCATATAGTATTTGTCTTTCTCTTTATCGCTTACTTCACTTAGTATGTTAATCTCTAGTTGCATGCATGTTGCTGCAAATGGCATTATTTCATTCTTTTTATGGATGAGTCATATTCCATTGTGTATATGTACCACATCTTCTGTATCCATTCATCTATTGATGGACCTTTAAGTTGCTTCCATGTCTTAGCTATTGTAAATAGTGCTTCTATGAATATTAGGGTGCATATATGTTTCCGAATTATGGTTTTCTCTGGATATATGCCCAGGAGTGGGATTGCAGGATCATATGGCAAATCTATTTTTAGTTTTTTTGAGGAACCTCCATACTATTCTCCATAGTGGCTGTGTCAATTTACATTCCCACCAGAAGTGTAGGAGGGTTCCCTTTTCTCCACACTCCCTCCTGCGTTTGTTATTTGCTGGTTTTTTGATGATGGCCATTCTGACTGGTGTGAGGTGATACCTCATTGTAGTTTTAATTTGCATTTCTCTAATAATTAGTGATGATGGGCATCCTTTCATGTGCCTATTGGCCATCTGTATGTCTTCTTTGGAAAAATGTCTGTTTAAGTCTTCTGCCCATTTTTTGAATGCTTTGTTTTGTTTTTTGTTATTGGCTTGTATGAGTTGTTTGTATATTTTGGAAATTAAGCCCTTGTTTGTCACATCATTTGGAAATATTTTCTCCTAGTCTGTATGTTCTCTTTTCATTTTGTTTATGGTTTCTTTTGCTGTGAGAAAACTTATAAGTTTGAGGGGGTCCCGTTTGTTTATTTTTGCTTTTATTTCTATTGCCTTGCGAGACTGACCTAAGAAAATACTGGTACAATTTATGTCAGAGAACGTTTTTCCTATGTTCCCTTTTAGGAGTTTTATGGTGTTATGTGTTATATTTAAGTCTTTAAGCCATTTTAAGTTTATTTTTGTGTATGGTGGGAGAGTGTGTTCTAACTTTATTGATTTGCATGAACCAACTTTTCCAACACCTCTTGCTGAAGAGATTGTCTTTTCCCCCATTGTCTATTCTTACCTCCTTCATCAGAGATGAATTGACCATGGGTCTGTTAGTTTATTTCTGGGCTCTGTATTCTGTTACCTTGATCCATATGTCTGTTTTTGTTCCAATACGAGGCTGTTTTGATTAGCATTGTAGCATTGTCTGACGTCTGGGAGGGTTATGCCTCCTGCTTTGTTCTTTTTCCTCAGGATTGCTTTGGCAATTCTGGTTCTTTTATGGTTCCATATACATTTTAGGGTTATTCCAGTTCTGTGGAAAAAATGTCATGTGTAATTTGATAGTGATCACATTAAACCTGTAGTCTGCTTTGGGTAGTATGGACACTGTCATTTTAAACAGCTGCAGCCTGTTCTTACTGTCAGTGGAACCAGCTCCCCTCTGGAA
Source organism: Eubalaena glacialis (assembly GCF_028564815.1). Lineage (NCBI taxonomy): Eukaryota > Metazoa > Chordata > Mammalia > Artiodactyla > Balaenidae > Eubalaena > Eubalaena glacialis. Next base: position 657,953 of record NW_026871455.1, read on the forward strand.
GCAGGTGTCCATGCAGGGGTCTTAGAAATAAGACAGACAACACCACCCACGTGGACTCTTCGTACAGACCTCTGACCACTGCCTTTGCTTTCTAGAAGTAACATCTTCAATCAAGTGGGTGGCATCTGTGGATGCGGCAGCCATCACCCTCCAGCAAGAGTCGGTGCCCCTCAAACCACTGAGGAATGAGTGGCCCTCTTCCTCATTCCCACCAAGGGTTCCAGTGTCAGGAGTTTGGGGAGCTTTTGTTTTGCTGCTTTAGTGGATGAGAAATGACACGTAACACATTGTCTTCTTTTCACTTCTCTTCTGATGATTGAGGTTGGACTTTCATCACTTTCAGTTATTTCTAGAATGCAGCCACTTTTCCCAGGTCTGGGGGAGACCAGTGAACATGCCTTCCTGGGTGTTCACAGCCACAGACTGTGATCCACATCCAGCGAGAAAACTCTACTCTTTGTGCAACTAGTAAGTAGCTAGTGACTGGCTTCTGACCAACAGAATATAACAAGTCATGGGAGGTTAGTGTTAAGATTCATTGACAGAACCTCTGTCACTTCTCTCTCACTTGCTGCATCCTGCGTTCTCTCTCTGTTTCTGTCTGTCTCTCTCTCCTATCCCTGAACCTGTGGAAGCCTGCAAGGGTGTTAGTAGCTGCCATATGGAGAGGCCCACATAGGAGAGAACACAGGGAGGTCCCAGGCCTCCAGACAGAGGCACTAGGCTCTCAACTCAGACTGCATCCTGCCAGTACCCATCTCAGTGAGTCTGGGAGAAAATTCTCCTCTGTGGAGCGCCAGCTGAGACCTCAGCCCCAGTTTCAGAGAGACCTTGAGTCAAGGGCACCCAGCTAAGTACCGTGGGAGCTCAGGAGTAACTAGGTGTATGTATTTTGAATGTTTGGAAACCCTCCATAATGATCTTCAGTAAATGAGACAATCTTTAGCATAGAGCAGATCTACTCAATGTTATGTAAAAACAACCACAAAGATAATGCATATTAATAAAGGTAATAAAATGGACTAAAAACAATAATAGTGAGAATTATGATGATATTACCATTACTACTGTTAAAGAGAAAAATAAACTTAGAAAGATGGCAGATTCGCGTACAGACTCCTCTAAGTAAATTTCAGGGTATCTATATCAGACGTTCTCTGGGGTATTTTAGAGTCAGAATCCAAGTTTTGCACAAAGAAATTTGTTCTGAGAGGAGAAAACAAACAGGAGGGAGTAGAATACCAAAGAGGAGGAGGGTGTGGGTGAACTTGGGAACTTATATGCAAACCAGGGAAGGGGAGTCCTAAGGGACATAGAATAAGTACCCTGGTCCATAGTAAGTAGACCTTGTCCTGCCTACCTCATAACCACCACCAGATTTCAGAACACTGGCCAGTTGGCTAGGGGGCATAGGCTTCAGGCAGGGAATTCAGGGGCTTTCTGCACTCCCTACATGCAGAGGCCTCGTCTGTGATACATGCTTACCCCCAGCACTGTCTCAGCATCAGCACCTTGCCTGCACTCCTGCCATTTGTACCTACCCGGTCCCATAAAGTCCAGACACTTCGGTTTGCACATGTCACACCAAGGCTATTGGAAGATGTCATCCTAGGTGATCCTGGGTCCGCAGGGAGGATGATATGTTGGCACAAACAGTGCAGGGGCTCCCTGGGGGACTTAGAAAAATAAGTGGTTACTTGAGCAGGAACGTCACCATCTCTATGTCTGCCAGTGCCACACCAGCTTTTCCTGGACACCTGAGTGAATTTAGAACGTGTCCCCAGGTTCAGGCATGCCAAGGATACTCTCCTTACTCCTCACTTGTAACAATGTCAGTTCCTTGGCTGAGTTAAAATTCGGAGACTGGACTCTAGGAGGGACACCCTCTCCATCCTTCCCAGGAGATGTGAGAGTGGTTCCTGGCCCAGAGTTGAGGTGGAAAATCCTGTGCTGAGTCTGGCAGGACAAGGGTGTCTTCCAGGGCTCTTGCACTGGCACCACTTTCTGGTCCCTTAAGAGGACTTAAACATTGTTCTAGAGGCTCGAGAGAGTCAAGAGTGTCCTCCCTGGGGCTCACTTACCAGTAGCAACTGTCCCTTCCTCCAGTGGTTAAGTCTGAATATCTCAGGAGGCTCTCTGACCAACGAGTACCCATAAGGACAGCAGGAACCAGGAATCACCATGTGTATGTAAGTCTGTTGAAAACCCTCCACACTACTCTTCAGTAAATTGGATACATTCATGAGCAGAGAAACTTAATAAGAAATGCAATAACAACAATAGTGATAAATAATTATATCAATAGTGATTACAATCATAAAGGTATTAATTGTACTACTACCAATAATACTAATAAACTTAAGGGCTGAGGGATGTCAGACTTTCCTAATTGAATGACAAGTTTCTTGGGGTATTTTGGAATCAGAGTCCTAGGTCAGCACAGGCTTTGGAGCCACAGTCGTAGGTTTGCATAGTGAAGGTATAAATAGAGCAAAAATAAACAGCAGCAGGTAAGAGAAATCCATGGGAGGGCATGGGCTGACTTAAGTCTCATATTCCAACCCCAGAGGAGAGAACTATGTAGAAGAGAAAAGGTGATCCAGGGCTTTCCTGACACATGGAGCCAGCAAATCTCATGAGTTCTGACGACTGGTGTCTGTGGCTCTAACCCGGGAAAGAAAAGCAGGACTCCAGATACACCTTCAATACGTGAAAAAAACACGTAAATTGTACATAGAGCTTCAGATCTATCTCTACCCGCACGGCCTGGCAATTGACAAAGTGGCAGATCAGGGGTAATCTCCATTACCACAAACGCACGTATTCCTTACTAGTCTGCCACCAACACGCGGAATAATGCTGAACACAGATAAGGGCTCTTTTATCTAACAAACAAGGGACTTTGTGTTGCTAAGTAATTCTTCTGCTCGGGGGACTATTATGAGGTTTGAACACAGCAAAAATACATAACAGCTTGTATCCCCCTTTCTACATGAACTCCACATAGTAATCTCATAGGTCTTATGTTTATTGAATTTTGTTAGAAAACAGTGTTAACCACATTATGAAAACGTTGCTTCCTTCCTGGCTGAGACGTCTAGGCAGCCTGCAGTCTGTCTTTCTTCTTGGGCAAGAACAGCAGCAGCCAGAGACTTTTACTGTCTTTGAGTGAAATGTTGGGTGACAACCTTCAGTGTTTTCCCCCTTTAGGGTGCTCGAACCTGGGCTGCCATTGATGCCCTCACACTTGAGCTTTGGCATCTTGTCCTGCGTTTGCATTGCATGCACTGTTCTCAGCACAGAACTTTAAATCCATCCAGCATTTCCCACATGTATCAGGGCATCAGCTCTGCAAACCAGATGTAATTCCCCGGTTGGAGCAAGAAGAGTAGGTGTGGAGGGAAGAGGAGGGTTTCCCCAGGCTGCAGTCCAAGTCAGCTCCAGATACATGTGCTCAGTGTGGGGAGGGAGCAGGACACTTGGAATGTCAACTGGAGGCTTGCTCGACTAAAGGATATTTTTAGAAATGTATGTGAAGCCATTGAGTCAAATTATCCAGATTCTGTCATTACGCATCACACATCAATTTCTCTTCACGTTTCCCCCTGTACATTTCACCTCAGAGAAGCAAAATTCCTGTCCTCGTGGGAGTTAAAATTTCATGTTTTTGTCCTTGCCATAGTCTCTTTAATAATTTTCCCTCTCATATTCCCTGTAACATCTGAATTTATTTTATTTTTCTTTTACTTAAATACTGAATATCTTATTAACATTTTTCTAAACCATGTTTCTATTCACTGGTGTATTCCTCAAATTCATGTTCTTTCCCCATGTAATGTACTTTTCAACAATTTAATCTCCCTAATGTCACATGTGTCATTTCTTATTTATTTAATTATTATTTCTGACTTATTTCAAGCAAAAATTGTGACCATTAAAAGCAAGTAATGATATCCAGGCAGGTTATTTTCCTGGTGGACTAATGTAGCTGTAAGAAAATAGTAAATTTCTTCATGTGTGAACCCTGGTCATCCACATGTGAAACCTGGGAATGAGGTAACGTACGAATTCACCAGACTCATATAACTCAGTTACAGTGTAATGTAAACACTAGCCCAGCATAAAGTGTTCACTTTATGGACTAAATTAGACTGAATTTTGATGATAGCTAGTAGAAATGCTACAAAGGGGGGATGTCCATGCAGAAGATTTACATACTATGTGTATGTAACTCACATGGAGATAATTTTAGCTGGAGACTATCATTGAATAGACTTACATACACATGAGTTTTCACAGCATAGAAAACAGTTTTACTGTAATCAATGAAGGAAAGCCCTCAGGGATTTTTAATTCCTTAGTCAAAGTTGAATTCTCACACTGGATCTATCAATGCTAAAATCAAACTGAAAAGCCGGATTTCCTATCAAAATTCTCAGACATGGAAAAACTCTTATCAAGAATGTTTTACCACACATTTCAGCTATGAATTTATAATTTTGACTAATAACCTATTATTTTATAAATAAGAATAAAAATATAGATTTGTTAAGTAATCTTGGAATGATAAATACAAAATTTTGTAACAATAAGTACTTTTTTTAATAGGTTAGTGTTAAGAAATATATATAAACAAAGTTATATGTGACAATTATTATGATCTACTTAATTGTGATCGTCAGTAAGATTATCAGTTGCTTTTTATCGTCAGAAATTTTGCAGGACTGAAGAGAGTGAAATGATATGTTTAAAGTACTGGGGAAAACTACCTAACAACAATTCTATATCTTACAATATTATTCTTCAAAAATGACGAAAATGAAAGACAGTCTCAGACAAAAGCTGAAGGAGTTCAGTACCATAACACCTACCCTTCAAAAAATGCTAAAGGGAGTACTTCAAGTTCAAATGGAAGGACACCAGTAACTTGAGGCCATATGAAAATATAAATTTATCTGATAAAGGTAAATAAATGGACAAATAGGAAAAAAAGCTATAATTTTGACTTGTAACTACACTTTTTATTATTCTAGGATATTTTTTAAAACCAAAATATTAAAATAATTATAAATGTATTGGTATTGTGTGATTGTTTCCCCTAAAATTCATGTTAAAAATATAACCTCCAAATGTGATATTAGGATGTAGGGCCTTTGGGGGGTGCTTAGGTTATGACGGCAGAGCCACCATGAATAGGATTTGTGTGCTTTTATTTATTTTTAAATATGTATTTATTTACTTACTTATTTGGCTGCATTGGCTCTTAGTTGTAGCACGTGGGATATTTGTTGTGACGCCCAGGCTTCATATCTAGCTGTGGCACAGGGACTCGGTAGTTGCAGCACACAGGCTCTCTAGTTGTGGCAGACAGGCTCAGTAGTTGCAGCACTTGGGCTTAGTTGTCCTGTGGCATGTGGGATCTTAGTTCTCTGACCTAGGATTGAACCCGTGTCCCCTGCATTGGAAGGCAGATTCTTAACCACTGGCCTACTAGGGAAGTCTCTTCTGTGCTTTTAAAAGAGATCCTAGAGAGCTCTCTAACCCCTTCCTCCAGGTGATGATATAATGAAAAGTCTATGACTCAGAAAAAGACCTTTACCTAATCCCCTTGATCTCACACTTCAGCCTCCAGACCATGAGAAATAATCTTCTGTTTATAAGCTAACCAAGCAGTGGCATTTTGTCATAGCATCCCCAAATAACTAATTCGTACATCTACATTAACAGAAAACAATGTATAAATATGTGATTTGTGACATTAATAACATGTAATTAATGTGTAATGTAATAGGAGCTGTAATAGAGATTTTGCATGTGATTAAAATTATGTTGATATCAGTTGAAGCTAGTTTGATAGGATTTTATATGTAATCTCCATGGTATCCACAAATTTAATATCTATAGAATATACACAGAAGGAAATTAAAAGTCAGTCAGGGGACTTCCCTGGTGGTCCAGTGGTGAAGACTCCACACTCCCAATACAGGGGGCCTGGGTTCAATCACTGGTCAGGGAACTAGATCCCACATGCCACAACTAAGAGTTCGCATGCCACAAAGAAGATCAAAGGTCCCCCATGCCACAACTAAGACCTGGAACAGCCAAATAAATAAAATTTTAAAATGAGTACAAAAAGTAAGCACAAAGGACGTCAGTATGGGAGAAAATGTGGGACAGAAAAGGTATAATATGACATTACAGAAAAATTGGCAATTAAAAGTCATTTCATGTCAGTTTATATATATATATATATATATATATATATATAGCTTAAACTCATCAGTTAAAAAACAAAGATGGACAAGCTAGACATAAAAGGGTCCAACTTATGTTGTCTACAAGAGACTCACTTAGAAGTAAGGACACTCATATGCTGAAAGTGAAAATGTGGGAAAAGATATTCCATGAGAACAGTAAGCGAAAGAGGAGAGGAGTGCCTCTGCTGCTTCTGCTGCTGAGGCTGTGGCCCCTACTTTGCAGGGAGTAACCAGGGGCGGGTGCAGGGGCTGGGGTGCCCCTCCCACCCTCTGCACCGTGAGCCAGGGAAGTTGGAGGGACTTGGTTCCCCTCCCGAGTTCCATTCTTCCTCCTATGAGAATGGTGCTAATCAATAAAGACCAGGGTATAGCTGATTCACTTTGTTATAAAGCAGAAACTAACACACCAGTGGTAAAGCTATTATACTCCAATAAAGATGTTAAAAATAAATACGTGAAGACCTGGGGAAAAGAGATGGCCCCCGTGGAGAATGCCTATGTCGTAAGTTTATCTGCTGTCAGGTTGGCTTAAGAGAGAGCAGGAGCTACATGGTGTGTTCTCTCCCTTCAAGTCGATTATTTTTTCTTTCTTGATGCACGCACACACCCACACACACAAAACCATTGTAAAGCCCATATATATAGAATGCTAATGGGTTGGTCTATGAGCTTGAAAAGCTCATATTCAATAATCTATATTACAAACAATGCAGCAATGCATAACCTTGGCGTGCATTATTCTGCTGCTAGCAAATGTGTAGGATATGTTTCTAAAGGATTTATAACGTGGAGTGTTTTTAATTGAGAGAGCATTTGATAAGATGTTAAAGATGCTCTGTTGCTGAATCCTTCTGCAGAGACTAGCAATGAACCTTTCTCTTTCTTTAAACTGCAACCTATCAGATCTATCCCCCACGTGTTTAAAAATTCTTTCCAACCTCTTCTACCTTCAGAAACCCTCCATAATCTTTCTTCTTAGCACTGCCCTTTATTCTCACACCCATCACAGCCTTACCTGACAGATAACCTGTTGTCTCCACCTTGCTCTCTGCCCATTTAAGAGGATTTAGAAATACTGAAACCCCTCTTTGATCATCTTCAATAAATCAGCTACTGTGTGGATCAACTTTACTCAGTTTTATCGCTAATTACAAACAGTGGTAATAATTACAGTAATGTTGAGTAACGACGATAGTAGTACTTTTCAGTTCTGTAGGTCTCAGTACTTCTCATTTCACCAATGTCTACACTAATGGCTCTGAAAACAAATTCTCGTCACTGAAATTTTTTCTTGCCACGACACCGCTGTATGGCCATCTAGTCGGCCTTGCAGCAGTGGACGCCAGGTCACAACCAAATGGAGGGAAAACCACCGGGATGGATATGGATGGCACGCCAGAGAAGGTGCGCCTCCATCCCTCTGCACTCGTCCCCTCTGAGTCCACCACAGGTCCCATTTCTCTCTCCGGGTTGTCTCCCCGTCCACACGCGCGTTCAGAGGCCATTCCGGGACGAGATTCTCTCGTGGAGCCTCTGACAACCGCGCCCACCCAGGACCGCGCCCGGCCTCGGGCCTCCGACGACCATCACCAGACGCCACAGGGAGCTCCCCATTTCCCCATTTGTTAGGCTTCTCCGACCACCAAGCCCCAGGCGGGACCGTGGCCACGCCTGGAGCGCCCTCCCCTCTCGTCCGCGACTGTCCGTTTCGTCACCTGCGGTGAGGGCACCTGTGTGTGTTTGACACAAGCGCTTCGCCGACTAGGCCAACAGAAGAGGGGACGCCGGGCGCTCCCCCGTAGACGCACTTAGGCCTGCAGGGGAATCCCGTCTGCCCAGCCCCGTGATCGCTTCTCGCGGATCTCGGAGTAAGTGGCCGCCGGGGAGGAACTACGGCGAAGGGAACGGGACGCACCGGATGCCCAAGGCGGCCTGGACGCAGCACCGGGCGCCCTACTGGCCGGGGCGTCGCCGTCCCGTGGGAAGGAGGACGGGGAGGCCGGGGTCGCCCTCCCAGTGCCTCCTCGTTTCGCCATTCGGGCCATACGCACTGCGGAGAGAAACATATTTGGGAATTAGGGCGAACGGGATCCAGAGGGAAGGCCGGCGGGAACTTGGCGCCGTCCACGTCCGTAGGAGACTTACAGACACCCCCAGGCGAGACTTGGAAAACGAAAGTACGACCACCGGGACACACGGAGGACGACGCCGGGCACGGATACCCTCTCCTGACCACGTGCAGCAACCTGGGCGTTCCCGCGGGCAGAGGGCACCAGGGCGTGCCGGTCGAACCTCCCAGACCACCACTCAACGACTTCTAGGGAGCGCAGCAACGGTCTCACACTACACAGGTCTGCCCGTCCAAATCCCGCGAGAGCAGGAAGCGCCCATGCCCCGGAGACCGGGACCGAAGCGCCCCAGCCCACAAGCACGTCGCGCCCTCCACCGGCCCCAACGCACGGGCCCGGGCCGTTCCCCACCTCCGGAGTGGGACGCTGGGGAACCGAGACGGTAGAAAACGAGCGCTCCTAAAGTGACTCAGAAGGACGGACCATCAAGCTTCAGGCGCTCCGCAGGGCTCGGAAGACCCTCTCCCTTCACGACGCGGCGGCCGGCCCAGGTCGGGTCGAGTCCGGTCGTTCCCCGTGGCTGGAGGGGCACGGGCGGATGCTGGTCGACCAAGCCAGGCAACCACCAAACTTCACTCTGGAGCGCGGCAACGGTCACACCCTCACAAGCCTGCAAGCCCAATCTCCAGCGACAGCAGGAGGCACCCACGCCTCGCAGCCACCGGGACAGTCGCCACCAGCGTCGCCGGCCTCTCGGAACTCTGCCTCGGCCCCGGCGGCCGAGTATCAGCCCTCGCGAAGATCGTCGAAGCTCCGGAGACAAGGGACGATATAAAAGCGGCCGCCAGGTGGCGCCCGACAACCGGCTCGAACGTCCCCGGGACGGATCCCGAAGGCCGAAGGGCGAGGGTGCAGCGCGGGCCGCCCAAACGGCCGAGCTCGTCTCGGGGCCTCCGCCTCGGAGCTAGCTCGCTGCTCGGCACGACACGGCGCGACCCCAGCAGCAGACGGGAGACGAGGAGCTGGGAGGATGTTGCCGGGAGGTTGCCGCGAGGGAGACGCGCTCTTCACGCTATTCCTGGGCCGCCGGCCGCAGTAAACAAGGAAAATTCTGCAGGGGGATGGACTGCGTGAACTGTAAGCTGAAGCCATGAACGTACCAATAGCAAACACGGATGACATTTTATTCTGTAATTGCAGAGTGGAGATGTTACTAAAACATAAAAACCAGGGCCCAGAAGCCATAAAGGAAACGATTGATAACTTGACCACCTAATTGATCTTTACATATTCCACAAGCAAAGTCAAATGGCAAGAAGTGGGTGGGTGGGAACATTTGTGCAAATACATGTGTAATAAGAATATTGATGTCAGTATTACTTAAGAACAGAACATTTAGAAAACAGCCATTAAGAGGGAGCAGGTAAGTAAATTTCAAGTACATTCAGACAATACAGTACTATCACTTTGTGCTTTGGTTTATTGATGTATTTTCAAATGAGTTAGATCCATAGGTATTGACTTGGAAAAAATGTTGATGACAAACTGTTTAATGAAAATAGCAAGTTTATATATATCTTTTGAAAAAAGCAAATGGAAAAGTAAAGGATTGGAATAGGTAAAGCAACTTTGAAAAACAAGAATAAATTCCTCCTTATAGCCTGTGGTCAAGAGCCAGAAAGATGAGTGTGTCAGAAACAAACATGAGCCACTCTTCCTGCTTTTCTGCCCCCTCCTTGTGCAGTCCTGGGACAGGCAGCTGGCATCTCAGCCCCTCAATGTCTCTCTTCCACCCACACCCAGAGCCACCTACAGGCAAGTAGAACTTTCACTCTGCAGGCCTGGGCTCCCTATGGCCTCAGCCTGTTTCCTCATATCAGGAGCCCCTAGCAATTCACTTGGTTTGCCCAGTCATCCATGCTGAGGGTTGCTGGTCCCAACCTACACCTGTGCAGCCTTTCTCTCCAAAAGCTTTGAGCTGATATCCCAAGGGAAGAACATTCCCCTTGTATAGCAGGTATGAGCCAAGGGGACAACTGGAAGTTCGCGTCTGGATCCATCCTACAAACTTTGTGTGCACTCAACTCCCAAAGACACAAGAGCGACAGAGGGTCCACTGTATTGTTAGCGCAACATGGCCATTGCTTTCTTAAAACACACAGGCTCAATCAGCAAGTCCAGATGTGGCACAAAGAAAAAAGAAACACACACACACACACACACACACACACACACACATATTGGCAGGTAATCCGTACTCCTGCCAGGTCTGAGAGTGGTGGGAGCAGAAAAGAGATTATTGTTGACACTTCTTCGGTCCCCTTCTCTGACAAATCCTGGTTGCTGTATTGATGTCACTGGCGGGGAGTGAGGGCTTGGAGCTCCCTAATCTGTCATTTGCTGTCCAGTGCCCTACATTTCATTCTGTTTATCATACACTTTCTCCTCAATACACAGTTACAATTAAGAAAATAATAATCTGCATATGTTACATTCAATTTTCAAGATTGAACAAAGGTGAAGAACACATAGGGAGGGACTTCCCTGGTGGCACAGTGGTTGAGTCCGCATGCCAATGCAGGAAACACGGGTTTGATCCCTGGTCTGGGAGGATCCCACGTGCCGCGGAGCGGCCATGCCCGTGAGCCACAACTACTGAGCCTGCGCACCTGGAGCCCGTGCTCAGCAATAAGAGAAGACACCGCAATGAGAAATCCGCGTACCTCAACGAAGAGTAGCCCCCGCTCGCCGCAAGTAGAGAAAGCCCGTGCTCAGCAACAAAGACCCAACACAGCCAAAAATAAATAATAAATAAATAAATATATTGGAAACTCTTTAAAAAGAAAAGTACACATAGGATAACTGAGTTATTGTGAAGAAGTTTAGGAAGGAAATTTTATTTATCTTCTTTTGTAGATATAAAAATGTTCAAATATACTCTATAAAAAGTTTAATATTTAAATAATTAGATATAGTAAAAAATTCCTCATTACTCTTTATTGCCCAGCACCCACCTCCACCCCAGCACCTTTCACACTGGACTCACCTGATGACACATCTGCTCCCCCCGGTCTGGAAACTTGTTTCTCTCATCACTATCACCTGTGTTCACCACACACCTAAGGCCCTTGTAGTCATTCACATGGTAATGAGGGAATTTTTCTCTACTGAGCCTAAGGACTGTATTTATTGTTTTTAGTGAAAATCTCTCCCATCTGTTCTGTGAAGTTACAGCCTTAATGGAGTCTGGAACAATTGGGTGTGAATGACGGAAGGAGATTATTTCCACATCATTCTCCCTAACAGGGTGGTGAACATAAATGGCATTAGTATTTCATGGGCGCACTTAGAAGATCCAGGCCAAAAGGAGAAACCTGACCATTTGGCAAAAGATGGACCAATTCAATAATAAAAGTAAGTCTCTTCTCACCTGTTGTTTCATCGTCAAGAACTCAGCCACCACTTGTTCTCCTCTGCATCCTCATGCAGGGTCAGATGAAAAACTGAGCAGATAAAGATGAGGAAAGAGAAAGCAACCAAGAGAATCCAGGCATTTAAAGCATTGTTAGGTACGCCAGGCATGAATCCCCAACCACTCACCTGGGAATGAGCCCTATCACCTAACCCACAGGCATGTGCAGATATGGTGAACCCCCCTCTGTCCAGGGTCAACAATAAGGCAGTGTAGGCTATTGCACATAATCAAAAGAGTAATATTTTCATTTATACATAAAAAATGAAAATCCTTGGATGTTGTACTTTTTTTTTTTAAACATCTTTATTGAAGTATAATTGCTTTACAATGGTGTGCTAGCTTCTGCTTTACAACAAAGTGAATCAGTTACACATATACATATGTTGCCATATCTCTTCCCTCTTGCATCTCCCTCCCTCCCACCCTCCCTATCCCACCCCTCTAGGTGGTCACAAAGCACCGAGCTGATCTCCCTGTGCTATGCGGCTGCTTCCCACTAGTTATCTATTTTACATTTGGTAGTGTATATATGTCCATGACACTCTCTCACCCTGTCACATCTCACCCCTCCCCCTCCCCATATCCTCAAGTCCATTCTCTAGTAGGTCTGTGTCTTTATTCCCATCTTGCCACTAGGTTCTTCATGACCTCTTTTTTTTTTTTTTCCCTTAGATTCCATATATATGTGTTAGCATACTGTATTTGTTTTTCTCTTTCTGACTTACTTCACTCTGTATGACAGACTCTAACTCCATCCACCTCATTACAAACACCTCCATTTCATTTCATTTTATGGCTGAGTAATATTCCATTGTATATATGTGCCACATCTTCTTTATCCATTCATCCGATGATGGACACCTAGGTTGCTTCCATGTCCTGGCTATTGTAAACAGAGCTGCAATGAATATTTTGGTACATGACTCTTTCTGAATTATGGTTTTCTCAGGGTATATGCCCAGTAGTGGGATTGCTGGGTCGTATGGTAGTTCTATTTTTAGTTTTTTAAGGAACCTCCATACTGTTCTCCATAGTGGCTGTATCAATTTACATTCCCACCAACAGTGCAAGAGTGTTCCCTTTTCTCCACAGCCCCTCCAGCATTTATTGTTTCTAGATTTTTTGATGATGGCCATTCTGACCGGTGTGAGATGATACCTCATTGTGGTTTTGATTTGCATTTCTCTAATGATTAATGAAGTTGAGCATTCTTTCATGTGTCTGTTGGCAATCTGTATATCTTCTTTGGAGAAATGTCTATTTAGGTCTTCTGCCCATTTTTGGATTGGGTTGTTCGTTTTTTTGTTATTGAGCTGCATGAGCTGCTTGTAAATCTTGGAGATTAATCCTTTGTCAGTTGCTTCATTTGCAAATATTTTCTCCCATTCTGAGGGTTGTCTTTTGGTCTTGTTTATGGTTTCCTTTGCTGTGCAAAAGCTTTTAAGTTTCATTAGGTCCCATTTGTTTATTTGTGTTTTTATTTCCATTTCTCTAGGACCTGGGTCACAAAGGATCTTGCTGTGATTTATGTCATAGAGTGTTCTGCCTATGTTTTCCTCTAACAGTTTGATAGTGTCTGGCCTTACACTTAGGTCTTTAATCCATTTTGAGTTTATTTTTGTGTATGGTGTCAGGGAGTGTTCTAATTTCATACTTTTACATGTACCTGTCCAATTTTCCCAGCACCACTTATTGAAGAGGCTATCTTTTCTCCACTGTATATGCTTGCCTCCTTTATCAAAGATAAGGTGACCATATGTGCGTGGGCTTATCTCTGGGTTTTCTATCCTGTTCCATTGATCTATATTTCTGTTTTTGTGCCGGTACCAAACTGTCTTGATTACTGTAGCTTTGTAATATAGTCTGAAGTCAGGGAGCCTGATTCCTCCAGCTCCATTTTTCGTTCTCAAGATTGCTTTGGCTATTCGGGGTCTTTTGTGTTTCCATACAAATTGTGAAATTTTTTGTTCTAGTTCTGTGAAAAATGCCAGTGGTAGTTTGATAGGGATTGCATTGAATCTGTAGATTGCTTTGGGTAGCAGAGTCATTTTCACAATGTTGATTCTTCCAATCCAAGAACATGGTATATCTCTCCATCTATTTGTATCATCTTTAATTTCTTTCATCAGTGTCCTATAATTTTCTGCATACAGGTCTTTTGTCTCCTTAGGTAGGTTTATTCCTAGATATTTTATTCTTTTTGTTGCAATGGTAAATGGGAGTGTTTTCTTAATTTCACTTTCAGATTTTTCATCATTAGTATACAGGACTGCAAGAGATTTCTGTGCATTAATTTTGTATCCTGCTACTTTACCAAATTCATTGATTAGCTCTAGTAGTTTTCTGGTAGCATCTTTTGGATTCTCTATGTATAGTATCATGTCATCTGCAAACAGTGACAGCTTTAATTCTTCTTTTCCGATTTGGATTCCTTTTATTTCTTTTTCGTCTCTGATTGCTGTGGCTAACACTTCCAAAACTATGTTGAATAATAGTGGTGAGAGTGGGCAACCTTGTCTTGTTCCTGATCTTAGTGGAAATGGTTTCAGTTTTTCACCATTGAGGACAATGTTGGCTGTGGGTTTGTCATATACGGCCTTTATTATGTTGAGGAAAGTTCCCTCTATGCCTACTTTCTGCAGGACTTTTATCATAAATGGGTGTTGAATTTTGTCGAAAGCTTTCTCTGCATCTATTGAGATGATCATATGGTTTTTCTCCTTCCATTTGTTAATATGATGTATCACGTTGATTGATTTGCGTATATTGAAGAATCCTTGCATTCCTGGAATAAACCCCACTTGATCATGGTGTATGATCCTTTTAATGTGCTGTTGGATTCTGTTTGCTAGTATTTTGTTGAGGATTTTTGCATCTATGTTCATCAGTGATATTGGCCTGTAGTTTTCTTTCTTTGTGACATCTTTGTCTGGTTTTGGTATCAGGGTGATGGTGGCCTCGTAGAATGAGTTTGGGAGTGTTCCTCCCTCTGCAATATTTTGGAAGAGTTTGAGAAGGATAGGTGTTAGCTCTTCTCTAAATGTTTTGTAGAATTCGCCTGTGAAGCCATCTGGTCCTGGGCTTTTGTTTTTTGGAAGATTTTTAATCACAGTTTCAATTTCAGTGCTTGTGATTGGTCTGTTCATATTTTCTATTTCTTCCTGGTTCAGTCTTGGCAGGTTGTGCATTTCTAAGAATCTGTCCATTTCTTCCAGGTTGTCCATTTTATTGGCATAGAGTTGCTTGTAGTAATCTCTCATGATCGTTTGTATTTCTGCAGTGTCAGTGGTTACTTCTCCTTTTTCATTTCTAATTCTATTAATTTGAGTCTTCTCCCTTTTTCTCTTGATGAGTCTGGCTAATGGTTTATCAATTTTGTTTATCTTCTCAAAGAACCAGCTTTTAGTTTCATTGATTTTTGCTATTGTTTCCTTCATTTCTTTTTCATTTATTTCTGATCTGATCTTTATGATTTCTTTCCTTCTGCTAGCTTTGGGGTTTTTTTGTTCTTCTTTCTCTAACTGCTTTAGGTGCAAGGTTAGGTTGTTTATTCGAGATGTTTCCTGTTTCTTGATGTAGGTTTGTATTGCTATAAACTTCCCTCTTAGAACTGCTTTTGCTGCATCCCATAGGTTTTGGATCGTCGTGTCTCCATTGTCATTTGTTTCTAGGTATTTTTTGATTTCCCCTTTGATTTCTTCAGTGATCACTTCGTTATTAAGTAGTGTATTGTGTAGCCTCCATGTGTTTGTATTTTTTACAGATCTTTTCCTGTAATTGATATCTAGTCTCATAGCGTTGTGGTTGGAAAAGATACTTGATACGATTTCAATTTTTTTAAATTTACCAAGGCTTGATTTGTGACCCAAGATATGATCTATCCTGGAGAATGTTCCATGAGCACTTGAGAAAAATGTGTATTCTGTTGTTTTTGGGTGGAATGTCCTATAAATATCAATTAAGTCCATCTTGTTTAATGTATCATTTAAAGCTTGTGTTTCCTTATTTATTTTCATTTTGGATGATCTGTCCATTGGTGAAAGTGGGGTGTTAAAGTCCCCTACTATGATTGTGTTACTGTCGATTTCCCCTTTTATGGCTGTTAGTATTTGCCTTATGTATTGAGGTGCTCCTATGTTGGGTGCATAAATATTTACAATTGTTATACCTTCCTCTTGGATCGATCCCTTGATCATTATATAGTGTCCGTCTTTGTCTCTTGTAATTGTCTTTATTTTAAAGTCTATTTTGTCTGATATGAGAATTGCTACTCCAGCTTTCTTTTGATTTCCATTTGCATGGAATATCTTTTTCCATCCCCTCACTTTCAGTCTGTATGTGTCTCTAGGTCTGAAGTGGGTCTCTTGTAGACAGCATATATATGGGTCTTGTTTTTGTATCCATTCAGCCAGTCTGTGTCTTTTGGTGGGAGCATTTAATCCATTTACATTTAAGGTAATTATCGATATGTATGTTCCTATTCCCATTTTCTTAAATGTTTTGGGTTTGTTATTGTAGGTGTTTTCCTTCTCTTGTGTTTCTTGCCTAGAGAAGTTCCTTTAGCATTTGTTGTAAAGCTGGTTTGGTGGTGCTGAACTCTCTCAGCTTTTGCTTGTCTGTAAAGGTTTTAATTTCTCCATCAAATCTGAATGAGATCCTTGCTGGGTAGAGTAATCTTGGTTGTAGGTTTTTCTCCTTCATCACTTTAAGTATATCCTGCCACTCCCTTCTGGCTTGCAGCGTTTCTGCTGAAAGATCAGCTGTTAACCTTATGGGGATGCCCTTGTGTGTTATCTGTTGTTTTTCCCTTGCTGCTTTTAATATGTTTTCTTTATATTTAATTTTTGATAGTTTGATTAATATGTGTCTTGGTGTGTTTCTCCTTGGATTTATCCTGTATGGGACTCTCTGTGCTTCCAGGACTTGATTAACTATTTCCTTTCCCATATTAGGGAAGTTTTCAACTATAATCTCTTCAAATATTTTCTCAGTCCCTTTCTTTTTCTCTTCTTCTTCTGGGACCCCTATAATTCGAATGTTGGTGCGTTTAATGTTGTCCCAGAGGTCTCTGAGACTGTCCTCAGTTCTTTTCATTCTTTTTTCTTTATTCTGGTCTGCAGTAGTTATTTCCACCATTTTATCTTCCAGGTCACTTATCCGTTCTTCTGCCTCAGTTATTCTGCTATTGATCCCATCTAGAGTATTTTTAATTTCATTTATTGTGCTTGTCATCGTTTCTTGGTTCCTCTTTAGTTCTTCTACGTCCTTGTTAAATGTTTCTTGCATTTTGTCTATTCTATTTCCAAGACTTTGGATCATCCTTACTATCATTATTCTGAATTCTTTTTCAGGTAGACTACCTATTTCCTCTTCATTTGTTAGGTCTGGTGTGTTTTGACCCTGCTCCTTCATCTGCTGTGTGTTTTTCTGTCTTCTCATTTTGCTTATCTTACTGTGTTTGGGGTCTCCTTTTCACAGGCTGCAGGTTCGTAGTTCCCGTTGTTTTTGGTATCTGTCCCCAGTGGCTAAGGTTGGTTCAGTGGGTTGTGTAGGTTTCCTGGTGGAGGGAACTAGTGCCTGTGTTCTGGTGGATGAGGCTTGATGTTGTCTTTCTGGTGGGTTCGTCCACGTCTGGTGGTGTGTTTTGGGGTGTCTGTGGCCTTATTATGATTTTAGGCAGCCTCTCTGTTAATGGATGGGGCTGTGTTCCTCTCTTGCTAGTTGTTTGGCATAGGGTGTCCAGCACTGTAGCTTGCTGGTCGTTGAGTGAAGCTGGGTCTTGATGTTGAGATGGAGATCTGTGAGAGATTTTCGCCGTTTGGTATTACGTGGAGCTGGGAGGTCTCTTGTGGACCAGTGTCCTGAAGTTGGCTCTCCCACCTCAGAGGCACAGCCCTGATGCCTGGCTGGAGCACCAAGAGCCTTTCATCCACACGGCTCAGAATAAAAGGGAGAAAAAATGGAAAGAAAGAAAAAAAGAGGATAAAATAAAATAAAATAAAGCAATTATAATAAAAAATAAGAAAAAAATTATTAAGAGTAAATTTATTAAGAAAAAAAATTTTTTTAATTTTTAAAAATAGATTTATTAAATTTTTATACTAAAAATAAGAAAAAAATTATTTAGAAAAAATTTATTAAGAAAAAAATTTTTTAATTTTTTAAAATAAAAAATATGAAAAAACTTATTAAAAATTTTTTTAAAAATAGAAAATAAGGAAAAAATTATTAAGAAAACATTTATTAGGGAAAAAAAAAATTTTTAAGCCAAAAAAAAAACGGACGGCCCTAACCCTAGGACTAACGGTGAGAGCAAAGCTATACAGACAAAATCTCACCCAGAAGCATACACATCTACACTCACAAAAAAAAGGAAAAGGGGAAAAGTTAATATATCCTGCTCCCAAAGTCCATCTCCTAAATTTGGGATGATTCGTTGTCTATTCAGGTATTCAACAGATGCAGGCACATCAAGTTGTTTGTGGAGCTTTAATCCGCTGCTTCTGAGGCTGCTGGGAGAGATTTCCCTTTCTCTTCTTTGTTCGTACAGCTCCCGGGGTTCAGCTTTGGATTTGGACCCGCCTCTGCATGTAGGTCCCCTGAGGGCGTCTGTTCCCCGCCCAGACAGAACGGGGTTAAAGGAGCAGCTGATTCGGGGGCTCTGGCTCAGTCAGGCCGGGGGGAGGGAGCGGTACGGAGGAGGCGGGGCGAGCCTGCGGCGGCAGAAGCCGGCGTGACGTTGCAGCAGCCTGAGGCGCGCCGTGCGCTCTCCCGGGGAAGTTGTCCCCGGATTACGGGAGCCTGGCCGTGGCGGGCTGCACAGGCTCCCGGGAGGGGCGGTGTGGAGAATGACCTGTGCTCGCCCACAGGCTGTTTGGTGGCGGCAGCAGCAGCCTTAGCGTCTCATGCCCGTCTCTGGGGTCCGCGCTGATAGCCGCGGCTCGCGCCCGTCTCTGGAGTTCGTTTAAGTGGCGCTCTGAATCCCCTCTGCTTGCACGCCGCGAAACAAAGAGGCAAGAAAAAGTCTCCTGCCTCTTCGGCAGCTGCAGACTTTTTCTCGTGCACCCTCCCGGCTAGTTGTGGTGCGCTAGACCCTTCAGGCTGTGTTCACGCAGCCAACCCCAGTCCTCTCCCTGGGATCCGACCGAAGCCCGCGCCTCAGCTCCCAGCCCCCGCCCGCCCCGGCGGGTGAGCAGACAAGCCTTTCGGGCTGGTGAGTGCTGCTCGGCGCCGAGCCTCTGTGTGGGAATCTCTCCGTTTTTCCCTCTGCGTCCCTGTTGCTGTGGGATCCGCGCTGATAGCCGCGGCTCGCGCCGTCTCTGGAGCTCGTTTAGGCGGCGCTCTGAATCCCCTCTCCTTGCGCGCCGCGAAACAAAGAGGCAAGAAAAATTCTCCTGCCTCTTTGGCAGCTGCAGTCTTTTTCCCGGACTCCCTCCCGGCTAGCACCGAAGCCTGAGCCCCAGCTCCCAGGCCCCGCCCACCCCGGCGGCTGAGCAGACAAGCCTCTCGGGCTGGTGAGTGCTGGTCGGCACCGCTCCTCTGTGCGGGAATCTCCGCTTTGCCCTCCGCACCACTGTGGCTGCGCTCTCCTCCGTGGCTCCGAAGCTTCCCCCCTCTGCTACCCGCAGTCTCTGCCCACGAAGGGGCTTCCTAGTGTGTGGAAACCTTTCCTCCTTCACAGCTCCCTCCCACTGGTGCAGGTCCCGTCCCTATTCTTTTGTCTCTGTTATTTCTTTTTTTCTTTTGCCCTACCCAAGTACGTGGGGATTTTCTTGCCTTTTGGGAGGTCTGACGTCTTCTGCCAGCGTTCAGTGGGTGTTCTGTAGGAGCAGTTCCACGTGTAGATGTATTTCTCATGTATCTGTGGGGAGGAAGGTGATCTCCGCGTCTTACTCTTCCGCCATCTTGCCCCTCCCTCTCGGATGTTGTACTTTTATTAGAGCTACTTTTTCAGAGTTATTTCATTAATGTTCAGTTCCTAGGATTTACACCAGACTCCAGGAAACCCGCACAATCATCAGTTGGGGAATGTTGACTCCACAGAAAGAACACCACTCTCAAATGTTTCCTGAAATAATTCTTGATCAAATGCACCAGGATTTTTTCTCCAGCACCCACCCCACTGCTTCAGAGCCCTCACCCTCCCTGCTGTGCCCTGCCCCCACCCCCCGGATGCCCTTGCCCTCAGCCACCTTGGTTCCTCCCCATGTGGGAATCAGGCAACATGGCAGCCTCAACTCTACTGTTGCCCTCCATGGCCTTGGACATGTGGCCAGGCCACTTTGGATCTACTTAATGGTGGGGAAAACAATCCAGGGACTCATGTCTTGTTGGAAGGTCTTGTCACACAAATCAGGACTAAAAACCCCTTGCACAGGAAAGCAGCAAGAGTACGTAAATCATAAGCCCAATGTTGGGTAGCACAATCCACACAGGGAAGACGTGCTCATCAAATATAGTGTGAAGTTTAATTTGGGGTGAAATTTAGTCGACACCTTCAGATACATTAGTGAAATAGTAGGTGGAGTTCTGTCCTACTAAATGTCATGGGGAGAAATATTCTTCATTTCATAATTTTTGTATAGGAAAGTATGTGTAAACTGTCAAGTGCTACGTAAGTCAATGTTAATCATTAACTACTACGTAGACAAATACTGATAATGTGTCAGAAACACGGGTGGATCACAACCCTTTGATCCTAAGATACTGAAAAGAGAAAACATTCTTTTTGAGTCCCTGTGATTGAGATTTACCTACGTTTGCTCATTTATCTTTAGAACAACACTGTTACTTATAGATTAGTTACCTTTTAACAAGTAACATAAGTTAGGTTCCAAAATTTTGCTTATTTGAGAAAATTATACAGCTACAAAATGACAGAGCTAGAATTCAAACGTAGCTCAGGCTGTTTCTGAGTCTCAAATTCCTAAATATGCTGGTGTTGAGGTGTGGATCCCAGATTCAAGTTTGGCCTGGATATGTCACCTACCAAATCAGTGGTTGGAATCCTCCCTGTTATCACAACACTTCCCCTCCATTCTGTTCACACAATGACTACCATGCTTAGGTTCTCCCAACACAGGAATCCTCCAGTGCACTGACCCAGCCTCCCGATCAGTCCCATGTCTCCTGAGTTTTATAGAACAATTCTTAGGTCTCTCTGACCTCTCAGCACAGCTGATGATCAAGACCCCAATCAGAGATGACAAAAAAACTCCCCTTCCTATGGCTGCATCTTTCATACGTATCACCCAATGAGTTCTA